>NC_086451.1:268525276-269174776 GCF_028390025.1 Pseudophryne corroboree | reverse complement strand
TCCCTCATGCAGCTCATCCCCCCCTTGTGTCTCCCCCTCCCCTCATGCAGCTCATCTCCACCCTTGTGTCTACCCCTCCCCTCATGCAGCTCATCTCCACCCTTGTGTCTCCCCCTCCCCTCATGCAGCTCATCTCCCCCCTTGTGTCTCCCCCTTCCCTCATGCAGCTCATCTCCCCCCTTGTGTCTCCCCCTCCCCTCATGCAGCTCATCTCCACCCTTGTGTCTACCCCTCCCCTCATGCAGCTCATCTCCACCCTTGTGTCTCCCCCTCCCCTCATGCAGCTCATCTCCCCCCTTGTGTCTCCCCCTCCCCTCATGCAGCTCATCTCCCCCCTTGTGTCTCCCCCTTCCCTCATGCAGCTCATCCCCGCCTTGTGTCTTCCCCTCCCCTCGTGCAGCTCATCTCCCCTCTTGTGTCTCCCCCTCCCCTCATGCAGCTAATCTCCCCACTAGTGTCTCCCCCTCCCCTCATGCAGCTCATCTCCCCCCTTGTGTCTACCCCTTCCCTCATGCAGCTCATCTCGCCCCTTGTGTCTCCCCTTCCACCCATGCTCCCAATCCCCTCATGCAGCTCATCTCCCCCTTGTGTTTCCCCCTTCCCTCATGCAGCTCATCTTCCCCCTTGTGTCTCCCCCTCCCATCATGCAGCTCCTCTCCCCCCTTGTGTCTTCCCCTCCCCTCATGCAGCTGATCTCCCCCCTAGTGTCTCCCCCTCCCCTCATGCAGCTCATCTCCCCACTTGTGTCT
The DNA here is from genome assembly GCF_028390025.1 of Pseudophryne corroboree. NCBI lineage: Eukaryota > Metazoa > Chordata > Amphibia > Anura > Myobatrachidae > Pseudophryne > Pseudophryne corroboree. Next base: position 269,174,027 of record NC_086451.1, on the reverse strand, counting down.
CCCCCTCCCCTCATGCTCCTCCTCCCCTCTGTCAGCTCATCTCTCCCCTTGTGTCTCCCCCTCCCCTCGTACAGCTCATCTCCGCCTTGTGTCTCCCTCTCTCCTCGTGCAGCTCATATCCCCCCTTGTGTCTCCCCCTTCCCTCATGCAGCTCATCTCCCCCCTTGTGTCTCCCCCTCCCCTCATGCAGCTCATCTCCACCCTTGTGTCTACCCCTCCCCTCATGCAGCTCATCTCCACCCTTGTGTCTCCCCCTCCCCTCATGCAGCTATTCTCCCCCCCTTGTGTCTCCCCCTCCCCTCATGCAGCGTAACTTCCTTCAAACATGCATCTCCCCAGTGGAGCTTTCTTACCTCTCCTTGCGTGCAGTCCTACTCCACCTCTCTTTTCAGCATCAGCGTGGGCCCCCATCATGTCCCAGTCCTTTCTCGGCTTTGCGGGCCGTGGTTCCTCTTCCCGCGGTAGCACATACAGACGTGCGGCTATGATGTCACTGTGTCATCACTGCCAATGTCTGAATGGGGACAGAGTGAGGCGGGGCTAGGGCACGCCTATAGGTTTTTTAGCAAATTAAAAGGAGCAACCAACTGGGCAAAACCATGTTGCACTGCAGGTGGGGCAGGTGTAACATATACAGAGAGATTTTGATTTGGGTGTTTTGTATTATTTCTGTACAAAGTAAATACCGACTGCATCATTTTTACACTGCAATTTTTAGATTTCAGTTTGAACACTCCCCACCGAAATATATAAATCTCTCTGCACATGTTACATCTGCCCCACCTACAGTGCACATGGTTTTGCACAGTTGCTTGCTTTTTTTGTTTGCTAACAAACCTGAATAAGGCCCATAGTCACTTGCACTGAGAAACCAGTCAAAATAGCCGTGTCAGTTCATAACCGGTGACTGAGCTCAACAGGATACAACACTGGCAGTGCAGTGGGGCCGCTGTTGCTGCCAGTGAGAAGAGGGCTAGGTGGTTGAGGGTTTTAGTGTATTAACATATATGCTTAATTTTTTTGATTTACGGGAATGACTGTGGGCCTAATTCAGAGTTGTAGTTTTGCAAAAATTTTGAAACCTATAACTCATTCCACTAACATGCAGGGGGCGGCCAGCACAGGGCAAGGCCACCCCACCTGCCGAGTCCTGCCACCCCCCTTCCCCCTCCCAGTGTTGGACTGGCCCACAGGGGTACAGGGGAAACTACCAGTGGGCCCCACCTTCCCCTTCAGGGATAAAGGTTCCAGACTGTGCACTTGAATTATATATTATATGTGTTACCTTATACTGCACAGGACTATTTTGTATTTTCTACAGTGCATTGCTGTTATTAATCTGGTACATTATCATGCATAAACTAGCAATATTTAAAATATTTACTATATAACTATATTAAGGAGAACAGACCATGTACTCCCTAATGGTTAGCCAAGCATATGTGGAGGCTGGACACACCACCTCTGGAGAGTGGCCACACCCCTAAACATGGGCCCCAACAACTGCTTTTCCCCGGTGGGCCCTTCATGCCCCAGTCCGACACTGCCCCCTCTCACTAAAATGTGAGTGCATCGCTATACAGCGGAGATATGTATGTATATATATATACGTGTGTGTGTGTGTGTGTGTGTGTGTGTGTGTGTGTGTGTGTGTGTGTGTGTGTGTGTGTGTTGGGTACATGATCCAGACAGTGAAGATGCCAGTGGTCAGAATACAGACACCGGCATCCCAACTGTCAAAATTCCCATACTTTTTAGTAAGTATGCTAACCCTAACTCTCACCATCCCCCTAACTTTAACCCTCCTTATGCGCAACCTAACCCTAATCCTCCCCTCCTGCAGCCTAATCATAATCCTCCCCTTCCATAGCCATAACCTTCACCAACATACATATGTTCAGGATGCTGATTGACGAGATTCTGCCATCGGGATTCTGACTGCTGGCATCCTAACTATCGGGATGCCAACTATACATGATAGACAGATAGACAGACAGACAGACATCTTGCTTTATGCCACATGGGATTTTAATACATCTCTGGATGTTTATAATTGTAAATTGTAACATCCCATGTGATTTGATTGACAAATAGTTACTAGATTAATAGAAAAACATGCTTGTGGTGTCTTGAGAGCTTCAATAACTGAAAGTTCCAGCAAGCTGATTGCAAATAAATTAAGTAAGTGTGTAAAACAAGGTGAGTATTCTTCTGTGTAATTATAGATTTTGACATTGGTATTTGACATTGAAGAAATCATTACAGAGAAATATTCATAGAGCTAGATTTTATATGGAATTTGATTATTAAGTCATGACTTTGCTATGAGGCTAATTATATGAAAGTAACCATTTGTTCTGACAAGGAATCAGGCAAAATTGTGAGACTTTTAAAGTTTAAATGAAAAGTACAGTAGATAGTTTCTGAAAAAAACACTTGGGGGGTAATTCAGACTGCAACGCTGCAGCGGCGGCTGCTCTCAGTGGCAAACGCAGGATTTGCATGGGGGGGTTTCCAGAACTGGGTGGAGCCAAGCACAAGGGTGGGGACTGAGGTGACCCAGTATATGCTGGGTCCGTAAAACTAGTGTGTCTGTGTGTGTGTGTATATATATATATATATATATATATACATATCTACACATAAATATACACTATATGTACTAGAGATGAGCGCCTGAAATTTTTCGGGTTTTGTGTTTTGGTTTTGGGTTCGGTTCCGCGGCCGTGTTTTGGGTTCGAACGCGTTTTGGCAAAACCTCACCGAATTTTTTTTGTCGGATTCGGGTGTGTTTTGGATTCGGGTGTTTTTTTCAAAAAACACTAAAAAACAGCTTAAATCATAGAATTTGGGGGTCATTTTGATCCCAAAGTATTATTAACCTCAAAAACCATAATTTACACTCATTTTCAGTCTATTCTGAATACCTCACACCTCACAATATTATTTTTAGTCCTAAAATTTGCACCGAGGTCGCTGTGTGAGTAAGATAAGCGACCCTAGTGGCCGACACAAACACCGGGCCCATCTAGGAGTGGCACTGCAGTGTCACGCAGGATGTCCCTTCCAAAAAACCCTCCCCAAACAGCACATGACGCAAAGAAAAAAAGAGGCGCAATGAGGTAGCTGTGTGAGTAAGATTAGCGACCCTAGTGGCCGACACAAACACCGGGCCCATCTAGGAGTGGCACTGCAGTGTCACGCAGGATCGCCCTTCCAAAAAACCCTCCCCAAACAGCACATGACGCAAAGAAAAAAAGAGGCGCAATGAGGTAGCTGTGTGAGTAAGATTAGCGACCCTAGTGGCCGACACAAACACCGGGCCCATCTAGGAGTGGCACTGCAGTGTCACGCAGGATGTCCCTTCCAAAAAACCCTCCCCAAACAGCACATGACGCAAAGAAAAAAAGAGGCGCAATGAGGTAGCTGTGTGAGTAAGATTAGCGACCCTAGTGGCCGACACAAACACCGGGCCCATCTAGGAGTGGCACTGCAGTGTCACGCAGGATGTCCCTTCCAAAAAACCCTCCCCAAACAGCACATGACGCAAAGAAAAAAAGAGGCGCAATGAGGTAGCTGACTGTGTGAGTAAGATTAGCGACCCTAGTGGCCGACACAAACACCGGGCCCATTTAGGAGTGGCACTGCAGTGTCACGCAGGATGTCCCTTCCAAAAAACCCTCCCCAATCAGCACATGATGCAAAGAAAAAGAAAAGAAAAAAGAGGTGCAAGATGGAATTGTCCTTGGGCCCTCCCACCCACCCTTATGTTGTATAAACAAAACAGGACATGCACACTTTAACCAACCCATCATTTCAGTGACAGGGTCTGCCACACGACTGTGACTGATATGACGGGTTGGTTTGGACCCCCCCCAAAAAAGAAGCAATTAATCTCTCCTTGCACAAACTGGCTCTACAGAGGCAAGATGTCCACCTCATCATCACCCTCCGATATATCACCGTGTACATCCCTCTCCTCACAGATTATCAATTCGTCCCCACTGGAATCCACCATCTCAGCTCCCTGTGTACTTTGTGGAGGCAATTGCTGCTGGTCAATGTCTCCGCGGAGGAATTGATTATAATTCATTTTAATGAACATCATCTTCTCCACATTTTCTGGATGTAACCTCGTACGCCGATTGCTGACAAGGTGAGCGGCGGCACTAAACACTCTTTCGGAGTACACACTTGTGGGAGGGCAACTTAGGTAGAATAAAGCCAGTTTGTGCAAGGGCCTCCAAATTGCCTCTTTTTCCTGCCAGTATAAGTACGGACTGTGTGACGTGCCTACTTGGATGCGGTCACTCATATAATCCTCCACCATTCTATCAATGTTGAGAGAATCATATGCAGTGACAGTAGACGACATGTCCGTAATCGTTGTCAGGTCCTTCAGTCCGGACCAGATGTCAGCATCAGCAGTCGCTCCAGACTGCCCTGCATCACCGCCAGCGGGTGGGCTCGGAATTCTGAGCCTTTTCCTCGCACCCCCAGTTGCGGGAGAATGTGAAGGAGGAGATGTTGACAGGTCGCGTTCCGCTTGACTTGACAATTTTGTCACCAGCAGGTCTTTCAACCCCAGCAGACTTGTGTCTGCCGGAAAGAGAGATCCAAGGTAGGCTTTAAATCTAGGATCGAGCACGGTGGCCAAAATGTAGTGCTCTGATTTCAACAGATTGACCACCCGTGAATCCTTGTTAAGCGAATTAAGGGCTCCATCCACAAGTCCCACATGCCTAGCGGAATCGCTCCGTGTTAGCTCCTCCTTCAATGTCTCCAGCTTCTTCTGCAAAAGCCTGATGAGGGGAATGACCTGACTCAGGCTGGCAGTGTCTGAACTGACTTCACGTGTGGCAAGTTCAAAGGGCATCAGAACCTTGCACAACGTTGAAATCATTCTCCACTGCGCTTGAGACAGGTGCATTCCACCTACTATATCGTGCTCAATTGTATAGGCTTGAATGGCCTTTTGCTGCTCCTCCAACCTCTGAAGCATATAGAGGGTTGAATTCCACCTCGTTACCACTTCTTGCTTCAGATGATGGCAGGGCAGGTTCAGTAGTTTTTGGTGGTGCTCCAGTCTTCTGTACGTGGTGCCTGTACGCCGAAAGTGTCCCGCAATTCTTCTGGCCACCGACAGCATCTCTTGCACGCCCCTGTCGTTTTTTAAAAAATTCTGCACCACCAAATTCAAGGTATGTGCAAAACATGGGACGTGCTGGAATTTGCCCATATTTAATGCACACACAATATTGCTGGCGTTGTCCGATGCCACAAATCCACAGGAGAGTCCAATTGGGGTAAGCCATTCCGCGATGATCTTCCTCAGTTGCCGTAAGAGGTTTTCAGCTGTGTGCGTATTCTGGAAAGCGGTGATACAAAGCGTAGCCTGCCTAGGAAAGAGTTGGCGTTTGCGAGATGCTGCTACTGGTGCCGCCGCTGCTGTTCTTGCGGCGGGAGTCCATACATCTACCCAGTGGGCTGTCACAGTCATATAGTCCTGACCCTGCCCTGCTCCACTTGTCCACATGTCCGTGGTTAAGTGGACATTGGGTACAACTGCATTTTTTAGGACACTGGTGAGTCTTTTTCTGACGTCCGTGTACATTCTCGGTATCGCCTGCCTAGAGAAGTGGAACCTAGATGGTATTTGGTAACGGGGGCACACTGCCTCAATAAATTGTCTAGTTCCCTGTGAACTAACGGCGGATACCGGACGCACGTCTAACACCAACATAGTTGTCAAGGCCTCAGTTATCCGCTTTGCAGCAGGATGACTGCTGTGATATTTCATCTTCCTCGCAAAGGACTGTTGAACAGTCAATTGCTTACTGGAAGTAGTACAAGTGGGCTTACGACTTCCCCTCTGGGATGACCATCGACTCCCAGCAGCAACAACAGCAGCGCCAGCAGCAGTAGGCGTTACACGCAAGGATGCATCGGAGGAATCCCAGGCAGGAGAGGAATCGTCAGAATTGCCAGTGACATGGCCTGCAGGACTATTGGCATTCCTGGGGAAGGAGGAAATTGACACTGAGGGAGTTGGTGGGGTGGTTTGCGTGAGCTTGGTTACAAGAGGAAGGGATTTACTGGTCAGTGGACTGCTTCCGCTGTCACCCAAAGTTTTTGAACTTGTCACTGACTTATTATGAATGCGCTGCAGGTGACGTATAAGGGAGGATGTTCCGAGGTGGTTAACGTCCTTACCCCTACTTATTACAGCTTGACAAAGGGAACACACGGCTTGACACCTGTTGTCCGCATTTCTGGTGAAATACCTCCACACCGAAGAGCTGATTTTTTTGGTATTTTCACCTGGCATGTCAACGGCCATATTCCTCCCACGGACAACAGGTGTCTCCCCGGGTGCCTGACTTAAACAAACCACCTCACCATCAGAATTCTCCTGGTCAATTTCCTCCCCAGCGCCAGCAACACCCATATCCTCCTCATCCTGGTGTACTTCAACACTGACATCTTCAATCTGACTATCAGGAACTGGACTGCGGGTGCTCCTTCCAGCACTTGCAGGGGGCGTGCAAATGGTGGAAGGCGCATGCTCTTCACGTCCAGTGTTGGGAAGGTCAGGCATCGCAACCGACACAATTGGACTCTCCTTGTGGATTTGGGATTTCGAAGAATGCACAGTTCTTTGCTGTGCTGCTTTTGCCAGCTTGAGTCTTTTCATTTTTCTAGCGAGAGGCTGAGTGCTTCCATCCTCATGTGAAGCTGAACCACTAGCCATGAACATAGGCCAGGGCCTCAGCCGTTCCTTGCCACTCCGTGTCGTAAATGGCATATTGGCAAGTTTACGCTTCTCCTCCGACAATTTTATTTTAGGTTTTGGAGTCCTTTTTTTTCTGATATTTGGTGTTTTGGATTTGACATGCTCTGTACTATGACATTGGGCATCGGCCTTGGCAGACGACGTTGCTGGCATTTCATCGTCTCGGCCATGACTAGTGGCAGCAGCTTCAGCACGAGGTGGAAGTGGATCTTGATCTTTCCCTAATTTTGGAACCTCAACATTTTTGTTCTCCATATTTTAATAGGCACAACTAAAAGGCACCTCAGGTAAACAATGGAGATGGATACTAGTATACAATTATGGACTGCCTGCCGAGTGCAGACACAGAGGTAGCCACAGCCGTGAACTACCGTACTGTACTGTGTCTGCTGCTAATATAGACTGGTTGATAAAGAGATGTCTATGTAACTATGTATGTATAAAGAAGAAAGAAAAAAAAACCACGGTTAGGTGGTATACAATTATGGATGGACTGCCTGCCGAGTGCAGACACAGAGGTAGCCACAGCCGTGAACTACCGTACTGTACTGTGTCTGCTGCTAATATAGACTGGTTGATAAAGAGATGTCTATGTAACTATGTATGTATAAAGAAGAAAGAAAAAAAAACCACGGTTAGGTGGTATACAATTATGGACGGACTGCCTGCCGAGTGCAGACACAGAGGTAGCCACAGCCGTGAACTACCGTACTGTACTGTGTCTGCTGCTAATATAGACTGGTTGATAAAGAGATGTCTATGTAACTATGTATGTATAAAGAAGAAAGAAAAAAAAACCACGGTTAGGTGGTATACAATTATGGACGGACTGCCTGCCGAGTGCAGACACAGAGGTAGCCACAGCCGTGAACTACCGTACTGTACTGTGTCTGCTGCTAATATAGACTGGTTGATAAAGAGATGTCTATGTAACTATGTATGTATAAAGAAGAAAGAAAAAAAAACCACGGTTAGGTGGTATACAATTATGGACGGACTGCCTGCCGAGTGCAGACACAGAGGTAGCCACAGCCGTGAACTACCGTACTGTACTGTGTCTGCTGCTAATATAGACTGGTTGATAAAGAGATGTCTATGTAACTATGTATGTATAAAGAAGAAAGAAAAAAAAAACACGGTTAGGTGGTATACAATTATGGACGGACTGCCTGCCGAGTGCAGACACAGAGGTAGCCACAGCCGTGAACTACCGTACTGTACTGTGTCTGCTACTAATATAGACTGGTTGATAAAGAGATGTCTATGTAACTATGTATGTATAAAGAAGAAAGAAAAAAAAACCACGGTTAGGTGGTATACAATTATGGACGGACTGCCTGCCGAGTGCAGACACAGAGGTAGCCACAGCCGTGAACTACCGTACTGTACTGTGTCTGCTGCTAATATAGACTGGTTGATAAAGAGATGTCTATGTAACTATGTATGTATAAAGAAGAAAGAAAAAAAAACCACGGTTAGGTGGTATACAATTATGGACGGACTGCCTGCCGAGTGCAGACACAGAGGTAGCCACAGCCGTGAACTACCGTACTGTACTGTGTCTGCTGCTAATATAGACTGGTTGATAAAGAGATGTCTATGTAACTATGTATGTATAAAGAAGAAAGAAAAAAAAACCACGGTTAGGTGGTATACAATTATGGACGGACTGCCTGCCGAGTGCAGACACAGAGGTAGCCACAGCCGTGAACTACCGTACTGTACTGTGTCTGCTGCTAATATATACTGGTTGATAAAGAGATGTCTATGTAACTATGTATGTATAAAGAAGAAAGAAAAAAAAACCACGGTTAGGTGGTATACAATTATGGACGGACTGCCTGCCGAGTGCAGACACAGAGGTAGCCACAGCCGTGAACTACCGTACTGTACTGTGTCTGCTGCTAATATAGACTGGTTGATAAAGAGATGTCGTAGTAGTATGTATGTATAAAGAAGAAAAAAAAACCACGGTTAGGTGGTATACAATTATGGACGGACTGCCTGCCGAGTGCAGACACAGAGGTAGCCACAGCCGTGAACTACCGTACTGTGTCTGCTGCGACTGGATGATAAATGATATAAAATATATATATATATCACTACTGCAGCCGGACAGGTATATATTATATATTGTATAATGACGGACCTGCTGGACACTGTCTGTCAGCAGAATGAGTTTTATTTTTATAGAATAAAAAAAAAAACAACACACAAGTGAAGTCACACGACGAGTGTTTAACTTTTTCAGGCAATCACAATATAAGTATACTACTAACTATACTGGTGGTCAGTGTGGTCAGGTCACTGGTCAGTCACACTGGCAGTGGCACTCCTGCAGCAAAAGTGTGCACTGTTTAATTTTAATATAATATTATGTACTCCTGGCTCCTGCTATAACCTATAACTGGCACTGCAGTGCTCCCCAGTCTCCCCCACAATTATAAGCTGTGTGAGCTGAGCAGTCAGACAGATATATAATATATATAGATGATGCAGCACACTGGGCTGAGCCTGAGCAGTGCACACAGATATGGTATGTGACTGAGTCACTGTGTGTATCGCTTTTTTCAGGCAGAGAACGGATATATTAAATAAACTGCACTGTCTGGTGGTCACTCACTATATAATATTATGTACTCCTGGCTCCTGCTATAACCTATAACTGGCACTGCAGTGCTCCCCAGTCTCCCCCACAATTATAAGCTGTGTGAGCTGAGCAGTCAGACAGATATATAATATATATAGATGATGCAGCACACTGGGCTGAGCCTGAGCAGTGCACACAGATATGGTATGTGACTGAGTCACTGTGTGTATCGCTTTTTTCAGGCAGAGAACGGATATATTAAATAAACTGCACTGTCTGGTGGTCACTCACTAGTAAACTCTCTGCACTCTCTACACTTCTACAGTACTCCTCCTAGTCCTAAGCTCCAGTAAATCTCTCTCTCTTATAATCTAAATGGAGAGGACGCCAGCCACGTCCTCTCCCTATCAATCTCAATGCACGTGTGAAAATGGCGGCGACGCGCGGCTCCTTATATAGAATCCGAGTCTCGCGATAGAATCCGAGCCTCGCGAGAATCCGACAGCGTCATGATGACGTTCGGGCGCGCTCGGGTTAACCGAGCAAGGCGGGAAGATCCGAGTCGCTCGGACCCGTGAAAAAAAACATGAAGTTCGTGCGGGTTCGGATTCAGAGAAACCGAACCCGCTCATCTCTAATATATACATCTATGTATATATATATTATACATATACACATATACATATACACATATACATATACACATAGCATATTAAACATGCATACATATATATATATATATATATATATACACATACAGTACACGTATATATATGCATGTATTTATATCATATGTGTGTGTTTATATGTATGTATGTATATACAAATTATACATGTGTATATATGTATGCACAGATTGCACATGGATATATATGTACTATAATTAAAATAAAGTAAACTTTTATTAAGCACTTACAAGTGCCACCAGGAAGACAGCAGACTGCAGAGTACGCTAGACAGTCATTAATAATACTCATGCAGCAAAAAAATAAATAAAAAATTTGGTGGAGGGGGTTTCTGGGTGCTCGTAAACCCCCCTGGGTGCGCCACTGGCTCTGCTGCCTGATTGACAGGCAGAGGTGGTCGCGGAGTGGAAGGGTGCAAGCCAAGGGCATTAGAACACCATTGGTGGGGCATGGTCCAGACAATGGAAGTGTGTCTGGACCATTGGGTGTGTGGCCCGTGGCTGCTGCGTGACGTCATACGCAGCCGCTGCAACCCGGGATGCAGCGATTAGCCCCAACCAGCACGCAGGAGCTGCGCTGACAGGGAGCTACTCACCATGGGCAAAAGCATCGCCACTGTGCAGTGCTTTTGTACCTGTGCGGGGGCAGGGCCTGACATGCGGGGTGGACTAGCCCTGTGCTGGGTGTCCCTCCGCATGTCAGAGTAACTGGTCGTAGATGTCCTAAATTTAGCACATCTACGATCAACTCTGAATTACCCCCTTGGTGACCATATTTACAGGGAGTGTTAGGGCTGTCACTGAACACTGCTGAACCGAACGTATAAAGGACTTCACCTATAGCACACTGCTTTTCACTTAGAGTGTTAAATGATCACAGTTACTTAGGTGCTCCCAGGATGTTAAGCTCAGCTTCGAAGGATCTTGTCAATGAGATAAGTAGCACAGGGAGATGTCGACCAATAAGGGAACCTAGATGTACTGAAGGCAGATATGAGCACTGGCACAAGGGAGGTGGTAATGGAAGAACAATCAATAATTATCTGAAGATCATGGGGAAGAAAATAGGAATCTGATACCTACCGGTAATTCCTTTTCTCGTGGTCCGTAGTGGATACTGGGGTTCTGTACTTTAGTACCATGGTGTATAGATTGGGTCCACTGGAGCCTGGCACTTTAAAACCTTTAATGTGTGTAGGTGTGTGCTGGCTCCCCCCCTGTATGCCCCTCCTACCAGACTCAGTCTAGGAAAACTGTTCCCGAGGAGATGGACATACCACGAGAGAAGGAATAAATGCAACAGTGGTGAGGCAACAAGTCAACCCACAACCATACCCAAAAGGAGGGCACTAACCAGAACCAACCAGGATAGCACATCTATCCCAACAACGCAAAGGGACCGCAACAGCGAGTCAACCGAATACTTACTCAGGTAAGCAGGAATCGAAGCACTGAGGCGGGTGCCGAGTATCCACTATGGACTACGAGAAAAGGAATTACCGGTAGGTATCAAATTACTATTTTCTCTAACGTCCTAGAAGATACTGGGGTTCTGTACTTTTGTACCATGGGGAAGGCCCAAAGCTCCCAAATGGGTGGGAGAGTGCTGAGACCCCTGTAACACTGCCTGACCAAACTGAAGGTCATCCTTGGCCAAGGTGTTGAACCGATAGAATTTCACAAAAGTGTTCGAACCAGACCAATTAGCAGCTCGCCACAATTTTAAGGCTGAGACACCCCGGGTAGCCACCCAGGAAGAGCCCACAGGCATTGTTGAGAGGGCCTGAATAGATGTCGACAAAGGCAGAGCCACCGAAGTATAGGCCTGTTGAATGGTCAACCTGAGCCAATAAGCAATGGATTGCTTGGAAGCTGGACAACCAATCTTGGTGGCATCATAAAGGACAAACAGCGAATCAGATTTCAGATGTCGAGACGTCCTTTTGACATAAATCTTCAGGGCCCTCACTACATCTAAAGACTCTGGCCCAATGGAGGCGTAAGACAACACCGGAACCACAATGGGTTGATTGACATGAAAAGCTGATACAACTTTTGGTAAAAACTGAGGACGGGTCCTAAGTTCCGCCCTGTCTTCATGAAAAATCAAATAAGGGTTCTTACAGGACAAGGCCCCAAATCAGAGACATGTCTTACAGATGCCAATGCCAATAACATCACCATTTTCCAGGTGAGAAATTTTAACTCCACCCTATGCAAGGGTTCAAACCAGTCCGATTGAAGAAAAGACAAAACCACATTGTGATCCCATGGAGCCGTGGCAGGTGCAAAGGGCGGTTGCATATGAAGAACTCCTTTTAGAAAAGTTTGTGCTTCCGGCAACATGGCGAGCTGTTTCTGGAAGAAAATAGAGAGCGCCGAAATCTGGACTTTGATGGAACCTAAACGTCGGCCCATATCCACTCCTGCTTGCAGGAAAAGTAGAAAATGACCAATTCTAAATTCCACGGGAGACACCTTTCTACTTTTACACCAGGAAACATACTTTTTCCAGATACAATGATAATGTTTTGACGTCACCTTCTTCCTGACTTGGACCATGGTAGAAATAACCCAAGAGGAAGACCTTTTCTTGCTATAATCTCTCTCTCAACTTCCAAGCCATTAAACAAAGCCGCTGTAAGTCTGGATAGATGAACGGACCTTGTTGAAGAAGATCCTTTCGGAGCAGTAGAGGCCAGGGATCCTCCAGAGCCATAGTTAGGAGTTCCGAGTACCACGCCCGTAAAGGCCAATCCGGGGCAATTAGAATTGCTTGAATGCTTTCCCTTCTTAGTCTTTTTAGAACCCTTGGGATTAGCGGTAGAGGAGGGAACAGGTTCACAAACTGGTACCCCCATGGCGTTGTCAGCACATCTACTGCTACAGCCTGCAGATCCCTCATTCTGGAACAGTAATGGAATAGCTTCTTGTTGAGATGAGACACCATCAGATCTATCTGCGGACAGCCCCACCGGTGAATTAGCTGTTGAAACACCTGTGGATGCAGGCCCCATTCCCCCGGATGGAAGTTGTGTCTGCTGAGGAAGTCCATTTCCCAGTTGTCCACTCCTGGAATGAATATGGCTGAGATGGCCCTTGCATTGGCCTCTGCCCAGAGGAGGATCTTTGACACTTCTCTCATCGCCGCTCTGCTTCTTGTTCCCCCTTGTAGGTTTATGTATGCCACTGCCGTGACATTGTCCGATTGAACCTGAATCGGCCGACCCCTCAGGCGATGGGAAGCTTGCAGCAGAGCATTGTAAATTGCCCTGAGTTCCAGGACATTTATTGGCAGAGCCGATTGCTGAACTGACCATCTCCCCTGGAACTGGGCCCCCTGGGTCACAGCCCCCCAGCCCCAGAGTCTGGCATCCATTATCAGTAGAATCCATGAGTGGATATTGAACTTCCTGCCTTCGATCAGGTGAGGAACTTGCAGCCACCATAATAGAGAAATCCGCACTTTTAGATATAAGGCCACTTCCTGATGCATGTGAAGGTGAGACCCTGACTATATGTCCAGCAGATCCAGCTGAAATGGCCGGGCATGAAATCTGCCGTATTGGATTGCCTCATAAGCAGCAACCATCTTGCCCAGCAAGTGTATGCAAAGATGAAAGGACACCTTGCGAGGATGGAGCACTGAGCGGACCATAGCCTGGATAGCCAAGGCCTTGTCCATCGGAAAGAAACTCCTTTTGAGACACTGTATCCAAAATCATGCACAGGAACTGAAGACGTTGGGTAGGTTCCAGGTGAGATTTCTGGAAGTTTAGGATCCACCCGTGATCTGTAAGCAGGCGAGTTATCAGACTGATGCTGTGGAAAAGATGCTCCCTGGACAAGTGTAGTTTTTTATGCTGGTGGCCAGGCTCCCGGCGACCAGCATACCGGTGCCGGGATCCCGACTGCCGGCATACCGACAGCGCAGCGAGCACAAATGAGCCCCTTGCGGGTTCGCTGTGCTCACCTCGCTGCGGGCACGGTTGAGTGCTACGTGCGCCACGCTATTTATTCTCCCTCCAGGGGAGTCATGGACCCCAAAGAGGGAGAAAAAGTGTTGGTATGCCGGCTGTCGGGATTCCGGCACTGGTATACTGTGCGCAGGAATCCCGACAGCCGGCAAACTGAAGACCACCCCCCTGGACATAGCCTTTATCAAGAGATCGTCCAAGTAAGGGACTATGTTGATTCCCATCATGCGCAGTTGCAGCATTATCTCCACCATGACTTTGGTGAAGACTCTCGGAGCTGTGGACAGGCAAAAGAGCAAGGCCTGAAACTGGAAATGGTCATCCAAGACGACGAACCTGAGGTAAGCCTGATGAGGGGGCCACATGGGGATGTGTAGATAAGCATCCTTGACATCTATGGATACCAGGAATTCCCCCTCTTCCAGACTAGAGACCACTGCTAGCAAGGATTCCATCATGAATTTTAACATCCGTAGATGCAGGTTGTCAGAGTTGAAAAATATTGCATGCACACATAAATTCATATAGCGTATAATTAATACATAGTCCACACACACATTGTCAACGATTTGCAGGCACTCAGTTAAAACACAATATCATATTGCTTAAACAGCCATTGTGAACATACAATGTAGTGTTGTTTACTCATAGGATTTCTTTGTTGGGAAGGTAAATACCTTATGTGTGCCTGACTGTAAGCACGAACAATTGAGAGTTGTGTGTTGAGTCAATAGATCCTGGACTGTTATTGTTACACTATGGGTCAGAACAAATAAGAACACAATATAACATACAAAACCATAAGTATAAGCAAATTCCTGATCATGTATTCAAACAGCACAAGCCAGAACCTTGTTTGCTTAAACCTTTAATGATTTAAACAAGACCACCCAAAGGTGACATTCAATATAGTACAGACTAGACAATGATGTCTGATATATCAAATGTATAATATTTATATTCTCCTACACATAGTTTTAAACACATCTAACCCACTGTTTATATATATTTCATAACATAATTGTAATAGCAGGAAACTATATATATATATATATATATATATATATTTATATCTATATATCGAGGATGGGATTGAGTAAGGATACCGTGTGTGGGATCAAACTGTTCAGGGTCATATGAGCAGTAATCTGGTGGTTGTGAGGATATTGTCGCATACTGCTGCAACAAGTTATTAGCAATACCGGATTCATGTATATTACTGTATGATAATGTGGTGGGTTTGACTGGTCTTGGGGCGGAAACTCAGATGTTAACAACGGTGATCACATCACAGGACTTAGTCATCGCCCACCGTTTGAGCCAACCAATGATCCCCAGTGTACTGGATATATCCCACCCCTTGACCAATAGCAGAATACCCAGCCCCAGACATGTACCTTCTCCATTACATAGTATATAAGTATTTTCCCTTAACCAGCAATTCAATTGTTGCTGATTCTAAATGGAGATGACTGTCCACTGAGCTAAGGGTGATATATGCTGGCTGTAACTGTTTCCCATGTAACTGTAACTCTGTACCACTTACTTAGGCTTATCTATGTTATACTGAATGATATACTGTACTTATGTTATTTTGTATGCATACCTTTTAATATCAAATACATACATATATATATATATATATATATATATCTGAGCATTAGACCTCAGTATACCATGTGTGTGACTACTTGCTTTTTCTTAAGGGACATAGTGCTGTGACATTTAGCACACTATTATCGTATATGAAAATAAGATGCAACTTGCGCCCGCAGTATGTAATGACGCTGGTATTTAAATGTTTATTTAAAATAATGGAACTTAACAGTTGGGGGCTATGTCCGGTTCATCTCACACTCGCGGACTTGCAGGGCTTTACAGACTTTGGTCTAACAACAGAGGGTGGAGGACGCGTCTAAAGTAAAACAATTTTGTTTTGTGTTAAAACTACCTAATGTTGTTAAACCACGTCTGTCTTTCATAGTCTCAGAGGTGCTGGTGCGAACTGAGCCATTTTCTTTGGGTCTGTTGGTGCAAAAATAAGCGCACAAGCATATAGGTATTCCCCTGTATTGTTGCCATAGGTTATAAACAGTCATTGTAGATTAGATCTGTACAAAATCGTATAAGTTGCCTGTTTCCCAAGTGTTTAAAATTGAAAAAGTGTTTAAAGTGTTATTGTTAACAAAAATTCGCAAAATATTTGCATTTCATAAGGGAAGCTCCGTTCCTGCCTAAAAGTTTAGGTAGCACAAAGCGGAAGTTGTCCGGCAGGGGACTTCCGGTACTCGGAGGGAACGTAGAAGCACTTATCTAACTGCTACAATACAAGTACAGTGTTTTTGTTGTATTACTAGAGTTGGGTAAGAGTGTGTGGCAAGCCACGTGCAAAGGTACGCAGCAATACACACTTGCGTACGCAAGTATACACATGTCATAGTACAATAGTACGTGGACGCATATACAGCGATGCACGGGTACACACGTGGATGCACAGTAGGTAGAAAACATAAGTGCATATTTACGCAGGGGGAAGTTAGCCGCATAATAGAAATTGATTGTTAAGGTGGGATAAAACATATTTTAACAGGTGACTATCCGATTTTAAAGCAGATTACTATAATACTTTGTTTAAAGTGTGTCACCTGTGGAGCAATCAACCGATCAGAGGGAGTGATTTTTTTTTTCTGTACAGAAAATATAATAAGTGTGGGTATAGAAAAATAAGTGTGAGTGAATTGAACCCTGGAAAGCGGGATCCCGTCGGTGAGGCACTGAGTAAGCAGAGGCTTGGTGGCGTGGAGGTTAGTGACCTCACATATTTATTGGTATTGAGGCATGTAGTGTGTGTGTTTTTAAAGGTAAAACGTGCGGAGGAGCGTGATTTCTGGTGTTACGTTCCGGCTGTGGAGCGCAGCTAGTGAATTCGACTCCCGTGATCGTAGGGCGTATAGATAACAAGTTTCTATAAGTCGTGAGATTGGACCGCCTGTGTGTATGTGATATGCGGCGCAACATGATACCATTTGCATAATTTTGCGCAATTGCGTCATCGTACACGCTGTGTTAGCATATGCAGACGTGATTTGTGTAAAGAGAAGGAATTTTTGCTGACTCTCTCAGGAAGTAATCCTGGTGGAACTTCATAGGAAGGCTCGGTGACATTTCCCATGTGAAATTCCTGTGGAAAGAAACCGAAAAGATCAGGCATTTAACTTCCACTGGAAAAGGCGGGGTATTAATTTATAGCTGTTAATACGTCATACTTCCAATGCTGAGGGGTCTGGTAAGGTCCTCGCTGGCTACGCGGGAAATCACAATAAGTGTGAGCCGTGGTACTGTGCAGAGGAGTCGGAGCGGGTGAAAAGCGCTCAGAGGACTTTTCACCATCGTCTTGCCTTGGCCATTTAGTGCTTGTGTTTAAAAAGTCCACAATGGGAGCTAAGTGTGCATGCTAGACGCATTCAGGAGCCAGGGTTCAGGCAGAGGAGCAGGGGCCGAAAGGGTCCGCTGGTTTTGTGATACACAGGAAATATGGTCCATACGCAGAGGCTTTTTGTGATAATTGGGTAAGTATGACTGTTGAGTGTAGGGCAAGATTCCCTAGGGTTGGTAGCTTTGATCCTGAGGTGTTAAACACAGTTAGAAATAAGATATGTTTGATCAAATCAAAGAAACTAAGGATTAAACAAAAATGACTTTTTGAATATGTGGCAACAAGAGGGGGAATTGCAGCGACAACTCAGTTGCACAGCGGTTACACAAAGTAAAAGCAAAAAGGGATAGCAAGTACACCACCACCGCCATATGTGGCTGTGGAAACAGTTACAGCCAGTATACAAACTATTAACAAAACAAAAAAGGGTAACCTTTACTATGTACTAACGCATGTCAAAAGTTTTATTCAGGAGGAGATGGTGACCCGACTCTGGTTTCGGCCATTTCTCATGCACTCAGAGGAGTAATATCCAACAGGTAAAAGAGGAGCTATAGCCTGCAGGGGAAGTGGCTGAGACCAGTGGAACTGGTAAGTATGGTGCCATTCAAGTACATATATAGTAAGACCCAAAAATAAACATCAGGAAAGTAATGACACAAATGGAGAATATCCTATCCACAGATTAGTAGTTCCCATTAGGAAAGCAGACAGAGAAGGGGTAACCCCCAGGGTGCTTCTTTTTAACTATCACTTCAGAAGTATTCATTTTTAGGAGATAAATAAATGAGATAATGGCAGCTAGGAATGCCCTTGTCTAGATAAGCTCGGTAATGTTTGTTGGACCATGTACAGACCCTTAATACAGGATGAGAAGGATTAAATTAATACTTTGCATGACCTAGAAGCTTTTTTTTTTTTAGTACTAGAAAATTCTCTGTTAGGTGAAGATCACTGGTAAAAAAAAATAATTCGGCAAATGGTAGTAACGAAAGAAGTGCAACATTACCCTTTGACAAAACCTGCTGAAGTTACGATTGGGCCTCTATGATGCTAAACTCTTTTCTTTTTCTCCTGACAGCTGTGGCCCATAACTAACTTACTCGACAGAGATGTGTAAATTGAAATGTGTAATACATATATTGTACTCCCGCTCAGGAAGTACAAGGTATGTTAGATACTCCTCAAAGACTAATGTTGCATTTTACTCTTCTAGATTCATGTCCATAACAGGTTGAGGAAATTAAATTGCAGGTACCGGGTTCCCTATGAACTTAGGATGGACAGGACACTGGATTGATGGCTGAGGTAGTCCCAGTAGTGACACAGTAAGTACAAGATTTATGGAGGGTAAACCCAAGTATTTAAGAATCAACTCCCCATAGTGCCCAATCCAGCTGTCATTTTAATAAAATCCTCTCCACCTCTACCAACTTTACTGTCACCAATCTCTATTCTGTTTTCTTCACTGTTTCCTCTTCATCTTTGCTTTCACAAAGGGGGTACAATACATGGACCCGACTCTCCCAAGGTTTAATTGACGGCCATACAGAAACCAGACAGAGTGGATGTTATTAAGTGCTAGGCCCACACTTACAACCAAGACCCAGTCTCACTTGGTAACAAGCTGCATAGACGAAGCTGCCAAACAGGCAGCAAGCAGCAACATACAAACAAATACCACACAACTGATGACATTCAATATGGTTACCACACAGAAATTGATTGAGATTCAAAATTTGTGTTCCCTACAGGAAAAGGTGGTCTGGAAGGCGAAGGGATAGGGCCAAGAGTCCTCCGGACTCTCGAGAGATGAACAAGGTTAGCCAGTAGCCCCCAGAGCATACCTCCTAAGCTTAGCTGAGGCGGCACATGGTCTGACTCACCTAGGGTAAGGAAGGTATGTGCAAATTGGTAAGAGCTTACTGGAGTGTGCCAGGGTTCTCTCCTCAGGTGAGCAGGAAAGCAATGTACTGTCTTACTTGCATGAGGAAGAACATTTGGTAAGGTAGTACCAACAGGGCCATCCCATATTCCTCCTGCAGACGGACCTTTTCAGGTAATACAAATCGATTTTATACAGTTACCACCCTGTAGGAATTTGAACTATGTATTGATGTGCACTGATGTTTTCTCAAACTGGGTAGATGCATTCCCTGCTGCTACAAATACTGCTGTGTTTACCACAAAGAAAATTGTGCAGGAATTTGTGTGTAGATATGGTATCCCTATGATTAGGAGCAAAGTGATAGCTGAAACTGGACTATTTCGATCATAGACACTGCCACTAGTGTTATGTAGCATCAGAACCACTCCCAGATCCCCACTTAACTAATCACCCTGTTTGAAAAAAAAAAATTTTTTGGAAGACAACCTCATATCATGATCAATCCGTACTATGATTTGAAATAGACCAATGAGGTGACAGTACAGTACCTTATCAAGATGAGCCAGCATTTGAGAACTTAGCAAAAGAACTTGAAACTGTTGATTCCTGATATGCCAACTACTAACTGTCTTGATTGTGAACCAAGAGACTGTGTGATTATTCTTACACTCAGGTTGCCTAATAGACAGGTGGGAATGACCGTATCAAGTTTTGTTGACAGCACGATTTCAGTGAAAGTAGCCAAGAGAGAGACTTGGGTCCACGATTCCCACTGCAAGAAAGTCATTAGTCCGGAAGGAACTCATAAAGGGAGTGAAATTGCAAAAATATCATTTGAGAATCTGTTCCGTGAAGACTGAGAGGCGACACTATTGAACACTACCTGAGCATACTAAAGGATTACAAAAAGACCAGTCATTGTAATAGATTTGTTATAAGCAAGATTTGTTTTTTCTATCTTTCTTTTTCATTTGATAAACATTTTTTTTCCAGGACATTCTATTTTTGTGAGGGTTTCTGAGGAGTCAAGTGTGGGACTGGAACTGGTTCTGGAGAAGGGAGTGATGTCTTTATAGGATCCCAGGATCAGCCTATCACTTTGTTTAAAGCTAGAGTAAAATCAGAGGTCTAGTAGTTACGGAGTTCGGAGGCAATGTGATAGGCTATTATCTGAGGAATACTGTATGTTGTAGTTACTGCAACCCTATAATTGAAGATGAGTGCATCCAGAGATGTCAGTCAAGTGGTAAGGTTGAATTTGATAGACATCCTTTGAGTGATTATCATTCATTAGTGGGTAAGGTTTTAAATTAAACAAAATGTTGGCTGTGCTCACAGGTACCTCAAAGACAAAATGATGCGGGATTAGTGCCATATCCATTAAAATTAGCTGAGGTACTTGAATACCACGGAGGGGGGGAACGGTGGACCCCCTAGTCTAAAGATCCACCAGTACCATATAGATAAATCCCTGGTATGTTTAAATCTCACCAATTTCAGGAAACCAGGAAATTGGGAGGTAATCTGGAACAATCAGACAATGACCTATTCACACAGAGCAGATAAAAAGCTTATTATTACCATGACTGTACAAAAGATTGTTATATGTGGAAGAAAAGTGTATGAGTGGCTCTCCCCCCGAACTCCGAAGGTTTATGTTATCTAGGAAGGATACTACCTGAAATAATAACCCTTGTTCAATGATGACACAGATTTGGTATACGACCCAGAAATTGAAACAATGTTCAGGGAGTGATAGGAATATATACCATGAAAACTGTATATGTCCCTATCATGACTTGTTTGTGTTTTCTCCCTCTACCCAGCAAAACCTCTATCAAATCCGAACATCAGTGTACAAAGACGTAGGTACATGTATGTATGCAATGATCGTTCAGATCAGACATCATAGGCTGTTGCACTGTCCCAGCATACTCTATAGGTTGAATGTCATCCCACATCCAACCAGTGGTCTCACGACTGCCGAGCGCATATAGAGGATGTCCCATCCTCTTCCCTGTCTTCCCCAACAATAGTCAATGTCTGATTTGCGAAATGAATACATACATCTGTCTAGGTCACCAATTATTGTGTGAAATATTTTTATTATGTTTAGTGTGACAGTTATGATAGTTATTGTTTACTATCAAAGGGTGGACTGTCAGAGTTGAAAAATATTGCATGCACACATAAAATCATATAGCGTATAATTAATACATAGTCCACACACACACATTGTCAACGATTTGCAGGCACTCAGTCAAAACACAATATCATATTGCTTAAACAGCCATTGTGAACATACAATGTAGTGTTCTTTACTCATAGGATTTCTTTGTTGGGAAGGTAAATACCTTATGTGTGCCTGACTGTAAGCACGAACAATTGAGAGTTGTGTGTTGAGTCAATAGATCCTGGACTGTCATTGTTACACTATGGGTCAGAACATTTAAGAACACAATATAACATACAAAACCCTAAGTATAGGCAAATGCCTGATCGTGTATTCAAACAGCACAAGCCAGAACCTTGTTTGCTTAAACCTTTAAGGTGACATTCAATATAGTACAGACTAGACATTGATGTATGATACATCAAATGTATAATATTTATATTCTCCTACACATAGTTTTAAACACATCTAACCCACTGTTTATATATATTTCATAACATAATTGTAATAGCAGGAAACCATATATATATACAGATGGGTCCACGGTTATCTTGACTAGTTTTCTGCGCCTAGGCACAACATTGTTTATTATCATAAACCCTTTATCTATTGTTCTCAGCTGCAATACAATACAGCAGGGGATTAAGTCATTACAGCAGCGGTTTAAGTCCGACTGGCCAGTCTCAGTTAATCCTATTAAAGGTCAAGATAAACGTGGACCCATCTGTGTATATATATATATATATATATATATATATATACTGTATATATCACGAGGATGAGATTGAGTAAGGATACCGTGTGTGGGATCAAACTGTTCATGGTCACATAAGCAATAATCTGGTGGTTGTGAGGATATTGTCGCATACTGCTGCAACAATATGTTAGCAATACCGGATTCATGTATATTACTGTATGACAATGTGGTGGGTTTGGTCTTGGGGTGGGAACTCAGATGTAAACAATGGTAAATACATCTCAGGACTTAGCCATCACCCACAGTTTGAGCCGACCAATGATCCCCAGTGTACTGGATATGTCCCACCCCTGGACCAATAGCAGAAGACCCAGCCCCAGACATGTACCTTCTCCAATACACAGTATATAAGTATTTTCCCTTACCCAGTAATTCAATTGTTGCTGATTCTAAATGGAGATGACTGTCCGCTGAGCTAAGGGTGGTGTATGCTGGCTGTAACTGTTTCCCATGTAATTGTAACTCTGTACCACTTACTTAGGCTTATATATGTTATACTGAATGATATACTGTTTTTAGCTACTTTTCCCCTCCCCGCTGAGGACAGGATTTCCCAGACCTTCCTGTCCTCAGCGGGGAGGAGAAAAAGTAGTTAAAAACCTCTGAGGAATTTTCAATTTTTAACAGGGTTCAACCATGCTTCCCTGGCCAGGGAGTTTAACTCTTTAGACACAGGAAAAGTGGCTGAGGACTTTGGTCTAACATTAAAGTACAACTACTTATCTGGCTCCGGCTCCTGATCTGGGATGTGAAGAACCTCTCTAACAGCAAAAATGAGGGCCTCCACCCCTGGGGAGAGGTGGACTCAATCAATAAATTTAAAAATGGATTAGATAAATTCCTAGCGGAAAAAATATCCAGGGATACAGCATATAATTAACATTAAAAAAAAGAAAAGAAAAAAAAGTCAATTGTTGCGATGTGAACAGGTTGCCGGGTCAATGTGACCCGTTTCATGTTCACACTGTATGGACGGATTGCGCTTGGATATCACCAACCTGATAATATGCCGGACTGGGGATGCCTGTGTGAAAAGGGCCTGAGCGGATCGTAATCATGTATGGCTCCTGTGTGCAATCTGCAAAACGCGTTCTGAAAGGGGAATATATATATATATATATATATATATATATAAAATTTGCAAAAAACGAGGCGACACTCAGGAGTCTATGGTGAACAGGTGTCAAATGGAACTTTATCGACGTTTCGGGGTGCAAGCCCCCGTCTTCAGGACACACAGTGAAAAGAACAAGTGAAATACATACATTTATATACACTTACCAGGCGCGCCTCCAGCCGTCCTCTCCTCACCGCTGCCCGGCTTCCGGACTCAGCGCTTCCGGTCAGGTGACCCAACCCCGTGACGCGAGCTACCAGTGCCGTCATGCAAGGGGCGGGGGAGGTCGTTGTCATGGTGCGTTGCAAATTACATACACCCAGACTGCCCAGTCTGGGAGGGAAGGCACCGGAGCAGGAGCTTTGCTCGGATAGCCCACGGGGGAGTGCCAGACAATTTGCCCAGTATATATATATATATATATATATATATAACTGGTAGCAAATGATGACGGCACTTGAAGACTTGTTAAGAATAGTGAAACAACGTGCTGTTTAATATAAGACTCAACGAAGGGGCTGCGACCCCGAAACGTTGAGTCTTATATTAAACAGCACGTTGTTTCACTATTCTTAACAAGTCTTCAAGTGCCGTCCTCATTTGCTACCAGTTGTATATGGGACTTAGTTCCAGGTGGAAAGGCACGGGAGCAATTTCAAGTGACGCTGGGGAGCGTGAGGAGTGCCGGGTCATTTCGGACTGTATATATATATATATATATATATATACGTTGCTCAAAAAAATAAAGGGAACACTAAAATAACACATCCTAGATCTGAATGAATGAAATATTCTTATTAAATACTTTGTTCTTTACATAGTTGAATGTGCTGACAACAAAATCACACAAAAATGATCAATGGAAATCAAATTTATTAACCCATGGAGGTCTGGATTTGGAGTCGCACTCCAAATAAAAGTGGAAAAACACACTACAGGCTGATCCAACTTTGATGTAATGTCCTTAAAACAAGTCAAAATGAGGCTCAGTAGTGTGTGTGGCCTCCAAATGCCTGTATGACATCCCTACAATGCCTGGGCATGCTCCTGATGAGATGGCCTGATGGTCTCCTGAGGGATCTCCTCCCAGACCTGGACTAAAGCATCCGCCAACTCCTGGACAGTCTGTTGGTGTATGGATCGAGACATGATGTCCCAGATGTGCTCAATTGGATTCAGGTCTGGGGAATGGGAGGGCCAGTCCATAGCATCAATGCCTTCGTCTTGCAGGAACTAGTGACACACTCCAGCCACATGAGGTCTAGCATTGTCTTGCATTAGGAGGAACCCAGGACCAACCGCACCAGCATATGGTCTCACAAGGGGTCTGAGGATCTCATCTCGGCACCTAATGGCAGTCAGGCTACCTCTGGTGAGCACATGGAGGGCTGTGCGGCCCCCCAAAGAAATGTCACCCCACACCATTACTGACCCACTGCCAAACTGGTCATGCTGGAGGATGTTGCAGGCAGCGGAACATTCTCCTTGGCGTCTCCAGACTCTGTCACGTCTGTCACATGTGCTCAGTGAGAACCTGCTTTCATCTGTGAAGAGCACAGGGCGCCAGAGGCGAATTTGCCAATCTTGGTGTTCTCTGGCAAATGCCACACGTCCTGCACGGTGTTGGGCTGTAAGCACAACCCCCACCTCTGGACATCGGGCCCTAATACCACCCTCATGGAGTCTGTTTCTGATCATTTGAGTAGACACATGCACATTTGTGGCTTGCTGGAGGTCATTTTGCAGGGCTCTGGCAGTGCTCCTCCTGTTCCTCCTTGCACAAAGGCAGAGGTAGCGGTCCTGCTGCTGGGTTGTTGCCCTCCTACGGCCTCCTCCACGTCTCTTGATGTACTATCCTGTCTCCTGGTAGCGCCTCCATGCTCTGGACACTACGCTGACAGACACAGCAAACCTACTTGCCACAGCTCGCATTGGGGAGGTATTCATGTGACCGGCGGTCGGGAGACCGACAGTCACATGACCTCCTCCAACATCACGACCGCTCACTATCCCGATGGTCGGCATGCCGACCAACAGGGACTATTCCCACTTGCCACCGAGCCTGCAAGGGGCTTGCTGCACTCGCCCCTCCCCGCCGGGATCCCGGCGTCGGTATGCTGCCGGGTGCCCGGCATCGGTAAGCTGACCAGCGGTCTCCTGACCGCCGGTCAGCCGTACTACACCCCTCGCATTAATGTGCCATCCTGAATGAGCTGCATTACCTGAGCCAGTTGTGTGGGTTGTAGGGAGGTCATACAGGCACGTGGAGGCCACACACACTACTGAGCCTCATTTTTACCTCTTTTAAGGACATTACATCAAAGTTGGATCAGCCTGTAGTGTGTTTTTCCACTTTAATTTTGAGTGTGACTCCAAATTCAGACCTCCATGGGTTAATAAATTTGATTTCCATTGATGATTTTTGTGTGATTTTGTTGTCAGCACATTCAACTATGAAAAGAACAAAGTATTTAATAAGAATATTTCATTCATTCAGATCTAGGATGTGTTATTTTAATGTTCCCTTTATTTTTTTGAGCAACGTATATATATATATATATATATATATATATGAAATATATATGTATATATATATATATATATGAAAACTTTACCAGACAAGATCAGTTTTAGAAGACTGTGGTAATGCATCCAGCAGGAGTAAATCAGACTAACACAAGCCCTGGTGAGTCAATGGGGCTGATTCAATTGTTCTCTGTGCCCCCTGCTGACCATCTATAGTAATAGGTGTCTATCGGAGTTATTCAGTTGTTGCTCTGATCAGACGCCCACTACCAGTTAAGGCACCTGAAAGCTACTGAATAGGCATCCAAAGTCCAGATTTTGGTGCTTTGGGCTCCAAAACTAGGGACTTTTTAACAAGTTTCTCTCGCACACTCTGGAGGCTGCAAGAACAAATGTGACTGCCACCGCTAATGGCTCTGATAGAGGCCCATTACTATAGACGGCCATCAGGGAATGCAGAGAGCAATTGTATCTGCCCCAATGAGACAGACTATAAAGGAGCTTTATTGTCTCATCTGGCCCACTCTCATGACTCTCATAATCAGCTGCTCCACTGAGTGTTTTCAAACGGATACACGCATAACAGCGGCTGCCAGTAACATTGGTGTTTAAATCATGGGTGCAGAGTATGCATCGGGCACACACCACACACACTGCACCCATGTTGTTGTAATACTTACCTGTCCGAAGTCCCGTGACTGGCGCTGCAGCAGCTGCAGCTATGGCAAAAAATCCCATGTGCAGTACAAAATTTGTCTCTGAGCCATGGCGGGTGCCATGTTTCTGGAGACCTGCGCAGGCACAGTAGACTGGCACAGTGCCGGAGCCTACAGCACCATGGAGAGGAGGGGGCCCTCCCAGAATCTGCACATGAGCCCTCTACTCGCTTAAAATGCCCCTGGCCAGTAATCATGACAATAAGATACACAACACAAAGGGCTGGACAGCATGTTGAAACATATGAATATTTCTGTGCCGCAGTGTCCTAAATAATGGTGCCCATCCTGCGGGTTCTAACAGAAACCTGATAGCTTCCATAGAAGGTGAGGGTATGTAGAATTATTAAGTAATTAATAAATACAGAAGATTTCTGTCTTATACTAATTATTTAATCCTCAATATATTAATTTAATTTAGAGTTAAGAGATAGGGAACGTGAGAGGGGAAGGTGGAGTTTTCATAGATACATTACTATGAAATTAATCATAATTGAGTGTGCAAAAATGTATACCTAGTAGGGAATGAGTTGAATATATGATCCCTTGTCAGGGGTGTGCGAATGATATATATAAATGTGCATAAAAGAATAGGTGTACATTTATATTATATGAAGGTGTTTATAACCTAATAATAAAGAAATATAATATATGTATATAAATAATATGCAGTATGCGAATCCTTATGATATGATATTCTGATATATGTACCAAACCATGATAATAGTGAGAATACAGATGGAGCCCTGCTCCTCTATCCCTTTAATAGGATTAATTGAGCCAGTGCTGTCGGACTTAATCCCCTGCTGTAATGATTTAATCCCCTGCTGTATTGTTCTCTCTGTATTGCAGCTGAGAACAATAGATGACAGGCTTATCCTAATAAACCTTGGTTCATCTAGGCGCAGAAGAGAAGTCTAGATGAGCGAGGCTCCATCTGTACAAAAGAAAAAAAGTGGGGGGCGGCGCAAAATTATTCAGTACTGTATGTTTTTGTTAGGGTGTGACCAAGCGTCATATAGGGCGAGATGTGATAAAGTCCGAGTTCAGCAGCCATGTGGAATGCCGGCCAAAGTCGGACGTTTTTCAAAAGAGGCAATCATTTGCTATTCCAAACCATGCCTTGTAAATGATTCCCCCTTTAAAAAAAGTCATCGTTCGGCCGGCATCCAGCACGACCACTGAACTTGGACTTCATTACATCCGGCCTAATATGAGAGAAAAAAGTTTTAGATCATTATTATTATTGTTTATTCATATGGCACCACAAGGGTTTTGTAGTGCCTTAACAAAGCACATACAGAAATCAGGAGAACAAGAAAACAGTGACTTACAGTCAGGGGCGGATCCAGAAGAAAATGAATGGGGGGGGCACCATGATAGGGGAACGGTAATAGTTATATTTACATGCACCCAAGGCATGCATGCTCCCAGATAAGAGGAGTGGTATCACAGGGGGCGTGGCCTCACAGAATACGCCATCAGGTAATGATTGGCTGTAGGAGCGCATCCTGGTTTATTGCCAACGTTTCACCCTGATGAAAAGGTTGATTGGGCCTTGAAATGTTGGTCACCTGTTCCATTAGTTATGGGAGCCTGGAAGGCACCCCAGCACAATATAATTATTATAGTTTTTAGTTGGTGGTGGCTGGTGCAGCATACCTTGTTTTGGGCACTGCAGTGAGACTCAGACTGCAGGACACAAACTGCCCATCTTTGATTAGCAGAATCAGACAGCTGGATCTCCAACAAGCAACATAAGATATCTGCAGGACAGCCTTGTCACAATCACACAGGCCACCTTCTCAAAGCTGAGGCTGAGTTTGACTGCACCAAGCATGGTGGTAAAGGAAGTGGAGGTGGAAGTGAGGGCTAATGAAGCCTTCTGCGCCATCATAAGTAACAGTCTTACTCGATGCTGGCATTTGAACCCCGCGCCTGGGCTGGACTCTGGCTGGCTGGCAGTGGGGGAGGTAGGTTGCAGTGTGAGCAGGGGGAGGCTGGAGCTGCAGCTCCAGCATCCCCATTAGTTACCACACGGACTTGCTGTTAGAGCAGCGGCGGGTCCTCGTGCCTGCCGGCTCTTTTATCAAATCTGACTGACGGAAATAGCAGTAGTGTTGCTGTTCTCCTTTTGAAAAAAGAAGTCAGAAACGACAGGGGGGGTACGGGCCCTAGTGCCCCACTCCTGGATCCGCCTATGCTTACAGTACAAGACAATGCTAGACAAGTACATGGTATATAAACATTGCTGCATCAGCGGTCATAACACTCAAGTAAGCAGCAGGGCAGGAACAACCAAGGCTTAGGTGCAGTTGTGGGAAGTAGAGAGTAGGAGATGGTATAAGTAAGATACAGAAAATCACCTGAGTGAAAAGGGCCCTGCTTGTGAGAACTTACATTCTAAAGTGAAGTGATGATAAGACAAGATCATGTTCTATGAAAAGTTGCTAACTACAGTAATTAACAGGAGTAGGATATAGCTATGATTTCAGAGTTACTGTAAAAGAAGGCATGGCTAAGTGAGGAGAAAAATGTCATAGTTTATATCTAAGCTTCCTGGTGAGTTTAAATGTCCAGGCACTCCCTTTTCTTTTTAAAAGTTCGGTCATGATGACTCTGGGCCTAATTCAGAACTGATCGCTGCTTTGCATTTTTGCACAGCAGCCGATCAGGTCTAAACAGCGCATGCGCCGACGCCGCAGTGCGTCGGCGCATGCCAGCGACCATCTCAGCCCTGCGATTGCCTCTGCCTGATTGACAGGCAGAGGCAGTAGCCGGGTGGAAGGGGGCGGGCCGGCGGCATTTGGCCACCATTTTAGGGGTGCAGTCCGGGCAACACAGGCGTACCCTAACTGTGTGTGTGTGGGGGAAGGGGGGCGGACCACGGCAGCTGCATGATGTCACACGCAGCCTCTGCAACCCGAACAGCGACGAGTAGCTCCCTGCCAGCACGCAGGAGCTGCATTGGTAGGGAGCTACTCTTCAAGTACAAAAGCATTGCCGCTGTGCGATGCTTTTGTACTTGTGCGGCAGGGTAGGGCCTGACATGCGGGGTGGACTAGATCTGTGCTAGGCGTCCCCCCACAGGGACATGTCAGGGAAGCTGATCATAGATGTGCTAAATTTAGCACAACTACGATCAACTCTGAATTAAGCCCTCTCTCTCTCTTATAACCAGGTGAACTCTTTCTACTTCAACAATTGGGGGCCTTGGGGGTATATTTACTAAAGTGTCCATTTATAGAAGTGACGATATTGCCCATAGCAGCCAGATTCTAATTAGCATTTATCTAGCACCTTCTTGAAGATAATACAGTAGCTACAATCTGATTGGAGACATCTCCACTTCTATAAACCCACACTTAAGTAAATCTACCCCATTGTGTTCAAAATGGATTGAAGTTGAACTAACCTACTAAACAAGAGCTGCATGTACCTTAGCTTTTATATAGTTACTGCTTCATCCTAGCCAAGGAGAATCACAGAAACTATATTGCTCCATATGTGGACAATGATTATATATCAATTTGAGCACTTATTAAGTTTGCATGAACTATATTATTGCTGAACAGAATTTTGGAAATACAGCTGAAATATACCAACATCAGCATAACAGCAGTTTATTGGAGCAATTACAAAGGAGTATATTGGCTGTAACATGCTGCACTAAGGACATATAACATGCTGATTGTTCAAATTAATTTGCATGGCTACAAGTAACAACTCGCTTGCTATTTATGAATAACTATAATTGTTATTAGCTCCTTGTGGAGTACTTAGAATATTTTCTTGTGGAATTTTATTGTGTTTAATGATCATTTTATGTCTGAACACCAGTCGTGTGGATATATGTATCTGTAAATAAAAGTTTTAAAAGTAATGTTTGGATGAATAGTGCTTCATTTTCTTCGATTTTATATACATATTTTGGAGAGTCAGTGGTCTCCTATGGAAGCAACAATTTGTCCAAATAATAGTTTGACTTTCTATCAACAGTAATTTATTTTGGTGAATTATATGTTGTTGTGATTCCCGCAGCTAATTGATTATCACCATTAATAACACATACATAACTTATATAACTTCAAAGTGTGCCCCACAAACAGTTTTTTACCCTGACGCTCTGGGGGTAATTCTGAGTTGATCGCAGCAGCAAGTTTGTTAGCAATTAGGCAAAACCATGTGCACTGCAGGTGTGACAGATATAACATTTACAGAGAGAGTTAGATTTGGGTGGGTTATTTTGTTTCTGTGCAGAGTAAATACTGGCAGCTTTATTTTGACACTGCAATTTAGATTTCAGTTTGAATGCACCCCACCCAAATCTAACTCTCTCTGCACATGTTATATCTGCCCCTCCTGCAGTGCACATGGTTTTGCCCAACTGGTAACAAAATTTCTGCTGCGATCAACTCAGAATTAGGCCCTCTGTCAGAACTACCCTTTGTACAACCTACAGTACTGTAATAGCCAGTAATCTCAATTGTTTTTCCATGTACCTCTATGGGGTGTGAGCTACAGTATAGATTTCACTGGCTGAATATCCCAAGATGTGTTTACCTGTGAGGGTCTACTGAGCTAAGGAAATCTGATGAGGTGACAAAAAGTAGCCTACAATGTAAATTAATGGGTAATACATCATTTCTCTCAGAAGCAGTAATTCCATGGTGTCTATAGGTATGACATGTTTAGTTTTTTGATGCTATTAGTAGGTAATGTTTTATTAGCCATTCCCCCAACTACTAGTTGGAAAAGTTTGTAACATACTGTATTGTAATCAGGGTATATGGGTAACCCTAGGGCACAGCTGCTCCCACTCATCCTCCTGATATAATTGAAGCACTAATATGATTCTATCCTGAAATGTTTTCTTAGTATTTCATACTTTTGTGTTGGTATTGTATAAATTTGGAAGTCATAAAACTACTCAGAAAGATGTTCTTCTTAGTCCAGCTTTAAAAGCAATTTTCTTTGTTACAGATTTGTTAACTACAAAGTACAGATGATTCCTACTTCATCTTACCCGCTAGTCATGGCAAATGCAGGTCATTTGCAACAATTAGTATGAACTGCCACGCACCTGCAATCAACAGGATTGAACGGGTGCTTATGCTCCTGCAAACAGGTTGCATGCAGGCGTGGCAAATCATAAGCATGATGCGACCCATACGCTGCAATGATAAGCCGGGACACATCTGTAAATCTTCTCAGAAGAGTAACATTTTTAAAACAACAACCCACAGTCATGAATCCTTAAGGTGGTGAGATTCGAGCTAACCCCGATTCTCACTATGCGACAGGGGCTAAGGGGGTCATTCCGAGTTGTTCGCTCGCTAGCAGAGTTTAGCAGCATTGCACACGCTAGGCCGCCGCCTCTGGGAGTGTATCTTAGCTTAGCAGAATAGCAAACAAAAGATTAGCAGAATTGCGAATAGAAAATTCTTAGCAGTTTCTGAGTAGCTCCAGACCTACTCACAGATTGCGATCAGCTCAGGCCGTTTCGTTCCTGGTTTGACATCACAAACACGCCTGCGTTCGGCCAGTCACTCCCCTGTTTCTCCATACACTCCCGCGTTTTATCCTGGCACGCCTGCGTTTTTCCGCACACTCGCAGAAAACGGCCAGTTTCTGCCCAGAAACACCAACTTCCTGTCAATCACACTCCGATCACTTCAACGATGAAAATTCTTCATTCGGACGTGAGTAAATCTACTAAGTTTTGTGTTAAAATACTTAGCACATGCGCACTGCGTACAATGCGCATTTTTGCCTTAATCGCTCTGTTGCGAAAATCGGCAACGAGCTAACAACTCGGAATGACCCCCTAAGTCGGTATCGCAAGCACATAATGACTGTGCTTGCGATACTGGTGACTATTGGGGTCATTCTGACCTGATCGTTCACTGTAGTTCTTTGTAGCGCAGCGATCAGGTCAGAACTGCGCATGCGCCGGCGCTGCAGTGTGCCGGCACATGGCTGACAGCCGGCGGCTGTCATTTGCTAGCAATTGCCTCTGCCTGATTGACAGGCAGAGATGGTCGCTGGGCGGGAGGGGGTGGAACGGCAGCGTTTGCCCGCCATTTTGTGTGGGGACAGGTATCAGTGGCTGCGTGGTGTCACACGCAGCCACTGCGAACCAGGGCAGTGGTAAGTAACTCCCGGCCAGCCGCAGGAGCTGTGCTTGCCGGGAGTTACTCTTCAAGTACAAAAGCATCGCCGCTGTGTGATGGTTTTGTACTTGTGCGGGGGGGGCGGACTGACATGCGGGGTGGACTAACCCGGTGCTGGGCGTCCCCCGCATGTCAGTGTAATAATCGCAGCTGTGCTAAATTTAGCACAGCTACGATCAGGTCAGAATAGCCCCCTATGTGCGATTTTGGCTAAGTGTCAATTTTGACTGTCTTTTTTACGAGATAGTCAAAATTGACTTGCCTGCACAGTCTATCTAGACTTGCGATGCCGACCGTGCGGGACCGCGCATCGGCATCGAATCGGGATCGCAAGGTGACTTTCACCTTGCGATCTGCACTAACTTTTCTTACGATTTTGACTATATACTCAAAATCCGTAAAAAAATATCTCACCGTGTGTACACAACATTAGCCAGTTTTTTTTTTTTTTTTTAGTAGAGACTGAATCTAACCATGATTACTAAATCATCACCATTCAGTACTGATCAGGTCAGGACATTGTGCTGCCTGGGTTTCTGACCTTCAGTTTTGATGAAAAATATATAAATCATTTAATGAGCTCCAAATGTTACAGACTTTTGTATTTTACACTAAATTTTTATTAGAGAAAGTTGTTCCTTGAAAGAGATCAGGGAACCAAGAAGTAACCTCTTTGTGGGGGCACTCTTAATCAACTATTGAATTTAAAACATAACTTTTATTTAGTCAAAAAATAAAATGGATATGGTGTTTAACCTTTTCCAAACATTATTTTTAAGTGTATGTAAAATAATTAGGTACAAGAACACGTTAAATATGCTCAAAGTTGAGAGTTCTTGGTCCTAACTAATCAGACCACACAGTGTGGGTCGCCCATGGGTGAGAATATAATGTCTTATGAGAAAAACAATCAAAGAATTACAGCAATTTCTCTTAAAACAATTCAATTTTGAAAAACAGTGGTCAGAGAAATAATCATATTCTGACCCAACGGCACGTCAAAAAATTCCTAGCGGGACATCCAGCCAACAGCTTGCAATTCATTAAGAAAACATCAAACAGTATCTCGCACAGTCACATAATAGTTATACATGTCACTCCTATTGTAGTAAAAAATACCACAGACATTATAGATAGTTTTGTGACAAGGAAATGTTCCCAAATACCTGTAAATAAATAAATAAAGCATGCATCCACTAGAGATATAGTTGATTGTTATCACTGATGGGAAAAAGAGGCATATGAACAGCCCTTGCGGATCAAAGCAACAGGCTTTATCTATAAATGACTAATTAATTGGATATGTCAGTTAATGATTTTTCAGAAAACAGAGGAAAAATAACTGAATGATGACAGTCTCCCTGTAAATAAGATCATGAAATATGGTCATGCAGTCAACATAAGGAGTTTAGATACTCAACAAATTATGACTATTTATTCTAGATTAAAAATATCCTATTGTAGTAAAAAATACCACAGACATTATAGATAGTTTTGTGACAAGGAAATATTCCCAAATACCTGTAAATAAATAAATAAAGCATGCATCCACTAGAGATATAGTTGATTGTTATCACTGATGGGAAAAAGAGGCATATGAACAGCCCTTGCGGATCAAAGCAACAGGCTTTATCTATAAATGACTAATTAATTGGATATGTCAGTTAATGATTTTTCAGAAAACAGAGGAAAAATAACTGAATGATGACAGTCTCCCTGTAAATAAGATCATGAAATATGGTCATGCAGTAAACATAAGGAGTTTAGATACTCCACAAATTATGACTATTTATTCTAGATTAAAAATATAACAATATTTGGTTTCAACAAAAGGAAATAATGATGATTTGAGTCTTTCTGTGACTAATTGCAAGATGCAGGTATAGGTTAACAAGGATAAATTTCTAAAGAGATAAAGCTCCAAAGTACATAATGGAGAGAGTAATAATCATTCTCTTTAACATAGTAAAATTTCTGAAAAATATCCTGCTGTAGATAGTAAAGAAGCCCGTACCATATGTCTGGCCAACTTCTGCTGCCTTCCCATGTGTATGCAAGCACACAGTGAATGAGAGGTGAGAGAGCCGGTCCGACGGTGACGGGCTGAAGAAAGAAGTGGTTCGTCTGTCACCCACTGCGGCACCCTGCAACCCTGTTAACCGTAGTCAGCGCAGAGTTAACAGGAACTGCCAAGCAGGTGATGAGAGTGCACTGAAATACCTAGTGGGGATAAGGTGTCCCCATATGCAGCTTCTGCGGCTGGCGTCTCCGTCAGTGCCAAGGTCCGGGCCCAGTGACGTATCTCGGGATTCCGGAAATAGCGTCATGTGACGCTCAGGAACAGGACGTACGTTTCACCCTACGACGGGCTTGATCACCATCTGCCTAAGTGGTATACCCCTTCATGGGGATTTAAATGATAGTGACCCAATCACAGCTTAGCTAGATTTATGAATGACAGTTAGACCGTCCAATAGGAGAGTAATTGAATCATTAGTTTCCATATATGATATAGTCTGAGGATTTCACTGATTAAGCAGAGGAATGAAGGAAAATTGATTCCTATTGCCGATTTTTAACACATTAAAATAAATAAAAATAAAAGGAAATGAACAAATTTGAGATGTTTATAAATAATAAAAAGTATATATAATAAAGGATGAAAATAAATATAAATGAATAAATATCAAATATGATAAATAGATAATAATTGATAAACATCTTGATAGGAAGTAGTAAATATAAGAAGTAGATGAAAAAATTGTAAAGATTAAGGATTAAATACAAATAAATAAATAAAATAAAATAATATAAATTAGGAAACAGAAGACTGTAAATAATAAAGAAAAACTAATGGATAAATAATATGAATATAATTAAGTAAATATGAGCTTATATAAATAATGCTAATAATAATGGTGATAGATTTATAAGCACCTAAAATAATGGTGCTATACAAGTATGCAACTAAGAAGACATAATCTGGAAACGTGTATGCAAGTGTACACTCCCATCTATGTATATCCACTGGATATCTGTAATTAACTTGATATAGTTAGTTGTGCACTATCATGTGCATGCATCCACAGGGTATCTATAAATGAGTAAAATGGTGTGATTCTTATAGGGGAGGAGTCAAGAATAACAGTAAGATTGAAATAGAAGGTTAGATTAGGTTGTAAGGAAAGCACTATAATTAATATTTTCATTAAGGCCCATGGGGGATATCGAGCCCAGTCTGAAAATCCACTGACTCTCCCTTTTAAGGAGTTCCTTCTGGAGGTCTCCTCCTCTTATACCCAAGTTGATCTTTTCAAGTCCAAAGACTTGCAGGCATTCAGAGGAGTTCCCATGGACATTGTAAAAATGTCTTGCCACAGTCGTTAGCGGTTTAAATTTCTTGCTGTCATTTTCTGCGTTTCTTATAGTCCCAATGTGCTCCAGGATGCATTGTTTAAGCATCCTGGAGGTCATCCCATCATAACGGATGTTACATGTGCATGTGATACAATATATCACATTTTTGGTCTTGCAATTAAAGAAATCTGTAATAATGTGTTCTGTACCATATTTATCCTGTATGGTCGACTGTGAGTGAATATATTTACAGGCTTTACAAGACCCGCATGGGAAGCTACCTCGTACTGATGACTGTCTGGGGGGTCTGTCCTCAAAGTGGCTCTTCACCAATCTGTCTTTAAGGTTTGGCGATCTCCTCCAACTCATGGAGACTTGTTCTTTTAGAACCTTGTCCAGGTCATTGTCCAAACGTAATACAGGCCAGTGTTTTTGAATGATCTGTTTGATTTCTCGCCACTCAGTACAGAAATTTCCAACAAATCTTACTTCTGTATCACCCCTCTGTTTGGTTTTATCTCGGAAAATCAGGGTTTCCCTGTCTGTATGTTCCACTTCTCTTTTAGCTTGCTTTATCAATCTGTGACTATACCCTCTATTTCTGAGTCTGTTTGTTAGCTCGACACTCTGGTCCCGAAAGATACGTTGGTCCGAGCAGTTTCTTTTGAGCCTCAGAAACTCACCCTTGGGGATATTTTTCACAGTCGGTGGAAAGTGGGAGCTAGATTGATGGAGCAGAGAGTTTGTGGCTGTTGGTTTGCGGAAAATTTCAGTGGCTATGTGGCCACCGTCTGTACGATATATGGACAGATCCAGGAAGGAGACTCTATCTTTGTTGGTCACGTACGTAAGTCTCAGATTTAAGTCGTTTTTATGTAAATCTTGAACAAAGTCTTCAAAGGATTTCTCATCTCCATCCCAGATGACCAGGATATCGTCTATATATCGTAACCACATCAAAATTCTTTGAGTGTGGTGATCATTATGGTCAGAAAAGACTTGCTCACGTTCCCACCATCCGAGGAATAAATTTGCATACGTGGGGGCACACGCTGCCCCCATCGCTGTGCCCCTTGTTTGTATGTAAAATCTATTATTGAATGTAAAGTAGTTGTTATGTAGGACGAAATGTAAGAGGTCGAGGAGAAAGTGATGGAAGTCACTAGTCCCCTCTGTGTCTAGGAAGTATTTAACTGCATTGATTCATTTAATATGGTCAATTGAGGTGTAAAGTGATTCCACATCCATACTTATAAGGAGTTGAGTGTCTTCGAATCGTACATCATGAATCTTTTTCAAGACATCCGTGGTGTCTTGAACATAGGAAGGTAAGGTAATCACATGATGTCTGAGATGAATGTCAATGAATGTACTGGCTTGTTCCAACAGGCCTCCAATCCCGGAGATAATCGGTCTGCCCGGGGGATGGATGAGGCTCTTGTGCGTCTTAGGGAGAAGGTAAAATGTAGGTACCTTGGGGTTTGTGACATTTAGGTACTCAAATTCAGTTTTAGTGATGGTATTTCCCTTGAATGCCTTCTCAATTAACCTGATATATAGGGTTAGGAGATTCTCTGTAGGGTTAAAGATAGATCTCTTGTAGCAATCTGTGTCACTCAATTGTCTCATAGCCTCTCCAATATAGAGTTGCTTGTCCCAGAACACAACATTGCCACCTTTGTCAGATGGTTTGACCACCACGTCTTCCCACGACTCAATTTCAGAAATAGCTGTCCTTTCCCTATAATTCAGGTAGTGTCGACCAGATCCTTTGCGTCTCTGATGTAGACTGTCAAGATCTTAAGACACAAAGCGTGTGAAGACCTTAACCTCTGGACATATGTTGTGCTGCGGGAAAAAGTTACTTCTTTTCTTGCATATAGGTCTACTGATAAATGTGTCGTCATTGGTTTCCAGATCATCCTGGAGTTCTTCCAGCATGGCAAGTGCCCTCCTATCATCCTCCGATGTTAGTTCAGTATGTTCAGCATTATCAGATGTAGAGCTTGATGGTTGGCTCGTATATACCTCCTGATGTACACTCATCATTGGGGCATCTGATTTATTTTTGTTTGCAAAAAACTTTTTTAAAAGCAACTTTCTCCCGAAGAGGTTTAGGTCTTTTTCCCATTGGAAACGATCGAATTTCTTTGCTGGTGCAAATGTGAGGCCTTTAGATAAGACCATTCTGTGGTCATCGGTAATGATGTGGTCTGATAAATTAATAATTGTAAGATTCATTTCCTCTGCTAATACTTCCTTCGATTCCGTATTGGGTAATGTGATGGAGGTGGGGACTCCCATCTCCTTTCCCCTCTTCCTCTTCCTGCTGCCCCTCCTCGGCTTCCTTTTGGACGTCCTCTTCTGGGTCTCTGATTCTCCAAAAAAGAAGAAGAAGAAGAGTGATGTTGTGCCTGGTTAATGTTGGTTTCTTCTCTATAATGGGAGTAAATTTCCCCTGGATCCTCGTCGGTCCCTGATGAATCGATCTCCGACGATGAGTGATATCCTTGTGGGTATTGTGGTCTTTCCCTCCTGGGTGGTCTGTTCCACCTGAAAATTTTACCTGAGGAAAAGTCCTGTTTATCACGTTGAAATTTAGATTTCTTACGTGCTGTGATTGCCTCCTTGTATTCTTGGAGAGCTTTTTTGTCTAATTCAAATCTAGTTTGAAAGGAGAGCTCATTCTCAAATGTTTCCAGTATTTTACCTATATTATCGATTTCTTTTCCTACTTCCTCCAAGATTAGATTATTGTGTTTGATTAGTATCAATATCAGATCATTGGAACATTTCAATAAACAGTTTTCCCAATCACGTTTCAAGTTTTCTGTAGCTAATGGGTAGGTCGGGAAAACCTTTGGACGCAAACCTCGCCGGACTATCTTCTGTTTTAGATAATTTTCTAAACTTATCAAATCCCAGTTGACTCTTGTTTGTATTTGTCTTAGTAGTTTCAGTTTGTGCATATCATCATTCCAGCCTACAGCAGAGGTGGCAGATGCAGTGGGATCCGAAAAGATACCCCCAAGGTCCTCAGTCCTTCGTTTGTTAATCAATTCATTCCTCAGACTAAAACTTGACATCTTAGTAAATAAACTTAGGGTCAAAAAATATATTAGGCAGTTTATAAAGAGACAGGAAAAGGAAGACTTTAGAATAGGCCTAGTGTATCTATAAGGCAGAGATATGGTGTGCTCGGACAGAAGCTGAGATAGTCTCAGTATACAATATATAGGGAAGAGGTGCTTTTAAAAAAGTTTTTTGCAAACAAAAATAAATCAGATGCCCCAATGATGGGTGTACATCAGGAGGTATATATGAGCCAACCATCAAGCTCTACATCTGATAATGCTGAACATACTGAACTAACATCGGAGGATGATAGGAGGGCACTTGCCATGCTGGAAGAACTCCAGGATGATCTGGAAACCAATGACGACACATCTATCAGTAGACCTATATGCAAGAAAAGAAGTAACTTTTTCCCGCAGGACAACATATGTCCAGAGGTTAAGGTCTTCACACGCCTTGTGTCTCAAGATCTTGACAGTCTACATCAGAGACGCAAAGGATCTGGTCGACACAACCTGAATTATAGGGAAAGGACAGCTATTTATGAAATTGAGTCGTGGGAAGACGTGGTGGTCAAACCATCTGACAAAGGTGGCAATGTTGTGATCTGGGACAAGCAACTCTAAATTGGAGAGGCTATGAGACAATTGAGTGACACAGATTGCTACAAGAGATCTATCTTTAACCCTACAGAGAATCTCCTAACCCTATATATCAGGTTAATTGAGAAGGCATTCAAGGGAAATACCATCACTAAAACTGAATTTGAGTACCTAAATGTCACAAACCCCAAGGTACCTACATTTTACCTTCTCCCTAAGACGCACAAGAGCCTCATCCATCCCCCGGGCAGACCGATTGTCTCCGGGATTGGAGGCCTGTTGGAACAAGCCAGTACATTCATTGACATTCATCTCAGACATCATGTGATTACCTTACCTTCCTATGTTCAAGACACCACGGATGTCTTGAAAAAGATTCATGATGTACGATTGGAAGACACTCAACTCCTTATAAGTATGGATATGGAATCACTTTACACCTCAATTGACCATATTAAAGGAATCAATGCAGTTAAATACTTCCTAGACACAGAGGGGACTAGTGACTTCCATCACTTTCTCCTCGACCTCTTACATTTCGTCCTACATAACAACTACTTTACATTCAATAATAGATTTTACATACAAACAAGGGGCACAGCGATGGGGGCAGCGTGTGCCCCCACGTATGCAAATTTATTCCTCGGATGGTGGGAACGTGAGCAAGTCTTTTCTGACCATAATGATCACCACACTCAAAGAATTTTGATGTGGTTACGATATATAGACGATATCCTGGTCATCTGGGATGGAGACGAGAAATCCTTTAAAGACTTTGTTCAAGATTTACATAAAAACGACTTAAATCTGAGATTTACGTACGTGACCAACAAAGATAGAGTCTCCTTCCTGGATCTATCCATATATCGTACAGACGGTGGCCACATAGCCACTGAACTTTTCCGCAAACCAACAGCCACAAACTCTCTGCTCCATCAATCTAGCTCCCACTTTCCACCGACTGTGAAAAATATCCCCAAGGGTGAGTTTCTGAGGCTCAAAAGAAACTGCTCGGACCAACGTATCTTTCGGGACCAGAGTGTCGAGCTAACAAACAGACTCAGAAATAGAGGGTATAGTCACAGATTGATAAAGCAAGCTAAAAGAGAAGTGGAACATACAGATAGGGAAACCCTGATTTTCCGAGATAAAACCAAACAGAGGGGTGATACAGAAGTAAGATTTGTTGGAAATTTCTGTACTGAGTGGCGAGAAATCAAACAGATCATTCAAAAACACTGGCCTGTATTACGTTTGGACAATGACCTGGACAAGGTTCTAAAAGAACAAGTCACCATGAGTTGGAGGAGATCGCCAAACCTTAAAGACAGATTGGTGAAGAGCCACTTTGAGGACAGACCCCCCAGACAGTCATCAGTATGAGGTAGCTTCCCATGCGGGTCTTGTAAAGCCTGTAAATATATTCACTCACAGTCGACCATACAGGATAAATATGGTACAGAACACATTATTACAGATTTCTTTAATTGCAAGACCAAAAATGTGATATATTGTATCACATGCACATGTAACATCCGTTATGTTGGGATGACCTCCAGGATGCTTAAACAACGCATCCTGGAGCACTTTGGGACTATAAGAAACGCAGAAAATGACAGCAAGAAATTTAAACCGCTAACGACTGTGGCAAGACATTTTTACAATGTCCATGGGAACTCCTCTGAATGCCTGCAAGTCTTTGGACTTGAAAAGATCAACTTGGGTATAAGAGGAGGAGACCTCCAGAAGGAACTCCTTAGAAGGGAGAGTCAGTGGATTTTCAGACTGGGCTCGATATCCCCCATGGGCCTTAATGAAAATATTAATTATAGTGCTTTCCTTACAACCTAATCTAACCTTCTATTTCAATCTTACTGTTCTTCTTGACTCCTCCCCTATAAGAATCACACCATTTTACTCATTTATAGATACCCTGTGGATGCGTGCACATGATAGTGCACAACTAACTATATCAAGTTAATTACAGATATCCAGTGGATATACATAGATGGGAGTGTACACTTGCATACACGTTTCCAGATTATGTCTTCTTAGTTGCATACTTGTATAGCACCATTATTTTAGGTGCTTATTAATCTGTCACCATTATTATTAGCATTATTTATATAAGCTCATATTTACTTAATTATATTCATATTATTTATCCATTAGTTTTTCTTTATTATTTACAGTCTTCTGTTTCCTAATTTATATTATTTTATTTTATTTATTTATTTGTATTTAATCCTTAATCTTTACAATTTTTTCATCTACTTCTTATATTTACTACTTCCTATCAAGATGTTTATCAATTATTATCTATTTATCATATTTGATATTTATTCATTTATATTTATTTTCATCCTTTATTATATATACTTTTTATTATTTATAAACATCTCAAATTTGTTCATTTCCTTTTATTTTTATTTATTTTAATGTGTTAAAAATCGGCAATAGGAATCAATTTTCCTTAATTCCTCTGCTTAATCAGTGAAATCCTCAGACTATATCATATATGGAAACTAATGATTCAATTACTCTCCTATTGGACGGTCTAACTGTCATTCATAAATCTAGCAAAGCTGTGATTGGGTCACTATCATTTAAATCCCCATGAAGGGGTATACCACTAAGGCAGATGGTGATCAAGCCCGTCGTAGGGTGAAACGTACGTCCTGTTCCTGAGCGTCACATGACGCTATTTCCGGAATCCCGAGATACGTCACTGGGCCCGGACCTCGGCACTGACGGAGACGCCAGCCGCAGCAGCTGCATATGGGGACACCTTATCCCCACTAGGTATTTCAGTGCACTCTCATCACCTGCTTGGCGGTTCCTGTTAACTCTGCGCTGACTACGGTTAACAGGGTTGCAAGGTGCCGCAGCGGGTGACAGACGAACCACTTCTTTCTTTCTTCAGCCCGTCACCATCGGACCGGCTCTCTCACCTCTCATTCACTGTGTGCTTGCATACACATGGGAAGGCAGCAGAAGATGGCCAGACATATGGTACGGGCTTCTTTACTATCTACAGCAGGAGATTTTTCAGAAATTTTACTATGTTAAAGAGAATGATTATTACTCTCTCCATTATGTACTTTGGAGCTTTATCTCTTTAGAAATTTATCCTTGTTAACCTATACCTGCATCTTGCAATTAGTCACAGAAAGACTCAAATCATCATTATTTCCTTTTGTTGAAACCAAATATTGTTATATTTTTAATCTAGAATAAAGAGTCATAATTTGTGGAGTATCTAAACTCCTTATGTTGACTGCATGACCATATTTCATGATCTTATTTACAGGGAGACTGTCATCATTCAGTTATTTTTCCTCTGTTTTCTGAAAAATCATTAACTGACATATCCAATTAATTAGTCATTTATAGATAAAGCCTGTTGCTTTGATCCGCAAGGGCTGTTCATATGCCTCTTTTTCCCATCAGTGATAACAATCAACTATATCTCTAGTGGATGCATGCTTTATTTATTTATTTACAGGTATTTGGGAACATTTCCTTGTCACAAAACTATCTATAATGTCTGTGGTATTTTTTACTACAATAGGATATTTTTAATCTAGAATAAATAGTTATAATTTGT
The DNA here is from genome assembly GCF_028390025.1 of Pseudophryne corroboree. Taxonomy (NCBI): domain Eukaryota; kingdom Metazoa; phylum Chordata; class Amphibia; order Anura; family Myobatrachidae; genus Pseudophryne; species Pseudophryne corroboree. Next base: position 269,130,555 of record NC_086451.1, on the reverse strand, counting down.
GGAGTATCTAAACTCCTTATGTTGACTGCATGACCATATTTCATGATCTTATTTACAGGGAGACTGTCATCATTCAGTTATTTTTCCTCTGTTTTCTGAAAAATCATTAACTGACATATCCAATTAATTAGTCATTTATAGATAAAGCCTGTTGCTTTGATCCGCAAGGGCTGTTCATATGCCTCTTTTTCCCATCAGTGATAACAATCAACTATATCTCTAGTGGATGCATGCTTTATTTATTTATTTACAGGTATTTGGGAACATTTCCTTGTCACAAAACTATCTATAATGTCTGTGGTATTTTTTACTACAATAGGAGTGACATGTATAACTATTATGTGACTGTGCGAGATACTGTTTGATATTTTCTTAATGAATTGCAAGCTGTTGGCTGGATGTCCCGCTAGGAATTTTTTGACGTGCCGTTGGGTCAGAATATGATTATTTCTCTGACCACTGTTTTTCAAAATTGAATTGTTTTAAGAGAAATTGCTGTAATTCTTTGATTGTTTTTCTCATAAGACATTATATTCTCACCCATGGGCGACCCACACTGTGTGGTCTGATTAGTTAGGACCAAGAACTCTCAACTTTGAGCATATTTAACGTGTTCTTGTACCTAATTATTTTACATACACTTAAAAATCATGTTTGGAAAAGGTTAAACACCATATCCATTTTATTTTTTGACTAAATAAAAGTTATGTTTTAAATTCAATAGTTGATTAAGAGTGCCCCCACAAAGAGGTTACTTCTTGGTTCCCTGATCTCTTTCAAGGAACAACTTTCTCTTGTGATTTATTGGTTTTGACCTTGGGGAGCACCACCAGCAGGATAATTTGTTTCTGGAATATTTTTATCAAATATTCTCCATATTGCTGGTTTGTTATAATTATCATTACTTTTCAAATAAGTAGTGCAGGACACCTCCCCTCTTCACTAAATTTTTATTGCCAGTTTTAAGAAGACTAGAACAAAAATGTTCCATTTCTAGTCACTGAAACTAAAGGGGATGAGAAACACAAGCGAAGTGCAATTTTGACCATGGATAAGAGCAAGAGAACTCACATACTGTATAAGGCAATAATGGGATATTTTCAACTGTAGATAAAATATGTACATCTAGTGCTATTGGGGGTCATTCCGAGTTGATCGCTAGCTGCCGATGTTCGCTGCATAGTGATCATTTAAAAAAAACTGCAAAACTACGCATGCGTATGAGGCGCAATGCGCACGCGTGGCGTATGGGTACAAAGAGCATTGTTGTTTTGCATTGCTTATAGCGACGATTCCATTCGCACAGCCAATCGCAAGGAGATTGACAGGAAGTGGGAGTTTATGGGTGTCAACTGACCATTTTCATGGCGAGTTTGGAAAAACGCAGGTGTGTCCAGGCATTTGCAGGGCGGTTATCTGGAGTCAATTCCGGGACCTTCGTTGCTGCAATCATCGCACAGAATAAATAACTACAGGGCTGCACAAAATGTGTTTGTACTCGCTCGGCTGCACAGGCATTCGCACACTTGCAAAGCGAAAATACATTCCCCCGTAGGCGGCGACTATGCGTTTGCACGGCTGCAAAAAGTAGCTAGCGAGCGATAAACTCGGAATGAGAGCCATTGTTCTGGTGGATATTTCTGCAAATTTATACTGTAAGTTGTAGTGTGACTCTCAGTGGCAACAAAAGTGTTCACTTCTGGTGCAAGGTGTCGGGAGAGGCCAGTTTAGGGCATTGGAGAGTAGGAGAGGGCAGTTTAGGGTATTGGCTCTGGTAGCATTACAGTAGGCAATGCACAGCCATTTACACTGGCTGCACTGTGTACTCCCATACATAACCACTCCATCCTGCACTAGTGCTGCTGCTCCCTCCTGCAATCATGCAGCTCCCAACGGCTGGTAAGCATTGGGGGGTGGGGGATTGCCATTAGTCTGAAGTACTGCCACTGTTTATAAGTTAAGCCATGTGTGCAATAAAATGAATATACTCTAATAACCACATGTTGTGTAAGATGTAGTGTCTCAAGTTATAAATGAAGTGCATATTGCAAAAGGGTGAGGTATTGAAAGTCGACAGTAACTAGGTCGACAATGTCTAGGTCGACCACTATTGGTCGACAGTAACTAGGTCGACAGGGTGTCTAGGTCGACAGGGTCTTTTGGTCGACATGTTCTAGGTCGACAGGTCAAAAGGTCGACATGAGTTTTTAATGTTATTTTGGTGTCGTTTTCTTTGTAGAGTGACCGGGAACCCCAATTAGTGCACCGCGTCCCCTCGCATGGCTCGTTTCACTCGCCATGCTTCGGGCATGGTGCCTTCACTCCGCTACCGCTTTGCTCGGCACAGATTACCGTTCCAATCGTAGTCCACGTCGATCGTTAAGTATGAAAAGGTTAAAAAAAAGAAAAAATTTGTGAAAAACTCATGTCGACCTTTTGACCTGTCGACCTAGAACATGTCGACCTAAAGACCCTGTCGACCCAGACACCCTGTCGACCTAGTTACTGTCGACCAATAGTGGTCGACCTAGACATTGTCGACCTAGTTACTGTCGACTTTCAATCCGGATCCCATTGCAAAATACAGTATAAATTTACATACATACACTATTATTATTATTATTATTATTAATTAATTTATTTATATGGCCCCACAAGGGGTCTGCAGCGCCTCACAAAGTACAAAAACTGAAACAATATTAACAAAATATTGACATACAGTAAGTACAGAACGTTGCAGCACAAGGACATGATTTATAAACATAAATTATAATTCTGAAATAAACAGTAGGGTGGCAGATCTAAAGGGATGGGTGCCATTATAGGTAATAGATGACGGTATAAACAAGGGAAAGAAAAGTACATTGGGGTAGAGGTTGCCCTGCTCGTGACAGTAAACATTCATATATACATACACACCTACATGCATATATACACAACACTTGAATTGCTCCATCGGGTGACATTTAGTGGCCACCAGCACATAAAGCACTTGGATTACCCCACAGAGGTGAGGAGCAGTGTTATCCTTTTATTATAAAGGATTAGTATTATCCTTATTGATATGGCACCATAAGGTCCCTGCAGCGCTGCGGCTGAGTTCTCTGCCTGTGAAGTGGACAGGAGGAGTCAGGAGCCGGCAACAGCACGTAAGTGCCTACACAGACACTACACTACACTATACTACACTACACTATACTACATTACACTACACTTCACTACACTATATTACACTACACTACACTACAGTATATTACACTACACTTCACTCTAAGGGTTGGGGGGTGTAAGGGGGAATCTGCCTGCTGTACTGTGTTAAAGGGGGACTCTGCCTGCCATAATGTGTAAAAGGGGGACCTATCCTGCCGTAATGTGTAAAAGGTGGACTCTGCGTGCCGTAATGTGTCAAAGGTGGACTCTTCTGTAATGTGTAAAAAGGGGACGCTGTCTGCCGTAATGTGTTAAAAAGGGGGCGCTGTCTGCGTAATGTGTAAAAAGGGCACGCTGTCCGCCGTAATGTGTAAAAAGGAGGCGCTGTCTGCCGTAATGTGTATAAAGGGGGCGCTGTCTGCCGTAATGTGAAAAAAGGGGAGGCTGTCTGCCATAATGTGTAAAAAAGGGGACGCTGTCTGCCGTAATGTGTAAATAGGAGGCACTGTCTGCCGTAATGTGTAAAAAGGGCACGCTGTCTGCTGTAATGTGTAAAAAGGGGACTCTGTCTGCCGTAATGTGTAAAAAAGGGGGTGCTGTCTGCCGTAATGTGTAAAAAGGGGATGCTGTCTGCCGTAATGTGTAAAAAGGGGACTCTGTCTGACGTAATGTGTAAAAAAGGGGACGCTGTCTGCCGTAATGTGTAAAAAGGTGGACTCTGTCTGCCGTAATGTGTAAAAAAGGGGACGCTATCTGCCGTAATGTGTAAAAAGGGCACGCTCTCCGCCGTAATGTGTAAAAAGGAGGCGCTGTCTGCCGTAATGTGTAAAAAGGGGATGCTGTCTGCCGTAATGTGTAAAATGGGGACGCTGTCTGCCGTAATGTGTAAAAAGAGGACGCTCTCTGCCGTAATGTGTAAAAAGGGGACGCTGTCTGCCGTAATGTGTAAAAAGGGGCTCTACCTGGTGTAGTGGCGCTACTGTGCGGCGTAATTTGAATAATGGAGACTACTGTGCACCATTATATGAATTGGTATTATTTTGTGACCACACACCTTTCCCATGAAGCCACGCCCCTATATTTTTAGCACGCACTGCCACCGGTTTACGTTAAGGGGGGGGCGCCGATGCCGTTTCTTGCACACAACGCTAAAATGTCTGGTTGGTTACGGCACTGAAGTATGGTGTAGGAAATAATCAAAGTAAGAGAGTAAGAAAGTAAGACAGGGGTGACACAGATGGGGTAGCTAGTGAGCATGGAACAGAGCATTAGGATGGGAAATGGCTGGGTTTGATAAAGTCTTGAGAGCACGTTTGAAGTTTTGTAGAGAGGTGGAAAGTCTAATGGGGAGAGGTAAAGAATTCCAGCGATAGGGAGCAGCATGTGCAAAATGCTAAAACCCAACATCAATTTAGATGGAATTCCATTGCTTCGAAATCGATAAAAATAATTGACCTTTAGTAAATATACCCCTAGAGTCTATTTATGATGCTTTAAGAAACCCTATTTCTGTTTATCAAGGTCTACAGCTGACAGTGCCATAGATAAGTGCAATAGACAATGGGGGTCATTCTGAGTTGTTCGCTCGTTATTTTTTTTTCCGCAATGGAGCGAATAGTCGCTAATGCGCATGCGCAATGTCCGCGTGGCGACTGCGCCAAGTAAATTTGCTATGCAGTTAGGTATTTTACTCACGGCATTACGAGGTTTTTTCTTCGTTCTGGTGATCGTAATGTGATTGACAGGAAGTGGGTGTTTCTGGGCGGAGACTGGCCGTTTTATGGGTGTGTGTGAAAAAACGCTACCGTTTCTGGGAAAAACGCGGGAGTGGCTGGAGAAACGGAGGAGTGTCTGGGCGAACGCTGGGTGTGTTTGTGACGTCAAACCAGGAATGAAACTGACTGAACTGATCGCAGATGCCGAGTAAGTCTGGAACTACTCAGAAACTGCTAAGAAGTGTCTATTCGCAATTCTGCTAATCTTTCGTTCGCAATTTTGATAAGCTAAGATTCACTCCCAGTAGGCGGCGGCTTAGCGTGTGCAAAGCTGCTAAAAGCAGCTTGCGAGCGAACAACTCGGAATGACCCCCAATGGCCCTAATTCTGAGTTGATCGTAGCAGCAAATTTGTTAGCAATTGGGCAAAACCATGTGCACTGCAGGGGGGACAAATATAACATGTGCAGAGAGATTTAGATTTGGGTGGGGTGTGTGTTCAAACTGAAATCTAAATTGCATTGTAAATATAAAGCAGCCAGTATTTATCCTGCACAGAAACTAAATAACCCACCCAAATCTAACTCTCTCTGCAAATGTTATATCTGCCTCCCCTGCAGTGCACATGGTTTTGCCCAACTGCTAAAAAATTTCCTGCTGCGATCAACTTGGAATTACCCCCATGGTTTTGCCCAATTGCTAACAAACTTGCTGCTGCGATCAACTCAGAATTACCCCCAATTTTCCTATGATCTAATATTGAAAAAAGGTTATACATTTCTTACATCATTTAATGTGTTTTTCGCTACTTGTGTTTCACTTCAATGCATGAAAAGAAAAGATGCTAATTTAATCGAACAGGATGCAAAAATGGTGGATACTTCATCTACAGTATATGTTCTTAGAATGAAATCACTGTGATTCAGCAATGGAAATGCTTAACATTACTAAGTACAGTACACAAGGCTGTGTAACAGTTGATATTAGGGGGGTAATTCAGAGTTGATCGCAGCAGCAAATTTGTTAGCAGTTGGGTAAAATCATGGGGGTCATTTCGAGATGATCGAAGCTGTGCTAAATTTAGCACAGCTACGATCAGGCACTCAGACATGTGGGGGGACGCCCAGCACAGGGCTAGTCCACCCGCATGTCAGTGCCGCCCCCCCCCCCCCCCCCGCCAAAGTGCAAAAGCTTTGCACAGTGGTGTTGCTTTTGCATTTGAGGTGTACCTACCGGCCAGCGCAGCTCCTGCGACTGGCCGGGAGAACCTCTTCGCTGCCCGAGTCGCAGCGGCTGTGTGTGACGTCACGCAGCCACCATGGCCTGCCACCCCAATGGTCCGGCCATGCCTGCATTGGATGGACCGCGCCACTGTCCAGCCCCCTCCCACCCATCGACCACCTCTGTCTGTCAATCAGACAGAGGCGATTGCTAGGGAATGACGCCCTTTTGACATCTGGCATGCGCCGGCGCACTGTACTGACACGCAGTACTGACCCGATCGCACCGTTGTGATAAACTGCAGCGTGCGATCAGGTCAGAATGACCCCCCATGTGCACTGCAGGTGTGGCAGATATAAAACTTGCAGAGAGAGTTAGATTTGGGTGGGTTATTTTGTTTCTGTGCAAGGCAAATACTGGCTGCTTTATTTTTACACTGCAATTTAGATTTCAGTTTGAACACACCACACCAAAGTCTAACTATCTCTGCACATGTTATATCTGCACTCCCTGCAGTGCACATGGGCCCTCATCCCGAGTTGATCGCTCGCTAACTACTTTTAGCAGCTGTGCAAACGCACAGGGGAGTGTATTTTTGCTTTGCAAGTTTGCAAACAGCTTTGCAGCTGAGCTCTGCAAAAACAGTTTGTGCAGTTTCTGAGTAGGTCTGGACTTACTCAGCCGCTGCGATCACTTCAGTCTTTTTGGTCCCGGAATTGACGTCAGACACCCGCCCTGGAAACGCTTGGACACGTCTGCGATGCCCTCTTTCTGTCAATCTCCTTGCGATCGGCTCTGCGAATGGATTCTTCATTAAATACATCACTCAGCAGCTTTGTACCCTTGCGATGCGCATGCGCAGTTTTGCTGAGTTTTGAGCTGATCGCTGCGCAGTGAAAAACGTCAGTGAGCGATCAGCTCGGAATGACTCCCAAGGTTTTGCCCAACAAATTTGCCGCTGCGATCAACTCTGAATTAGGCCCTAGGTTCTGTACATTGTAAATCTGCTAAGAGATATCCAGAACAGTTATGTCAGTAGGGGATTATATAATGCTTAAGAATGAGGTCACATAAAACTAGAGATGAGCGCCTGAAATTTTTCGGGTTTTGTGTTTTGGTTTTGGGTTCGGTTCCGCGGCCGTGTTTTGGGTTCGAACGCGTTTTGGCAAAACCTCACCGAATTATTTTTGTCGGATTCGGGTGTGTTTTGGATTCGGGTGTTTTTTTCCAAAAACACTAAAAAACAGCTTAAATCATAGAATTTGGGGGTCATTTTGATCCCAAAGTATTATTAACCTCAAAAACCATAATTTACACTCATTTTCAGTCTATTCTGAATACCTCACACCTCACAATATTATTTTTAGTCCTAAAATTTGCACCGAGGTCGCTGTGTGAGTAAGATAAGCGACCCTAGTGGCCGACACAAACACCGGGCCCATCTAGGAGTGGCACTGCAGTGTCACGCAGGATGGCCCTTCCAAAAAACCCTCCCCAAACAGCACATGACGCAAAGAAAAAAAGAGGCGCAATGAGGTAGCTGTGTGAGTAAGATTAGCGACCCTAGTGGCCGACACAAACACCGGGCCCATCTAGGAGTGGCACTGCAGTGTCACGCAGGATGGCCCTTCCAAAAAACCCTCCCCAAACAGCACATGACGCAAAGAAAAAAAGAGGCGCAATGAGGTAGCTGACTGTGTGAGTAAGATTAGCGACCCTAGTGGCCGACACAAACACCGGGCACATCTAGGAGTGGCACTGCAGTGTCACGCAGGATGTCCCTTCCAAAAAACCCTCCCCAAACAGCACATGACGCAAAGAAAAAAAGAGGCGCAATGAGGTAGCTGTGTGAGTAAGATTAGCGACCCTAGTGGCCGACACAAACACCGGGCACATCTAGGAGTGGCACTGCAGTGTCACGCAGGATGTCCCTTCCAAAAAACCCTCCCCAAACAGCACATGACGCAAAGAAAAAAAGAGGCGCAATGAGGTAGCTGTGTGAGTAAGATTAGCGACCCTAGTGGCCGACACAAACACCGGGCCCATCTAGGAGTGGCACTGCAGTGTCACGCAGGATGTCCCTTCCAAAAAACCCTCCCCAATCAGCACATGATGCAAAGAAAAAGAAAAGAAAAAAGAGGTGCAAGATGGAATTATCCTTGGGCCCTCCCACCCACCCTTATGTTGTATAAACAAAACAGGACATGCACACTTTAACCAACCCATCATTTCAGTGACAGGGTCTGCCACACGACTGTGACTGATATGACGGGTTGGTTTGGACCCCCCCCAAAAAAGAAGCAATTAATCTCTCCTTGCACAAACTGGCTCTACAGAGGCAAGATGTCCACCTCATCTTCACCCTCCGATATATCACCGTGTACATCCCCCTCCTCACAGATTATCAATTCGTCCCCACTGGAATCCACCATCTCAGCTCCCTGTGTACTTTGTGGAGGCAATTGCTGCTGGTCAATGTCTCCGCGGAGGAATTGATTATAATTCATTTTAATGAACATCATCTTCTCCACATTTTCTGGATGTAACCTCGTACGCCGATTGCTGACAAGGTGAGCGGCGGCACTAAACACTCTTTCGGAGTACACACTTGTGGGAGGGCAACTTAGGTAGAATAAAGCCAGTTTGTGCAAGGGCCTCCAAATTGCCTCTTTTTCCTGCCAGTATAAGTACGGACTGTGTGACGTGCCTACTTGGATGCGGTCACTCATACAATCCTCCACCATTCTATCAATGTTGAGAGAATCATATGCAGTGACAGTAGACGACATGTCCGTAATCGTTGTCAGGTCCTTCAGTCCGGACCAGATGTCAGCATCAGCAGTCGCTCCAGACTGCCCTGCATCACCGCCAGCGGGTGGGCTCGGAATTCTGAGCCTTTTCCTCGCACCCCCAGTTGCGGGAGAATGTGAAGGAGGAGATGTTGACAGGTCGCGTTCCGCTTGACTTGACAATTTTGTCACCAGCAGGTCTTTCAACCCCAGCAGACCTGTGTCTGCCGGAAAGAGAGATCCAAGGTAGGCTTTAAATCTAGGATCGAGCACGGTGGCCAAAATGTAGTGCTCTGATTTCAACAGATTGACCACCCGTGAATCCTTGTTAAGCGAATTAAGGGCTGCATCCACAAGTCCCACATGCCTAGCGGAATCGCTCCGTGTTAGCTCCTCCTTCAATGCCTCCAGCTTCTTCTGCAAAAGCCTGATGAGGGGAATGACCTGACTCAGGCTGGCAGTGTCTGAACTGACTTCACGTGTGGCAAGTTCAAAGGGCATCAGAACCTTGCACAACGTTGAAATCATTCTCCACTGCACTTGAGACAGGTGCATTCCACCTACTATATCGTGCTCAATTGTATAGGCTTGAATGGCCTTTTGCTGCTCCTCCAACCTCTGAAGCATATAGAGGGTTGAATTCCACCTCGTTACCACTTCTTGCTTCAGATGATGGCAGGGCAGGTTCAGTAGTTTTTGGTGGTGCTCCAGTTTTCTGTACGTGGTGCCTGTACGCCGAAAGTGTCCCGCAATTCTTCTGTCCACCGACAGCATCTCTTGCACGCCCCTGTCGTTTTTTAAAAAATTCTGCACCACCAAATTCAAGGTATGTGCAAAACATGGGACGTGCTGGAATTGGCCCAGATTTAATGCACACACAATATTGCTGGCGTTGTCCGATGCCACAAATCCACAGGAGAGTCCAATTGGGGTAAGCCATTCCGCGATGATCTTCCTCAGTTGCCGTAAGAGGTTTTCAGCTGTGTGCGTATTCTGGAAAGCGGTGATACAAAGCGTAGCCTGCCTAGGAAAGAGTTGGCGTTTGCGAGATGCTGCTACTGGTGCCGCCGCTGCTGTTCTTGCGGCTGGAGTCCATACATCTACCCAGTGGGCTGTCACAGTCATATAGTCCTGACCCTGCCCTGCTCCACTTGTCCACATGTCCGTGGTTAAGTGGACATTGGGTACAGCTGCATTTTTTAGGACACTGGTGACTCTTTTTCTGAGGTCTGTGTACATTTTCGGTATCGCCTGCCTAGAGAAATGGAACCTAGATGGTATTTGGTACCGGGGACACAGTACCTCCAACAAGTCTCTAGTTGGCTCTGCAGTAATGATGGATACCGGAACCACGTTTCTCACCACCCAGGATGCCAAGGCCTCAGTTATCCGCTTTGCAGTAGGATGACTGCTGTGATATTTCATCTTCCTCGCAAAGGACTGTTGAACAGTCAATTGCTTACTGGAAGTAGTACAAGTGGGCTTACGACTTCCCCTCTGGGATGACCATCGACTCCCAGCGGCAACAACAGCAGCGCCAGCAGCAGTAGGCGTTACACGCAAGGATGCATCAGAGGAATCCCAGGCAGGAGAGGACTCGTCAGACTTGCCAGTGACATGGCCTGCAGGACTATTGGCATTCCTGGGGAAGGAGGAAATTGACACTGAGGGAGTTGGTGGGGTGGTTTGCGTGAGCTTGGTTACAAGAGGAAGGGATTTACTGGTCAGTGGACTGCTTCCGCTGTCACCCAAAGTTTTTGAACTTGTCACTGACTTATTATGAATGCGCTGCAGGTGACGTATAAGGGAGGATGTTCCGAGGTGGTTAACGTCCTTACCCCTACTTATTACAGCTTGACAAAGGGAACACACGGCTTGACACCTGTTGTCCGCATTTCTGGTGAAATACCTCCACACCGAAGAGCTGATTTTTTTGGTATTTTCACCTGGCATGTCAACGGCCATATTCCTCCCACGGACAACAGGTGTCTCCCCGGGTGCCTGACTTAAACAAACCACCTCACCATCAGAATCCTCCTGGTCAATTTCCTCCCCAGCGCCAGCAACACCCATATCCTCCTCATCCTGGTGTACTTCAACACTGACATCTTCAATCTGACTATCAGGAACTGGACTGCGGGTGCTCCTTCCAGCACTTGCAGGGGGCGTGCAAATGGTGGAAGGCGCATGCTCTTCACGTCCAGTGTTGGGAAGGTCAGGCATCGCAACCGACACAATTGGACTCTCCTTGTGGATTTGGGATTTCAAAGAACGCACAGTTCTTTGCGGTGCTTTTGCCAGCTTGAGTCTTTTCAGTTTTCTAGCGAGAGGCTGAGTGCTTCCATCCTCATGTGAAGCTGAACCACTAGCCATGAACATAGGCCAGGGCCTCAGCCGTTCCTTGCCACTCCGTGTGGTAAATGGCATATTGGCAAGTTTACGCTTCTCCTCCGACAATTTTATTTTAGGTTTTGGAGTCCTTTTTTTTCTGATATTTGGTGTTTTGGATTTGACATGCTCTGTACTATGACATTGGGCATCGGCCTTGGCAGACGACGTTGCTGGCATTTCATCGTCTCGGCCATGACTAGTGGCAGCAGCTTCAGCACGAGGTGGAAGAGGATCTTGATCTTTCCCTAATTTTGGAACCTCAACTTTTTTGTTCTCCATATTTTATAGGCAGAACTAAAAGGCACCTCAGGTAAACAATGGAGATGGATGGATTGGATACTAGTATACAATTATGGACGGACTGCCACGGTTAGGTGGTATAAAAAAACCACGGTTAGGTGGTATATAATACAATTATGGATGGACGGACTGCCTGCCGAGTGCCGACACAGAGGTAGCCACAGCCGTGAACTACCGCACTGTACACTGGTTGATAAAGAGATAGTAGTATACTCGTAACAACTAGTATGACGACGGTATAAAGAATGAAAAAAAAACCACGGTTAGGTGGTATATATTATAATACAATTATGGTTGGACGGACTGCCTGCCGAGTGCCGACACAGAGGTAGCCACAGCCGTGAACTACCGCACTGTACACTGGTTGATAAAGAGATAGTAGTATACTCGTAACAACTAGTATGACGACGGTATAAAGAATGAAAAAAAAACCACGGTTAGGTGGTATATATTATAATACAATTATGGTTGGACGGACTGCCTGCCGAGTGCCGACACAGAGGTAGCCACAGCCGTGAACTACCGCACTGTACACTGGTTGATAAAGAGATAGTAGTATACTCGTAACAACTAGTATGACGACGGTATAAAGAATGAAAAAAAAACCACGGTTAGGTGGTATATATTATAATACAATTATGGATGGACGGACTGCCTGCCGAGTGCCGACACAGAGGTAGCCACAGCCGTGAACTACCGCACTGTACACTGGTTGATAAAGAGATAGTAGTATACTCGTAACAACTAGTATGACGACGGTATAAAGAATGAAAAAAAAACCACGGTTAGGTGGTATATAATACAATTATGGTTGGACAGACTGCCTGCCGAGTGCCGACACAGAGGTAGCCACAGCCGTGAACTACCGCACTGTACACTGGTTGATAAAGAGATAGTAGTATACTCGTAACAACTAGTATGACGACGGTATAAAGAATGAAAAAAAAACCACGGTTAGGTGGTATATATTATAATACAATTATGGTTGGACGGACTGCCTGCCGAGTGCCGACACAGAGGTAGCCACAGCCGTGAACTACCGCACTGTACACTGGTTGATAAAGAGATAGTAGTATACTCGTAACAACTAGTATGACGACGGTATAAAGAATGAAAAAAAAACCACGGTTAGGTGGTATATATTATAATACAATTATGGATGGACGGACTGCCTGCCGAGTGCCGACACAGAGGTAGCCACAGCCGTGAACTACCGCACTGTACACTGGTTGATAAAGAGATAGTAGTATACTCGTAACAACTAGTATGACGACGGTATAAAGAATGAAAAAAAAACCACGGTTAGGTGGTATATAATACAATTATGGTTGGACGGACTGCCTGCCGAGTGCCGACACAGAGGTAGCCACAGCCGTGAACTACCGCACTGTACACTGGTTGATAAAGAGATAGTAGTATACTCGTAACAACTAGTATGACGACGGTATAAAGAATGAAAAAAAAACCACGGTTAGGTGGTATATATTATAATACAATTATGGATGGACGGACTGCCTGCCGAGTGCCGACACAGAGGTAGCCACAGCCGTGAACTACCGCACTGTACTGTGTCTGCTGCTAATATAGACTGGTTGATAAAGAGATAGTATACAATACTACTAATATACTGGTGGTCAGGCACTGGTCACCACTAGTCACACTGGCAGTGGCACTCCTGCAGCAAAAGTGTGCACTGTTTAATTTTAATATAATATTATTTATCATGTACTCCTGGCTCCTGCTATAACAACCTGCAGTGCTCCCCAGTCTCCCCCACAATTATAAGCTTTATATACAATACATTGATGTGCAGCACACTGGGCTGAGCAGTGCACACAGACTGAGTCACTGTGTGACTGTGTATCGTTTTTTTCAGGCAGAGAACGGATATATTAAATAAAACAAACAACTGCACTGTCTCTGGTGGTCACTGGTCACTGTGGTCGTCAGTCACTAAACTCTGTCTGCACTCTCTTCTAATCTACAGTATCACAGCAATCTCTCTCTCTCTCTCTCTTCTAAATCTAATCTAAATGGAGAGGACGCCAGCCACGTCCTCTCCCTATCAATCTCAATGCACGTGTGAAAATGGCAGCGACGCGCGGCTCCTTATATAGAATCCGAGTCTCGCGAGAATCCGACAGCGTCATGATGACGTTCGGGCGCGCTCGGGTTAACCGAGCAAGGCGGGAAGATCCGAGTCGCTCGGACCCGTGAAAAAAAAAGTGAAGTTCGTGCGGGTTCGGATTCAAAGAAACCGAACCCGCTCATCTCTACATAAAACCATTATGGAATTACAGTGTTTATTATAAGATCATGAATCTTGAAGTGTAAAAGAGTTTAGGAAATAGTTAAAAAAAATATTCACACATACTCATGGAATTTATTCTGGAAAAGCAAGAAAACAGTAACATTTGTGAAAATGAATGGGACTTATAACTAGAGATGTCCAGCGGGCATTTTTCGGGTTTTGTGTTTTGGTTTTGGATTCGGTTCCGCGGTCGTGTTTTGGATTCGGGTGCGTTTTGGCAAAACCTCCCTTAAGAATTTTTGTCGGATTCGGGTGCGTTTTGGATTCGGGTGTTTTTTTTTCAAAAAACCCTCAAAAACAGCTTAAATCATAGAGTCTGCAGGTAATTTTGATCCTATATTATTATTAATCTCAATAACCATAATTTCCACTCATTTCCAGTCTATTCTGAACACCTCACACCTCACAATATTGTTTTTAGGCCAAAAGGTTGCACCGAGGTCACTGGATGACTAAGCTAAGCGACCCAAGTGGTCAGCACAAACACCTGGCCCATCTAGCAGTAGCACTGCAGTGTCAGACAGGAGGGCAGATATCAAAAAAAGCCCCCTAACAGCACATGATGCAAAGACGAAAAAAAGGTGCACCAAGGTCGCTGGATGGCTAAGCTAAGCGACCCAACCACCTGGCCCATCTAGTAGTCTCACGCAGTGGCTGAATCTCAAGAGTGGGCCGCAATTGTTCGGTCCACTGACAGCATCTCCAGCACGCTCCAGTCACTTTAAAAAAAATTGGTGGATTTATACGCCAGTACCCCAGGACTAATACAGCAGTACCCCTGGACTCATACGGCAGTGTCACACAGGATAGCACTTTTCAAATACTAGGCCCCAAACAGCACCTCATGCAAAGATGTTGAAGAGGTGAAATGAGGTAGCTGTATGACTAAGCCAAGCGACACAAACAATTCCAACTGGAATTATATGTCCAAATCACTGGAATTATTTGGCAAGATCACTGTAATTAATAATTATAAATCACTGATATTAATTGGTAAAATCACTGTAATCTCGCTATCGCCTGCCTAGTGAAGTGGAATCTAGATGGGATTTGGTACCGAGGACACAATAACTTCTATTGTCTAAATCCCACTGCACTAATGGCTGATAACGGGCGCACATCTAACAGCGCACTGATTATACTGATCACTGATTATACTGATCACTGATTATACTGAGCACTGATTATACTGAGCACTGATTTTACTGAGCACTGATTATACTGCACTGATTATACTGAGCACTAATTATACTGATCACTGATTATACTGAGCACTGATTTTACTGAGCACTGATTATACTGAGCACTGATTATACTGAGCACTGATGATACTACGGAGAACTGACACTGAGCAGCATGATGCAGCACAAGACACTGTACTAGTATTAGTGAGCAGCACAAAAGCCTTCTGAAATTGTCACCCCCCAGATACCACTGTGACTGGAATGATGATGACCTATGCACAGTGACAGGACACTACCTCAGCACCCTACAGCAGCAAGATGCAACACAAGACACTGGACTATTAGTAATGTACTGTAGTATACTGAGCACCACACAATGCAGCAAAGACAATGAGCACTGATGAGGATACTAGAACTGACACTGGGCAGCAAGATGCAGCACTGGACTATTGTACTATAGTATACTGGTCACCACAATGCAGCACAAGACAATGAGCACTGATCCTGAACACTGATGAGGATACTAGAACTGACACTGAGCAGCGAGATGCAGCACTGGACTATTGTACTGTAGTATACTGGTCACCACAATGCAGCACAGATACTGAGCACTGATATTGAGCTGATATTGAGCTTTCCACTCAGAGAACGTAGCCACGTCCTCTCGCTATCTCTACAATGCATGAGTGAAAATGGCGGCTCTTTATATGGAATCCAAATCTCGCGAGAATCCGACAGTGGGATGATGACGTTTTACCTCTGTCGGGTTTTCCGAGTCAGGCGGGAAGAAACGAGGCTGCCTCAGACCTGTGTAAACCACGTGGAGTTCGGGGTGGTTCGGTTCTCGGAGAACCGAACCCGTTCATCTCTACTTATAACAAAGATCTATACTGTAAGAGCATGATTCAGAGGTACATTAGATACAATTGTAGTTATGATGGCGTCTTTTTATGCAACACGACTACAAATTCTAATTGCGAAACCACATGTCAAACCACCAAAATGTGGTTGCAGCAGGGTGGAAGTATCCCACATTTGGAGAAAGGTTTAATCTTCTCTGGCTCAAGAAACCACACACTTTCTCTAATTAATTGGGGCTACAGTGAGGTATAAAAACCCGATTAATTAAGTCAGTCAGTGTGTGAGTTAGGAAGGAGTGCACCTTTAGCATGCCTCTCTGTGGTGGAAATTACCTGACTGCTCCTCTAGGAATATTGCACTCCTGTGATTGATTGTTGTTATAAGCCGTGCTTTGTTTTCAACTGCCAATGGTACTCCTGTGTAAGAAGCTATTGCACTGACTGTGCCATTTATGCTGAAATACTGTAAAAGCTTATTTGATTTGAAGAAATGTAGTCTCCCTTGGTTACTTGAAATCTACCCTCTACAGTGTGGTATTAGAAGTGGAATAAGGTGGATGCTGTGCCAAGGATTTTACACAGACCACCATAGAAGCTATGATGCAACAATATCTGGACTTGTTGCAGAAGCAGCAGTAGGATTTCCAGGAGGAAAAGAGCCACCCTGTGTAAATAAATTGATCAGGGAAGAATTGCCACTGAAACAGTGGCAACAGCTCCAAAACTAACCAGAATGCAAATTACACATGATGTTTAAGCCTTCTTTACCACTTTTGAAAGGTTTGCTACTATTCAGGCATTGTCCAAGTGGAGGTTCAAGTCTGCACACAATTATTCTAATGTTAGACCCTGGGTCTTGGGCCAAAAATTGGCTGACCTGCAGTTAAGTGGCTGTGACTTAAATAATATACCTCTGCCCAATTGGTAAAGTTGGTCAAGTTGAAAAAGTATATACAGTAGTCCTTCTTGCCAATGTTGCACGATGGATCCGGGTTTATTGAGCTGAGAATTTGGAGTCCACTCTCAGGCTAGATGAAAATACTCTGCTGGTGAGTGAAAGTATGGAGAAGCTTTCTTATTTAACAAGGCCAGAGTCTCCCCACCTGTCTCCTCAGCAACAGCCACATCGAAACAAGTTGTCACGGCACATACTGTAGATGCGAACCAGCACCAGATTCCCCAGCAGATGATGCCCCCGGAAAAGTCCTTTTCCACAGCTCCACCTTGTCATATGCTCCGAGAGGCTTTTTGCCACAGAAGTCATTCAACAGGAAAAGTGATGGCAGGCTGCTTCGTGGAGGTTAGGGGTCCAGATTTGGCAAGGTACATAGCACCTCCTGTTCTTAATGTGGTCATGCTGGGCATCAAGATTGGATGTGCCCGCAGATTGACTGCTCCTGCTGACTCTTTACCACTGCTGAATCTGGCCCTTTTTCACCTCAGATAAAGGTATGTGTGCAGGTGGGAAATGTTAAGGAAATTAAGCAGTTTCTAGCATTCTGCCCTGTCTTTTTAATATAATTTAATACTTAAAAGCAATATTATGCAACACAAGTTTGTGACAAGGAATGTATGCTCATGACCGGAACTTGCCTACTTCGCTAAGTCATCCTAGCTTTGATGGTTTGTGTACGTCTTGTGCCCAAGCCAGGACCAGATGGTGTTCGATAAGGAGGAACAGGCCTCAAGGCCTGCTATGATTGGTATATATGCTTGAAAGGGGGGGTATTTCTAAGCAAGAAAAAAAGGCATTTATTTTCCCCCAGAACCCTGAATGATAACAGTATATATGTCTGTTGTGAGAGGCAGAGAGGTTCCTGCATTAGGAGGAGGTGCTATATGGAGCATTATGGGGTTGCTCCAAGGTAGGTAGCTCTTAGCTTAGATATATTTAAGTAAGGAGCCATTATCATGTGGCTCCTTTGCTAGTTTATCATAGACCCAGATTGGGGTATGGAGGTGTGAGGTGTGGTGCCTCTGAACTGGCTGAACTGGATGGCTTAAGTGTGGCATACCTTTACATTCTATTAACACTTTTCACACACTAATTTCTTTAACACAAATTCTCCATTTTAATTACATCTCATTTTTGTATCAACTTCTTTATAGCTTTGGCTTCCTAACACTAATTTATTAACACTATAGTTTTTCACTGGTATGCTGCCCTGGGCTTTCTGGCTTATGCAGGTGTTTTGGGGTGCCACACCCTGCACCTAGATATAGCGCTAGGGACCCCAAATATACGCCTTGATGCAGCTTTGGGGCTTATTCATACATTTGCGCATACATATGTAACCGAGATCTTTGAATTCTAATATTGTGTGGGATTTACATATGGTTACTGTTATCACTCAGTGTGCTGGGGGAAACAAAATGCCTTTTTTTCTTGCTTAGAAATACCCCTCCCTTTCAAGCACCTGAATGATATCACCAAGCTAATTGAGCATCTGCAACACTATATATGTCTGTTGTGAGAGGCAGAGAGGTTCCTGCATTAGGAGGAAATGCCTTTTTTTCCTGCTATGATTGTTCCAATTTTTGTACTATCCAATATTAATGGCCTTTGTCTGTCATGTTCTGGGCAGACTGAGCGCTCTTGTAATTTTACTTGTAAGTGCATGCTGACTGTCACTTTATTGTAATCTTGCTCTGCCATTATCAATATAAAATATAAATTTGAAAACAGTTGTTCACATTTTTTTATACTCAACAATTTGGTACCGAAACCCAGGGCCTGAAAGTGATTGGAACTGAATCAGGACAGGAACAGAGCACTGGAGACCAGATCGGCGCCATTTAAAATAAAAGGTGAGAACATTTGTGTCTCTGTCTGCTTTCCCCTCCTCCGCTCCTAAGACCCTCTGTCCCACTTTCATGAGTACAAGTCCCAAGACCCTGAACAGTTGTTTTGTGTTCTAACATCTTTTTGGATATGCATGTGTGAGTATATGTACAGTAGATCAGTGGCGTCACAACCCCTCTGAGGGGTGACACCAAAGTGCCAGCTCCTGCTCAGTGACAGGAGCTGGATGCTGCAACCCGGCTCCTGTCACAGTGCAGAAGCCAGCACTGCAGATTCAGCAGTCTCCGGGTGAAGGCCGTATCCGCCGACCCACAATGTGCCGAAAATGGGGGTCGGGACGCGAAGCCACGCCCCTTCCACGAAACCACGCCCCCTTTTTGCCCGCAGTCGCACCGGGTGTTATAAAAGTAAGTGACGCCTCTGCAGTAGATGCTGGCACACTGCCACATCAGCATGAAAGAGGCCCTTTACGGCTGAGTGATTGTGCTGCCCCAAGCATGCTGGGGCAGGGTAGTAAAAAGTAAGAGGACCCTATCGTCCTCGGACACGAATGTTTCCTATCTACTCAGTTTGTCACGTAAACTGTCATTAACATTGTCTGCATAGCGGAAGGACAAAAGTAAGTCATAGAAGGATAAGTGTTGGTGAAGAGTAGCTTCTCTGCTGGTCTACCTTTGCTTGTCAATACCGGTCCGTGGGAAACCGATCGTGGCCCTCCCCTCAGAACAGGAGCGATCTAATCTCTGATTACCTCCTGGCCTGCTATATGACAGCTCTGTGTACACTGGTTTGAGTCTGCTTCTCGCTACAATGAAGGGCATGCCCCGAAGCTGCAGACTTGTGTCTCTGTGTCTCATAAAAAAATCATACTTCTGGCTTAGATAATCCCTTACTTGTATGGTTTGACATAGGTGACATTAGAGGGCAAGTATTGTTTGGCATCTGCGCCTTGCTGATTTTCTCTGTTGGAAAATTTGAGGGACCAAAAGCGGGGATTTGCTGTGTGAGACTTCCTCTAACAGCCAATAGCCATAGAATATAGTGCTGTGAAAAACTGAGAGAGGGGTGTGAGAGTTCCCTCCACTATAGCCGGGCTATGGGAAACAGTCACAGCAAACATGGATTTGGCTGATCACCAAATCAGAGTAATGGATGTCCTGAGACTCTTTGTACCCCACAGGAGGAGATGAATAAGAAATATGGCAAATGGGTTAGCCGGCATTTACCACTATGGGGCAGGCTGACTAGGGGGATGGATTGTGGGATCCCAAAAGAGGGAACCTTTTAATTATCCTGCTGGGCAACCCTCTACAAAAACTATAAAACACAATTAACGGAGCCAAATGAACAGGCAGCTTGGAGTAGGTGGACGGTAGAATCTTATAAAAGACAGCAAAAACCCCAAGGTATTTTTACATTAGAAACAAGAACAGGAAGGGCAAATTAGCAAGGAGTGGAAGTACAGTCAGATGAGGAAAAGGGGAGGAGATAGAATAACTTGCAATATCTGTTATAGAACCCACTGCAGTCAGCCTGGAGACCTCTCACTTAAGTACCCAGGGGACTTCAATATATGAGAAAAAACCAGAGCAGCCCCCTAGCTTCAAGGCAATGTACCCCACTGCAGACCTGACATCCACAATAAACCCTGGTGTCTCCACAAGTGTTCCCCCACCACCCAGGTATGTGGAGACCCAGGTCCAAGCTAATGCCCCGGAGTACACACTTCCTCACTCTATCCACACCTTTTGGCAAAATATATCTGATCCAAGAGGAGGAAGGGTTTTGTGTGGAGTGGAAGGTGAGCTTCTCATCACTCCCAGAATAACCCAAGGTGAGATAGATGAAATGGCTGAGGAATATCGCTTGCCTCAAGCCTCAGCCTACCCGGTTAGAGAACAAGTAATTCCTGGTACAAATGGACAGGTGGATCGGAGAGTTACACAACATGTCCCGTGGACACCTGGGGAGATGAGAGGATTCCTTTCATCTATCCCTAAGCCACAAAACAATCCATATGGGTTTGCAAATTAACAGCATAATATTGCGGTCAGTTACAGTCCCACATGGAGAGACCTGCTACAGATAATAAAATCAGTAGCTGGTCAGAATGATACTGCCGCTATTTGTTCCAAACTCACCCTACCATCAAACCCATTAGAATGACAGACCACCTCCAAGAGGGCATTAGGATATGTTGCACACATAAGGGAAAAAATTGGGGAAGTCTTTCCCCCACAGTCCTGGGTCCGAGTGACAAATAATCAGCAAAGGGTTAAAAAACCATTAAAGGGTTATTTTGAGAGATTTAGACTGGTGGTAGAATAAGCAGGAGGAGATTTAGAAGACCAAGGTAATGGAAAAATGCTGACTGCCACATTAGCCTCAGGAGATATATGATAAGCTGGTTTCGATCCATGCCGACTAGCGTGACAAATCAGTCCTGGCACTAATGAGTCTAGCCAGCTCAATCCAGAGAAATATACAGGATGTGCAAGAGAAAAAGTTCCTGAGAGTGATGGCAGTTAACACACGGCAACTCCCAGAGGGGTAAGTTCAGGGGGAGGAACAACTGGGAGCCCAGAAATGTGAAGTGCTACAATTGTGGGAAACAGGGCTACAGTGCAAGAAATTGTCCAGCTCCAAAAAAGGGGGGCAGGATAGCGCCTGACAGGGAGGGCTTCCTGTTACCAGTCATCTTGGTGTTATGAGTCACAGCAGTGGTTCATTCCTGTTTGCATTCGGTTCATGTATTTTATGTTATATTTCTGTTTGCATGCCAGGATTTCTCATGTATTTGTTTAGAGTACTATTGTTGGCCGCCTGTGGTGAGTCTGTATATTGCAGTCTGTCTCTTGTATGTGTAGCCTCACCTGCCAGTAATTAGGCCATTACCTTGTGCCTGGCTTCCAGCCATCCTGTTTGGGGCATGCTTCCTTTATTACCCAGCTTGCCCGCCATCCTGGGCTGGTGATGGCAGAAGCTTATTGTACCTGTATGACCTAGTACCTGGTCCCTGTCAGCAGTTCTTGGTCCCTGTCGGCAGTTCCTGGTTCTCTGGTCCTGGTTTGTGTTCAGATCGTGTCCAGCCAGTAGGCCTGTTCATTTTCCAGCTCTATCAGCCAGTCCTTGGAATTCCCCTGTATCTGTCTCATGTGGTACCGTGAGTCTGTGGATCTGCCGCATTCTGTGTCAGAGGCCACATCTTTAATTTGTGTTACTTTTGCGGTATGCTCCGTGCAGTCCTTTGTTAGTTTGCAACAGAGTTGCTTTAAGCGGCTAGGCTGCTATACCTTTGTTTACTAGTCTGTTAACTACAGTGTCGTATTTTGTGGGTCTTCTCGCTAGCCTTTGTTTCGTGTTTTTGTACTGGCGGCAGTGTCGCACATAACTTGTTTGTTTAGTTCTCATTTTTATAGTCTCCTTAGCCGTAGCTAGTTTTCCCCTTGCTCACTCGCAGTCTCAGGTGGTGCCTTGTCACCTTATAAGACCAGGGGGGCATCGGAGTCTGGGCGGACCTAATTCGCCCATTCAAACACGGCTGCCATGGGCAGAAGACTAGCACTGCAGGCACCATCCGACCACTGGGAAGAGTAATGGAGTTAGGGTTAGAATAGGCCTTGCAGCGGTCATTCATACTGGCCGCAGCTTCACTCATGAGTACTGGAACTCCCCAGTTGTCACACATTCTGCAAAATTCCAGGGACTCAATTTGTAACATTGTACTCATTTCCTAATACTCGGAGAGTAGGGGATAGATGTCTTTGTCCACTTAACCCTCTCTGAAATGCTTTTTTACTCAGTGGAGTATCTGGTGGACAGTAGAGCAGCCCGTAGTGTTCTCAAAAGATATAGAGAGTATGTCACTGGATACTCTAATGACCCTGCAAAATCAGGCAGGTCCCCAAACACTTGGCAAATGGAGGAAGGCCAGTTGCAAACAAATAAATATTGTTTGGAAACATGAGGATTGTCGATTGTGTGCACCTCTATCCCTGTATCCTATCTAGCAAATCTGTCCCATCTCCCTTCACATGTTTCCAAAGGAAAATGATTGCTATGATTGCTAGTGTCAACGAATTTTGGTTTACACTGGGATTTCTACAATTTGCAACAGAATGGTTATGTTCTCCTCATAAATAGAGGCATGGTCTGTTACCAAGGCAATGGCTGCAGTAACAGCAAAGAAATTGATATCTGAAATTGTGTGCAGGTATGGCCTACCTGAAATGGTTGAGAGAGCAAATAGCGTATTTAAAAACAAAATGACTAAGGTATGTGAGCAAACAAAACTTACATGGGTACAAGCTTTACCAGTAGCTCTTTTTGCAATGAGGCAAACCCCAAAGGGATTACATGGACTTTCACCATTTGAGATACTGTTTGGCAGGCTGTCACTCGCATTGCATGGACAGTGTGCCTCTCTTACTGACTACGTTGTTCACCATCATAAGTAACTGACTAATTTGCATGGCAAAGTGTTTTCTTCTTTACCAGATCTACAAGACACATCTGGAACCCACGATTTGATGGCCCATACCAGGTGCTACTGACCACATCTACCTCCGTCAAGGTACAAGGGGAGCCTAACCGGAAAACAAGCTTCTCACTGTAAGAAAATTAACTTTCAAGTCAATGATGCAAACTGGTCCCAAAAGGGTGGGGCCTCCCGGGGAGAAGAGAACTGAATGGACTGTTAAGATACGCTTGTTTTCCTGCCTGCTTGTTTGTGCTTTATATCAGTGTGTGCAGGTGAAAGGAGAAAAACAAAAGAACTCGGTATGGCTTCTACATCAGCAGACAGCTAAGGAGCTGAACGCTACTGACTGTTGGATCGGTTCTTATGTTCCTGCAACCCATAAAGGAATCCCTTTGATTGGTATCCCTATCTCAATGAACGATCTTAACCTCACAGATTATAGCTATAATGTTAAAACAGACATAAATCACACTGCTCACAATGCTCTTTCAGACCTAGGAATATATTTAGAAATTGCTGGTATAATCTCTCTGCCCACTATGTGTATAGGGCCTATGGGGGTCATTCCGAGTTGATCGCTAGCTGCATTTGTTCGCAGCGCAGCGATCAGACTAAAAAACAGCAGTTCTGCGCATGCATATGTGGCGCAATGCACACGCGCGACCTACGGGCACAACAAATAATGTAGTTTTGCACAGGGTCTAGCGATGCATTTCAGTCGCACTGGTTGCCACAGTGTGTTTGACATGAAGTGGGAGTTTCTGTGTGACAACTGACAGTTTTAAGGGAGTGTTTGGGAAAACACAGACGTGCCAGAAAAAACGCAGGCGTGACTGAGCGAACGCTGGGCGGGTGTGTGACGTCAAATCCGGAACTGAATAGACTGAAGTGATCGCAAGCGCTGAGTAGGTTTTGAGCTACTCTGAAACTACACAAAATTTTTTTGCATGCGCTCTTTGTTGCATTCGTTTGCACTTCTGCTAAGCTAAAATACACTCCCAGTGGGCGGTGGCAAAGCGTTTGCACGGCTGCTAAAATCTGCTAGCGAGCGATCAACTCGGAATGACCAATATGTACGTTAACCATGTAGCCGAACTAAAAGGTCACCTAGTCAACTTACCTAAGGTATACGTTGGAGAAACAAATTGTAAAAATGCTGCCTTAGTGTTTAACATGGGATACAATGAAACGTCATGTGACAAGGTGAATGGTAACTGTAACAATCAATGGGCCTAATTCTGAGATGATCGCAGCATCAAATTTGTTAGCAGTTGGGCAAAACCATGTGCACTGCAGGAGGGGCAGATATAACATGTGCAGAGAGAGTTAGATTTGGGTGGGGCGTGTTCAAACTGAAATCTAAATTGCAGTTTAAAAATAAAGCAGCCAGTATTTACCCTGCACAGAAACAAAATAACCCACCCAATTCTAACTCTCTCTGTAAATGTTATATCTGCCCCCCCCCCCCGCAGTGCACATGGTTTTGCCCAAATGCTAACAAACTTCCTGCTGCGATCAACTCAGAATTAGCCCCAAAGTTGGTGTGCAAATATGAAAGCTCTTTGTGCTCCTAGGTGTGCCTGACGGATGAGGATGATTGAGATTGTAAGACCCAAGTGCACAATAATTTGGTATGGTTTCAGAGCTAGTTGGGAAACCATGGTAAGATATTCCCTAGGGTACTAAAGCAAGGGCTATACTATATTTGTGGCAATAGGGTCTACTCTTGGCTTCCTATGGGAGTATGGGGGAACTGCACTATAGGAAGAGTTGTGCCAGCCATAAGACAACATAAAACATCTCTTTTACTAATATGATAGAAACAGGCCCTAGAGAGACTAGATACAAGAGAGAATTGTTTACTGCAGCAGATAAAGCCTGGATGTGGTTCTCTGGACAGGCTGGGGAATTGAATTAGCAAACAAGTTAAATAAATATGCAAATATTATGGATGGGATAATTAATGAGACCACAAGTGACATCCATGCTATCAATGAGGAGATCGCCCAAATTAGGAAGGTGCACAAATGAATAAAGTAAAGGAATTACAGAAATAAGATAGAGACATATTCAAGGAGGGATGGAATCCCTTCTCCTGGATGAGGTCAATTGGTGTATGGTTTAACAATCTGTTATCAGATTTAATAAAACCCATAGTGGTAGTGATAGGATTGATTGTATTCATTTTGATCACTTGGAAATTAGTAATGTGCTGTATTTCTAATTTCAGGATAAATGTAGATCGCTTAATAGGAAGAATGATAACAGCCACAGGGATGAACATCTGATGGCCTAGCCCAACTGCCCGTCTCTTCTGAGAGACCCCTCAGTTGTTGTAAGAGTTGGGTGAAAGACATCATCTCTGAAAGAGGGTCCCGCAGATGCACTTCGACAGTTTGGACACCACCCCAGAGGGAGTTTATCCCGAGAAGTGATTTCAACGAGTCAGTCATTCCGATTCCAGCAAATTCACTGAGTAGTCTTTGTGCCCTAGTGCACCTCCGGCTGCTTTTATTATTCTTATAGCTAGATACTGGAGGTGTGTGAATGCTTCAATAAAAGTGTGTGAATGCTTAGCTGAATAGCAACCGTGAGGCAGTATTTAGTCAGTTCTTCCTTTTACTTATACCCTGTTTCAATTGGTACTTTGTCATCCAACAAAACTTGGGGTCATTAGAGTACCGGGTGGAACTAATTCGCCTGGGAAAAGCAGCTGCTATAGGACATGACTTTGAGCTGCAGGTACCAATTGACTGCGGGGTGTGGCAACAGAGTCAGGGTAGGACCAGGTGTGTCTGTGGCTATATTATCCCCAGTCACAGTCACACCACCTTTTTAGCATTGCTAGTACTGCCATTGTTACCTTATAGGTGTTGTTTTCATATATGTGTGATAATAAAATTAGGGTGAGAATTGTTAAGGAAATTAAGCAGTTTCTAGCATTCTGCCCTGTCTTTTTAATATAATTTAAATCTTAAAAGCAATATTATGCAACACATGTTTGTGACAAGGACTGTATGCTCGTGACCAGAACTTGCCTACTTCGCTAAGTCATCCTAGCTTTGCTGATTTGTGTACGTCA
Source organism: Pseudophryne corroboree (assembly GCF_028390025.1). Lineage (NCBI taxonomy): Eukaryota > Metazoa > Chordata > Amphibia > Anura > Myobatrachidae > Pseudophryne > Pseudophryne corroboree. The sequence continues at coordinate 269,104,270 of NC_086451.1, read as the reverse complement.
TGTGCCCAAGCCAGGACCAGATGGTGTTCGATAAGGAGGAACGGGCCTCAAGGCCTGCTATGATTGGTCCAAGCCTGGGTGGAGACTTTTTGTAATATCCAATATTAATAGCCTTTGTCTATCATGTTCTGGGCAGACTGAGCGCTCCTTGTAATTTTACTTGTAAGTGCATGCTGACTGTCACTTTATTGTAATTTGCTCTGCCATTATCAATATAAAATAAAAATTTGATAACAGCTTTTCACGTTGTTTTTTATCCACAACAGAAACAAACTGATCGAAGGCTTGGAGTAATCTGGATCTGCTGCTACCCTGATACAAAGGGACTTTATTTCCCAAGAGTGAATTCTGTCCCCCAAAATAATCTGCATTTGTTGTGTAAATTGAGATGTTTGGGCTTATCCTATCACTATGGTTCCCATGATAATCAGGGGGAAGACTTCCAAATTAAATGTGGCTGTGTGTCCATTTTACCAACCCATGTGTTAATAGGTCATGAATGGCCTCACTTTCCGGCTGTTGTTTTGCATGGTGAACAGATGCCTGTCCAGGTACCTGCAGTTACCCTTGGAGAGACATTTCCCTTCCCCCTGGAATTGTTTCTATCTCAGGTAAAGTCCCTTAATCCATGAAACAAAAGAGAAGAGATCACTAGACTGGCTTACTCATGACGTTCTGGTAGGACAAAAGTTCTTTCCCCATAGCACTGCTGCTCCTTATGTGCATAAAACATACTGATTTGTCCAACTATGATATTGTGAATACTAATGCTGATATAGCTAGCAATGTTAATGTGCCTGCTAATGCTGATTCGTCTAACCATGCTATTGTGCCTTTTAATGTTGATATACAGTACTTAGCAATGCTAATGTGCCTGCTAGTGTTAAAATGCCTAGGAACTCTTATGTGTCTAGCAGTCATGTGGGTGTCCGTGGTCATGCCACTCACCATGGCCATAGAAATAGTGGTAACAGTGTTGCAGCGAATATGGCAATGAGGAGGTGTTAACCCTTCCCTTTGCACCTCAATCTGATTTGAGAAATGTCCAAACAGGAAGGCCCTGCTTTAAAAGGGGCCTTATAAAATGTGAATACAAGCATAACCAGCACGATGTCAATAGCAGTTGGAATGGGATTGTCAGTCCCAATAAAGGCTTATAGCAAATAATACACAAAACCAGTGCTATGTTGCTAAATTCAATAACATACTGTAGTTGGACAGATAAATAAAACAAGGTGTTATATACATTAAAACAATTAAAAGAAGATATGTGTCTTAAACACACTATAGAATAGACACATTTAGGATAATGTACTAAATATTTCTTAGAACTAAATCTCCAACAGCAATCACTGAATCAAATCACTGAATCAAGATTTGTGGATAGATTTCCTAACTTAGTCCATTTTAGCAGTAGATTGCAAGGAAGATAGGCTGTAGATGTAATCCACTAGGTATCCATATGCTGTATATGTTTGTGGTTCAGGTTTGGATGGAGAATGCATAGTCCAGTATTTGCAGAATTGTAGCTTAGTTCATAGCTGGGTGACCTTTTTAGGGAAACGCGTTAAGACCTATTCAATCAACTATGTATATCACACTTGGACTTTGCCACTTGATATTGGATGTTATTAGATCCTATTATGGAATGAGATATAATTCTGCAACTACTGGTCTGTGCTATTAATTTTAGTCATGGTTGCTTAAGTCACCTGTTACCCAGAGGAATTTGCTCTGTGGGTCACTGTGGCCAAAGAGTCCATGACTAAGCTTCTGGGGCTGTTTTCTAGGTTTGGTCTACCTAAAGAAATCCATACCAAGGGACAAACTTCATGTCCAAATTAATGCAGGTGGTGTTAAAGTTGTTAAAAATAAAATCTGTCATAACTTCAGTATGTCATCCCCAAATAAATGCTTTACTAGAAAGGTACAATCATAAACTGAAGTTCATGTTAAAGATGTTTACGTAGACAGAGAAAAGGAGGGATGAGCTCCTACTCTATTTGTTATTTGCAGTCTGGGAGGTACCCCAAGCTTCTACTGCCTTTGCATCCTTTGAGCCACATTATAGGAGGAAGCCGCAAGGTGCCTTCCACCTTTTTGAGAATCATGGGAAAAACAACCAATATAGGGGGTGAACATCCTTCTGTATGTTGTCCAGATGTGCACCACTTGGACCTGTTAGTTCAACTCATCTTGGAAAATTTGTCAGCCTAGATGGCTCAAAAACATAGCGCTGCCACAAAACAAGAGTTTTTACACCAGGGAATAAATTCCTTTTGTTATTGCCTACCCATGGAGCATGTTAGTACCAAAGTGGCTGGGGCAGTTTGAAGGAATCAGGAGGGTTGGAGAAGTAAAACTATGAGATTGCCCAACCTGACTCCCATACAGGTAGACTGATCTACCATGTCAATTTATTGTAGGCATAAAAGGAACAGGAGGGTTTCTTTGTGCATCCTGGTAATAGCCATACTGATCTTGGGCCACTGGTACCCAGTTAAATTAGAGTTTCACCTCTAAACCATTGTATTTGGGTCAGCTAAGAACTCCATTGGCTGATCTGTTAGAGAGTTCTCAGATGTTCTCTCTGATAAGCTAGGGAGAAACTCCTTAGTCCAGCATGACATCATAAACCCACCTGGCGACAAAGGCCCTATAGGCTTCCAAGGGGGAAATGAGCAGGAAATTTAGGAGATGCAACAAATGTTGAAATTAAGGGTAAATGAGAAGTCATCTAGCAACTGGTGTAGCCCCATTGTGCTGGTCCCAAAACCAGATGGTCCACAAGATTTTGACACGTCTTCCACAAAGTCAATGTTAATGTATATCAAAATTTGATGTCTACCCAATGCCAAGGGTCTATGAGCTGCCTGGCAGATTACTTTCAGCCAGGTACTGTATATCTTTACTCTTGATCTAATGAAGGTGTATTGGCAAATTGAGTTGTCAGAGAAAGCTTGGAAGAAAACAGCCTTTTCTACGGCTTTAGGCCTCAATCAGTTTAAAGCAATGCGTTTTGGCCTTAATGGTGATCCTGCCTCTTTTCAGAGGTTAATAGACCAGGTGCTTTCTCCTCACCAGAATTATGCTGCAGTGTACCTGGATGATATTGTCATATATAGTCAGTATTGGAACACCCATATGGACAGAAAGGGTAGTTCTTCAGTCTATTACAGAGGCAGGTTTAACTGCTAATTTAAAGAAATGTGCTGTAGTAATGAAACAAACTAATAATTTAGGGTATGTGGTGGGGGAGGTGTGTCTTAAGCCCCTTGTGAGTAAGGTACAGTCACTAGTTAATGCCCCAGTTCCAGCAATCAAGAAAGAATTAAGATCCTTACCGGGTTTGGAAGGCTATAACAGGAGAGTCTTACCCAGTTTTCTAACTTAGCTGCCGAATTGACAGAGAGGTTGAAAAATGCTTCCCCAAATAAACCTAAGTGGCCTAATTAATGTCAGTCTGCATTCACTACAAATAAATAACTTCTATGTTTTAAAATCATCAGATTTTACCAAACCATTTGTAACTGAAACAGATGCTTTGGACGTGGGGTTGAGAGCAGTCTTGTGTTCAACACCCTATTTTATATCTGAGCAGAAAATTGTTCCCACGAGAAACTAGATACTCTGTGGTGGAAAATAATGCCTTTCGGTAAAATGTTCTGTAGGTGCTATGAGATGTTATCTTTGTGGTGTTAAATTCGTGGTGGTTACTGATCAGTGATTATTAGTGATGAGTGGGTTCGGATCCTCGGGATCCGAACCCCCCCCGAACTTCACCCATTTTACACGGGTCCGAGGCAAACTCGGATCCTCCCGCCTTGTTCGGTTAACCCGAGCGCGCCCGAATGTCATCATCCTGCGGTCGGATTCTCGCGAGATTCGTATTCTTTATAAGGAGCCGTGCGTCGCCGCCATTTTTCACTCGTGCATTGGAGATGATCGTGAGAGGACGTGGCTGGCGTCCTCTCAGTTTCTATGTTCAGTGGGCTGCAAATTGTGCTGCAAATATCTGTGCTCAGTGTGCTGCAAATAACTGTGCTCAGTGTGCTGTGAGTGCAAATATCTACGTTCTCTGCCTGAAAAACGCTACATATCTGACTGTGCTCAGTGTGCTGCAAATATCTGTGCTCAGTGTGCTAATTGCTTTATTGTGGGAACTGGGGACCAGCAGTATTATATATTAGGAGGACAGTGCAGAGTTTTGCTGACCAGTGACTAGTGACCACCAGTATTATACGTTCTCTGCCTTAAAAACGCTCCATGTCTGTGCTGCATTGTAGTATGTAGTAGGAGGACAGTGCAGAATTTTGATGACCACCAGTATAACTATATATATATAGCAGTACGGTACAGTAGTCCACTGCTCTACCTACCTCTGTGTCGTCAAGTATACTATCCATCCATACCTGTGGTGCATTTCAGTTTTGCACAGTTGGCTGACCACCAGTATATAATATATAGCAGTACGGTACAGTAGGCCACTGCTCTACCTACCTCTGTGTCATCAAGTATACTATCCATCCATACCTGTGGTGCATTTCAGTTTTGCACAGTTTGCTGACCACCAGTATATACTATATAGCAGTACGGTACAGTAGGCCACTGCTCTACCTACCTCTGTGTCATCAAGTAAACTATCCATCCATACCTGTGGTGCATTCCAGTTTTGCACAGTTTGCTGACCACCAGTATATACTATATAGCAGTACGGTACAGTAGGCCACTGCTCTACCTACCTCTGTGTCGTCAAGTATACTATCCATCCATACCTGTGGTGCATTTCAGTTTTGCACAGTTTGCTGACCACCAGTATATAATATATAGCAGTACGGTACAGTAGGCCACTGCTCTACCTACCTCTGTGTCGTCAAGTATACTATCCATCCATACCTGTGGTGCATTTCAGTTTTTTACAGTTTGCTGACCACCAGTATATACTATATAGCAGTACGGTACAGTAGGCCACTGCTCTACCTACCTCTGTGTCGTCAAGTAAACTATCCATCCATACCTGTGGTGCATTTCAGTTTTGCACAGTTTGCTGACCACCAGTATATAATATATAGCAGTACGGTACAGTAGGCCACTGCTCTACCTACCTCTGTGTCGTCAAGTATACTATCCATCCATACCTGTGGTGCATTTCAGTTTTGCACAGTTTGCTGACCACCAGTATATAATATATAGCAGTACGGTACAGTAGGCCACTGCTCTACCTACCTCTGTGTCGTCAAGTATACTATCCATCCATACCTGTGGTGCATTTCAGTTTTTCACAGTTTGCTGACCACCAGTATATACTATATAGCAGTACGGTACAGTAGGCCACTGCTCTACCTACCTCTGTGTCGTCAAGTAAACTATCCATCCATACCTGTGGTGCATTTCAGTTTTGCACAGTTTGCTGACCACCAGTATATAATATATAGCAGTACGGTACAGTAGGCCACTGCTCTACCTACCTCTGTGTCGTCAAGTATACTATCCATCCATACCTGTGGTGCATTTCAGTTTTGCACAGTTTGCTGACCACCAGTATATACTATATAGCAGTATGGTACAGTAGGCCACTGCTCTACCTACCTCTGTGTCGTCAAGTATACTATCCATCCATACTTGTGGTGCATTTCAGTTTTGCACAGTTTGCTGACCACCAGTATATAATATATAGCAGTACGGTACAGTAGGCCACTGCTCTACCTACCTCTGTGTCATCAAGTATACTATCCATCCATACCTGTGGTGCATATCAGTTTTGCACAGTTTGCTGACCACCAGTATATATTATATAGCAGTATGGTACAGTAGGCCACTGCTCTACCTACCTATGTGTCGTCAAGTATACTATCCATCCATACCTGTGGTGCATTTCAGTTTTGCACAGTTTGCTGACCACCAGTATATAATATATAGCAGTACGGTACAGTAGGCCACTGCTCTACCTACCTCTGTGTCATCAAGTAAACTATCCATCCATACCTGTGGTGCATTTCAGTTTTGCACAGTTTGCTGACCACCAGTATATACTATATAGCAGTACGGTACAGTATGCCACTGCTCTACCTACCTCTGTGTCGTCAAGTATACTATCCATCCATACCTGTGGTGCATTTCAGTTTAGCACAGTTGGCTGACCACCAGTATATAATATATAGCAGTACGGTACAGTAGGCCACTGCTCTACCTACCTCTGTGTCATCAAGTATACTATACATCCATACCTGTGGTGCATTTCAGTTTAGCACAGTTTGCTGACCACCAGTATATACTATATAGCAGTACGGTACAGTAGGCCACTGCTCTACCTACCTCTGTGTCGTCAAGTATGCTATCCATCCATACCTGTGGTGCATTTCAGTTTTGCACAGTTTGCTGACCACCAGTATATAATATATAGCAGTACGGTACAGTAGGCCACTGCTCTTCCTACCTCTGTGTCGTCAAGTATACTATTCATCCATACCTGTGGTGCATTTCAGTTTTGCACAGTTTGCTGACCACCAGTATATAATATATAGCAGTACGGTAAAGTAGGCCACTGCTCTACCTACCTCTGTGTCGTCAAGTATTCTATCCATCCATACCTGTGGTGCATTTCAGTTGTGCGCAGTATATATAGTAGTAGGCCATTGCTATTGATATATTACTGGCATATAATTCCACACATTAAAAAATGGAGAACAAAAATGTGGAGGGTAAAATAGGGAAAGATCAAGATCCACTTCCACCTCGTGCTTAAGCTGCTGCCACTAATCATGGCCGAGACAATGAAATGCCATCAACGTCGTCTGCCAAGGCCGATGCCCAATGTCATAGTAGAGAGCATATAAAATCCAAAAAAATAAAGCTCAGTAAAATTACCCAAAAATCTAAATCAAAATCGTCTGAGGAGAAGCGTAAACTTGCCAATGTGCCATTTACGACATGGAGTGGCAAGGAACGGCTGAGGGCCTGGCCTATGTTCAAGGCTAGTGGTTCAGCTTCACATGAGGATGGAAGCACTCATCCTCCTGCTAGAAAACTTAAAAGAGTTAAGATGGCAAAAGCACAGTAAAGAACTGTGCGTTCTTCTAAATCACAAATCCCCAAGGAGAGTCCAATTGTGTCAGTTGCGATGCCTGCACCTCTTTTTTCTTTCATTTTTCTTTGCATCATGTGCTGTTTGGGGACTATTTTTTTGAAGTGCCATCCTGTCTGACACTGCAGTGCCACTCCTAGATGGGCCAGGTGTTTGTGTTGGCCACTTGGGTCGCTTAGCTTAGTCACACAGCTACCTCATTGCGCCTCTTTTTTTCTTTGCATCATGTGCTGTTTGGGGACTATTTTTTTAATCTGCCATCCTGTCTGACACTGCAGTGCCACTCCTAGATGGGCCAGGTGTTTGTGTCGGCCACTTGGGTCACTTAGCTTAGCCATCCAGCGACCTTGGTGCACCTCTTTTTTTCTTTGCATCATGTGCTGTTTGGGGACTATTTTTTAAATCTGCCATCCTGTCTGACACTGCAGTGCCACTCCTAGATGGGCCTGGTGTTTGTGTCGGCCACTTGGGTCGCTTAGCTTAGTCACACAGCTACCTCATTGCGCCTCTTTTTTTCTTTGCATCATGTGCTGTTTGGGGACTATTTTTTAAATCTGCCATCCTGTCTGACACTGCAGTGCCACTCCTAGATGGGCCAGGTGTTTGTGTCGGCCACTTGGGTCGCTTAGCTTAGCCATCCAGCGACCTTGGTGCACCTCTTTTTTTCTTTGCATCATGTGCTGTTTGGGGACTATTTTTAAAATCTGCCATCCTGTCTGACACTGCAGTGCCACTCCTAGATGGGCCAAGTGTTTGTGTCGGCCACTTGGGTCGCTTAGCTTAGTCACACAGCTACCTCATTGTGCCTCTTTTTTTCTTTGCATCATGTGCTATTTGGGGACTATTTTTTTGAAGTTCCATCCTGTCTGACACTGTTGTGCCACTCCTAGATGGGCCAGGTGTTTGTGTCGGCCACTTGGGTCACTTAGCTTAGTCATCCAGCGACCTCAGTGCAAATTTTAGGACTAAAAATAATATTGTGAGGTGTGAGGTGTTCAGAATAGACTGAAAATGAGTGGAAATTATGGTTATTGAGGTTAATAATACTATGGGATCAAAATGACCCCCAAATTCTATGATTTAAGCTGTTTTTGAGGGTTTTTTGTAAAAAAAACACCCGAATCCAAAACACACCCGAATCCGACAAAAAATTTTCAGGGAGGTTTTGCCAAAACGCGTCCGAATCCAAAACACGGCCGCGGAACCGAACCCAAAACCAAAACACAAAACCCGAAAAATTTCCGGTGCACATCACTAGTGATTATGCACCACTCAAAGGGCTGCAATCCATTAAATATTCTAATGCAAGAATGACAAGGTGTAACCATGGCTGCTTAAGGGTGCCTGAACCTAAGGGAGAGACCTGTTGAGGTTGTCTGAAAAAGGTGACATGGTCCACAGACTCCCACAGCACTGCTCACATCGTAGCTCTGATGGTGACTATTATCTAGGAAACCAGGGACTTGTCTCATAGGAACTTCTGCAGACTCTGTCATATAATCCGTATGTGGACATCCAACGGATTCAATTACACTGGAGCGGGCATCACACTGAATGATGGGACTGGGGCTCCCCACATAGCCTCCCGTGACTTTGGAGTGGCATTATTCGGACAACCTGGGTTGCTGCTAGACAAAGTACAGAGTCAGCGCAGAGGGGAGCAGCTGGCTGCAGTGGCATTGGCTGCCCATGACATTGTGGAAATGAGATCACTAGCCTGGCGGCCTCGAAATGTGCCTCCACTAGCTTCTGTTGCCTGAATAAGGTAGAATCATGGTGTCTCTACTGCAATTTATCACCTAGTGCCCGCTTAGTTACCCAGTCAGTCCTGGTTCCTGGCACAAAAGCAAGGGTTACAAATAAAACCGTGCTATACAAGTCCTGCATTACCAATAGTCAGCATGATGGTATGCAGTTGCCAATTTCATTTGTAGGTATTGTATTACTATGACAGGTACTTGGGCAGGTAGAGATATACCCCCCACACATATATATATATATATATATATACATTTGTATGATGTAGGGAAGAGGAAAATGCACCTGATAGTGTACTATTTAGAGAATGCAATGTGTAAAAAATAAGTCATATTAAATATGTGCGTACCAGATAAATTCTTGTTAAAAGCGCATCAACATATCCATCTGTAGCTCACCTCCAATGTTGTGTTGGTGATTATATGCAGATTATTTCATCTGTATGAGCTCCCAACATGACCCTCTCCAGAACGGACAAAAGGCATTTTGCCCTTCCTTTAGAGGGTCATGTTGGAAGTCCATACAGATTATATAATCTGCATTAAGCCTTTCTCCAAGTGTGGGAGACTTCCACCCTGCCACTTTCCTCCCCCGTTAAAGGGAGATTCTAAATTGGCCATGACAGACGCCTGACTCTCCAACCGAGTTGGGGACAAAAAATAACTGCATTCATATGTAGGTGTCCCGGTCAGTAACACACCTCAAAAGAAAAAGTCTTGAGAGCCAGGTACCACACAGGGCCGGTGCAAGGTTTCTCAACACCTTAGGCAAAATTTTTGCCTATTGCCTCCTCCCACTCCACCCACCCCTTCTGGTTCTGGGAGTATAATGATATATATGGAGCTGGGGTTTTATATATATACTGTATACGGAGCTGATGGTTTATTAATATAAGGAGATCAGGTTCGGTGTATGTGCTCTGTGTTACCTCTGCTGGCAGGTTCCAAAACAACATCCAATATTAGGACATGCCCCTGGACTCTGTGTGCATGCCTATGATGCCATTGGAATATGAAGTTTATAAAAAAAATGCATAGAAATTTTTCTGCAACTGAGCAAATTTGGAAATGCCAATGATTAATTAAATGATTGGTGTGCACGAGGAGCTACAGTAGATGCATGCAAGTACTGTATTAATGCCCAGGGAGCAGGCCTATCCACCTTGTGTGGAGGACATGGTGCCATATATTTTGCTTTCACTGCATGGCACCATCTTTTCAAAGATATCATTTGGCAGATGGTGGCACACTACATAAGGGAGAATGCAAGTATTGGGGATTAACAAATTCCCAGTTTTACACAGAAAAAAAGAGAAAATGTATTTGCACACTCTAAGAACTAAGAACACACGAAATCAGAATAGTTAAAATAAACTACAATTTAACAGAGTAAAACTGAGGTCCTTAGCATCATTTTTGCCCAATAAATTTTGGCCTACCTACCACGCTAGGTGACCTCATCAGGTGGGTCCCTAATATTACTAAGGTTCAAGTACAGAGCAAAGGATCCCCCAGACCAGCACAATCCAGTTGCCCCAAAGCTTCACACTAATGAGAAGTAGTAGTTTAACTATTAAAAAGTGTTACATTAATAAGAAGTAGCATCTCAGTGCTTAAAGTGTTACATGGCCGAGAAGTAGTAATTAAGGTTTTAAAAAGTGTTACATTAGTGAAAAGCAGTTTAAGTACTAAAAAGTGTTAGATTAAGTCCCGAACACATTCCTAATACTAACAGAACAACAAGAAAATGTTTTCCCCTCACAGCGCTTACAATCAGCTGCTCAATTCCACTCCCAGGTGTCCACCAACACCTGTGAACTGATACTAACAAAATGGGGGTTGGAAGGGAATGTACAGCGCTGAAAGCCACTCAGTTTAGAAATTATCTGCAGTGTATCACATACATTAATTAATCCTATATGTGTTCAATGCAATAAATGTGACCAACCATCAAAAAAATTCTTAATTAAAATATAGCAATAATCCAAGAGTATAATAAAAATGAGTTTTCCCTTTTATATTATCTATAGATCATATATAGGAAAGAGTTCATATAAACTTCATGTCCAGTATGTTGTTAATAGTTTCTAATCAACCAAGACCGTCCTTGCTGTGTCCCCTATTGTAATGACACTCACTTTAAGTAAACCGATACCGTTCACCAAAAGGTATCTTTGTGCTGTGCAGTCACGTCTGGCAAATTCAGTGCACCGTATGATATTGTCAGAGATTCAGTTTTAGACAGCCATCAGAAACTGGACAGATGTAGATAAAAAGCAATCCCATCAGGGAATTTATTCACAAGAAGTTAAAAAATGACACAGGACGCATACCCGCTCCCAAATTGAGGCTGCGCTTCACTGCTGAGACACCTGGAATGTCTCAGTCCGCTGCAATGGCAAACATCATCAGACGTGCAGATGGGTAATGACTCTCTCCTGGGTCAGCTCACATGATACTACAGCATCAACGCGTTTCGGGGGTCCACCCCCTTTTTCAAGATCTGCTGTAGTGGACTCCAAACCTCCTTTAGATACTCTCAGGAATGTTCTGATAGGGTGTTTCAGATTCAATCATTGTTGGTAGCTGATTCCAATGTCATTCACACATCCATTCTCATTATATACAGATACAGTATGTAACACTAAAATTCACCAACTGCAATTCCCAATAGGTCCCACAGTGATAACAATTAATACATAGAAACACATAAGTTAATATATATAATCCACAATATACAATATAAAAAAATATAAAAAAATATATTGTTCCCTTTTATACATCAAAGGATAATAATCCCATTTATGTTTTATAAAAATTGTATGCATTAACATTCCACTCTATTCACATTCATACTATTTCTTCAAAAATGGGATCCATGAACATAAGGAGAGAAAGAAAAAAAGAAGATATTAAGAAACATTGTTATAAAAACCACTTAGTCTCAAATTCTTTATTTAAACCATCTGGTAACAGCGTTTTCATTTAAAAAATAGTTTGCAATTCTAATTTGGCTAATCTGACGTTAGTCCTCCAATTGCATTTGGCTGTTTTAATCCCTGCAAACAATTTGATATGGCTTGGATCACAATTATGTGCATTTTTAAAATGAAGGGATACATTGTGGTTTTCATAACCACGTCTGATGTTTCTAACGTGTTCCGTCAATCTATCTTTTAATTGACACGTAGTGCGTCCAATATATTGTTTATTGCACTGACATTCTAGTAAATAAACTACATATTTGCTATTGCATATAATAAAGCTATTCATTTTCTCCTTTCTATTATTGCTATTAGATACTACTTCTATGATTTTCTTGTCTGTTTTACAGACTTTACACATAGCACAATCACCACATCTTTGGAAACCCTTGGTTAAAACAGAAGGGCTAATCTTGGGAATTTCTATGGCACTATTTACTAAAAGGTCTTTCAAATGATTGGCTTTTCTATATATGAAACAGGGAAATTCAGAGATATGTCCTTTTAAACTGGGATCTGCCTGCAAAATCCCCCAATGTTTTTTTATAATACCGTCCATATCTTTATATTGGTTAGTGTACTTAGTGATGAACGGTACCTCATTTTTCCTCTCATCGCCCCTTTTTTTAAAATTCCTTAGAATGGCATCTCTATCCATTCCTCTACATTTATTAATAATTGTATTCAGTGGTGCCTCTTTATAACCTTTATTAATAAAATGTTGTTTCATATCAACAGCCTGTTGATCAAATACATTGGCGACACAGCCTTTGAAATTGGCTGTTAGGGATGCTTGACAGCCAATTAATGTGATGATTACTATTTATATCTATATTGAAATTACAGTCGGCTTACTGTAATTCCTAGTGCAGACACGGTTTTCTTCTATATAGATGGTCAGGTCCAGGAAATTTATAGAAGTGTCACTAATTGTAAAGGTTAATTTTATGTTCCGATTGTTGTTATTTAATCTTTCACAAAACAAATTCAGAGAGGTTCTATCTCCCCTCCAAATAAAAATGACATCATCTGTATAGCGATTGTATAGTACCAGTCTGGCAGCCGCCTGCCAATCTGCCCATACCACTGACTCCTCCCAATGGGCCATGAACAGATTGGCAAAGTTGGGTGCCAGCCTGGTACCCATCGCCGTACCTGTACATTGTAAATAAAAATCCTCACCATACCAAAAACAGTTGTTAGTCAGAATCATTGAGATACCTTCCATTATAAATTGTTTATATAAAGTACTGTGTTCACTCTTATCTAGATGGAATTTGGTACCCTCCAGACCATCCTCATGCCGAATACTCATGTATAGTGCGGCTACATCCGCTGTCACCAACAGGTATCCAGGTTCCCACTCAATCATGGACAATTTGTTAATAATGGATATAGTATCCTTTAAATAGGATTTTGTTCCTACCACCAAAGGTTGTAATTGGTGGTCCAAATAGCAGGATAAATTGGCAGTTACTGAGTTTACCCCAGCAACAATTGGGCGACCCAGGGGTTTACTCAAGCTCTTATGTACTTTGGGTAGTGCATATAGCACTGGTATGGAAGGATTCTCTATCAATATATATTAAGCTATGTCCTCTGTAATAGTATTGTTAGCGGTATATAGATTAAGGAATAACTCTAATTTCCTTGTAATTAAACTGGTAGGGTCCCCCCTTAATTTCTTATATGTATCCTGATCAACAAGTTGGCTCATGATTTTGGCATGATAGTCGTCTCTATTTAGAATAACGACCCCCCCCCCCCCTTATCAGCTGGCTTGATCACTATTTGATCATTTTCTTTGAGTTTCTTGATCGCTTCCCTCTGCTTTTTATTACAATTCATAGATTTTGATGGTTTGAAGGTGGTTTTTTCCAAATCCTCCTTAACTAACCTCTGAAATGTGTCTATAAAGCAGCCCTTTTTATGGTGGGGGAAGAAAGTAGATCTCTTTCTAAAAACTTTCACTGAAGGGTCATATGGGATACTCTCTATGTTATCATTGGATTGATCCGAAAAAAATTCTTCAAAGTTAATTTCCTAATGAACTTTTGAAGATCTACAAAAGTCTCAAAGTTATTAATCTTATTTGATGGTGCAAATTTTAAACCACGTTGTAAAACATCCTTTTCATCTTCAGATAGGGTGTAGTCACTCAAACTGTATATAACTGTATTACTGTTTACATCATCCTTATTATCGTCTTCTGTATTCAATATGGTTTGTTTTTGTGTATTCTTATTATTCTTACCATGCTTCCTAGATCTATTCAAGTGGATGCCACCCCTTTTGCCACGTTTTCTTGGTTTCCGGGGTTTGTGATGGACATCCACTATTTCCCTAAAAAACGCCCTCTATTGTCACGATTTCTAAGGGGTCTTTGACTAGTACTGGGTCTAGGGGTATATATTCTGATATCTTCTCCCCTATGATTTCCTAATCTTTCTAGAGATTGTATAGAATGGTGCTGGTCCCTATATTCAATCCCATCCCTATACTGGCCCAAATGGTGGACAGGACTCTTTGTTTCCCTCCTCTCTCTCCTCTACCGCTGATGATCCTGATTGTCTTGTGGGAAGTTTGTGTCCTTCCTACTCTATGAATTCCTTATCTTGCCGTCTCACATATAGACCCTTAGATTTATAGGGATAATAATTATCCCTATGCCTATAACTCATATCCTTGTTTGTATTTCTATTATTCCTGATAGTTCGTGGTCTATCACTTTCTTTTTCCCTATTATATGGCCTCATAGGTGTGTAGGGTGCGATCGATCCCCTACGTTCCCAATTCCTGGTTTTACAATGCACCCCTGATTCTTTATTTTTATTATAAGTGTATTCTGATCCATTCTTATAATCCTGTTTACCTCTTTAATATTTGCTTCATTTTTTCTGGATTAAATCTCTCTCATTTTTTTCCACCCTAGTTATTAATCTCTGTTCCAACTCTTTGTATTCCCTGAAATCAGAGAAAGGTTTAATCAAACTCTGTAGTACTTCTATCTCCTGTTCAATTTCCTTCCTTCTCTTCTCTCTTTCTTCAATGATATGGGTCATTCATTTTAAAGAGCATCCATCTAAGATCTTTTGCCAACCTTTAATAAATATTTCAATTCGTAGTCCCCTTGGAACAATACCCTCTTTAATGTATTGCTCCAAGGTGACCACCTCCCACCAGATTTTACCTTCCCTGATAAGTAATTTCTTCAATTTGTATGTGCTATCACTTAAACTGCCATCATACAACTGTGTATTAGAGTTAATATCAGTGTAATCATTAAAAATATCTTTACATGTGGCATCTCTTAAACTCCTATGACGGAGCATTTTACAAGCAAGCAGTGAGAGGAAAAGGGTGTAATACAAACAGAACAACAAGAAAATGTGTTCCCCTCACAGCGCTTACAATCAGCTGCTCAATTCCACTCCCAGGTGTCCACCAACACCTGTGAACTGATACTAACAAAATGGGGGTTGGAAGGGAATGTACAGCGCTGAAAGCCACTCAGTTTAGAAATTATCTGCAGTGTATCACATACATTAATTAATCCTATATGTGTTCAATGCAATAAATGTGACCAACCATCAAAAAAATTCTTAATTAAAATATAGCAATAATTCAAGAGTATAATAAAAATGAGTTTTCCCTTTTATATTATCTATAGATCATATGTAGGAAAGAGTTCATATTAACTTCATGTCCAATATGTTGTTAGTAGTTTCTAATCAACCAAGATCATCCTTGCTGTGTCCCCTATTGTAATAACACTCACTTTAAGTAAACCGATACCGTTCACCAAAAGGTATCTTTGTGCTGTGCAGTCATGTCCGGCACCTTCAGTGCACCGTATGGTATTGTCAGAGATTCAGTTTTAGACAGCCATCAGAAACTGGACAGATGTAGATAAAAAGCAATCCCATCAGGGAATTTATTCACAAGAAGTTAAAAAATGACACAGGACGCATACCCACTCTCAAATTGAGGCTGCGCTTCACTGCTGAGACACCCGGAATGTCTCAGTCCGCTGCAATGGCAAACAGCCTCAGACGTGCAGATGGAGACTGGCTCTCTCCAGGGTCAGCTCACACGATACTACAGCATCATCGCGTTTCGGGGGTCCGCCCCCTTTTTCAAGATCTACTGTAGTGGACTCCAAACCTCCTTTATATACTCTCAGGAATGTTCTGATAGGGTGTTTCAGATTCAATCATTGTTGGCAGCTGATTCCAATGTCATTCACACATCCATTCTCATTATATACAGATATGTAACACTAACATTCAACTACTGCAATTCCCAATAGGTCCCACAGTGATAACATTCCTAATACTGACATATTACATAACTGTATCCAAGATTAACCATTCATAATGACTATTCCAATATGTAGTCAACACATGCAAGGCCCTTATACTTTTTTAAAACACCCAATTGCATGTGGGAAGGGTGCTAGAACAAGCTAAAGGATTTTCTACCTTCTTGTACACAATATAGAACATATGGGAGTGGAACTGGATGGCACGCCCTAATTCTAAACATAATAAGAGGAGCTAAAATGCTGAGACTTGTAAGGTTACACAGAAAAAATAAAAAATGTAGATGCACACATTAAGCTCTAAGAACACTGGCACTTGCGGAACACTTGTTCTGATTGCACCACTTATGTTTTAAATTTGAGTCCAACCCCTCACCCTCTAAATATCCAGATTTGTTAATAAAATTAAACTGCATAAGGGTCAAACAGCTATTTTTTAAATATAACAACAATACAAGACACAACGCCTGGGCGCTCACAATGGAACACTTCCCTTGATGTAAATGATGGAAAGCGTCTTGAAATTTCTCTCTTCTGGATTGTTCATGGGAAGTTCTTGTACAAGAAAAGACAAATATGCACCGCACTCTTCGTGTATTATTTCCAAAAATTGAAGAATATCACTCCCCCTTCCCATGAAAAACGTATATCCAGTCGGTAAAGTGTTGGGGGAACTCCCCCTTCCAATTCACTTACACAGCTAAATAGTAAATCGGCATATCACAGAACAAAATGGTGATGTAGGTCCTATATGTAGGACATTCAGTTTAACGGGGAGCACTCTCCCCTTCCCAATACACTTACACAGATATGAAAATCAAGAGGCATTCATAATCCAAAGATTCCCTGATTAAATACACCGTCACCAAGTGAAGAAGAATGCCGGGGTTACCCCCTTGCAAAGCACTCACAGTCAGATGGATATATCACAGGCCTGTAAGGTGGGTCTTTAAAATTCACTCCTATTCTCCAGCCTTTGGCTCAATTTCTCCCCAAAATGAGAATCAGGGAAAAAGGAGGTTTGAAGTAAAAATAGGATTTATTCAAACAAACAAACACTGGTAAAAACAATGGTGATCATACCCTGGAGGGTCGGAGGGGAAGAAGATGGTATACAGACAGAACGGGGCCCCGTTAATCTGATCTCCTCCTGGTCTCCCACGGTTATGTTCATCCGATAACGGATCTCTCCACCAACGCGTTTCGGCCCGTTCCAGGGTCTTTGTCAAGGTATGTATTGTTGTTATATTGTGATTGTTTTGGGGGAATTGTTTGTGATTCCTTCTCAAGATATTGCCTAGGCTGCTCTACATTAGCGCACAGAGGCACCTCATTTTTTACTCTTAGCTATTTTTTAAATGATTTGATAATTAAAAAAATGTCTCTCTCTCTCTCTCTCTCTCTCTCTCTCTCTCTCTATATATATATATATATATATATGGGTTAATGGCTGGCATTCCACATATTTACACCCACATCTACAAGACCGGACTCGGGCGGCACTCACGGGACGACTCTTCAAACCAATAGATAGATCAATGTTTCGATGTATTAAATCGTCATCGGGATCAGAAAACAAAAAGTACACATATTACAGGCATTTATAACTCACCCAAGTGTCCACATTTCCTCACACCACCAAGTCCCGGGAGCCGGACCCCTTCTGATGACGTCACCAACGGTGACACACGTCGATCAGCATGTCCAGGACGGCCTGCATCTCGTTGCATAGCGATGCCTGGAGAGACGATCATGTGACACACCACCACCTAAACATTAAAAAGTAATAGTGGAGCGGTCAAATAGCCAACAATAACATCAAAAATGCATTTGGATACAACTTGATACATCTTGTTTCATAGGTTCTACACTGGTCTAGAAAAAATATATATAACATGTGCTTGACAAATTGTAACGCATAGAAACAGACCATATATCAGGGAGCACAGAAAAGGGGGAAGAGGTTCTGGTACTAAATAAATACTGTATAACCATCTATCAAAGTGAACATTACATGAATGCAAATCTCACTTGGGGTTTGGCTCTTAATTCCTGAAATATCATCCTAACTATCTAGTCTTTAGAGGTGGTTTTTCGTGAGAAACTGGGCATAACTGACGTGTTATGAAACACTTTTAGATCAGGATCCGTCGTGACCAATGGCCATAGTTGTTTGTATGTCTCACTATTTGAATAAAGAGGTGTGGATGCCATCTTGATATTTAGAGATGGATACATCTAAATAATTCACTAGTTGGCTGCTAATAGAGTATGTGAACTTTATATACTGATTAGAATTATTAGCTTTCAGCATCAGCTCATAAAATTCAGATTCCTCGTCTGAACATATTAACAAGAGGTCATCTATATACCTTATAAACAATAAAAAAAGTTTTGACAATATATCTGGATTGAAAAAAAGATATTATGTTCCACCTCAAACATGAAACAGTTGGCAAACCCTGGGGACACACAAGACCCCATGGCACACCTCTATAACTGAATATACCAATCATTATTGAAAAAGAAAAAATTATTTTTAGTGTACGTTCAAGCAACTGAATAAAGAAAGTCACATCAGAACCACAGTACAAAATACTATCTGAGAGAAGCCGCTTGGCCACCTGTAGTCCGCCCTCATGGGGAATGCTGGTACAAAGATTGACTACGTCAAGCGTGCACAGAAAACATGGGAGAAGGGGACATGGCAATAACTGGAGCCTCTGTAACAAGGTAGTGGTGTCTTTTAAATACATGTCCTGGGCCTGAATAACTGGCTGAAAGAATTTGTCAAGGTACTTATTTACTTTGTAGTACACGGAATCCCTGCAATAATTGGACGGTCAGGTGGCCTTACAGCATCTTTGTGTATATTTGGTAGGGTGTACAGCGCAGGAGCCACTGGAAAATCTTCTAGTAATGCATTTTTCACTGATGTAGTGATAATGTTATCCTTCACTGCCTGTCCCTGCACACCCTCCAGCTCTTTGTTAAAAATTCCAGTTGGGTCGGTCTCCAGTTTCCGGTACACTGTTGTTATGTTCAACTGTCTGTATACTTCCATAGGATATTGGTCCACATCCTGTACCACATTCCTGCCCCTCTTTTCAGCAGGGAGGATAACAATGCTCTGGTCTTTGTTTAATTTATTTAAAGTCTCAAATTCCAATTTAGAGATATTGAACAATGTAGTATCATGTCAATCGACATGTTGTTCCAGTCGTCTTTGAAAAGATTTTAATGATGCATTGTTGGTGTACGGATCAAATTTGGAAAGTGGTTTGATGGAAGCAGGTAAATCATCTCGATTTGTAGACTGTGTAGTGGATAGAAAGAACTCCGTCAGCCTAAGATTCCTATTAAACCTATAAGAGTCCACTTTCCATTGAAAGTAATCAATTTCAAGGCACAAATGAAAGAACTTTGTTCAAGATAGCCAGTTCACATGCAGACAGTTGTCTACTAGAGATATTAAAGACTAGGTCTTGTTCTTTTTTGACTTCCCTTTTGAAGATCCTTGGCACCGCACTGAGCATGAGTACTTACACCTAAAGAGGGTTTCGTATTAGTATTGCCGCAGACTCATCTGTTTCACTTTGTGTTGATATGCCCCCAATGGAAGTTTCCGTATCTCCAGGATACTTATGAAATTGTTTTTGTTTGTGATATACTGATGGTTTCTTTTCTGGATTGTATGCCCAGGTGTAAATCCTGTTCTCTGCATAATCCCGCTGTATTGTAGCCAGTTTATCTCTTTTAAACTTCACCAAATTCCATCTGTATGTCTTTATTTGTGTGGAAAGTTTGTTCATCCACTTCATTGAGTCACTCCATGAAAGAGATAGTCGATTTCCTTTTTCTTAAGCCGTAATAGTTGGACATACAGTTTTTCATTGGATTCATCGCCACCCGTGTTTACAAAATTCTCCTTGAATCTTATCTGTTCTGCATCCATAACTTAAAATCTCCATGTTTCCCCACAGCGAGTACAATGTTTCTGAAGCAGCTGGATTCAGCCATCCTATATCAAAATGTGGATAAACACTGAGAGTTCACAATACAAATAAAAAACAAAGCTGTCTGACAAACAGCTCAAGGTAAATCACTGAGATGAGTTAATATGATGAGATTATGTTGCGGGTGCCATACCCGGTTCTGTTACAGCAGTTCACCATGCAGGGCAACACTAGCTGAAAATGTCCCATAATACAGAAGGGTTAATGGCCGGCACTCCCGCTGATATCCTTAAGGCCCCAGTGCTCACCCCAGTGTATTCACACCCACATGTACAAGACCGGAATCTGGCGGCACTCACGGGACTTGACTTTTCAAACCAATAGATACAATAGATCAACATTTCGATTTATTAAATCGTCATCAGGATCATAAAACAAACAGTACACATATTACAGGCTTTTATAACTCACCCAAATGTCCACATCTCCTCACTCTGCCGAGTCCCAGGATCCGGACAACCTCTGATGATGTCACCATATATATATTAATATATATATATATATATATATATACTATATATATATATATATATATATATAAATACGGTAAAGTCCACACTCCAGACTTGATAAGATCAACGATGGGGTGCTCCACAAAGGCCCATAGGCCAGTATATAGAAACTTGGGTATGCAGGCACTCACCAGTAAATTCCAACAGGTATTTATTAATAACTCACAGAGACATAAAGACGGTGTGTCGACGTTTCGGTCATCACGTGACCTTCTTCAGGACATCATACAAGGACATCAGGAAGACAATTGTCCAGTGCATCACCTCCTTGTTTTGGATCGCTTTTTGCACCATGCTGGGCGCGGGTACTCACCCCTAAAGGGGGTTTACCCAAAGTATACACATCTATATATACAGTATGTCACCATCATATATTTAGATAGATAGATAGATAGATAGATAGATATTCTATATTGGTTGCAGTTGAAATGCCAGCTGGCAGTATCCCCATGTTCAGAATAATGACACAGAAATCCCAACAGCCGACAGTGCCGAGAGTTGGAATCCCGGCGCATCAGGGCTATTCCCACTCGTGGGTGTCCATGACACCCATCGAGTGGGAATAGATCCTGTGGCGAGTGCAGCAAGACACCAAGCCAGCTGCGAGCCCACAAGTGTTTGCTCTGCTGCCGGCATTCTGGTAGATGGCATGCCGCTGCCGGGATATTGACAGTTGGCATCCCGTTCACCAGTAAAATGTATGTAACCCATGTATACAAATATAAATATGTAAAGAGTAGAAACTGAGTATCAGCGACCACTGATGTCATACCACATGCTCGAGGAAGATAGAAGACTGTTTTAAAAGGTAATAGACATAAGATGTATTAATAAAAAAATTGATAATGTGGTAATAACTAAGTTTTAACAGGCACATAAAAGGTCTTATAATACAGCATTAAATAAACCAGTAGCCAATACCATAAAATTATAAAGGCAAAAGTTAAAAGCAGTATATAAGTATGTAAATAGGAGGTCTTATTTTATTGAGGAGGTCAATCAGGGACAACCCAACATGTTTCATCCATTGGACTTCTTCAAGGGGTAATGCTAAGCTGGGACATGGCTCTTATTTATACCCACAACTATTAGGTAACTAATTGGATAAGTGCCCGCCCATCCAAACTTAAGGGATCCAAGGGAATCTGAGCCATGGCTCGGGATTTCCCACCAGGGTGGGAATCCAAATATAGGCAAAACTTCATCTTCCAAATGTCAGATCTCGCAAGTTTTGGATTCAAAATAATTGAAGTTAATGCTGCTGCCCTCTATCGCTAAACATGGCTAATCTCTGAGTCTATGGTATGCCAAACCATGCCATACTGTACATGACAGGATATAGGAAAGGTGTATGTGGACACATCTATATGCCATATCCCACTCTGTTTGCATAAACATAAGCACTGTAACTCCGCAGTGTGAGTTGTTGTTTATGAAAACAGTACAAATATAGTTGTTATTTTTTACAAAAAAAATTGTGTGCTGTAGGTGCCATACTCCAATGTGTTCACATAAATATTAGCACTGTGACTCCATAGTGTGAATGTAATTTATAAAAAAAAAAAATTGTACAATATGGCTCATGATCAGTTAAGAGAAGAGCAGGGGTAGCAACCAAACGTTAGCACTGCAGCTGCTGCTACCAGTCATGATGATACTAGTCCTTCAAAGTCATCTACTAAAGCCAATGCTCAAGGGTATAGAGGATTTAAGTCAGGGCATCTGAAATAATAAAAACAATATTTTACATTGGTAAAGAAAAAAACACCTCTAATAAAGGGAACGTTTACTGTTGAAAACCATAAAAAAGCAAATGTGTAATTTACAACTTGCAGTGACAAGGAAAGGCTCAGGCCTTGGCCTTTATTTCTAAGTGGTGGTTCTGCAACTGTCAGTAAGGCATCTTATCAGAGTGCAAAAAAAACCCACTAAAGCAGTTGATCAAACTGTGTGTTCAGAAACGTCAGAAATCCCTGAGGAGAGTCTAAGTGTGTCCCCGAGTGTTATACACGACCCTGACCTTTCTGATACTGTACTTGTAGAAAAGCCTCCTTCTACCATTTCTGCACCCTCTGTAAATATGGGGCTGAGCAGCACAAGTCAGCATGATCACATAAAAAAACTGAGGATACTACTGTGGAAGTGCCAGAGGATGAGGGGGATATTTGTGTAACTGATGCCTGTGCTAATGAGGATTTTGATGATGAGGATGTTGTATGTGTAAGTCAGGCACCAGTGGAAGCAGTTCTTGCCCGTGATAAGAATAATGCCATTGTCATGCCTGGGCATAAGACCAAAAACTCCAGCTTTTATGTGTGGAATTAATTTTTCCCAAATACTGACAATAGTTGTAAAGCTATCTGTAGCATTACATTGCCAAAGTAAGTAGAAGTACGGGCAATAACCATCTAGGAACCTCCTCCCTGTTATTTCAATTACAGCAAGTTCATGAAAAGATTTAAGTAAAATCAGAAACTTATGCTAACAAAATAACAACAAGCAGTCCAGCAGCAGCTATCTTCCTTCTCTCAGGTATACCCCAGTATCTGAAATATCCACCCCCAACACCTACATCATCAATATCCTTACAGAGGTAGTACTGCGTCCAATTTGATCGTGCTTACTGACTCCTCCCCCTGTCCAGGATTCCTCAGAAGACTCCTTTAGCACTAGGCCTGTTGCAGATGGGGGTGGAACTTCATCTTAGAAGAGGACCATGAAGACTACTAGTAGTATTTAAAAAAAACAATTGACAAATTAAAGTCACTGCATTTGTGGACAATATATTTCTTTACTTGTCACAGCCTTCCTCCTCCACACCTCATCTGTTATCCTTTCTTCGGGATTTTGCAGATATTTCAGGACTTCAAGTTTATTCAGATAAGTCTGTCACTTTATATTTAAGAGCGGTTTTTACCCGCCTTATTGGCATGATAATGTACCATTTACCTGGACTAGAGGGAATTTCATGTATTTAGGAGTACAAATTGCTAAAAATCCCACATCTTTTTATCATATGAACAGATCTATGGCTATTATTGCTTAGGTCAGGGATTTGGATGTGTGGCATCTTCTCCAGCTCTCCTATTTGAGTAGGGCCAGTTTGCTCAAAATGGTAACCTGTTACAGGTGGGTTAAGTTCGAGGAGATTGACGTTGGACCCGCCCTGCCGGGCCAAAAATCTGCTGCATTCCCTTCACCCTCTATGGTTATTCCACTGATCATGACATCTATGCTAGTAATAGATCTGCATCTAATATCTCCCATTAATACAGCAGGTTTTAGACAGTTAATTGATTTCCTGTGTCCCCAGTACAAAATTCCATCTTGGTTCCATTTTACCCAAAAAGCAAATCCTTGCCTGTACCAGGTGTTGAATTCTTAGGGTTAATTAAATTAAGCATCTAGTTGCTGTTTGAGTTGTTGTTAGGTAACAGAATGAATTGCAATTAGATTTAGAAAAATCAATTAATTATTTATTAAAAAGGCCACGCCCGTATACAGGTTGAGAGGGAACATCCTCTCAAGCCTGGATCAAAATGCTTCAACAACAGATACATGTAAAAACAATGATTTTTATAACATATCAGTTACGCCCCATTCTTATAACCCTCCCATATGAGTTCATTCATCTGGAATACAGTGTTATGCAATATTAGGACAATTGGCAAAGAAAACTAAAAGATACTCGTGATCTTCAACTATGTGTCCATATTAGGAATTAAACTGGACTCTATGAGCTTTTCGGATGTGCGTATGTGGAATTAATACTTAGCCAACAAAGTTGTTATTGTACTTTGTATAGAGTTCAAATGAAATACAAATGAATCTGCTGTATCATCTAGCTAGAAACAAAAATGGATTCTCTTATGCTTTTATACTATCATGGTGAATATGAGATCACCTTTGATATTGTGATTATTATGTGTATGCATAATATACGTACTATCCCGTAGTACATATATATAGCTGTTAGGCCTTCAGCAGGTTGTCTCTGTCACAGTATTCGACAGCTCCACCCTTTGATCAGGGACATTATCCATGTGCCCTGTCATCTCAGGAGAATTTCTGGGAACGTATAGTTCGCTAATAATCATTTCATGTAGTATTGCTATTCTGCGTCTGGCAGTAGCCTTCTAAATACAACATAGGCCGCACCTGTAGGCAGTGAACATCAAATGAATGGCTATAATCACATCGGGGTCACCAAAGAATAAACCTCATCACAGAATACATCACCACATACAATCACATACAATATACTTAAAAAACATTTTCCCTAATCTTGAAAATTGAATACTAGGATTTAAACATTTATCTTTTCCAGTCCATATCATAATGTCTTTGTTAAAGTTCTTCTTTTATATCATGGGCCTCCTTTATATACTTGGCAATACACGTATCAGGATCTGTAATGTCGATGGTCAAATAAGCACAGCAGTGAGCTCAAAGTGCTGGTCCCGGAAATCAACAATATCCTCCAATTTGTGGTATTACAGAATGTAGAACAATGTGGTAGTATAATAGTTCATGTCCAATGTCCTGGAATCATCATAAATATCCACTGTCCTGGAATGTCCTATCATAAAGTTCAATCATGTTATCAATAACTTTTAAATGAAATAAAATGTCAACTCCCAGTTGATTAATCATACGACTTAATTAGCCATAGGAGAACTTATTAGCCACCTTTACCAATTCGAGGTTTTATTGATGCTCTGGTGGCAGGAACATGTTTCCTGATTACTGAGTCAATTACTCTTTTTAGGAATAGTTCATCCTGCAAGAAAACTTTTCTCAAGTTATTATGTGTTTTTGTATAAAATTGCTAAATGAATCTTCTTAAATAACAAACATCTTCAGAATTAATAGGTAACCAATTGTATATCATATCCTAAGGACATAGTGACAACTAACATTCTCCGTTATGTATGACATCTCTTTTAACCTTTGAATCTACTCCTGGTAAAATACATTTACTAAATCATAAACTTTAATGAACATCCTATGTAACCATTACTATTTATATACCTAACTCATTATATCTAGCACATCTAGAAACATTAGGTTTGTATATGGTAACAATCCTTTCACATTCCCTTAAATCAATCTTTCCTATCTGCATAAGTTAATTTTTGCTGTATTATTGACCTATTTTATTTCCACTAACTGAAATACACCCCACATGTGTAGCTGATATTATCACTAGTGGTTCTATCTTGAGATACTATTGTATCTTATACACATGTAACTGTTTCACTATTATCACAACTCTATAAAGTTTTGGTAATCACATCAAATGTAACTTTCATAGAAAACTTTGGTCTGTTACTATACAATGCTGATGTCTTTGTATACATATCTAACAATTATAATAATTAGCAATACAATTTATATAGCAGCAGTACCCAAAATCTTTCCAACAATTAATGGTATTGCTGGACTGGATACTCCTCAGAATAATATCTTAAATTATTAAATTATCCATACATTAATCTATACATCTCTCTTCAAGTGGAGTATAATACTCACAACCACGTTTTTCAAAGTGTGTTCGTTACACCGGTCATAAATCTCTCTGGATTTCCTTTTCATTTCATTGCAAGCTCATGGATCTAGGTGTCCTTCTTCTGCAGCCTTTGCAACGGCTGTATCAGTAGTCAGCGGTACTTGCCCAGGACCATCCTATGCGATCTGTAATGGAACCGAAACATAAGCAACTTCACTCTCTTAGTGATTTGTCCTGTGCCGGACTGTGTGTTTTCGTTTTGGTTAAATATCTTTCCAAGGTTCTTGCAGCTTTTGGATATTCTTGTAACTGTTTAAATAATTTGTGTGACACATTTGAACCGTCAAATCATTTTGTAGTTTTGAATCAGTCTCTGGATAATATATCTTTGCTCTAGATAATATATCTTTGCTCTGGATAATATATCTTTGCTCTGGATAATATATCTTTGCTGGATTCCAAAAAGAATAACAAAAAAATTATATAGAAGAGAGACTAAGCAGAGGCTTAGGTGTAATTCTACCACTATTGAACCAACGATTGGACCATGCCATGATTCAAATTCTGCCTTTCCTGTCTCTTTTGTAGATTAATAATGCTTAATTCTTTAAACCTTCCCTGTCAAATTATGACTTTTTATTCTCAACATTACACATATTAATTGAAAAATATTTTCCAAACTCCTATAAACTCTTTCTAAAGAAACTCTTTCTTTAAAGAAACTTTACTGTCTTTGAAACAATAGATCACACATCTGGCCTTATTATTCATTTCTCAAATAGTGCAGCAAACTCCGTTGCATTACTTTACCCCATACTATAGTTCCTTTTTAACATTAAACTATGTTGTATTAAAACAATGTTGTTTTTAATCAACCCAAACATCTGCAGTAAACATGCTATAGCTTTCTTTATCACCATCACGATCCCTCTCATTATCACATTATTTCTTATTTCGGTCCAATGCCAAAACACAATGTACAGTACACTTCTCCATTAAACTTCATCCTACCATAGAAAGCTTGTGAATCTATTTCATGCTAGTTACCCTTAGATTTGCATAACTCGTGACTAATTTCAGTTAACACACTGTAATTCACCATCCCATTATCCCCTATGGATGCTAGAGAAATTATTCTCCTGTTACTGTCAGTTTTTTTTTTTAAATGCACTGTAATTCTTTATAATTGTCTTACTCATCCACATTATATTCCTTATACTCCCCACTTTTGGGGGTGAGGAAGACAAGTATGCAGCTGTATCAAAGCTGTAAACTGTCAGAGGTAAGATGTACACATCATACAAAATCTACTGCTTAACCACAGTTCTAAACATATATATTTTTTTCTTATACATAAGTTGATGGTTTGGCTCTGACTGTGTATCCATAATGTCTTATTTATGATAAAGTGTTATATATTGTATTACCTTCTATAGAACTCGAATGCAGGAACATAGCATTTACAAAAAAAAAAATTACTGTATCTAGAGATTTATCATCTGGTCATACATATATATCTATTAATAAATGTGTACCAAGGCTCCACCCTCTGAGGGTTTAACTGTCTTTGACCTAGTGCCAAATAATGACCTATGTAGTTAACTATGTCAGCACACCGTTGAATTTTGTCTTGCGACACCTTGTGTCCTGTTCTGCAAGAAAACACAACTGTTTAGTATCTGACACCAATACTTCAAATAATTTATAGCACAAAGGTATATCATCCACATACTGGTTACACCATCTGTAGGTAAAAAGAATATAGGTTATTTTGGCAAGTACAAAGAAAGATTGTCTATAAATCTTTTGCATAATCTAGTCCAATACAGTGTAATCTATTCCATCAACATTACATTTTTCATTGGGTAGTCTGTATTTTATTATAACTTACACACCAGGTTAGTAATCATACTACGTTATCATACTATACATTTCTTTGCTTATCTTAAAATATCTCTCAGACTAGCCAGTTCACTCAGTCCACTCTTCACAAGATCTACGTCTCACATCCACACTCATTATTTGCTTCCATGCACAACTACAAACTTTCCTTGAACTGCATCCATTCTATGGAATGCCTTGCCACATAGACGGATTCCCTGAACACTTACAAACTTATCAACACCGCTCACATTATCTGTATAGCTTTTCTATACAATCATATCCCCACACTTTCTGGCTACGGAACCTGGTTCATCACTGCATATCGTGCAGTCCACTAAGAACTTTTGCAATCTATATCTAATATATCAATGCCTATACTTTGTTATGGATTTTAGCAAGCATATCCTTTACCTCCATTCATAGAATCACAGGGTAAGTGATATATATATATATATATATATGTCTATATGCTATGTATCTAACTGATTCTGTCCCTGCTCTATACTTTCTGGAATCTGTAGAAATACCTCATCCGTGATACAGTATATTTTACACTGTAACTTACAAATTAGGTTTCCTCCAAATAAATTTGAAGAATTGCCTAAAAGTATATTAATACTGGAAGCATAGTGATTAATTGCTTGTAGCAATCTGTGATTTACAGCATATACTTTACAGACTGATATCTTTATCTTTCCCTATGATTCTAGCTGCTGCTTTGAAACCCCCCCCCCCCCCCCGTACAGCCCACATCTGAGAGGGAGAAGTATTGTGTGCAGCAATAGGGCGTTGTCTTCTTGACTGTCTGCCAGATGCAGATCTGTTAGCTTTAACGCTGTTAGCGCTGACATCTCTAGCCTGTATATGTTGCTGGGATTTTTCCTGATTACAGTTATGCTCCCGTAACTACACTTTTGTTTATTATTATCAGCTTTCTCTACAAACTATCTGTTTAAGACATTAGTTCTTATAATAAAAAATAGAGTAGATTGTTTGTATAACAAACATTTAACATTACAATCATTGTCTTCCAACAACATTTGTAGCGCAAAACATATCTAGAGTATTGCTTATGCTTATTATAATCCATCTCATTAGATGAAAAAAAGTCAAAACTCACTGAACACTTTTTTTTTTCTTGACTACGTCATAGCTCATGCTGCTGCTGGAAGGGGGGGCACACGAGTTTGGGCTGTCACAGCTCCATAGCTCTCTGTCTGCTACACAGCGTTGGAAACTAAATTTACTTAATTTACAGGGGAAAAAAATTATTTTCCTTTATATCGCAATACAACACACGGCATCCAGCCATTAATTTGCTGGCAGACCTTCTCACAATATATTGCATTTTTCACAAGACTTGTAATCATGACAAACAGTCACAGACAGAAAGTTTCTGTTAGACACAGATCTGAGAATATACTTAACGGAACAAACACTGAACTTTTATGTCCCACACACAAGACACCATAAAACATTTTTTATTTTTTTTATAGTTTCATAAGTTGGGCGCCCATACATTAAATAATAATAAAAAAAACAGTTTGCAAACTTCGATATCTTGCAGATTTCAATATACGCTTAGTATTGGTTGATCAGGCCAATATTATGCAGCATAATTGAAATGCACAACATAGTTTGTTTTTCTTTCACATTTTCTGTAGACTGTACCCTTTGGTAACAGTACTATACAAAATTGGTGCTTCTATGGAATATTTCTTCCATACATGATATGCATACTTAGGGTTAATCCTCCATGCCCTTCCCATACACTGAAAAATTTGCAATCCCTGCAATCTTTCACACACGCGACACGTCTGTCAACTGGGAAACTGCAGTAGTCCCTCTTATCACAAACTACAATCACTAAGCAACACGCCAATTGAAAAGTTGCTTGTCTCTTAGTGCACTACAATGTTAGCAAACAGACTTAGGTTATGGTTAACACAACACCTCTTTAGAGTTGCTCAGTTCTTTTGTGCACAATAAACAATGTTAATAAACAAGGTTAACAAACAGACTCAGAATATACTTGGGACTCTAGTCCGTAGATTCCGTTATTTACCAGAATCCATATATGATTAAAACAATCAGCAGCTGCACAGTATTACAGTATAAAATTTCAATCAGATTACTTATAATCAAATATAACCTCGGGTAATCACCCTATTTATTCTCATTTAAACTCTGGCATACGTATGTCTATTAAAGAGGGAGGTGATCTATGTGTTTTCATTTTACTTTGGCCCTTATCTTTACTCATAGCAATAACGGAATGTGATACTATGAGTTCAGATTGGAACATCCAAAACCCCGTGAAATAGGTCCAAGCATTTACTCACAGAATTACTCATAGAATATACACAACAACAAACAGTTCCCTGGGTTATTTTCCTAGCTTAGTCAATCTCTCCACTCCTAATTCTCATATTATAAATATAAAATCACACAGAAAACTGGCAGGTATAGAAACAGCATGTACTGGAATATAGCACATACCATGATATTCTATACTTACCAGTGCCGTAATGACTTGGGATATTCCTTCCATCCTCAGCTGCTGGCTGGCTGGCACACCCCTTTGAGAATTTGATGAAGAGATTGAGATATATAGGTCCAAACTACGAGCACCCAAATTGTTGAATTCTTAGGGTTAATTAAATGAACCATCTTGTTGCTGTTTGAGTTGTTGTTAGGTAACAGAATGAATTGAAATTAGATTTAGAAAAATCAATTAATTATTTATTAAAAAGGCCACGCCCGTATACATGTTGAGAGGGAACATCCTCTCAAGCCTGGGTCAAAATGCTTCAACAACAGATACATGTAAAAACAATGATTTTTATAACATATCAGTTACGCCCCATTCTTATAACCCTCCCATATGAGTTCATTCATCTGGAATACAGTGTTATGCAATATTAGGACAATTGGCAAAGAAAACTAAAAGATACTCGTGATCTTCAACTATGTGTCCATATTAGGAATTAAACTGGACTCTATGAGCTTTTCGGATGTGCGTATGTGGAATTAATACTTAGCCAACAAAGTTGTTATTGTACTTTGTATAGAGTTCAAATGAAATACAAATGAATCTGCTGTATCATCTAGCTAGAAACAAAAATGGATTCTCTTTTGCTTTTATACTATCATGGTGAATATGAGATCACCTTTGATAATGTGATTATTATGTGTATGCATAATATACATACTATCCCGTAGTACATATATATAGCTGTTAGGCCTTCAGCAGGTTGTCTCTGTCACAGTATTCGACACAGTACATGAAAAAAACCTAACTTTTGGACTACAAAAGGCCATTGTACCCACCATCCACTTAACCATAAATATGTGGACAAGCGGAACTGGACAAACTAAAGATTACAAGACTGTGACAGCCCACTGAGAGGGTGAATCACCTTCAGCTGCAGGAACATCAACAGCATCTAGCAAACAACACTAGCTCAAGGCTACTTTCTATATTGCTGGTTTAACTAAGAGGCATACTGCTGACAACATGTTAGAAAATTAAGGGATGTTATAGGAAATTGACTTATCCTGCTTGGACTCTCCTCAGGATTTCTGATTATGCCACAAATATTGTGAGAGTATTACAGCTGGGAAATTTCAAACATGTCCCATGTTTTGCTTACACAATCAGCTTGGTGGTACAGAGTTGTTTTTTTTAAATTACATGGGTGTACATGAGATGATGTCTATGGCCCAAAAAATGTTGGGACATTTTTGCCATTTATCAGCTTCATGTAGAAGATTGTAGCAACTACAAGAACAGTTCAAAATGCACTACCACCAACTGAAGAAAGAGATAGTAACTAGGTGGGATTCCAACCTATATTGTATATGCTTCAGGAGGGATCAGAAAAAAGCAATCCACAGCTAACATGCCATGACATTGGGAGAGAAGGGGGAGTGTACCTTAGTCCAGTGCACTGGAGAATATCTGAAGTAGTCACCTGTGAAGTGAGTTCAGACACTGCCAGCTTGAGTCAGGTGATTCCCTTAATTAGACTTTTGAAAAGCAACTCGAGAAATTGAAAGAGGAGAAGAAAAGTATGTTGAACTTTATTCGCTTAAACAGGATCTGAGCGTTGTCAATATCTGGAAATTGGATCACTACATTATGCGATTGTGTCTTTCTTTCCAACTTACCCAGATCTTAAGAGATCCTCCTTCAGTTTCTCCAGCAACTGCTGCTGCTAGGAAAAACTGAGCTTTCCCAAAAGACCCACTGGTGATGCAGATAAGTAAACACAAAATTCTGACATTTGGTCAGGTCTAAAAGAATTGCCCAAAATTAGCGTAAATCCATCTGATATAGTCATCATCCATAGAATAGTGGCGGATTATTGGAAGTATTAAAAGGCAATTTAAAGCCCCTTGTAGAAACTCGCTTTGCATTACTTAAACTGCCCCTCCTCAAGTGTGTACAGGAGCGATCAGTGTAGGAGGCTACTTCCTCAAGATGTGGTTCAGCAAAATAAATAGATGATTTTTATCAAAATAAACTACAAACTCCTTGAGGAATACCTTTACCAGCAATTACATAAAAGTACAGATACTTATGTAATGGTGGTTGGGATGAATTAATATTGTTTGAAAATGATGTACACACTGATGAGGGTGATGATGATAATAATGACATCTCGCCACGGTAGAGATCATTGACAGCACTGTTAGCTTAGCTGCCTTAAGCACATTGGTAGCTTGTTTTGTTGGCACCAAAACAAACTAAGCACTTCAGCCATGAAAGTGGCAATCCCCATCGCTGAAGTGCTTTGTTTTTTAAACTGTGCATGTCCTTTTTAATAAACAACATCAGGGCAACTCCATCTTGGGCCTATTGGGGTCTGCTTCGCAGAGAGACACATTTCTGTTGATTTGGTTATTATTTTAAACTCTGTACTAGTTCGCACACCATTTTTAACAAGAAATCTGGTGCCTCATGCATGTTAAATTTAATTAATCAATTAACTGATCACTCTTGTATTATAAGGCAATATTCCCCCTGCAGCACAGCCTACAGCTCTTGATTTAGTCCTCACACATGTTAATTTTAATTTATCAATCAATTGATCACTTTTGTATTCTCTTATGGCCTTTTCTCCCCTGCATAACAGAAGGCCGATATAGACCACTTCTCAATTTTAATTAATTTTAATAATCAATAAATCAATCATTCTTTTACATGTCTTCCGCAGTATACGCCATCTCGATTTCCCTGTAATGCCTCTGAGCAAGTTCTTGATTAATGAAAACATTCTTGGTTACTTTCTATGGAGTTGTATAGTTTATTATACTGCCATCCTGCCTGTCACTGCAGTGCCACTCTGTTTCCCAGATGTGCCATGTTTGAAGCTGAACTGCCACATGTTTGTGCCGCCCACTGCTGACGCTTAGCTTAGTTAGCCAGCTAGCTTGGTGCAATCTTTTGACCTAAACTGGATGAAAACAATATTGTGAGCAGTGAGGTGGTCGAAATTGAGTGGAAATGACTGGAAATGAAGGTTAATAATACTGTAGCTGTTTTTATCAAGTTTTGAATAAAAAATAAAGATGCAAGCTGTATAAAAAATATATACTACCACCTCCTGCAGGTCTTTGCAACAAGAAGCAAGAAGATCAAGATCAGCCTGCAGCAGGGAGTGATCTTAAAGATCACTCATGGCTGCTAAGCTCAGTGGTGCAGTAAGTGGGTCGGCAGCCTGACCATGCTGGGAGCGGCGCCTTTTTCCATTTTTTGGCAGACAAATACATTGTGACTATTCATATAAACAATCATCACTTAGTATATGTTGTTTTTTGATACAAATGGATACATTCTGGCACATCTTGTGAAAATATCTTTGGTACCAGCTGTATATTCTGGAGACTGTATTTGCCTAATTATTATTAATATTATTATCAGTTATTTATATATCGCACACATATTCCACAGCGCTATACAGAGAATATTTGCCCATTCTCATCAGTCCCTGCCCCAGTGAAGCTTACAATCTATATTCCCTATCACATGTACACACAGACACATTCACGCTAGAGTAAAAAAAAATTGTTGGGAGCCAATTAACCTACAGTACCAGTATATTTTTGGATTGTGGGAGGAAACCGGAGTACCCGGAGGTAACCCACGCAAGTACAGGGAGAATATACAAACTTTGCACAGTTAGGACCAAGGTGGGCACCTCAGTGCTGTGCAGTAATGCTAACCATTACACCATCCATACTGCCCCGTAGTGCACTAACCTGGCTATTTCTAACAGTTGATATACGTCAAATAGAGGAATCTGTGTACTGGACATCCAAATGCTCAGGGTTGGACTGGCCCACAAGGGTACAGGGGATACCCCCGGTGGGCCCCATCCCTTCCCCTGGGAATCAGGTTTCAGATTGTGCACTTGAATTATACATCATTCACATGTCACTTTATACGGCAAAGGAATATGGTGCATTTTCTTCAGTGCATTGCTATTAATAATCTGGTACATTATCATAAAGCACTAGCAGTATTTTCTATATATATTTATCAAAGGCCCACACCATGCAACCACTAATGGTTAACCAAGCCAAGAAGCATGGGTCCCTACCACTGAATTCCCCCAATGGTTACCCCATACCCCAGTCCAACACTGCATATGCTCTGAGGAGCGGGACGTTTTTGATGATTTTTTATAATTACAGTATTTATATTCATATTTAATTTGTGGATTGTACATGTGTATGTGAATAATTTTGCATAGTTTATGAATACTGGGATATAAAATATGGTAAATTGTATCCATTTTTGCTCTTCTCTCCCTTGTGGTTTTTTATTTGCATTTCTGTCTGGGTTTCACTCACCCTATTTTGAGATCATGGCAGTTGAAGAGAATCGACCCTTTCCAGAGGTGCCTGGTTCTGTTTTGTATTTTTACTTTATTTATAGGTACTATGGTGGTCATTCTGAGTTGATCGCTCGCTAGCAGTTTTTAGCAGCCGTGCAAACGCTATGCCGCCGCCCACTGGGAGTGTATTTTAGCTTAGCAGAAGTGTGAACGAATGTATCGCAGAGCGGCTACAAAGTTTTTTGTGCAGTTTCAGAGTAGCTCAAAACCTACTCAGCGCTTGCGATCACTTCAAACTGTTCAGTTCCTGTTTTGGCGTGACAAACCCGCCCTGCATTCGCCCAGCCACGCCTGCGTTTTTCCTGGCATGCCTGCGTTTTTTTGAACACTCCCTGAAAACGGTTAGTTGACACCCAGAAATGCCCATTTAGTTTAAAATCCTTCTGCGGCCACCAGTGCGACTGAAATGCTTTGCGAGACCCTGTGCAAAACTACATTGTTTGTTGTGCCCGTACGACGCGCGTGCGCATTGCGCCGCTTACGCATGCACAGAACTGCCATTTTTTAGCCTGATCGCTGCGCTGTGAACAAATGCAGCTAGCGATCAACTCAGAATGACCACCCATGCCACTGATTTTACTAACCCCTATTCCTTCCCTATGCTAAATTTAGTCATTGATCAGTTCCGTTCTGATAATGCCATATACGAAAAGAATGCCATTCCCAGAACAAGGAGTACCTCCTTGATGCTTGGAATACTGTCAGTGATAACCAATTTTATTAATAGTAAACCAACTAGTACAACAGATACAAATACAAATCATTTTAAGGGGTGTAAATACTCATTTTCACCATCATAAGAGCTTTTCACCCCTCAGTTAATGAACCTGTGTTCTATGCTTAAAATCATGAGCCTGCTGCTCGTGGGCAAGTGTTGTATGATTGCTTAAAGGGGCTGAAATCTGCTGGCCTGGCCCTGATGCTGATATAAAGTGTTACTAAAACAGCTAGTTGTCATTGCTAATTATCTAATCTCCTGACACGGCATTTAGGAAAATTATTACCCTCTACTATAATAGATGCAATTAATAAAGTGGGAGGCAAGAATTATAGACCTGGGAGTATTAATTAAAGATTATAGACCTGGGAGTATTAATGAGATATATTATGTTCAGTGTCCCTCTAAAACTATAATTGTTCCTCTGCTGCAGCTTTCTCTCTAACTTGCAAAGGGAGCTCTTGTAGAGTAACTTTCTGCTACTTACTTGGCGAAGAGTCAAAAACAGCTACAGTCATTTGCATGTGCCTTGCGTACTGACAAGCATCTTCTCTTTATCAAGGTCATTCAATATCAAGGCCATTAAATTAAGTTTTCTCTTAAAATAATGCCTCATCATCAGGACTAATTAAAGGATGGCAAAACAGTCTCAGCATTTCCTTTCATCTGTAAAGTCTGATTCATGACTAGGCAACTCTCGTTATATTAATGTTTTATTATTCATTTGTCAAGGGTGGGCTGTCTGTGGTTTTCATGCTTAGTATACTATACAGCCAGCATGTATTCCTATTCCAGCACATGCTCAACTGCATTCTACTAACATACAGATTGAAAATCCATCTGCAGATGGTACGTGGCATGTATGAATTTTTCCACATATATTATCCTTAAACCTGTTGATGTTTTTTCTGTGACCGCCGTGTCACATGCTGAGTAATTAGGTGATTGCACGTATATATTTCTTTCTGTGACCGCCGTGTCACATGCTGATTAATCAGCTGCTGATTAATTAGGTGATTGCACGTATACATTTTTTTGTGACCGCCGTGTCACATGCTGATTAATCAGCTGATTGCACGTAATCTCTTATGTTTGTAACCATTGTGTTACACATATTATTGGTACAAGGCAAGCCCATCTGTAGATGGTATGTGGCTCATATGAATTTTTCCACATAAATTGCCCTTTACAGATCGATGTATTTATATATCTTTCATTGTGGCCGCCGAATCACAGTTTGAGTAGCCAGATGACTGCATGTAATCTCTTATGTTTGTAACATTTACGTCACATATGCTCTTTATCCTCAACATATAGTAGCCACACGGCATATAT
This sequence comes from Pseudophryne corroboree, assembly GCF_028390025.1. Classification (NCBI taxonomy): domain Eukaryota; kingdom Metazoa; phylum Chordata; class Amphibia; order Anura; family Myobatrachidae; genus Pseudophryne; species Pseudophryne corroboree. The sequence continues at coordinate 269,067,248 of NC_086451.1, read as the reverse complement.
TTGGAGTGACCAAAGAGGGGAGCCTAATAATTGCAGTCATACTTCACTGGAGATGCCCAGTCTCTTCTGAACTTGGAAGCTAAGCAGTGAAAGGCCGGGTTAGTACTAGGATGGGAGACCACCTCTGAACACCCTGGTACTGCAATAAACTGGCTATCGGATACAGTGGCACTCAATTTTATGCTATCCGACACTTGGATTCATGTGACAAATGATTTAATTCTCTGCGCCTATAATGATCTGAAATGGATATTAGCAGAATAAATGATGGTCATACATAACATAAGAGATATTATGCAAGAGCATGGTGACAAAAGCACCACAGATTTCAACTTCCGGCAATTTGCAGACTGTGGTATTTGAGATCACGAATAACATAATTTATCCATATTTTCGCTAAGCTATTTTGTTCACATATGGTCACTCATAGAATTTAATTTTAATATTTACCTAATTAAATTGTTCTTATCAGTATTATACAAATTATACTGTAACCTCTGAATTAGAGTGCTCCCATAAAAGAGTATTTTTTCCAATATCTCTTTTCTTGGTTCCTTGACTCTAGGGAGCACCACTGAAAGCAACATATTGTGATATCAGGATAGATTATCATAATATCTACGGTTGCCATATACAGAAGTAATTCAGTTTAAATTCAGTTTTTCAGAGGCTATTAATTGTTTGATGTTTTTGGACTGGTGCGGTTCCCTCCCAAACCCCATTTCCTAAACATACAGATTGAGTCAGAATTGTATGCAGTACCGGTATTTATGGAGTTAAGCGATTATCAGTAACTGTGAATTGTGCACGCATACCTTAGGAATTGGCACTCACAGTCAGTAGAGGATCTTGCTATGGGCACGTAGGATTTTTGCCCTGAAGCCGCCTTCTGGAGGGTGCCACTGCCATCCGAAGGGCACCACCATCGCAGCAAGATCCGCTACTGGTGCCCCCGGTCCTCGGTAGATGCGGTGCAGTGCGGTGCGCGATGAAGTCATCATGCACCGCACGGCATTGTGGGACCGGCACATAGATGCTAGGGGTCATAACTGACCTCTAGTGTCTATTCGGTGCTATGGGAGAGACATCATGTTGTCTCGCCCACAGATCAGTGGAGCGGCGCCGGCGGCCCGAGACGGAGGGCAGCAGCGGTCGGGAATCAGGAGTGGGGATGGTATTAATTTTTTTTTTTTTTTTTCTGTAAGAGGCACAACTCTACTGGGGGCACAAACGGGGGCACAACTCTACTGGGGGAATAAATAGGGACACAACTCTACTGGGGGCACAAATGGAGGCACAACTCTACAGGGGGCATAACTGACCATGCCCCTTTATGAAGCCATGCCCCTATTTTCGCCTGGGGCACCACAAAGGCTAGAACCGGTCCTGCTCACAGTGAGGATTTAGTTGCAAAGTCAGGAACCATTTGGGGATGGTAACTGGGAGTGGTAGCAAAATTGCAAGTGTGTCTCAGCCAAATTTGGGGCAGGTCTCAGTTTACAATTGTGATCCTGTACGCATAAAACATTGCACCAGTGCCTTAATTCCCACAGCAATACTGAGCAAGTATTCAGTTACTCAGGGAGTCGATCATCAAAGGATACGTGACCACGCTGTGTATCTGTACGCAGTTGCTTGGACTTACGATGCCACCTGTGGGCATATCAGTACATTTTAGGTGGCTACAGCATTAGTATATTTTCTCTCAGTAGCTGAGTACAAATTTGCAGTTGCGAAAGCATTAGCATTCATCTCTGAATCAGGCCTATAGCCAGGTACATGATAAAGCCTGCATAATCACAGCTGCAAAACTCCCCAACAGTGTTTTTATAACTGGCCCTGTGTTTTCTGTATTTTTGTGAGCGTTTTTTAAATAATGTTTTTATCCATAAACAAAGATCCCTGCATGCTCTAAAACATTGTTCCAACTGATTTCTAAAGGTAAAATATAAATTAAACCTTGCACATAAAATATGTATATTAACTACATACAGACAAGGCATGCTTGTATTTGTAACTTTGCAACTGAAGCTGGAGCCAGATTTAGGACCACATTGTCCAGTTATAAGAAGCAGAAGAGCTGTGACCAGTGCTGTGTGGGTATTGCCAGTACAATGTGGACAGGTTCCCCCTTACACTATCGGCCCTAATGTCACTTAAATCATGCAATGCTAGTGTGTCCTAAGGGCTGGATTTGAGAATCCATATTCATACTGTTGAAATGTTCATTGTATTAAATATGCTCCCTTGTCAGCTGTTCATCCCAGGTGTATACAGTCATAGGTGTCACAATAGGGGGGCAAGGGGATGATTCGCCCCACAAACATTTGAGGGATGCCAATCAATGTACTGAGTTGCAGGTAGCAATGCAGTCACCAAAGAGGGGTTAGCAGGAGTAGTGTCAAGATTAAGATAATCCACGTTCTGGCTGCTCCACCTCCTTGCTCCCCACAGCCCTTCTCTACCAGCATCCAGAGCTCTCCTCTGAGGTTAGAGGAGAAAAAAAATCCTACCCAATGAAGGAAGGGGTTCTTCTCAGTAAGGGCAGTAAGGATTTGTAACTCTCTGCCAGAGAAGGTAGTAATGGTGGACTCGGTCAATATGTTTAAAAATGGATTTGATAAATTTCTAACTGAAAAAAGATAACCAGTGATATAGCATTCAAAATGAATGTAATTTAGTATGGTAGTAGATTAGAAGCATTCTTTCTAGTTGTCAACTACACTAAACAAAAACACTTGAGTAGTTGGGGAAGAACCAATCTATACAAACAGAATAGTGTACGATTTTAATACAGGTTGAACTCGATGAACAACTTGTCCAATCAGCCCAGGAATGCTCTGTCTTTCATCTGCTGTATCTGACAAGGGGTGCTCTGTCCTCCAGGGGTGCTCTGTGCACCTAGGGGTGCTCTGTCCATCCATCCAGGTGGTGCGCCCCAGTGTTAAATCAAAATAATAACAGATAAAGTCTAAAATATAATTATTAAAAAATATTTCTTTTTTGTGTTGTACCCTAGTGTATTGTACAATTTTATTTTATTTTAATAAATACTGTGACACTTCCAGTCAGACTGCAGTATATTATTATTTCATACTCATACACATATTGTGTGACACTGTGGGTGAATGTGGTACCACAGTACTATATTTTATATTTTGTACTCATACACGTATTGTGCAAAACTGTGCGTGAAGGTGGTACCACAGTAATATATTTTCTTACTCATACATGTATTGTGTGACACTGTGGATGAAGGTGGTACCACAGGAATATATTTTATGTCTTACTCACACACGTATTGTGCAACACTATTGGTGAAATGAAACTGCAATGTTCGATTAATATTTCTAATACACATATTGTGTAACACTGTAGTTAAAAGTAAACCATTGTGTTAGATTATTATCTCTGACTCATACACGTATTGTGATACTGTAGGTGGTACATTTTTTGTACAAATTGTGTTGTGTGCTGTACCCCACTTGGTTTGTGTTTGTTGATGTGGAGGATGAACAATTGAGTTGAGAGCATGAAACACAAACTCATGCTGCAGGTGCTGCCACAGGTCATGATGATACAAATCCTTCAACGTCATTTACTAATGCTGATGCCCAAGGACATAGATGGCTGAAGTCAGGGCATTTAAAATCAAAGAAAAAGTAAAAGTCAAATTAGTAAAAATCAGATTAATGCAATAACCAATAAAAATTGTTTTCTATGCAATAAAGACCATCACCAATGCCACCAATGATTATTTAACATGTTTAAGCTCAAAGAAATTAAATTAAATTATTAATCAATCCTTCCTGCCACTACATACATACTCTACCTCCCTTGGACCCGTGATCTAGTTATTGATAATGATCTGTGTCAGACCATTTTTGCTGATTTTGGTTTCATATTTAAAAAAAAATACAAAAAAAAATCTAAAATCACACGATTAAGCCTTTTTTTGTTCCTAAAGTATTATTATCCTCAATGTCATTCATTTCCAGGCATTTCCAAGCAATTTTAACCACAGTACAAACAATGAAAAATATATATTATACAATATATATTTTTAAATGCTGTAATCACCTGTACAGATTATTTTTAGCCTCAATGTACAGTACAGTAGCATCAGTGCCTGAAAGTTATGTTTGACCTGGAGAAGGATCCAACCATTGGAGTAGTTTGCAAACAACGTGTGGAGAGCCTAAAGTTGCTTAAGCCAGCTTTACGCAAGGTATGTACCATGAAAATAAAAATGCATGTTTTTGTCCAATATACAACACAACTAAGTTTTTGTATTAGACATACAGATGTGTCCACACACATCTTTGCTATATCCCACCATGTATGGCACAGTTTTACATGCCATAGACTCAGTGATTTAGCCATGTCTTGTGATTTTTCTTAATTTGCTTCTTTAGTATGTTACTTTATACATATTCTATTATGGCAAACAAAAATTTTAAAAATCATCCACTCGCTACTCGTGAAAAACAGCTTAGCCGTGTTTTGCATGTTGTGCCAAATTTGTAAAAAAGCAAAGATGTAAGTGGACACATCTGTATTTCCACTTTATTGCAGACATCCTGGCAGAAAGGGAGTGAAATTGAGTCTTGGCTACGGCCCCCTTATATGGAATCCAAAACCTGCAAGAATTGACACTGGATGAAAACAATATTTTGAGGTGGTCAAAATTGACTGGAAACGAATGTTATTGAGGTTACTAATACTGTAGGAACAAAAACAGGCCAATTCTGTAATTTTAGCTTTTTTTATGATTTTTCTTAAAAAAAAAAAAAGCAGATCCAAAACCAATACCCACAAGGGCGGCTTTGTCAAACCCAATACAGATCCAAAACAAGAAGGAGATACATATCCAAATCCAAAGCCCAAAACCCAAGATTTGGGCCGGTGCAGATCTCTACTATATAGCACGGCCACCTAAGAGTGTGGACACAGCACAGCCAGTATAGCAGAGTATAGTGCAGCACACAGCAATATTCAGCATGCCACCTATACACAGTCAATATAGAGCACAGCCAGTATAGCAGAGTATAGCACAGCACACAGCACACGGTAGCATGCAGCATGCCAACTATACACAGTCACTATACAGCACAGCCACTTGTGAGACTCTGGACACAGCACAGCCAGTATAGCAGAGTATAGCACAGTATGCAACAGCATGTAGTGTGCCCCCTATACACAGTCACTATCCAGCACAATCACTTGTTAGTCTTGGTATATAGTACAGCCACTACAGCAGAGTATAACACAGCAAAAAGCAGCATGCAGTCCCAGCTGCTGCGCCTTATATAGGATCCAACTTCCACAAGAAAATCCAACTCCAGCAGTATGGTGTTTGGCCTCGAATGGGAACCAGAGTCTGGCAGGAACACCCGACTCGACTCGGGTGGACTCAGATACCAATGTTCCACGCGGCTTCGATTCCTCAGAATCCGATCCGCTCATCTCTAATACCAAGGCAACCAAAAAAAAGAACCTTGTCATCTGTGTTAGTTATATATTCCAGTTTCGACACAAACCAAATCCTGTTAAAAAGCTCCTTGAAGATGGGAGGTGAGGGGATTGTTTCCAAGCCCTAGCACTTTAGCTGCATAAGAAATTTGTGCTTTTGGTTTGTTGACATGTTTAGGTAGTTGGTGAACTTGGGCACACAGGAGCAGTGAGGCCAAGGAAATGTAGGAGATCACAGATGCAACAGAGGCTATGAGAGATTAAACCAGCTCCCAGAATGATGCAGTTTGTTGGCAGGTCCACCATATAGGAAAAAAGAAGCCTACATGGCCACATTGGCACAAACACGTCTTAGATGTGTTAGGAAACATTTGATGTAGGAATTCTTGAACTACTGTAGGTACTGTACCTGCATGTGTACATCTTATAGGGGTTCTCCTTGATGGAGACAATAATGAAAACCATGTTAGACCTAACTGCCTATCAGGTGTTCTTACCCAGAGAAGATCCGAGATCCATCTTCCATGAAGTTTGTGGGGGGCCAGGGGTGGATGATGCAGGGTTAAATAGTGTTATAAAATTGGGAAATAGTGCATCTGTCCATGGACTGGGTAGATACAAAGACATTCCATCTGTGTGGGATTGCGGAGGGAATTAAGGGTAGGAAGAGAGGAGCCAATAAAATTCAGAATTTGAAGATATTGGTAGAAGTAGGAGTGTGGTAAAAAATGTAAAAGATTGTGGAGCAAATCTGCAGAAATATGCCAGAAATGTTGATGCTAACAGCAGTCCAGATACTATAGGAGCCATATTTGACAACTGTTAGAAGAAAAAGAGGGGTGGTTTCACAAGGGAGTTTGGGGTGATGGGTAAGTACAGAGGGTGAACTTAGTGGCAAGATTATCCCAAACAAATAGCGTGAGAGCAACTGTAGAAACCGATACAGCAGAATGACATCTGTTATTTTGGAGGAGCAATGGTAGGTAGGATACAGAATCCACCTTACTAAGTTCTCTCTCCAAGACTACCCATCATTTTTTGCCCTTAGGAGCTACCGGCTGACTAAATTGGAAGACTGGTAGTATTTAGAGACTGACGGTAGACCCAGGCCCCTGTCTATGGACCTCTTGAAAAGGACATCTGTACGCAGGAATAGCTTTCTAGAATTCCAAATAAATTTGCAGTAAAAGGACTGAAGGGAAACACTCAGACAGAAACTGCTACATTAATTGTCTGGAATACGAACAGTAGTTTAGGGGGAACATTAATTTTATAGCAATTATGTGACCAATCCAGAATATAAAATATTTTTGCCAATGGGAGATATCTTGCTCAATAGCCCAAAAGAGGAGAAGGAAATTTGCCTTATATCAACATTCATTAGACTTGGTGAGATGGATTCCAAGGTATTTTAGGGAGTCCTTCTGCCATGAAAAAGCTTAGTGGAGTTGTACAAGATCATTAACTGACTTCAGGATATGTAAAGGCAGAGCTTCAGCTTTATCATGGTTGTCTATAGTCACATTTTGCTAAGTGATTAATATGTAGGGAAAAACATATACAGTACAAATCTGAGAATTATTTTACAATTCTGGGCATCTTGGGCCAATGACAATGCTTTATGCATTGATATATGTTTGGAACATTCATAATATACTGTTTGTCAGTAGCTTTGGTGGCATCTGAGGCACAATTTGATTTACCTCTGTTCAATTTCTTTTTTTCCCACACTGCTTTCTATTTATGCAATCTGCTGTAATTAAAGGTATTTACATCATGCTTTTCAAAGTAGGATATGAATATAACTATTAATACTTACAGGATTTTTGTCCTGTTGTCCTCCAAATGCCATTGTCTAAGATAAAAAAAATTATGTAAATTCCATATGTGTATCATTGAAATTCTAAACTAACGTTATTAAATTATAATTTAAGTAGCTTTTACTGTTTCAAATCTACAGATATAGCCACGCTCATTGATGCACGATGCATACGCATCGCGGCAGCAAAAGCGCAACTAATGTGCCCGCATCTATGTTGTGCACGTGTGTCCGCACATGCCACTGACTTCAATGGTGCGATTGACTGCTGCACTCGGTTGCAGCGCTGCGCATATGCACCTTGCTGCGATGCATATGCCCGTGAGTACTCATCGTGGCAACGATGAGCATGGCTACAGATGTATATACAGTATTACAATACATATGTAGAGATGAGCGCCTGAAATTTTTCGGGTTTTGTGTTTTGGTTTTGGGTTCGGTTCCGCGGCCGTGTTTTGGGTTCGACCGCGTTTTGGCAAAACCTCACCGAATTTTTTTTGTCGGATTCGGGTGTGTTTTGGATTCGGGTGTTTTTTTCAAAAAACCCTAAAAAACAGCTTAAATCATAGAATTTGGGGGTAATTTTGATCCCAAAGTATTATTAACCTCAAAAAACATTTTCAGCCTATTCTGAACACATCACACCTCACAATATTATTTTTAGTCCTAAAATTTGCACCGAGGTCGCTGTGTGAGTAAGATAAGCGACCCTAGTGGCCGACACAAACACCGGGCCCATCTAGGAGTGGCACTGCAGTGTCACGCAGGATGTCCCTTCCAAAAAACCCTCCCCAAACAGCACATGACGCAAAGAAAAAAAGAGGCGCAATGAGGTAGCTGACTGTGTGAGAAAGATAAGCGACCCTAGTGGCCGACACAAACACCGGGCCCATCTAGGAGTGGCACTGCAGTGTCACGCAGGATGTCCCTTCCAAAAAACCCTCCCCAATCAGCACATGATGCAAAGAAAAAGAAAAGAAAAAAGAGGTGCAAGATGGAATTATCCTTGGGCCCTCCCACCCACCCTTATGTTGTATAAACAAAACAGGACATGCACACTTTAACCAACCCATCATTTCAGTGACAGGGTCTGCCACACGACTGTGACTGATATGACGGGTTGGTTTGGACCCCCCCCAAAAAAGAAGCAATTAATCTCTCCTTGCACAAACTGGCTCTACAGAGGCAAGATGTCCACCTCATCTTCACCCTCCGATATATCACCGTGTACATCCCCCTCCTCACAGATTATCAATTCGTCCCCACTGGAATCCACCATCTCAGCTCCCTGTGTACTTTGTGGAGGCAATTGCTGCTGGTCAATGTCTCCGCGGAGGAATTGATTATAATTCATTTTAATGAACATCATCTTCTCCACATTTTCTGGATGTAACCTCGTACGCCGATTGCTGACAAGGTGAGCGGCGGCACTAAACACTCTTTCGGAGTACACACTTGTGGGAGGGCAACTTAGGTAGAATAAAGCCAGTTTGTGCAAGGGCCTCCAAATTGCCTCTTTTTCCTGCCAGTATAAGTACGGACTGTGTGACGTGCCTACTTGGATGCGGTCACTCATATAATCCTCCACCATTCTATCAATGTTGAGAGAATCATATGCAGTGACAGTAGACGACATGTCCGTAATCGTTGTCAGGTCCTTCAGTCCGGACCAGATGTCAGCATCAGCAGTCACTCCAGACTGCCCTGCATCACCGCCAGCGGGTGGGCTCGGAATTCTGAGCCTTTTCCTCGCACCCCCAGTTGCGGGAGAATGTGAAGGAGGAGATGTTGACAGGTCGCGTTCCGCTTGACTTGACAATTTTGTCACCAGCAGGTCTTTCAACCCCAGCAGACCTGTGTCTGCCGGAAAGAGAGATCCAAGGTAGGCTTTAAATCTAGGATCGAGCACGGTGGCCAAAATGTAGTGCTCTGATTTCAACAGATTGACCACCCGTGAATCCTTGTTAAGCGAATTAAGGGCTGCATCCACAAGTCCCACATGCCTAGCGGAATCGCTCCGTGTTAGCTCCTTCTTCAATGCCTCCAGCTTCTTCTGCAAAAGCCTGATGAGGGGAATGACCTGACTCAGGCTGGCAGTGTCTGAACTGACTTCACGTGTGGCAAGTTCAAAGGGCATCAGAACCTTGCACAACGTTGAAATCATTCTCCACTGCACTTGAGACAGGTGCATTCCATCTCCTATATCGTGCTCAATTGTATAGGCTTGAATGGCCTTTTGCTGCTCCTCCAACCTCTGAAGCATATAGAGGGTTGAATTCCACCTCGTTACCACTTCTTGCTTCAGATGATGGCAGGGCAGGTTCAGTAGTTTTTGGTGGTGCTCCAGTCTTCTGTACGTGGTGCCTGTACGCCGAAAGTGTCCCGCAATTTTTCTGGCCACCGACAGCATCTCTTGCACGCCCCTGTCGTTTTTTAAAAAATTCTGCACCACCAAATTCAAGGTATGTGCAAAACATGGGACGTGCTGGAATTTGCCCATATTTAATGCACACACAATATTGCTGGCGTTGTCCGATGCCACAAATCCACAGGAGAGTCCAATTGGGGTAAGCCATTCCGCGATGATCTTCCTCAGTTGCCGTAAGAGGTTTTCAGCTGTGTGCGTATTCTGGAAAGCGGTGATACAAAGCGTAGCCTGCCTAGGAAAGAGTTGGTGTTTGCGAGATGCTGCTACTGGTGCCGCCGCTGCTGTTCTTGCGGCGGGAGTCCATACATCTACCCAGTGGGCTGTCACAGTCATATAGTCCTGACCCTGCCCTGCTCCACTTGTCCACATGTCCGTGGTTAAGTGGACATTGGGTACAACTGCATTTTTTAGGACACTGGTGAGTCTTTTTCTGACGTCCGTGTACATTCTCGGTATCGCCTGCCTAGAGAAGTGGAACCTAGATGGTATTTGGTAACGGGGGCACACTGCCTCAATAAATTGTCTAGTTCCCTGTGAACTAACGGCGGATACCGGACGCACGTCTAACACCAACATAGTTGTCAAGGACTCAGTTATCCGCTTTGCAGTAGGATGACTGCTGTGATATTTCATCTTCCTCGCAAAGGACTGTTGAACAGTCAATTGCTTACTGGAAGTAGTACAAGTGGGCTTACGACTTCCCCTCTGGGATGACCATCGACTCCCAGCGGCAACAACAGCAGCGCCAGCAGCAGTAGGCGTTACACGCAAGGATGCATCGGAGGAATCACAGGCAGGAGAGGACTCGTCAGACTTGCCAGTGACATGGCCTGCAGAACTATTGGCATTCCTGGGGAAGGAGGAAATTGACACTGAGGGAGTTGGTGGGGTGGTTTGCGTGAGCTTGGTTACAAGAGGAAGGGATTTACTGGTCAGTGGACTGCTTCCGCTGTCACCCAAAGTTTTTGAACTTGTCACTGACTTATTATGAATGCGCTGCAGGTGACGTATAAGGGAGGATGTTCCGAGGTGGTTAACGTCCTTACCCCTACTTATTACAGCTTGACAAAGGGAACACACGGCTTGACACCTGTTGTCCGCATTTCTGGTGAAATACCTCCACACCGAAGAGCTGATTTTTTTGGTATTTTCACCTGGCATGTCAACGGCCATATTCCTCCCACGGACAACAGGTGTCTCCCCGGGTGCCTGACTTAAACAAACCACCTCACCATCAGAATCCTCCTGGTCAATTTCCTCCCCAGCGCCAGCAACACCCATATCCTCCTCATCCTGGTGTACTTCAACACTGACATCTTCAATCTGACTATCAGGAACTGGACTGCGGGTGCTCCTTCCAGCACTTGCAGGGGGCATGCAAATAGTGGAAGGCGCATGCTCTTCACGTCCAGTGTTGGGAAGGTCAGGCATCGCAAACGACACAATTGGACTCTCCTTGTGGATTTGGGATTTCAAAGAACGCACAGTTCTTTGCGGTGCTTTTGCCAGTTTGAGTCTTTTCAGTTTTCTAGCGAGAGGCTGAGTGCTTCCATCCTCATGTGAAGCTGAACCACTAGCCATGAACATAGGCCAGGGCCTCAGCCGTTCCTTGCCACTCCGTGTGGTAAATGGCATATTGGCAAGTTTACGCTTCTCCTCCGACAATTTTATTTTAGGTTTTGGAGTCCTTTTTTTTCTGATATTTGGTGTTTTGGATTTGACATGCTCTGTACTATGACATTGGGCATCGGCCTTGGCAGACGACGTTGCTGGCATTTCATCGTCTCGGCCATGACTAGTGGCAGCAGCTTCAGCACGAGGTGGAAGTGGATCTTGATCTTTCCCTAATTTTGGAACCTCAACTTTTTTGTTCTCCATATTTTATAGGCAGAACTAAAAGGCACCTCAGGTAAACAATGGAGATGGATGGATTGGATACTAGTATACAATTATGGACGGACTGCCACGGTTAGGTGGTATAAAAAAACCACGGTTAGGTGGTATATATTATAATAATAATACAATTATGGATGGACGGACTGCCTGCCGACTGCCGACACAGAGGTAGCCACAGCCGTGAACTACCGCACTGTACACTGGTTGATAAAGAGATAGTAGTATACTCGTAACAACTAGTATGACACTATGACGACGGTATAAAGAAAGAAAAAAAAATACCACAGTTAGGTGGTATATATTATAATAATAATACAATTATGGATGGACGGACTGCCTGCCGACTGCCGACACAGAGGTAGCCACAGCCGTGAACTACCGCACTGTACACTGGTTGATAAAGAGATAGTAGTATACTCGTAACAACTAGTATGACACTATGACGACGGTATAAAGAATGAAAAAAAAACCACGGTTAGGTGGTATATATTATAATAATAATACAATTATGGATGGACGGACTGCCTGCCGAGTGCCGACACAGAGGTAGCCACAGCCGTGAACTACCGCACTGTACACTGGTTGATAAAGAGATAGTAGTATACTCGTAACAACTAGTATGACACTATGACGACGGTATAAAGAATGAAAAAAAAACCACGGTTAGGTGGTATATATTATAATAATAATACAATTATGGATGGACGGACTGCCTGCCGACTGCCGACACAGAGGTAGCCACAGCCGTGAACTACCGCACTGTACACTGGTTGATAAAGAGATAGTAGTATACTCGTAACAACTAGTATGACACTATGACGACGGTATAAAGAAAGAAAAAAAAATACCACAGTTAGGTGGTATATATTATAATAATAATACAATTATGGATGGACGGACTGCCTGCCGACTGCCGACACAGAGGTAGCCACAGCCGTGAACTACCGCACTGTACACTGGTTGATAAAGAGATAGTAGTATACTCGTAACAACTAGTATGACACTATGACGACGGTATAAAGAATGAAAAAAAAACCACGGTTAGGTGGTATATATTATAATAATAATACAATTATGGATGGACGGACTGCCTGCCGACTGCCGACACAGAGGTAGCCACAGCCGTGAACTACCGCACTGTACACTGGTTGATAAAGAGATAGTAGTATACTCGTAACAACTAGTATGACACTATGACGACGGTATAAAGAAAGAAAAAAAAATACCACAGTTAGGTGGTATATATTATAATAATAATACAATTATGGATGGACGGACTGCCTGCCGACTGCCGACACAGAGGTAGCCACAGCCGTGAACTACCGCACTGTACACTGGTTGATAAAGAGATAGTAGTATACTCGTAACAACTAGTATGACACTATGACGACGGTATAAAGAATGAAAAAAAAACCACGGTTAGGTGGTATATATTATAATAATAATACAATTATGGATGGACGGACTGCCTGCCGACTGCCGACACAGAGGTAGCCACAGCCGTGAACTACCGCACTGTACACTGGTTGATAAAGAGATAGTAGTATACTCGTAACAACTAGTATGACACTATGACGACGGTATAAAGAATGAAAAAAAAACCACGGTTAGGTGGTATATATTATAATAATAATACAATTATGGATGGACGGACTGCCTGCCGACTGCCGACACAGAGGTAGCCACAGCCGTGAACTACCGCACTGTACACTGGTTGATAAAGAGATAGTAGTATACTCGTAACAACTAGTATGACACTATGACGGTATAAAGAATGAAAAAAAAACCACGGTTAGGTGGTATATATTATAATAATAATACAATTATGGATGGACGGACTGCCTGCCGACTGCCGACACAGAGGTAGCCACAGCCGTGAACTACCGCACTGTACACTGGTTGATAAAGAGATAGTAGTATACTCGTAACAACTAGTATGACACTATGACGACGGTATAAAGAAAGAAAAAAAAATACCACGGTTAGGTGGTATATATTGTAATACAATTATGGATGGACGGACTGCCTGCCGAGTTCCGACTGCCGACACAGAGGTAGCCACAGCCGTGAACTACCGCACTGTACTGTGTCTGCTGCTAATATAGACTGGTTGATAAAGAGATAGTATACAATACATACAACAATATACTACTATACTGGTGGTCAGGCACTGGTCACCACTAGTCACACTGGCAGTGGCACTCCTGCAGCAAAAGTGTGCACTGTTTAATTTTAAATTAATATAATATTATGTACTCCTGGGGGCTCCTGCTATAACAACCTGCAGTGCTCCCCAGTCTCCCCCACAATTATTATAAGCTTTGCCTTTTATACATTGATGTGCAGCACACTGGGCTGAGCTGAGTGCACACAGACTGAGTCACACTGTGTGACTGGCTGCTGCTGTGTATCGTTTTTTTTCAGGCAGAGAACGGATATAGCAGAGAACGGATATATTATATTAAAATAAATAAAAGTTAACTAACAACAACTGCACTGGTCACTGTGGTAAACTCTGTCTGACTCTGCACAATCTCTCTCTCTCTTCTAATCTAATTTCTAATGGAGAGGACGCCAGCCACGTCCTCTCCCTATCAATCTCAATGCACGTGTGAAAATGGCGGCGACGCGCGGCTCCTTATATAGAATCCGAGTCTCGCGAGAATCCGACAGCGTCATGATGACGTTCGGGCGCGCTCGGGTTAACCGAGCAAGGCGGGAGGATCCGAGTCTGCTCGGACCCGTAAAAAAAATATGAAGTTCGTGCGGGTTCGGTTTCAGAGAAACCGAACCCGCTCATCTCTATACATATGGACATTTAGATATTATTAATGCAAGATGCTGAACAATATCTTGCTGTACCATGATAAACAAAATGTATATATATTATCCAAAAAAGTAATATAGCAGTGTCATGATTGGACAAATCATAATAGAAAAAAATTACACATTTTATCTGGGATTTCAAAAACATAAGTTTTCAAAATCATGGGCCTCATTCAGATCTGTAAGTAAAGTAAAAAATACAAATAACTTTGTGTTTGGAACAAACAGTGTTACCATGCATAGAGAGCAAATACATTTGTTTCTGTGCAGGGTAAATACTGGCTGCTTTTGCATGTAGTTCACAGATGTTAGACAGCTTTATTTTTACACTGCAATTTAGATTTCAATTTGAACATACCCTATCCATACATAAATCTTTCTGCACATGTTATATCTGCCCTATTTACAGTGCAATATGGTTTTGCCTAGTTGCTTCCTTATTTGCTTTGCTTGTGACTTTGAATCTGACCCTATATGTCCTAGGGTGTGGTATGGAAGGTAGATAGTAGTAACTAGGTCGACAGTGTCTAGGTCGACCACTATTGGTCGACAGTAACTAGGTCGACAGAGTCTCTAGGTCGACAGGGTCTAGGTTGACATGGTTTAGGTCGACAGGTCAAAAGGTCGATATGAGTTTTTAATGTTTCTTTGGTGTTTCTTCGTAGAGTGACCGGGAACCCCAATTAGTGCACCGTGTCCCCTCACATGGCTCGCTTCGCTCACCATGCTTCGGGCAAGGTTCCTCGCTTTGCTTGGCACAGATTACCGTTCCGCTCGTAGTCCATGTGGATTGTTAAGTATGAAAACGTTTAAAAAAAATTGTGAAAAACTCATGTTGACCTTTTGACCTGTCGACCTAGAACATGTCGACCTAGAGACCCTGTCGACCTAGTTACTGTCGACCAATAGTGGTCGGCCTAGATAGTGTCGACCTAGTTACTGTCGACCTAGTGACCGGATCCCATGTCCTAGGTGCAAAAACATTAGTTAATCTCTTAAAATAAGTAAGTAAATAACTAATAATAATAATAATAATAATAATGTTCAATTTTCTCAGAAAAAATAACTAGATATTAATAAAAAAAGAACCAACTTTCCCTCCTGCTTGCTTTTTAGTTACATGCAATATTATCTAAATGCACTATTTTCTACTGTACAAAAACCATCTATATTTCTGAATTTTACTGCACTTTGCATAGTCAGCCATCCTTTCCTGCATTTACACTTTCTCCAAAAAATGACTTGCTGTTATATATAATAGAACTGAGAAAAAGTCTCCTTGAATTTCACAAGCTGTTTCTCTTTTCTCTTGACTGCATTCCTCTGGAGTATAAAATGAGAACCACCGCATCATCATCTGAGGTTCATTTAATGTTCATCACGAGACTGCTGAAAAAAGTGACAAGGATGAACAACAAAGTCAAACAGGAGCTGATATCCTCGAGGAGAGAAGGAAAGTAGTCTGTATCAAATCATATGCTCATTTCCAGGCTTTTACTTTGAATTATTATTTATTAACTCATAGCCAGGCACTTTTAGCCAGCATATTGATGATAATGCTAGCTAATATTTTTAATTAAAGGCACAGTAAGCTAATTTTTTGAAAAAATAAAGACACATGAAAACTATTTTTAAAACTGTCCCTTACAGTTTATCTGCTGGAATTAAAAATAAATATATTTAAATACAAAATTGCACAACAAGGGGGATATCCAATTAGCCCTGGTAATTTACTGGGGCTAATTGTACCATCGGGGGCTATCTAATTAGCCCCGATAAGCGGGCACGAGACTGGCTTATCTGGGATTTTCTTTCACCTGCCTCAGGCAGGCTAAGCAATATCCCTGGAAACAGCCCCGTTTTTGTGCAAAAATGGGACTGTTTCATCTGAAAACACACAGGTTTCACTGAACCTGTGTGTTTTTGGGAGATCAGCATTTTCAAAAAGTAAATTTATTTGGATAATTATATGTATCCCCTTCAGCAGAATAATAATATATGTTCCCTTTTTGCATAATAATAATAATAATAATAATAATAATAATAATAATAATTAAGTGCACCCTCTGGTAGAATACACATTTTGCTAAATAATATTATGCCCCAACATTTCATTGAATCTTAATAATAATCTGTAGTCAAAAAATAATAATATGTGCTCTCTTTAGTAGAACAATAATTATTTATGACTCATTTAGTCTAAAAATAATAAGTAGAAGAATTTGTGGCCCATTTAAAAAAAATATAATAAGCAGAAGAATTTGTGTCAAATGTAGAAAAAATATAAAAAATATAATTTATGCCCCCTTTTACTATTATTATTATTATTATTATTATTTTATTATTAAGTATCTCTTTTAGCATAATTGAACTAATATGTGCCTCCATTACTTTTTAAATGTGTTTTTCATTTTCAGTAAAATAAAAATGGAGTGTGAGTAGGAGGTTTGAGTAGGAGAAGGGTGATGAGAATGGGAGTGAGCAGAAGGGATCGCTGCATGTGGTATTTAAAGAAACTCACACATTCTCACATAAATATCTGTACTAAACTATAGAACATAAAACAAAAAATATTATTTTCATTTGACTTTCCTGAGATTAGTGTCTCCTTTATTGAATGTAATTCATCTTATAATTAGAGATGTGATCAGGCACTTTTTGGGTTTTGTGTTTTGGTTCTGGATCCCCGCTTGTGTTTTGGATCTGGATTGGTTTTGCCAAAACCACCCTTTCAGGTTTTAGTTTTGGTTTTGGATCTGGTTGATTTTTGAAAAAAACTACAACATAAAAACAACTAAAAACACAGAATTTGGGGGTCATTTTAATCCTACGGTATTATTAACCTCTAAAACATTCATTTCTACTCATTTCCAGTCTATTCTGAACACCTCACAACTCACAATAATGTTTTTTAGGCCAAAAGGCTGCTCCGAGGTTGAAGGATGACTAAGCTAAGCGACACAAGTGTGCGGCACAAACAACTGGCCCATCTAGGAGTGGCACTGCAGTGTCAGACAGGATGGCAGTTTTAAAAACTATGCCCGCAAAGAGCACATAATGCAAAGAAGAAAAAGAGGTGCAACGAGGTCATTGGATGACTAAACTAAGCGACATAAGTGGGCGGCACAAACACCTGGACCATCTAAGAGTGGCACTGCAGTGTCAGACAGGATGGCAGTTTTTAAAACTAGGCACCAAAGAGAACATAATTCAAAGAAAAAGAGGTGCAATGAGGTAGCTGGATGACTAAGCTAAGTGACCCAAGTTGACAGCACAAACACCTGGCCCATCTATGAGTGGCACTGTAGTGTCAGACATGATGGCAGTTTTAAAAACAAGGCCCCAAAAAGCACATAATGCAAACAAAAAAAAGAGGTGAAATGAGGTAGCTGGATGACTGTGCCTCCCACTTGTGTCGCTTAGCTTAAACACCTGGCCCATCTAAGAGTGGCACTGCAGTGTAAAACATGATGATACTTTAAAAAAACTAGGCCCCAAAGAGCACGTAATACAAAGAAGAAAAAGAGATGCAATGAGGTAGCTGGATGACTAAGCTAAGCGACCCAAAAGGGTGGCACAAACACCTGGCCCATCTAGGAGTGGCACTGCAGTGTCAGACAGGATGGCAGTTTTAAAAACTAGGCCCCAAAGAGCACATAATGCAAAGAAGGAAAAGATGGAATTCTCATTGGGCCCTCCCAGAGACCCTTATGTTGTATAAACAGGACATGCACACTTTAACAAACCATTCATTTCAGCGACAGGGTCAGCCACACGACTGTGGCTGAAATGATTGGATTGTTTGGGCTCCCACCAAAAAAGAAGCAATTACTCTCTCCCTGCAGAAACTGGCTCTACAGAGGCAAGATGTCGTCCTCATCCTCTGATCCCTCCCCCCCTTTCAGTGTTTACATCCTCATCCTCACACAGAAATAATATTCAAACAAACAAAACCACATCATTTAGGTGTCAGTGGACTGCTTAAGCTATTACCCTAAGTTTCTGAACTTGGCAATGACTTATGATGAATGTGCTGCAGGTGACATATATGGGAGGATGTTCCAAGTTTGTTAATGTCCTTACCCCTACTTGTTATGGATTGACAAAGGCAACAGATGGCTTAACACCAGTTGTCCGGATTTGTGGAGAAATAATTCCACACCGAAGAGGTGGCTTTTTGGTATTTTGCCCAAGCATGACAATGGGCTTTTTCATCCCATGGTCAACAATTGTCTCCACTGGTGCCTTAATCAAACAATCCACATCACCATCAGAATCATCATCGTCAATTTCCTCTGCAGCGCCAGCTACACCCATATCCTCCTCATCTTGGTGTACTTCTACAGTGACATCCTCAATCTCAATATCAGCTACTGGACTTGTGGCGCTCCTCCCAACACTTGCAGGGGGCGTGCAAATGATAGTAGGAGTCTTCTCTTTCCATACAGTGTTGTTAGACATCGTAACCGCAGACAGTACCAGCACCCCTGTATTTTCACAACACCCCTGTAATTTTACAGCATACACGGCAGGGCCAGTGTACATTGATTTTCACTGTACCCTAGAATAATTACAGCATACAAAACAGGGCCAGTGTACATTGATTTTCACTGCACCCTAGAATAATTACAGCATACAAGTCAGGGCCAGTGTACATTGATTTTCACTGCACCCTAGAATAATTACATCATACAAGACATGGCCTGTGTACATTGATTTCCAATGCACCCAAGAATTATTACAGCATACAAGACAGAACCAGTGTACATTCATTTTCACTGCACCCATGAATTTTTATAGCATACAGGACCAGTGTAATATTATTTGAACAGCAACACCCCTATATTTTACAGCATACAGCAGTGTGCTTTTAATTTTTAACAACTGCACCCCTGAATTTTTACAATATACAGGGACAGTGTAATGTTATTTGAACAGCAACACCCCTATCTTTTACAGCATACAGCTGTATTCTTTTAATTTTTAAGAACTGCACCCCTCAATTTTTATAGCATACAGGGCCAGTATAATGTTATTTGAATAGCAACACTCCTATATTTTACAGCATACAACATTGTGCTTTTAATTTTTAACAACTGCACCCCTGAATTTTTACAACAGGGTCAGTGTAATGTTATTTGAACAGCAACACCCCTATATTTTACAACATACAGCAGTTTACTTTTAATTTTTAACAACTGAACCACTGAATTTGTATAGCATGCAGGGCCAGCAGCACCTCAATATTTCACAGCATACAGGAGCAGTGTGCTTTTAATTTTTAACAACTGCACCCCTAAATTTTTACAACATACAGGGCCAGCAGCACCCCTATATTTTTCAGCATACAGGAGGAAAGTGCCCCTGTACAACACAGTGACAGCCAGCACAGCAACACCCATGTACAGCTGCAGCACATGAAACACCAACAACAGCCAGTGACAGCTAGGACAGCACCCCAAAAAAAAAAAAGATTGGCAATTTGGGAATCAAACCCGGGGCTCTCAGCGTGGCAGACGGGAGCCTTAATCGCTAGCCCACAACACTGCATGGAAGATTCTCAAGTTCATGTGTAAAAGTACTGCAAAGAGTGATTCCTTCCCATTGGTGTTCGTTTATGCTGTTAGGGGACTCAGACGCTCATTTTGTGCACTGTACATACTGTAAAGTCAATGAGCTACATTATTCCTTTCACACATTAGTTGCGTCTGCATCCACAAGTGTTTTAACATGTTCATTTGCATCTGTATAAACTATACACACAGTGATTTGGCATCCAGGTACTTATGGATGAGCTTTTATCTCTCCCCATTATACTTAATACTACGGGATTTGGATGCTCACATATCCCTAACAGCAATAGACCATACTGTATCTGTAACTTGTTCGTTAGCATCTGTATATGCTGTACTATTTGCATCTGTACTGTATATACTGTTGTAAACTGTATGACATACTGTAGCATAATGTAGCGTAATAACACGCACCAGTAAAGTAGTTCTTATGCTGTAGTTCAGTATTGTATTTTAATGGAGACCACACGCTTGCACATTGGTGATTTTAAAAAGCGACATCTGGTGGATGATCTTAGGTATTACACTCAAAGGTAACGCCAAACGCTCTGTGCACCTCCCTTCGACTAGGCGCTCCTCCTTGCACCCAGGCACACTGCGTATGCCTGATTGCGACTAATGCCTCAGTCAGCCAAGATAACAGAGGACCCATCTGTAATTCATATTTGTACACAAACTTCATGGTCATGGTTTGCGTACAAATATAACGTTTGGGGTTCTCAGTAGGTGCAAGACCCGTTCTGTAATGTCACTCATTGCCACCTGCAGCGTGATTGACATGTTACAGATTTGTGGGGAGGAGTGGGGGCAGAACCTATCACTGGTTTTCAAAATGATGGCATGTCATCCCAATTTTAAAGGTGTGACAAATTCAGGGTCTGTGTCAGTGGACGCAGACTTTCTGGATCCGTGTGTCTGGATGATGGATCCGATGGCCATCCTAAATAAGCTTCAGCTTACACAGGCTGGCCAGTGCCTAAAACCATCATCAGGTTGTGATGGTTATCCAAGGCTGCATCCACAGACACAGTACTTGGATCCTTACTAATGCAAACAGGAGTGTTTACCTCATACAGACGCCTCTTGCTGCATTCGAATTTCAATTACACGGAATTGCACAGCAGCATCCTTGAAGCTGTGCTATTCCTTACAAACATGAATCAGGCCAAAATTTCCCTATAACAAGGACACACACACATGGGTTAATATTTTTGTCAGAAGCCAATTAACCTACTGTACCAGTCTGTAGTTGGCATGTGGGAAGAAACCCATGGAAACATGGGGAGAACATACAAACTCAGAATAGGTTGTGTCCTGGTCAGGAACTGTACTCATAGCCTCAGTGTTGTGATGCAATAGTGCTAGCGCTATGCCAACCAGGACTTTAAAAAGGGGGGAGTGAACGACTTGGCCATCTATGCTGTATATTGCATATAAATGAAGACCCTGCCTGTAAATATTTGAAATACAGAAAGAAGTGTAAAAAAAAACATTGGGGAAGTTGTGACAATGGACTTAGAGGTCATTAGGGGAAACTGAGAAGGATGAGACTGTGGGGTAATAGTGGCAGGAGGGTAGGGGTATTGTGCAGGAGGGATGGGAAAGAGGGGGAGAGGAGTATTAGGATAGGGGGGAGTGAGTAGGACTGAGGTAGTGGTGAATTTACCATTAGGCATGTGAGGCACATGCCATAGGGGAGCAATTGTCTGGGAGTGGCACTTGGATGCTTGTGTTGGTAATGGTAACGTCTGCCCACAAAGTACCAGTAACTGCAAAATATTACCAATGTACTGTACCATATGCCATCTCAAATGGAGTGTAAACAGGTAGATCATGCACATACTGTAAATATGTATAAAATATGTATAAAAAATTAAAAATAAAAAAGATCATAGTTAGTGGGTTTTATTATTCTATGAAATTGGCTATCATCAAATAAGGGCTTATAACCAATCAATAAAAAATAATACAATTAGGCCAGCAGGGGGCAGCTGTTACTGTTGTGCCTAGGGGCACCCTCACCCATAAATCCGCCCCTTGACTGAGAGGCAAGATGTTAGGTCTTGTAGGATATATGTACGCATGGGAAAAATTCTAGAAAGTGCAGGAAGGTCATGACCTGGAGTGTAGAGTGGGAGCCATAACCTGAAGCAATATCAATAAAGACTCCTTGTGGAGTCCACAAGCTCCAAGAAGGCAGTATCACACCAGGCAGTCTTATGCACAGTATTGCTTTTGAGGGAGATCATCTAAAATACTAGTCACATCCCGACATGATTTGATCAGACCTCGCCACCAAGAAGGGAAAAAGATGATATTATGCTATTTTATATTTCTCCTGAAGCATGATCTGCAGGGCAAGAAGGATGATATAAGATTTCACTATATTAACAATACCAGTGCAAAAAAGGTCAGTAAGAAAGCATACCATCACTGTGGTGATAGGGTACAGCTCCTGGTGTCCACTGTTGAGTTCCAGCAGTGATAAGGCCCTAAATAGCATATTTCTGGCTCCTGACTTCTAATTATATATCCAATTAGCGCCAGATGGGGTCATTCTGACTTGATCACTCACTGCCGTTCATCGCAGTGCAGTGATCAGGTCAGAAGTGCGCATGCGCCGGCGCCGCAGTGCGCCGGCACATGCGAGACAGCCGATGGCTGTCGTTGCCTAGAGATCGCCTCTGCCTGATTGACAGGCAGAGGCGGTCGCTGGGCGGGTGGGGGCGGCATGGCGGTGTTCGGCTTTGTAGGTGTGGTCCAGCCAACAAAAGCTTGGCCGGACTGTGCAGGGGGTGAGACTCAGCAGCTGCGTGAATTCACGCGCAGCCGCTGCGACCCGAGCAGCAACGCCGGGAGTTACTCTTCAAGTACAAAAGCTTGGCCGCTGTACAATGCTTTTGTACTTGTGGTGGTGGGGGGGGGGGGGGGGGCAGCTTGACATGCAGGGCGGCTAGCCCTGTGCTGGGCATCCCCCCGCATGTCATTGTAAGTGATCGTAGCTGTGCAAAATTTAGCACCGCTACGATCAGGTCAGAATGACCCCCAATACCCGGCATTTATCAGGGATTATGCCTCAAAATGCCTCAGACACGTGAAGCACAATCCCACGATAAGAGACCCTTTTTTCAGTGATAACACATGGATCTGGATCCTTATCCTGGATTCCATTAATTATCTGCCGAGAAATGTGGCCTGATAATGACAATCGGTTAAAAAATCACCTGTTTTTATCGGCCATAAAAATTGTGCCTCTAATTGGATACCTCCTTGTTCATAATAAACAAACAATCAATATATTTTGCTAGTTCTGTTAGATGCAAGTGGAGTTTATTTGCAGTCGATATTGGAGAGTCAGTTTCTTCTGCTATAAGGCGGTGACGTGCGGTGGGGTGAGGCAGAGCTTTTCCTGTCATATTAACATTTGTGCCAGAGTTTTTATTGTATAAAGTGTATAAAAAATACAAATAATATGTTTGAAATATCTTCTTTGCATTATTCTAATCATTTTTATAGCCAAAACTCTGTAGCAAAAAAGTCTATGGCAGGTGAGGCAGTGCCTCACCTGCTTATATTTTCCGCCCCTCTCACATTAAAACTCACCAAATTTCCAGGAGATTACACTGCTGCACTTTTGTATAAAGCCCACATGACCCCTTTGGCTCACATATTGCATGTAAATCTGGCTCTGGTGCTAGCCAGTGTCTCCTAAGCCATTTAGCTCACCGCACGTCTCTGCTATAAGGGATACAGTAAGGATCACTTTAGTCAGGATCCCAGCATTTAGAATACCGACATCGGAATTCTGATGATCATAATCTTGATGGATCCAAACGGTAAGTACCAGGGTTAGGGTGAGGTGCTAGATGAGCAAGGTTTTGGCTGCAGGAGGGTGGGTTCGGACTAGGTGTAGGGTTATGGATGCTTACAGGGATCTGACGGATTTTGAACATTGGGATGCCGCTGTAAGCATTCTGGCCGCCGGGATGCTGACTGCCAGGATTTCAGTACTATCCCCTGCTTTAAGCATACCATTTAAATTTGGAGGTAGTCTACCTTTATCATCAATGATAAAGGGTCTGATTCCGATTTGGCATTAGGCATTATTACCCGCTACAACAACTGTTATATTCATTTTACCACACGGAAATGTCATGACATTTTATATTTGAATGTATGTGAATTCATTGCTACTATGCTGCCAGGCTCAGACTGACACACATGCTGCGTACAAACCACATCTTATATTTGAATGTATGTGATGTTTTTCTTGTAATTTCCTATGTATGTGATTGAATTTATTGTGAATAGCTAGAGTAGTTTTAGTCTGTTGACCCACCCTGTGCAATTTGTTCTATGATCAATTAGCATTTCAATCAGGTGACCAAATGTTCAGAGGTAGGCCTGTTCCTAATCAGAGACAGTATTTCCTTAGAGTCAGTTAAGGGGGTAGCTTGCTGGGGGTAGCTTGCTGGAATTAATAAGTGTGTTATCCGAACAGTTAAAAAAAACAGTTGAACAAACATTGAACAACATAAAGAAAAGGTAACTTACTTTAACAACTTATTCTAACTCCACTTAACCCATAAAACACAAACAACCTCAGCATGTTCATCAAACTACTATTTTTAATTTCAATTCATGGAATTCTCACCAAATTTAACACATTCTACACTCACCCTGAAACTCACCCCTCTGTACACATTACAGCTTCTATTCTCCACTCCCCTCTTCTAAACACTCATGAGATTTATACTTTCCTCTCTGCAAGTACTTTGACAACCGCAATTGGCCACCAGTACAAACACACGCAAACATCCACCAATATTTATCTCACTCTTCTGCTTTTATTAGCTGGTGACATATCACCAAATCCAGGCCCCAACCACCTTTCCCTCTCACACTCTGCTGTCTCAAAACAACATAGAAATCCATCTAACCTCATAAATATCACGTGTCTCCCATCCCCCTCCAAATCACTAAAATGTGCCTTATTGAATGCACGCTCTGTTTGTAACAAATTAACATCCATCCATGACCTCTTCATATCTCACAACTTTAATCTGCTGGCTATAACAGAAACATGGCTCACACAGTCAGACACGGCCTCCCCTGCAGCACTGTCACACGGTGGTTTCCACTTCTCACACACATCTAGGCCTAATAATAGTAAATGTGGTGGGGTCGAAATCTTACTGTCACAGTTTTTCACATACACTGTTGTACCTCAGGTTCCATCACTCGCATTCACATCATTTGAAGTTCACTCTATCAGGATTTTCACCCCCTTCTCTCTGCGTGTTGCAGCTATCTATCGCCCTCCTGGGCAACCTAAACAACAATTTCTAGAAGATTTTTCTGCCTGGCTCCCACACTTCTTATCCTCTGACATCTCCACCATCATTATGGGCGATTTCAATATAGCTCTTGACAGTCCACAATCTGTTCATGCATCCAAACTCCTCTCTCTAACGTCCTCTCTTGGCCTATCCCAATGATCCGACTCCTCTACTCACCAGGAGGGCCACTGCCTTGATCTTGTGTTCACCAGGCTCTGCTCAGTTTCCGAATTCACTAACACTCCTTTCCCTCTCTCTGATCACAACCTGATCACCTTCACAATCTCTTCTATTTCTTTAAATTCTAGGACACTAAAACCAAGCAAGCCTCCTCTAACCCGCAGAAATACTAACAATATACATTTTCAACAACTTTCCACTTCTCTGCAACAACTGCTCTCACCAATCTCTACATTTACTACACCTGACACTGCTGTATTACACCTGCACCAGACCCTAGAGAGTGCCCTTGATGAAGTGGCTCCAGCTACCCATCACACTCCACGTAGGCTTAGATGCCAACCATGGCACTCTAAATCAACAAGACACCTACAAAAACTGTCACGTAAAGTAGAAGGTCAGTGGCGGAAATCTCAGAATCCAAGTGACTTTCTCACATATCAGACTACCTACCACTCCTATCGTCAGGCCCTGGACACTGCCAAACAAACATATTTCCAATCTCTCATCTCTTATCATGCCAACAACCCCAAGTGACTTTTTAATACATTTAAATCACTTCTTTACCCTCCCTCACCTCCCCCACTAGCTACTATCCGGGCACAAGAACTTGCTTCCTACTTCAAGGATAAGATTGATAAAATCCGAGATGAAATGGTATGCTCTATCTCAGCCAGTGACCTGCTCAATTCCCTACCTGAACCCTCTGGCACTTTCTCTTCATTTGATCCCACAAGTGAAGATGAAGTATCAACACTCTTTTCATCCTCCTACTCCACTACCTCTCCTCTTGATCCTATACCCTCACAGGTCAGTAAAACTTTGTCTCCTGTGCTTATCCCAACCTTAACTAAAATCTGTAATCTCTCTCTCTCTCTACTGGTATATTTCCCTCTCTGTTTAAACATGCAGTCATTACTCCCATTCTAAAAAAACACAACTCTGACCCAAACACACTCTCTAACTACCGTCCCATTTCTCAGCTACCCAGTCCCTCCAAGCTACTTGAGAGGCTTGCCTACACTCGCCTTACACACTTTCTTAACTCGCACAACTTATTGGACCCACTTCAGTCAGGCTTTCGTGCCCAACACTCCACAGAGATGGCACTGACCAAAGTAGTGAATGATCTAGTCACTGCTAGATCAAAAGGCCATTTCACACTACTTATTCTTCTAGATCTCTCTACTGCTTTTGACACTGTTGACCACTCTCTTCTCATACAAACACTACAATCCCTAGGTCTTCAGGACACAGCCCTTTCTTGGTTCTCATCCTACCTATCTAATCGCTCTTTCAGTGTTCACTTCTTTGATTCTACCTCCTCTTCTCTACCTCTATCAGTTGGAGTACCGCAAGGCTCAGTCTTAGGTCCTCTGCAATTCTCAATCTATACCTCCTCTCTTGGTAAACTAATCAGCTCCTTTGGATTTCAGTATCATTTGTACGCTGATGATACTCAAATCTACCTATCCTCCCCAGATTTGTCACCACCAGTATTGGCTCGTGTCACTGGATGCCTGTCTGCCATTTCATCTTGGATGTCATCTCGCCACCTCAAACTCAACATTTCCAAAACCGAATTAATTATTTTCCCACCAGCTAAGAGTAGTTACCAACCTGATATCTCTATAACTGTTGACAATGCAACTATCCACCCCACCCCACAAGCTCGTTCCCCAGGTGTCACCCTTGACTCTGAACTGTCCTTTGTTCCACACATTCAATCTGTCTCTAAATCATGTTACATGCACCTTAAAAACATATCCAAAATACGCCCTTATCTTACACAAGACACTGCAAAAACTCTAATCCATGCACTCATCATCTCCCGCATTGATGATTGTAATAGTCTCCTTACTGGTCTTCCCAAACATAGGCTATCACCACTTCAATCCATTTTAAATGCAGCTGCGAGGCTAATCATCGTCGCCAGACGTTCTTCATCTGCTGATCCGCTCTGTCAGTCCCTCCATTGGTTACCGGTTTTCTACCATGTCAAATATAAAATACTTTTACTTACATACAAGGCTATTAACCAAACTGCACCATCATACATCTCCTCACTCATCTCAAAATATCTCCCTACCAGACCTCTCCACTCTGCACAAGATCTGCGTCTCTCATCCACATGTATTACCTATTCCCACTCAAAATTACAGGACTTTACCCGGGCTTCACCCACTCTGTGGAGTGCACTCCCACGCACAATAAGACTCTCCTCTAGTCTCCAAACCTTTAAACGTTCTCTGAAAACTTATCTCTTCAGACAAGCCTACCAAATTTCAGACCCACACACATAACCTTAACAGCTTCCCTATCAAGTTATATCCCCTCTGTACAGTCCACATAAACTAACATTTTGTCTTCCAACATTGCTGGGTGATCATATCATATACAACCCATTAAGAACCTAGCAACCTGGGGAACCATTATGTAACAGGTAGCATCTATCCTTGTGTATCAATGCCTATTTCCCTATAGATTGTAAACTTGCGAGCAGGGCCTTCCTACCTCTGTCTGTCTGTCTTTGCCCAGTTTTGTTCTATAATTGTTGTTCTAATTGTAAAGCGCAACGGAATATGCTGCAGCTGCGCTATATAAGAAACTGCTAATAAATAATAAATAAATAAATAAATAATGTTTTAAATTTGTTTATTTTTATTTATAACATTCTTAGAAATGTTAGGTTACGGTCATTAGGTCGACAGCACTTAGGTCGACAGTCATTAGGTTGACCACTATTGGTCAACATGCATTAGGTTGACATGGTCAATAGGTCGACATGGTCAATGGGTCGACATGTACTAGGTCGACATGGAAAAATGTCGACATGAGCTTTAAACATTTTTTCCCCCATTTTTTAAACTTTTTCATACTTTACGATCCACGTGGACTACATTTGGGAACAGTAACCTGTGCCGAGTGAGGCAGTAGCGGAGCAAGGCACTTTGCTCAAAGCATGGTGAGCGAAGCGAGCCATGTGAGGGGACATTGTGCACTAATTGGGGTTCCCCGTCACTTTACGAAGAAAACAACACAAAAAACAGTCAATAACTTATGCCGACCTTTTCCATATCGACCTAGTACGTGTCGACCTATTGACCATGTTAACCTAGTGGCCATGTCAACCTACTGCATATCGACCAATAGTGGTCAACCTAATGACTGACGACCTAAGTGTGGTTGACCTAATGACCCATACCCAAAATGTTATTCAAAAACCATAAACATAAAAATGGGCTACCAATGCTTCTCAAGTGCCCAATCCTGAGGAACAAACAAAACTATCAGGGTTTCCAATTAGATGCACTACTGTTTTGCCTGAAAAAAATAGGCTATTATCACGTTTTCAACCCGACGGTCATTGTCAGGCTATCCAGTTACAGGCCTTTTTTTTTTTAACGAAAAATTACCCTTTTTTGAGCAATAACAGATGGGATCTGAGATAAGTTCCTGGTCCCATGTGTTATCACGGCTCTGAGGGCTGGTTATAGGGGATTATGCTTTGTGTGCCTCCCTGATAAGTGGCAGGTATCAGGGCTAATTGGATCACCCTCAGCGAATCCATTAGCTGTGGTAAATTACTGCACCTAATTAGACACCATCCTGTGGATGACAAAGTAGATGGGATGTAAACCCATCCCAATATCATCCCAGAAAAAAGCAGCCATGTTGCAGGAGGAACTACTAGAAAGTCATTTGATATGCTTGTGGAAACTGCGATGGACAAGATACATCAGGGCACCAAGAATATGGGAGCTTCACCCAAGAACCGTCTTAGACAAGAGACCACTGATGTAATTAACATGAGGCGTCCATTGTCTGTGCATTCCAGGAAGTATGCAGAAGCAAAATGCACACTCAAATATATATATATATATATATATATATATTTTACGTTGGTTTGATATTGTTTTGTAGTTTTTTATTTTAAACCATGAACAACATATTTAGTAATGTAAGAAGCCAATAATACATAGTATGAATAGAAATATCTCATTTGACATAGCTGTACTGTATGCCCAATGCATATGTTTCTACTGAGTTATAATGGGGTCAAATATTAACTTCAACAATGGCAATTAACATTATATAATTTTACATTTTCAGATGGGATGACTTCCACTGCAGAATTATGCAGAAAATTAGAGACCGTCTGCACCATGCAAGGAAGACTTGCGGTGGCCAATTTCCTCTCCTTGAAATACACCCCTTAGAAAGAACTGGCAGTGGTGTGTATTGAAGATACGCAGGTTGTAGGCATGGCTGATATGGATACAGACATGCCTACCACTGGTGATCCGTATGCTGTCTCTTATATACATTTTATTTTCATTTGTTACAAATTCTATGCATAGAAACTAATAACACATTTCTCATTATAGATGTGGTGGATGATGTTCCTGGGACTCATTCCGAGGAGAAAGTGGCACTCCCACCACCACCAGAATATCCATCAGTGCCATGTCTACCCAACAGTGAGGCCATTTCCTGAGAGATGCATGCTGAGATTACAGCCTCACTGCTGTAGAGGAATGAGCTCCTGGATCAAATGAATGAGCTCAGGCAGCCACATAATCAGAGCATAGAGCGGCATGCAGAGATATATGATCTTCTCGAATTGAGGGATATTGAGGCCCCCAGCCCTGCCCATGTGGCCAGGTGCCTCATAGATTAAGCAACATTCATTTTTCTAATGTTTGGTTTAGCATAAGTATTAGTGTGTTTTTAGTCATATTCGCATTTCTAAGGTACTGTAAGTAGTATGTGTGTGTAGGTGTGTGTCTTTCTTTCCACCTAGCACTGTGCAGCAGCGGGCATATTAACTGCATCCCCATAGAGCTATATTTTGGTCTGATAAAATCACACTTTAAGTGTTTGCACCGGTCTGGTAGTGCCCTCACATATGCACCGAAAATGGTTGCTCAGATTACTGCTGTGTGGGTTGTTCCACAACGTTGCAATAAGGAGCTATGTGCCATTGGTCACCACAAACATTGAGCCTGAGGCTGTGTGGATGGAGAGCAGATTTCCAAACTGAAGATAATTTTCATCAATATGCGATTGATAAATATTTTCGGTAACCAATAACTTTACATAATGTACCTATCCTGCAAATAATAATAAATGTAAGGGTCACAAAACACTGCTCATCACAGTACTGTTATTAACCATCTAAAAACATTACCTTCTAAATGTTTGTCACAATGATACCAATTTGAAACTAGAACTGTAAGCCAATAATTCCCCAACATGCTGCTAAAGGAATATGTTCAGTCCAGTTTTTCTGGATAGGCATCATTGAGCAGAGTTGCCTTAATTAGTATCTCAGATATTTTTTGTCAAGCTTGTGTGTTCAAGCATGGATTTCAGTGTAATCTGGCCTGTAATTTTTGCCACAGGATGGTGGTTTAACATATGTGTAGTAAGATATTTAAGTAGTAAATGTCTTGTACACTACTGGAATGTGAAACTTTGATGTACTTGGTTTTTGTTTTTTTTATTACTTATTTTTAAATTATGTACTAGCTGTTCTACCCTTTCTTCGCACGGAAGTTTCTGATTTTCACGGTTGTAAATATAAATGAGTGTTAGAAATTTGGTAAATCTATAGAGATGAATATTTGAGATGTCTTAATGTAGGTAAATATTAAACTATGGTTCTTGGCATTTTTCAAGGAGCACCCATAACAGATACGGTAAAAAGTGACAGGACCATTTTTGTAGTTTATTAAATTCTACACACTGGAGGTGCAATCCAAATTTTAATCCAATTGTCCATTTGGGTGTTATCATTCATGCAACGCAAGCCACGCATCGGTAATGATGTCAAAATGTCAACCCCCTTTTCATCCCCTTATTGGGGGTTTATTAAAATTCTAATTGCATAGTTTTCCTATTTCCCACCTGAAGAATACATATGTTACATTTCAGCTTCCTAACATATCAGGAAGTAAGAGAATTAGTAATGAGTGAGTGAGTGAGTGAGTGAGTGAGTGAGTGAGTGAGTGAGTCAGTGAGTGAAGGCTTTCGCTTTTATATATATAGATTGTCCTTATTTATGATATTTCATATTCTCAGTTCATGAAATAATGCAAATTGATCAGAAATGCATGTTATTTTGCAATTATGCATTATTTAGGTTTCAATAATGCGCCTAATTCAGAGTTGATCGCAGAAGCAAATTTGTTAGCAGTTGGGCAAAACCATGGTGGTCATTCTGAGTTGTTCGCTCGTTGCCGATTTTTGCTATGCTGCGATTTGTTGCTAAATGCGCATGAGCATGGTACGCAGCGCGCATGCGCTTAGTTATTTAACTAAAAACTTAGCAGTTTTACTGTTGTCTGTGCTGCGCTTTTCAGTCGCACTGCTGATCAGTGAGTGATTGACAGGAAAGGGGCGTTTCTGGGTGGTAACTGAGAGTTTTCCGGGAGTGTGCTAAAAAATGCAGGCGTGTCAGGGAAAAAAGCGGGAGTGTCTGGAGAAACGGGGGAGTGGCTGGCCGAACGCAGGGCATGTTTGTGACGTCAAACCAGGAACTAAACGGACCGAGCTGATCACAATCTAGGAGTAGGTCTGGAGCTACTTAGAAACTGCAAGAAAATATTTAGTAGCAATTCTGCTACTCTTTTGTTCGCTATTCTGCTAAGCTAAAATACACTCCCAGAGGGCGGCGGCCTAGCGTTTGCAATGCTGCTAAAAGCAGCTAGCGAGCAAACAACTCGGAATGACCACCCATGTGCACTGCAGGAAGGGCAGATATAACATGTGCAGAGAGAGTTAGATTTGGGTGTGGTGTGTTCAAACTGAAATCTAAATTGCAGTGTAAAAATAAAGTAGCCAGTATTTACCTGCACAGAAACAAAATAACCCACCCAAATCTAACTCTCTCTGCAAATGTTATATCTGCCACACCTGCAGTGCACATAGGGGGTCATTCCGAGTTGTTCGCTCGTTGCCGATTTTCGCTATGCTGCTATCTGTTGCAAAATGCGCTTGCACAAGGCACGCAGGGCACATGCGCTTAGCTATTTAACTAAAAACTTAGTAGATTTGCTGTGGATTCTGCGGCGCTTTTCAGTCGCTCTGCTGATCGGTCAGTGACTGACAGGAAAGGGGCGTTTCTGGGTGGTAACTGAGAGTTTTCCGGGAGTGTGCTAAAAAATGCAGGCGTGTCAGGGAAAAACGCGGGAGTGTCTGGAGAAACGGGGGAGTGGCTGGCCAAACGCAGGGCGTGTTTGTGACGTCAAACCAGGAAGTAGACGGACTGAGCTGATCGCAATCTAGGAGTAGGTCTGGAGCTACTCAGAAACTGCAAAGAACTATTTATTAGCAGTTCTGCTAATCTTTCGTTCGCTATTCTGCTAAGCTAAGATACACTCCCAGAGGGCAGTGGCCTAGCGTGTGCAATGCTGCTAAAAGCAGCTAGCGAGCAAACAGCTCGGAATGAGGGCCTTGGTTTTGCCCAACTGCTAACAAATTTGCTGCTGTAATCATTACACAGCTGTATTATGTTGCTAACATATGCCATGTGGACAGAATGTTATAAAAAAAATTGTTGTAAAAAATTATTTTATTCCATGTTCTAAATTGCATTTGAAGTAAACACATACTGTAAATGATTCTAAATTGGGGATATGCGTATTTGTTGGGATGTGGAACTTACAATATTATCACACAATATTTTTTTTTTTTTTAAGGCTTAGAGATTTATGGTACCAGGACTGACATTTTTACATCATTTATATTATTCAAACACCTTATTTTTTATAAAATCATATAATTCATTGGTAATTGTCATAATTAAAAATGGTCTTAAGCATTTTTTTTTTTCAAAAATAGTCTATTTCCTGTTGTAATTTTTGGCATTTCTAGTGGTTTGCTACATATAGACCAAAACATCAAACATGTACTAGTCCAAAAATGTAAGGGTGTCTGACACTTTTTTCTTTTTTGTTAGACTTGCCACTTTGTCAAGGAACATCAATAGACAAATCAATATACAGTATATATATATATATATATATATATATATATAATAAAACACAAATTCCCAAGTGCGCTAAGATGGAATGTATTTACACACTTCTTCAGGCGATAATTTCGTCAGAATGTAGACTGGAGGATATTTAAAACTGGGGACCTGTAACCGACACCCCTCACCAAAATAGTCACCCAAACAAGAGGCCAATCGGCCAATTAGTAAAAAGTTGTTTTAATAACATGTAATTGAACATATGAGTTTTTACACAGTTCACAATATAAAATTATATGAATAAAATACAACCAAAAGAATACACAGCCAACACGTTTGTGAGATGGATCCTAGATACCCCTCACCTTTTGCAAGGTGCGAGCTCGACAGGGAGTATCTTCACAAACTAGATTGTGATCCTTTGACTGACAAACCCAACGCGTTTTGTCTTATCGACTTCATCAGGGGTAACTTGTTTGGGAGATAATAAAAATAATTCTATTTAGGACTGCTATTGAAAAATTGGGTGAATTATGTATACGTAGTATAAGAACAGTACCTACCGAGTATAGAAAAAGGACTAATTTGCTCTCGATGGATTTGTATAAATGATCCTATCCTAAAATGGATATAAACAACACATTCTTACATGTGTTCATTTGATGGAACTAATGAAACATTATTAATATTATTATAATTGTAATTGTCAACTAGACGTACCTCAAAAAAGGATTATTCGAAATATGTCGGGACTTAATAAGTGGAGCTCTTATATCCGGACTCCTAATGGATGTTTCTTCTAAAAAGTATAATCAATTAAGTGATGATGTTTTATATGGACTACCTAATAAAGAGAGAAAGGGAGAATCCAATATTGACCAATTTAGGTAGTCAGCTGCCTATTTGGTTCTATTAGTTAATCATAGGAAATACCATACCTTAAAGCTGATTTAGGTGTGAAATCTTTATCAAACCGCCTAGAGGAATTATTGATTCTAGCCTCCTAGGAGTGTTGACAACCGAGTATCGGCATTTTTGTAAACTACCTAATAGAAAACAAAAATGATATTATTCATAAAAACATACCTATTGTTAATTTAATAATTAAGGTAATTTGGTAATCCAATTTACTATAGACATACCTAAAAAATGGTATCCACTTTTAAGAACCGAGACTACTTCTAATTCAAGTATTGACCTTCATACAGTAGAAAACTCTGAAAAGATCAATATTAATTTTTATTTCATATGAATTTTTAATAAAAGGTGTGTCAGTCATTGAGAATCACTTACAAATATACATATAGGTGTACATACCCAGAATTAAATGGCTGGTTTGACAATCTCAAAGGTATAAATGATGTGGCTTCCTCAATAGGTCTCACAGAATAGATCTTTTTAGAAAAATGGAAACATTATCACTATTTCCAAAAGGCATAGCTCTAACAACAACAACTTCAAATTTATCTCATAAAAAACAATCCTTTCAGCAGATGGAGACATTGTCGCCATTTGCAAGAGGCACAATTCTGATGGCGAGTATAATACCTATATTTAATGTGTCTTGTAAAAAGGGCTTTTCAAGAAATATTGTCACTATTTATAAAGGGCACAGTTCTAATAAAGTTAGTACCAGCCTTAACCTTTATAGTGATTGATTCCAATAAACCATCAGGAAAATTATTTTCATAGTAATTAATTAGAGCTTTCAAAAAATTAAACAAACAAAAATAATAATAATAATAATAATAATAATAGATAAATAATTTATTCCAATAAACCAGCAAGAGACTCTAGAGGCCCTCTTTGACCTCTAGAGTCTGACAGGGAGCAGATCGCTATATCATTACCCATAATTGCCGGGAACTGCTCAGTGCTGGCACCACTGGGACAAGATGTAGATTTCTGCAAAGCTGAATCTTCTGCCATGAAACCCCTAACAATGAGCATGATACCCCTGGCAATGAGCATGACACCCAGAGCGTGAAACCCCTGTCAACGAGCATGGAACCAAGAGCATGAAACCCCTGGTAATGAGCATAAGACCCAGAGCATGAAACCCCTAGCAACAAGCACGGAACCCAGAACATGGGTATTGCGGTGTGTGGCATAATGTTTATAAGGTAGTCTGGGGTAAAGGTTTGTCTTTTCCTGCAATGCCACATCCCATGCAGTGAGGTCACACACTATTTTTCTTAACTTTCATATAGCAGTAGGGAGGTGCGGGGGGGGGGATAAAATGTATAGTTAT
The DNA here is from genome assembly GCF_028390025.1 of Pseudophryne corroboree. NCBI lineage: Eukaryota > Metazoa > Chordata > Amphibia > Anura > Myobatrachidae > Pseudophryne > Pseudophryne corroboree. The sequence continues at coordinate 269,031,486 of NC_086451.1, read as the reverse complement.
GCCACTGACAACATCAAGAACCCGTTTTCTCCTTTGCTACATAACAGATCCCTTTATACCCTTCGCTACATCAAGGACCTCTGTATAACCTACACTGACCCTCCTATGCCCTACACTACATTACTGAACACTCCAGGAATGGATCCATAAAAAAATGGTATGGGGCACCATGATAGAGGAATGGGGAGTGGTTAGCGGTGATATGGCCCCACAGGCGATCATCACTTCCTGCTGTATTTCCCAGTGATTACATCTAATATTAACTTCATGCACTCTGGCCACCAGATGCTCCCTCCCCAACCAAGCCGTAAGTAGACATTTTGGTGCCATGTACCAGAACACGCATTGGTGGCCCTAAAATGCTTTATTTAAAACATGGACAGCAGGCATGCTCCAGACAAAAGGCATGATCCTGTAGGTAAGGGGTGTAGCCACACAATAGAACCCCTACTTCAAGTAACACCACACAGTAGTGTCCCTTATACATGTTGTGTCACACAGTAGTAGTGCCCCTTGCATGGTATGCCATACAGTAGTAGTGTCTCTAGCATTGCATATCACACAGTAGTAGTGCCCACTGAGCATTAAGCCACCCTGTAGTAGTGCCCCTTGAACATTAAGCCACTCAGTAGTCATGCAGTAGTCATGCCCCTTGAACATTACGCCACCCAGTAGCAGTGCCCCTCACACATTAAGCCACCTCGTAGTAGTGCCTTTTATGCTTTATGTCACAGAATAGTAGCAATGACCCTTACACATAATGCACTCAGTACTTCCAGATACACTTAATGTCCCCAGTACTGCCAGAAACACATAATGCCCCCAAAAGTGCCAGATACACATAATGTACCCAGTATAGGGCCTGATTACGAGCTGATTGCACGAAGCTGCTTTTTGCAGCCCAAGCGATCAACTATACTCCACCTATAGGGGTGGGGTTTTTCCCATAGCAAGGCTGCAATAGCTTGTGCAGCCCTGCTATGGGGAAAAAATGTGTGCAGTTTCTAAGTAGGTCTAGACATACTTACCAGTTTGCAACGTTTTCAGCCTGTTCAGTCCTGGCTCTGATGTCAAACACCCACCTTGGACATGCCTGTGTTTCTTCAAACACGCCTGCGTTTTTCTTACCACTCCCAGAAAATGGATCCAAACACTCTGTTGACACCCAGGAATGCCCACCCCCTGTCAATCTTCAAGCGATCACCACTGCGATCACTTTCTTTGTTCTCTGCGTCGTTGCCTGGTGACGTCCATCGCCGGGCAACAACGCGTGTGTGCATTACGGCCGCCCCATGCATGCACAGTTGTGACCCGGTCACAGCTGTGCGAGCAAAAGCACACTGTGATCGGGTCTTAATGACCCCCATAGTATCAGATACACATAATGTCCCCATTATAAAGCCAGATACACATAATGCCTTCAGAATAGAAACAGATACACATAATGCTCCCTGTATGGTGTAAGATACACATACTGCCCTCTTTATAGTGCCAGATACACATACTGCCTCCTCATGGCCGGTTTTAGGGTGTCTGGTGTCCTCCCTGCAAAAACAAATTAGCGCCCTCCCATACATTACAAAGGGATAGCACAAGTCGATAAAGGGGTGTGGACTCATAAAGAAGGGGCATGGCCACACAATATTAGCCCCATTTCAAATCACACCACACAGCAGCACAATCTTATTCACATTACACTGCAAGTAATAGTGCCACTTATACACATAATGACCCCAGTAGTAGTACCACTTATATACATAATGCCTCCAGTAGTAGTGCAAATTTCACATAATGTCCACAGTAGTAGTGCCACTTATACACATAATGTCTCCAGTAGTAGTGCCACTTATACACATAACACCTACAGAAGTAGCTTTGCTTATACATATAATGCCCTCAGTAGTAGTGTCGCTTATATATAATGTCCCCAGTAGTGGCAACACTTTTATATAATGCCACCAGTAGTGGCACTGCTTAAAAATAATGCCCCCAGTAGTGGTGCCATTTAAACATAATGTCCCCAGTAGTAGTGCCCCTTATACACATAATGTCCACAGAAGTTTTGCCACTTATACATAATACTTCCAGTAGTAGTGCCATTTATAAATATTGCCCCCAGTAGTAATGCCACTTATAATTAATGCCCCAGTAGTGCCATTTATACACACACACATGCAGATAGTGTCACTTATACACACACATGCAGATACACACACAAACACTTTTTCTCACTCTCTTTCCCTTCACATACCTATCAAAGTCTGGCTGGCTGGATTTGTAGCAACTTGTCCTCTTCTGTAGCAGCCTAATCCAGTGTAGATCTGCCCTCTCAGTCCCATGTAGCCCCACCCTCTCAGAAGAGTGTAGCCTAAACCCCTTTTAAGGGCCAAACACTGCCACTGTCACATAGGGAGGTGGAGGATGCTTCAAGCTGTCGGCCCTGATGCCTTTCATACAGTGTGACAGGCACAGCAGCAGCAGGGATGCAGAGCAGGGAGAGTGCCTCTCCAGCCTGGAATCTCTCTGCTTTACATCCCTATGCTGAGCGGGTAATGCTGGGCCTGTGTCCCCAGTATAGTGGCAGATACACATACATCCCCTGTATAGTGCCAGATACACATAATGCCCCCTGTATAGTGCCAGTTACACATACTGTCACCTGTATAGTGCCAGATACACATACTGCCATCTGTATAGTGGCAGCTGCAAATACTGCCCACAGTGTAGTGCCATTAACACATACTACCCCCTCAGGGCTGGGTGTTTGGCAGCCAACTACAAAAATAAATTTGTGCCCTAACATACTGTACAAAGGGACAGCGTGAGTCAAAAAAAGGGTGTGGTCTCATAAAGAAGGGGTATGGCCACACAATAGTAGCCCCATTTCAAAATACACCACACAGTAGCACAATCTTATTCACATTACACTGCACATAGTAGCGCCACTTACACACATAATGCTCCCAGTAGTAGTACCACTTATACACATAATACCCCACAGTAGTAGTGCCCATTTCACATAATGCCCACAGTAGTAGTGCCATTTATACATATAATGCCCGCAGAAGTAACGTCACTTATACACATAATGCCACCCATAGTAGTGCCACTTATACTTAATGCCACCAGTAGTGGCTTTACTTAAACAAAATCCCCACAATAGTGGTGCTGCTTATACACCTAATGCCCCCAATAGTAGTGATGATTATACATAGTGTCCCAGTAGTAGTTCCCCCTTATACACATAATGGTGTCATTCCGAGTTGATCGCTCGCTGCCGATTTTCAAAGTGCAGCGATTAAGTAAAAAAAATGGCAAAAATGTGCATGCGCATGGTACGCAGCGTGCATGCGCTAAGTACATTCACACAAAACTTTGTAGATTTACACAAGTTCGAGCAACATTTTTTCATCGCTCGAGTGAACGTAGTGTGATTGACAGGAAGTGGGTGTTTCTGGGTAAAAACTGTCCGTTTTCAGGAAGTGTGCAAAAAAAAACCGCAGGCATGCCAGGTAAAAACGCAGGAGTGGCTGGAGAAACGGGGGAGTGGCTGGCCGAACCCAGGGGGTGTTTGTGATGTCAAACCAGGAACTAAACGGACTGAGGTGATCGCAGTCTAGGAGTAGGTCTGGAGCTACTCAGAAACTGCAGCAAATTATTTAGTAGCAGTTCTGCTAATCTTTCGTTCGCTATTCTGCTAAGCTAAGATACACTACCAGAGGGCGGCGGCCTAGCGTGTGCAATGCTGCTAAAAGCAGCTAGCGAGCGATCAACTTGGAATGGCCACCAATGCCCCCAGTAGTACTTCTGCCTATACATAAAGCTTACATGAGGCCACTTCCAGAAATATTCCGAGGGCCACTTTCAGTCCCCAATCTACCCCTGCACACATGTACCAAATACAAACACACACACACACACACACACACACACACACACACATTTTTTCTCTCCTTCTGTCACTTGTGATACCACCCTGATAAGAGGGAGTTCTGTTGAAGATGGTATTGCTATTGAAAAAAATATTCAACACAAATTAACAACACGGTTCTTCTACAAAGAATACACAAACATAAAATACCTGATGGTGACCTACTGTAACACCTCTTCCTCCTGGGCCAGCTGCTCATCCTCCTCCTCAGCCATTTTTTCCACAGCCTGTTGATGCTCCTCCTCAGCCACCTCCTCCTGTGGCAAATCAATCCTCTTCCTGGTGTTGGGCAAGCTGGCCCTGATGACCACAACTGTGAGGCATGACTCTTGCAAAGACAGTAACATGAACATGCAGTATGTGGTGAAATGTTAATGTTATACACTTAAAGGAAGTAAATGGGTCTACATAGACTGCATTCAAAACTTGTGTTTCAATGTGGCACCTGCAGCGGTGTCATAGTTTGGTGGTACAGGACCAACTCAAATTGTTTATGGTGCATGTGACAGACAAAACCAGTGCTGTTGGCTGCAAATAAAAAATATGTGGACAAGCAGAAGGGCAACACCCAAAAATAAATGAACCAGAGATTCAAAAGTAGGCACAATTTTCTCAATTTATTATCCCTTGCCACTGACAGAAAAAAGCAATTTCATTTGAAGATACAATAAATAAAATGCTGAACTTAGAACTTTTCATACTTTGATATGGTAAGCATTCTCACTTCTTCCACCATAACTGCAATTCTATGGCGTAGCCTACTTAGCAGGTCCGGCTGTCTCCAGCAGAGGTCTCTCCAGCAGCATCCCAATTGTACAACACACCTACTGGAGTCAATCAACCAGGGCTGCCATCAGAAATTGTGGGGCCCGTGGCTGACAAAATAGACAGGGCCCCCCTGTTGGCGGCCCACATATGTACCGTTTGGTACTCCAGTAGCGCCATTTGGAAGCAGCTTATTAATAATTTTGCATATATAAAAAATCAAGCAGAAGGGTGGCTGTATACGCGCTAGGGACTTCTTGGTTTTTGTTATGATGTATCACATTCACATGACAGCTGAGCCAGCCCCGGGCCCCCTTCTCAGAATCACAAACAAACACACAAAAAACACATACTTACCTTTCCAAATTGGTCCTGAGAGTCCTCCTCTCTGCTCTCTCTCCCACGCTGTTCCTGGCTATCCTAGCTCTTCACCACTGTGGCTCCTCTTCACTGATGCGGCGTGGCTTCATGATGTCACGCTGCGCCGCATCCAGATGAAAAAAACTTTATTAAACAGCAAGCTGCTGTTTGCTGATTGTGATCGGCGGTGGGCGCAGGCGGCAGGCAGCAGGCGGCGGCCATGGGTGGGCAGGCAGGCAGCCCATCGTGATGATAGCTGCACAGTAACAGTGCACTCTCAGTCTCAGCAGAAGGGGAGCGGTGGGCGGTGGCTGTCTCAATGACTGCGGCCGCCGGATACAAAGGGCAGTGTAACTGGTAGCACTAGCAGCCGGCCAGTTGCGGTCAGTGCCACCGGCGGTGGCCGCTGGGAATATACACGGCTGGCTGTTTGAGCAGGCCAGGCCCTCCACTCTGTCAGAGTGGCCGGGCCTGGGACAACTGTACACAGGGCACCTCCTTGATGGCAGCCCTGGGGGCGGGCTCTGTAGTGGGATGCAGACACACCCCTGTCACTGAGGCAGATCTGCTGGTGCCTCTACTACATGTTTTTTCAATGGGCTATTCCTGCCCTCGGTTTGGCTCCACCCCCTGCCCAGACACTTTATCATTGGTAGTGGGAGGCAGCGCTCTCGGCTGCCTCCCACCCACAGTTGGCTGCAGCAAATATGATTAGAAAATTGCAAAGAAGATAATTATGACACAGAACATATGTTATAAATATCTTCTTTGTATTACTTAAATTATTATGACAGGGAAGGCACTGCCTCCCCCTCCTCCCCTGACTGCACATCCCTATTTTCATTACATTTTTGTAGGTGCAATTGCACTATTAATGATTGCATTAACAACCACATTAGAATAAGGCCCAAAGGGCATCACTGTTATATAGAGTATGATGTGCTTGGAATGATTGTAAAATATGGTGTTTGGAGACACTTGTAATACCACAAATAATTAAGGATGTTGATTAAGATGATTATAACAGGCCCAAAGTTACCTGTTTGCAGTAGTGGGTGAGGGTTCAGCTTCTTGCTTCGGCATCAACCTTTACTAGAGCCATTTTGCTGTGCCTGTATCCAAACCACAAAAGAGAGGCAGAAGGTCTCAACCAAACACAGTAAATACATGCAAATACTGTATAGAGCAGTAATATTGTCTTTATGTAAATTGAGTAGTTAAAGTACTGTTTGCGAATAAGAGCAATAAACATAGGACATAGGTGGGTGAATCAGATCTGAGCGCTGCTGTGCGTTTTCACACAGTGGGTGGTGAGCATTAGACTGCGCATGCGTATGCATTGCAATGCGCACGCGTGTCGCCAAACAAAAACAAAAAATCAGATCCAACGGGCGTTCGCAAGGTGATTGACAGGAAGAGGCCTTTTGTGGGTGGTAACTGACCGTTTATTGGGAGTGTCCGGAAAAATGCAGAAGTGCCTAAGCATTTTCAGGGAGAGTGTCTGATGTCAGCTCCGGCACCGATCAGCCTGTTCTCATCGCACTGTAGGAGTAAGTCCTTGGCTGCACAGAGACTGCACACACTGGATTTTTGCAGCTCGGCATACACATGCAATCGTGCACTTGCACGGGTGAATTTACACTCCCCTTGGGCGGTGACTATCTGAACGCAGGACAGCAAAGTTAGAAGCCCAGTGATCAGGTCTGAATTACCCCCATAGTGCACTTTCATAAATAAGAGCAATAAACAATGAAATAAAGCACAATAAGGATGCATTGAATTTGCAGATATTCAAATTGATAAACTTCGGTCACTTGAGATTAATTTAATATAAAAATATACTGGAATCAGGTTTATCACTACTGACTGGATACTAGGATGCTCACTCAATACCATAAAGCAATGTCTGTAACAATTGTAAATGGCAACAATATAAATACTCCAAGGTCACAACAACATTGCTAGTCAAGAAACTTCATAGCCAAGAAACTTGATACACAGGTAATCAAGAAATGTGTAAACTTTGTAAACCATTACTTAGGGTTGACCTTCAGTCATGTATGTACCCTGTATCACTATTATCAACGATCAGGGTCTAAGTTTAGATATTTTCTTTCACTTTTATTATGCATTGCTGATGGGATTTTAAATAAATATCAGTATTATTTACCATCTTATTTTTCTGCTCTTTTCGCTCTTTGGAGTTTGGATTAGCGAGTGGCAACTTTATGATGCATTCTGATCATAGCCAAGAGTCGTGTCAGGCCACCAGCTACAGAAGCACTGACTATACGTGCTCAGTGTCAGAGCAGACACATTGAGCAGTCACTGTATATGTGTTCACACACACTATTTTTATTATAATTTTTTTTACAGTTTCTTATACAGCGCAGCATATTCCGTTATGCTTTACAATTGAAAACAACAGTGATAATGAAAACTGGGTTATTTACAGACAGACATAGCTGTAAGAAAGCCCTGCTCGCAAGCCTCCAATCTCAGCTTGTCAGGGAAAGTTCGAGGTTTAGTGCAGACTGCTTTTGAGATGTGGCCATTGCTTTAATGGATATTTTATGAAAACACCTTTATCCAATGCCATCACATTTCTTCCAATCTAAGGCCACCATTCAAAGAGAGACATCATAAGCAAGGGGATCATGATGTCTCAGTCTTGTGGTCTGTGCCAGTGCCAGTACAGCTGGGACTGTCTACAGCTGTCATTTACTGTGCCATCCTGTTTGGTCCCTTCAGCATATCTAGTTCCTTGCAGTACTTCCTGTGTGACCCAGGCTGATCTCTGGTATGCAGGTGTGGTTCATTGATAGTCAAAAATCTTTATGATTTTCCATTGATGCACAGGTACCAATGCAGCATAAATACATATTTATGAAGATTATCAAACCCCAACTTTTACAAACATCTACCAGCACTTGCTGTAAGCACCTACACTATAACTCACCTGCTACTCTGCTGCCCTTCTTCCCTGCCTGTTGCCTGTACTTTTTCTTCCCTTACTCACTGCTCCTCTTCTTCCCTTGCTTCAACTGTAGTACTGGTAATATTTAGGCCACTTTTCAAGTGAATACCATGTGAAAAAAGTAATGCATGGGTGACCTAAGAACTACTTTATTCGTCCACATTAACAATGAAGACAGAAAGAAAAAAAACAGTTAAAAACCGCCATAAATGATACTCTATTGCTAGTAATAATCCTTTAGTCAGAACTGTGACAGGAAAAAGCAGTTAGTTGAATAGGTAGAGGGATAAAAATCATTGATGTCTGGGAAAGTAGGGCAACTAAAATGGTACTGTACATGTGCAATATAACAAACCCCATGGGTATATAAAAGTTAATTAAAAGATTTAAGTAGCACAATTATTTGAAACTAAGGTTTTCAAAATAAGGATATACTCAAAATTGGATGTGGATATACCAGAAGGTAACTTAAATTAGATTATATTTGTTTTTTTACAGCAAGGGTGAATGGTCAAAATAATAGTCTAATGTACATGTACACAAGATAGTCATGCCTCATGAGCCATGCATTAGTTACACAAGATAGTCACACCTCATGAGACATGCATTAGTTAATTACTGGCTTGTGGATTATGACTAAGTGTTCTTACTTATAGAGGGGGTTGCATTATGCCTCATAAAGAGACGGAGGTATGTCCAGGTGCTTTTTTGGTTTTGTGTTTGGAGTTTAATTTTCCTTTCTGTGTATACAGTATATATGTTAAAACAAAAGGTGAAAGAGGAATAAAGTTGCGTACTGTTTTATACAAATGGTCCTTAAGACACTGTGGGCGGGATGTATCAACATACATCGCCACCCTTGCCGAATATCGCAGCGATGTTGATCACATATGTGATGGAGGCCCCCCGCGATACCTGTGAGGTTGTGTGCTTCGTCCCCCCCCCCCCGGATCTTCACCTGCTCCCCTGCCAGGAAGAGCAGGCAACAGTCTGTCCCCGACACCTCCTCATCCCCCCTGCAGGAAGGACCTCCAACTGCGTTGCTAGGAGGAGGAGGAGGTTACCTTCCGGGTCCAGGCTTCCTGCAGAAAGTTATGCTGGGGAGGAGGGGGGAGGCATCTGCGGCAGGGGTCGGTTCAGGCATGGGCTTCTCTAGGGTATCACCATCCAGAGATGGCGATACCCTCATCGTCATAAACGCAGCGGTCACGTGATAGTACATATGAAAATGTGATAACACCACCGAAAACAGGCGTTTTATTGCATTTTCCCTTTAGTACATCCCGCCCTGTATGTGGTTGTGTACTCACCACAATGGTTGATGATAACAGGCTTTGGACTCACCTGTCAAAATAAATGGGCACTGTCCTGTGTGCTGTCAAAATAAAGGGGCACTGTTCTGTGTGCTGCAAATATAAAGGGGTTATGTAAAAATAAAGGGGCACTGTTCTGTGTGCTATAAAAATAAAGTAGCACTGTTCTGTGTGCTGTAAAAATAAAGGGGCACTGTTCTGTGTGCTGTAGAAATAAAGGGGTTCTGTTGCCCTGTCCTGTGTGCTGTAAAATAAAGGGTTGCTGTAAAAATAAAGGGGCACTGTTCTGTCTGCTGTAAAAATAAAGGGGCACTGTGGCCTTGTCCTGTGTGCTGTAAAAATAAAGTGGCACTGTTTTGTGTGCTGTAAAAATAAAGGGGCACCGTGGCCCTATCCTGTGTGCTGTAAAAATAAAGAAACATGTTGGCCCTGCCCTGTATGCTGTAAAAATAGAGGGGTGCTGTAAAAATGAAGGGGCACTGTTCTGTGTGCTGTAAAAATAAAAATAAAGGGGCACTGTGGACCTGTCCTGTGTGCTGTAAAAATAAAGGGGCACTGTTCTGCGTGCTGTAAAAATAAAGAGGCACTGTCCTGTGAAATGGAGAACAAAAATTTGTAGGAAAAAAATTGTGAAAGATCAGGAACCACTTCCTAGTACTAGTGCTGAAGCTGCTGCCACCAGTCATGACATTGACAATGCAATTCCATCAACGTCGTCTGCTTAGGCCGATGCCCAATGTCATAGAGAGCATGTAAAATCCAAGAAGCAAAAATTAATAACCAAAAAAAAGAAATTATCTGATTATCTGATGAGAAACGTAAAATTGGCAATATGCCATTCACAACATGAAGTGGAAAGGAAAGGATAAGGCCTTGGCCTATGTTCATGACTGGTGGTTCAGCTTCTCATGAAAGTGGAAGCCTTCCTACCTCTTGAAAAATGTAAAAAATAAAGCTTGTTAATGCACAGGAAACAACTGTGCGTTCAGAGATATCACAAATCCTCTAGGAAAGTCCTAGTGTGTCCGCGGTTGCGATGTCTAGGCCTGACCTTCCCAAGACTGTATTGCCTTTGCCAATCGATAATAAGTAAGGGTAAGGACATTAACCACCTAGTTACATCCTCCCTTATAAGTCACCTGCTGCGCATTCATCATAAGTCATTGTCAAGTTCAGAAACTTTGGGTAAGAGTGTAAGCAGTCCAGTGACACCTAATTCCCTTTTTCCTGTTGTATCCAAGCCCCTGCAATCCACACCACCAATTCCCTCATCGTCCATTTTCTCCTCAGTCAGGATTGGAACTTCAGATGGAGCCGCACTCATCCAGTGCAGCTCTACCAGAGGCGTGCACCCCCGGCATTACTAAGTGATCTGTCCGCCTAGCATTGTCAGTGTGCACAGAGACAATCTCCCATTCTAGTGAAAGGGGCGCATCTCTGTCACGGGTGCAAACGCACCCCAGATGGAGATGCTCTCAGTGATAGGCATGTCCGGGCAGGCGCGCCATGGCACAGATGGAGTCACGATTAGCATGGCTCCATCTGTAGTCCTGCAGGCCATGTCACTGGCATGACTGACTAGTCCTCTCCTATCCTGGATTTGTCCGGAGGATCCCTGAGTGCTATGCCTACTGCTGCCGCTGCTGTTGTTGCTGCTGGGAGTCGATCGTCATCTCAGAGAGGAAGTCAGAAGACCACCTGTACTACTTCAACTAAGCAATTGACGGAAGTATGACAGTACGACCTGTTGCAAAGCGGATTACTGAGGCCATAACAACTATGCTGGTGTTAGACGTGCATCCGATATCCACCATTAGTGCAGTGGGATTTAGACAGTTGATTGATGTACTGTGCCTCCGGTAGCAAATCCCATCTAGATTCCATATATATGGATAATTCCAGGTGTGCTGCTGTACTTGATCCTAGGTTTAAGCTAAAGCCTAGAGCAGAATATGAAACAAGCTTCGACATCACAACCAGATTTGTGAAAACATATAGCCGCAAAGGTGGAAATGTAAATTCCAAGTTTGACAAAGTGTCTTCCAATAAAGTGGGGAGAGACCACATTTGTGGCCAAAGTCAGTCAGACTCAGAAGAGACAGAATCATAATCCAGCAGAACGTGACATGGCAACATCTCCTACGTTATTTTCTTTGGCAACTGCCAGAGAAAACTAGATTTTCCAAACACACCTACAGTTTGTCTATATGTCTGCCATATAATTACAGGGATGCCCTGTCTGAACCCACTCATCTCTAGTAGATATATCTTCTAGTGTGCACTGTGGGCTTAATTCAGAGTTGATCGAGCAGCAAATTTGTTAGCAGTTGGGCAAAACCATGGGGGTAATTCTGAGTTGATCGCAGCAGCAAGTTTGTTACTAATTGGGCAAAACCATGTGCACTGCAGGGGGGCAGATGTAACATGTGCAGAGAGAATTAGATTCGGGTGGGTTATATTGTATCTGTGCAGGGTAAATACTGGCTGCTTTATTTTTACACTGCAATTTAGATTGCAGATTGAACTCACCACACCCAAATCTCTCTCTCTCTCAGCACATGTTATATCTGCCTCCCCTGCAGTGCACATGGTTTTGCCCATCTGCTAAAAAATTTCCTGCTGCGATCAACTTGGAATTACTCCCACGGTTTTGCCCAACTGCTAACAAACTTGCTTCTGCAATCAACTCAGAATTAGGCCCCATGTGCACTGCAGGGGGGGCAAATATAACATGTGCAGAGAGAGTTAGATTTGGGTGGGGTATGTTCAAACTGAAATCTAAATTGCAGTGTTAAAATAAAGCAGCAAGTATTTACCCTACACAGAAGCAATACATAAGGGATACTCAACCTATATAACCCATCCAAATCTAATTCTCTCTGCACATGTTTCATCTGCCCCCTTCCGCCCCTGCAGTGCACATGGTTTTGCCCAACTGCTAACAAATTTGCTGCTGCGATCAACTCTGAATTACCCCCTGTGTACCCAGCATTAGAAAGAGGTTCTTCTCAATTATTTCATGTTAGGGACTCAAGTTAATGGCTCCAATTAGTCAACCTTAATTTTGATTTATTAATGTTTCACATTTTGGGATTATTTACAAGATGCACATTTGTTGTACAGGGTTCTTTTCCTTTATTTTGTAAATGTTTTCTCCTTAATAAGTGTACAATGTAAGAGCTGCGTAGGGTTATCGCAAGACCTCGTGGTGTTAGAAGAACAGAGTTTCAGAGTTCTTGCATTGCAAAATGGAATCTCCGCTTTAAATTGCACTGCAGCACTACATGGGCCAGGAGCTCCTGTGAGGTACAAACAGTTACTGAATAAGGGCCTAGTATGGAGTCTTATGGTGGTTTACAGACAGGAAGATGTCTGGCTTGCCTGGCTGAGGCATGCTGGTGGCTCAGAGGTTAGCTTTGCTTCCTCCCACAGTCCTACTTGTAGTATGAAATGAGTATGGACTGTAGAGTGGAAATGAATGTTATTGAGGTTAATAATACTGACAATGCTAAATTCCTTTGTCGTATAAACAACCCTTTATGAAGCTAAGAACACTGTACGCTGTTTACTTAAGAAGTACCGTAATGGTACGCTAGTTGCGTAACGATCGCTCAGCCGTAGGCGAGACGCTCAGGCGTCACGTTCGCTCACGGCCCAGGGATCACAGGACACGTTATTGGTTATGTCTAGGGGAAAGATTCGCTATGGCGTAGCATACGCTCGAGACCACGAGGAGGTCACCAGCGATGCAGACGCTCACAACACTATACCTTGATGTTAAAACCTTATACCAATGAAATACACTGAATACCTTAATGTGAGTACAGGGTGTAAGTGCAACCTTGTGTAACCTGACTGTCTACAAAGCTGCATGAGCGTCACCGACGCTCAAATGAACACTTATCACTATAGAAAATACACAGATACTGGTTTAGGTTTCCAAAGCCTATTAACTGTATTATACCTAATATACTTGTAAAAGGGGATAACAGTACATATGATACGCTACAATATAACAGAGACCTCCTAACCACAGAACTAAACAATAAATACAATAAGACAATACTACGCTGACCTAAATGAAATACAATACAATACTATAATACTATAAGGTATTTAAGAGAAAAGAGGAGAGAGGGAGATAGAGAGAGAGAGAGAGAGAGAAATTGGCTCGCAGAAAGACAATGATTATGGAGAGAACTTACGCACAAAGGGTATGATCGCCAGCGCCTCGATATCCAGCTCCCGATTATCAGCAGATAACCGTTGATGAGAGAGTGAGAGCTGGATGTGGTCGGCCTGCCTATTTATGCTCCACACACAATGCAATCTCCTGGTCCTACAATCCCATTGTCTATTGGCCGAAGGAATTCGGCCCTGCATCATAACAAAAGGTCATAGGGTGATTCATACAGGTGGGCTGTGACGATTTCCAACAGCTCAGGTGGGTGGGAAACTGGGTTTCCCGCCGCATACCTGAGTATGTGTAAATCATAGAAATGGACATAAACTTCTTATGTCCATAACTATTCGCACGAGCGATTAATACGCTCCAAACCAACACCGGAATATTGCTAATTAAATACTCTTCCGATGGGTACCAAACACTGCAGTATGATTCCTGTTAGACCCTTCGTACGATATAAAGAGGGATTCCTCAGCTCTGGGACATTGTACTTTAACCAAACTTACAGAAACTATCAAAGGGATCATGATCTATAAACTACATTAATTGTGAACATTTGTAACTAATGAGTCGCACGCTACGATCACATAAACTCTACCGTAAATGCGCATACTGCGCGTGCGAGTGCACGCTAATGCGGGTATGCGCTTCCACGGGAGAGCGTACGCATGCGCAGCACGGACCAGTGTGCGGTGCAAATATGGCAACGTGCATTGAGACATTTTTCTGACTTTGACAGTCCACCCTTTGGCAGTCAATAATAACTGCCACAAAACATTTAAGGAGAAAAATGTAAGTCAGGGGTTAATTGATTTCCATGGTTGGGTAGGGGAGGAGAGAGGAGAAGGTGTGAAGAGGGTATGACCTAGTGAGAAAGCAGAAGCATGTGTGTATGAGTCCATGTTTGGAGGGTCATGTATCATCGTGCCGTACGTGTGATAAATCAAGCTTCGAGGTATTGCGAAGTATACATTTGAATTCCTTCTTATCCTGTGGTACAGGTCTGTGGATGGGCTGTCAAACTTTACCGAGCTCATTTCGGCTGTAGTTGTAACAAAATGGGGATGCACATTTTAGTTGATGATACATGAATGGGGGAGGTATGTGGTTGCTGATATCTGTGCCTGAATTCCCTATCGTCTATGTGTGTCATTACCTGAGGGTTGTAGAGATGAAGGTAGAGAACACTTATGGAAAATGCAATGGTATTCTATGTCAGGGAAATGTACATTCGTCGATTGAGGTCTTGATTGGTGTCGGTTGATTGGAGTCTTCTTCTTTGTGCTTTTGCTCATAAATCGTGAGTAAAGCAAACAACGTCCATGGATTTACAAAAAATGTTGGGCTAGCGTGATTTTAAAGTTCATAGGGAAACTGGGGTACCCATGGCATTGTCCATCAAAATCTTGTATATCAGGTCGTCTGCTCTTCTTCTTTCCATCTTTCCGTTGTCGGCCCCTTGGCTCATCAAATCCTTCGTCTACGTGGGTCTTTGTACCTCGGAGGAAAACATAGAAATGGGTGAAAGACGGACCGTATACTCATTACATCATTACGTCATGGTTTCTAGCATTGGGTCATAAATCAAATCCAGGTTAATTACAGTTTCCTCACTCCTCAAGCTCATCACTTTCGTACTTTGTTTACACCTCATCAAAGCCTGCCCGCATCTAAATATCAATCCAAACGATATAACGACACCCAAAATACACAGTAGAAACTTTCCAACATCCATTATGACTCCTTGAGCCCACTCTCCCAAACCGGAGAACCAATTTCGCGGGTTCAACCATGACACCCAACCAGTCAGCTCATTACCTACAGCAGCAAGGGTGAGATTGTGTTTTCGACGAAATTCCCACTTTAATTGCAGAATATCATCCATCCTTTGGTCTATGACCTCTACCGGATCCTCGGTGCTATTTGTGATATACGTGCAACACTTTATGCCGTACTGTGTTGCCAATGTAACACAATATCTGCCTGTTACTGCTGTAAGATAATTAAGAACCATCCTATGCTGAACTAGTTCTGTTTTGTAAGCTTGAAGTTCTCTTCCAGTGTATCTAAACGTGTCATCATACATTTCAGTGATATTATCTAACAAACTGGCGAGTGCGGAAATGTATCTATAATTCATCACTCCTCGAGCGGTACGAGTGAAATCTAACGCTACCAGAACCTGAATCCCGGTGGATTCATGGATAAGATCAGAGGCCGGATGCTCTAACCTTTCTGACAGTTGTCTTTTAACTCGGTGTTCGTAATGAGTGTGAGTATAAGGAGCTTGGGCACCACGGTGTATGTCCTTCATTTTGTCATGTGTTACAGTCATCACTTCAGGCAATACTTTTCCAATATAACACAATCCTTCAGAGTTTGGGGCAAGCCACTTGTACGCCTTTCTCCCGCATATGAAATATGCATCATCGGGGAGAACATATGGGACGGAGAAGGACATGACCATGTTACAAACCTTCCAGGTGAAATCTCCTGACCCTAATTCTTCCATCTGCCTAATGCACGTATCGGTTTGTACGATATGTGCACAGTATCCTGGTGATACCTCTCCAACTTTAGTAATCCTATTTCCTAAGGTATATCGATACCGGAAAGATTTTCCTCTACTGGCTATGTGGCGTACGAGCTCTGTATCTGTAGGCATTCTATCTGCTCTGTGTGAAAAGGTCATGGTAAGGTTGCTCCATGACACTTCCCAATTTCCCGGTTTTCTGGGATTGGAGATGTTAAAACATATGAGGGACCTATCCACATGGTATTGGTGGAGCTTCAAACTAGGAGGGCTGGAGATGTTAAACCTCCGGTCCACCGGTCTCCCACCACTTAGCTCAAGTACCTCCCCTAACGTTAAAGGAAATGGTACTAGCCCTGATTTGCTGTGACCCTGAGGTACTTGAGAGCATACCCAACAATCGGTCTTGTTTAATACGTTACCCACTAAGGAGTGATAGTCACTCAATGGATGCCGGTCTATATGGATATTAAAACTAGATTGGCATTTCTTTATGCATCCATCTTCAACCAGATTATCACAGAGCCTACAGATACAATTTTCTTCAGCTAACAATCCATCACAATTTCTTCTATCGGATCGTTTTCTGATACTCGCCTTTGCTTGTTGGTTTGGTTGATCTTGGAAAACTACGCCTCCATCATCATAATCGGAACCCATTCCAGAACCTCTCTCGACCTCTATGGTACTCTCGCCGGAATAGACTGCTCTGGTCAACATCATGGTCAACATCAAAATCCGGATCACAGTCTCTTTGGGCAAGTCCATCTTTGAGGAGGAAATGGAGAAGATTGAGAAGGGGGAAACAGAAATTTTAAGGGAGAGGGGATGGGAAGTGGAGAAAAACAATAAAAGGGAGAGGGGAGTCGACAACTGCTTCCGGTCTTCAAGGCTCAGGTGCCGCCTCAGTCCTCCTGGAACAGACACTCCAGTGATACAACCTCTACCGTCTGTTCCTTATCACGGGACTTCTCTGGATCAGCAACCTTCTTGCAGTGGGATGAATGGACCCAAGTCTCTCTCTCAGCAACCTTCAATGCTGTGGTGCTAGTCAATAAGACCTGGTATGGTCCTTCCCATCTATCAATAAGACAACCTGAGCGTAGAAAATTTCGTATCATTACATAATCCCCAGGTTCAATGTCATGACAATTACTATCTGGTAAATCAGGAATCACCAACTTCAGATTATCATTTTGATTCCTCAACTGCTTACTCATATTAATCAAGTACTTTACAGTTACTTCATTGTTACATTTCAAATCATCCTGAGGGTTAATCATGACATGCGGTTGTCGACCAAACAAGATTTCAAAAGGGGACAGATTAAGAGGGGACCTGGGAGTGGTTCTGATGCTATACAAAACAATGGGTAAAGCTTCTGGCCACGTCAATCCTGTCTCTGCCATTACTTTACTCAATTTATTTTTAATAGTGCTGTTCACTCTTTCGACCTTCGCACTCGCCTGTGGACGGTACGGAGTGTGCAGCTTGCTATCAATTCCCATCAACTTACACATTCCTTGGAAGACATCACCTGTAAAATGGGTACCCCTATCGCTTTCAATGATTCTAGGGATACCATATCTACATACAAATTCCTGCACAATTTTCTTAGCTGTAAACATAGCGGTATTTGTAGCTGCTGGAAAAGCTTCGACCCAATTTGAGAAAACATCTATACAGACAAGTACATACTTTAAATTTCTACATGGGGGCAATTGAATGAAGTCAATTTGTATTACTTGGAAAGGGCCGCCGGCAGGTGGGACATGGGATGGTTCTGTAGGTATTGCCTTTCCAATATTCTTTCTCAGACAGGTAAGGCATGACATTGCTCTTTTACTAGCATGAGAGGAGAATCCTGGGGCGCACCAGTATGCTCTTACCAATTTGCACATCCCCTCCTTGCCTAGATGAGTCAGCCCGTGAGCTGCTTCAGCCAGACACGGAAGGTATGCCCTGGGGGCCACTGGTTTACCATGTCCATCCGTCCAGAGCCCTGAGGACTCCTGGCCATATCCCTTTGCCTTCCAGACTGCTCTCTCCTGAGTGGAACACAAATTCTGCATTTCACACAACTTTCGTGTGTTGATGGTATTAAATACCATCAGTTGTGTGGTGTCTGTCCGTATGGGGGTAGCAGCTGCAAGCTTTGCAGCTTCGTCTGCTCGGCTGTTACCAAGGGATACTGGGTCTTGACTATATGTATGTGCTTTACATTTGATAACAGCCACTCTGTCGGGTTCCTGTATCGCTGTTAGAAGCCTTTTTATATGAGCTGCATGCGCTATCGGTGTGCCAGCTGCCGTCATGAAATTTCTGAGCCGCCATAGGGCTCCGAAATCATGTACTACCCCGAACGCGTATCTAGAATCGGTGTAGATATTGGCAGACTTACCCTTAGCCAATTCACATGCTCTGGTTAGGGCGACCAGTTCAGCAACCTGGGCTGAGTGAGGTGGGCCTAGTGGTTCCGCTTCTATGGTGTCTTGGTCATCTACGACTGCGTATCCAGTACACAAGTCTCCCGAGTCTGACTGTCTGTGACAACTACCGTCCGTGTAGAACGTGAGTTCTGCATCTTCTAGTGGATTGTCACTGATGTCAGGCCTTGCGGTAAAATTTTGGGTCAAATATTCCATACAATCATGTGCATCTTCCTTTGCATTAAATCCTCCTTCCCCATCACTCTCACCTCCCACCCTTTGTGTCTGTCCAGGCACACCTGGGAGAAATGTTGCAGGGTTTAATGCACTGCATCTCCTTATGGTGATGTTTACGGGGGCCATTAATGCCAATTCCCATCTCGTAAACCTTGCTGATGAGACGTGTCTGGTTTGGGCAGAATTCAATAAGGCAGATACCGCATGCGGTGTATGGATTGTGAGGTTGTGGCCTAGCACGACATCTTCGCTTTTTGTCACTAGCAATGCTATCGCTGCAACGCTACGCAAGCATGTGGGGAGGGACCGCGCTACCGTATCTAGCTGAGCGCTGTAGTATGCAACTGGCCTGCTGGCATCACCGTGTTTTTGTGTTAGTACACCTGCTGCGCACCCAGCACTTTCTGTTCCGTATAGTTCAAAGGGTTTCCCATAGTCTGGCATACCTAGTGCAGGTGCCTGCGTTAGACACTGTTTGAGTCTCTCAAATGCTGTTTCGGATTCGTCTGTATGCGAAATCCGATCAGGTTTGTTTGAGGAGACCATTTCCTGCAAAGGTAGCGCCAATATGGAAAACCCTGGGATCCAATTACGGCAATACCCACACATTCCTAAAAACGTCCTGATCTGTTGCTGGGTTTGTGGCAGTGTCATGTCTCTAATGGCTTGGATTCTATCAGCGGTCAAGTGTCTCAGTCCTTGTGTTAGACAGTGTCCCAAATATTTTACCTTAGTCTGGCATAATTGCAACTTGTCTTTGGAAACCTTGTGACCTGTGTCTGAAAGATGAAACAGGAGCTGTTTCGTATCCTTCAGGGATGCCTCCAGTGAATCTGAACACAGTAATAAATCGTCCACATACTGTATCAATACTGATCCACTGTCTGGTTGGAAAGACTGTAAACAATCATGCAAAGCCTGAGAAAATATACTTGGACTATCTATGAAACCTTGGGGTAACCGAGTCCACGTGTATTGGACTCCTCTGTATGTGAATGCAAACAAATATTGGCTGTCAGGGTGCAGAGGTACCGAAAAGAAAGCGGAGCAGAGGTCAATAACAGTGAAAAATTTGGCAGTGGGAGGAATTTGCATTAGGATGACAGCTGGATTAGGCACTACGGGGAACTGACTCTCAACTATTTTGTTAATCCCCCTTAGATCCTGCACTAGCCTGTAACCCCTCCCCCCACTCTTTTTAACAGGGAAGATGGGACTATTTGCTGTGCTGGACGTTCTTACTAGAATGCCCTGTTGTAGCAAGCGCTCTATTACGGGAAAAACTCCTAACTCCACCTCTGGCTTCAGAGGATACTGTGGGATTTTTGGAGCTATCCTACCATCTTTTACTTGCACAACTACTGGAGCTATGTTTGCCATTAATCCAGTGTCCTGTCCATCTTTTGTCCAAAGCGACTCTGGTATCTGAGATGTCATCTCTTCTACCTGGGATGGGTTCCTATTTGTCATAATGGTGTGTGACATTAATTTTGATGGGGAGTCTAACATGTCTCGTACTTCCTGAGCGTGATTCTCAGGGATGTCCAAGAATACACCTTCAGGAGTACAATAAATGACGCAACCCATTTTACATAGTAAGTCTCTTCCCAGGAGATTAGTTGGTGCAGATGCAGCCAGCAAAAAGGAATGCTTGGTATGCAAAGGCCCTATTGTAATCTCGGCTGGTTTGCTAACAGGGTAGTGCTGGACTACTCCTGTTACTCCCATGGCTGGAATTGTCCTACCAGTGGTTCTCATGCCCACTGTCGAATTTATCACTGACTTGGCCGCCCCTGTGTCTACAAGAAAGTTTAAAGTCTTACCAGCTACATTGATTGCAATTTCTGGTTCGTTTCCAAGACTAGCAATCAACTTAACTGGCTGCAGATTACAGGTATGGCCACACCCCTATTGGGTATGCTGACCTCCCTGAATCCCGCTGGCAGCAACTACTTGTGAGGGAGTTAGCTGGGAACTACCAGAGGCATGCCAATCTCTGTTCGGGGGATATCTTTTTGTTTCCCCTGTATGTGGCTCAAAACTCCGCCTCTGTGGACCCTGCTCCCAATGTCGTGTGTTGTGTTGTTGTCTAGGGGGCTGAAAAGATCTTTGTACATTCTTTGTTCTACATTCTCGTGCAAAGTGTCCCGGTCTGTTACAAGAAAAACATGTTATTACACTTGCCTTACCCACAGGATTCGGTGGTACATACGCAGGCTGCCTTGTGGTCAGCGCCTGTATACTTACGGACATCAACTTATCACTTTGCGATTCCCTGTGCCTAGTGATGTTTCTGTCGTGATCAATAGCAGCCTCTCTCAAGCCGGACACTGACAGACCTCGCCAGCATGGTTGCGTGGTCTGAACCCTAGTCTTTAATGTTTCCTTTAAACCATCCATCAGTACAGATACTGCTACTTCCCGATGGTTTGGGTTGGTCTTAATGTCTTCTATACCAGTGTACTTTGCCATTTCTAATAGTGCCCGGTGAAAATATTCTGTTGCCGTTTCGGACTCCTTTTGCTTAATGGAAAATATTTTATTCCATTTAACAACGGCTGGGAAATACTCTTTTAGCTGTAAATTTATCCTTTTTACATTATCCTTGTTGTACACGTCTGTAAGCGGTACATCTTTATCCAATGCACAATCAGCTAAAAACTGAGTTGCATCAACATTGGAAGGTAAACAAGCTCTTAGCAGTATCTGCCAATCCTTGTTGTTGGGTTCTACCGTGTTACCTAAATCCCTGATGTATTTTTGGCTAGCAACTAAATCCTTCCTGGGGTCAGGAAATTCGGACACTATTGTTCTTAATTCCATTCTGGAAAATGGAGTGTACATGGCAATGTTCCTTATGGGAGTGGCTCCAGAGACATCTGTTTTTCCATTGGGGACTGCTATTACCCTTACAGGAGCAATTCTAACAGCCTCTTCCTGTGTAGATTCTACAGCTTGTTGTGGTACAATTGTTTCAGTGTAGTGCATGGTGCCGTACTTACCCGTTGACACGACCTCACCTATCCCTCCGCTAGGGGCTTTCACTAATCTCGTGGGTGTCGCTGTGCCTACTGTGGTCTCTGCTATGGTGGCTGCAAGAGAGAGAGCTGAAATTGTTGCTGAATCGTCTTCTTGATCACACTCCTGAGGAAGGTTCAAAACAGGGTACATCTTGCACGGGTTAATACTTGCATGAGTTATTTGGTTAACATCATTAACATTTACAGTGTTACTAAGAGTTTGTGTTTTACAACCCAGTGCGTTTCTCTCCGCAATCAACTTTTCTCCTGCAATGTATGGTGGGGGAGGAGCTGTGGCAATCAACTTCCTGACTGCCCCAGATCCTGCCGCCAGAGCCAAACCTCTCTGTATCTCACCTTCCTGGTGCCATAACTGTAAATAATCATGATGCTGAATTCGTCTCTTTGCTGATTTTACGAGACATATCCTCCTCCTTAAATTTTGTAACACTTCTGGACTGAAGCTACCTATTCTTGGGAATTTGTCCCTGTCTTGTACAGTCATTCTCTCCCATTCATCACATAAAGATTCGGTGTGAATTCCATATTTTTCACACATTACATATCGTGCCGACCCAACTGGTCGGTTCACAGAATCAACCTGAACCAGGGTTGATCGCCCCCTACCTGAGCAACTGGCCCCCATAGTCTGCAGGTGTTGCTTAGTCCTCCTTGGATCTCTGTATCAAGGTTTTCAGCAAGCCTTTTCAGACAACCAAATTACTCCACAGTAGGCCGGCGGTGGCGGTTTACCGAGTACCCCACTCACTCGCCCACCTCGACCAATACGACCTGATCACACCGACGTGGTGCTGGCGTACTCGATACAGGGCCCCTATGGAACCTTCAGTTTACTGGAACATATGAGGGTTACCCGCAGGACACTTACTCTTTCCAGTAAAGGTGGGGTTGTTAGATAGTTCCTGAGTGACCAGCGAACTTCCCTTCCAAAAATAAAAAATTACACAAATCACGTCAGAATGTACAAATAGCGTTTGTGACCACTTTACTCTAATGGTATTAGGTCAGATCACTAACTACTGCACACAATTACGTGCGGTCCAATCGTTCAGTACACGAGCACTACTTGTCATGTACTGAAAGACCAATGGAATCGATGTTTCCGGCCGCGATTCCTTCAGCAAGAGCTTATGGCCTATATGGGTTCTGCACCAACACCCCAGGCGTTGTGCCACTGGACTTTTATAGCGGACCTTTTTACCTTATGACCTCCTGGTCTTGTTACCTTATGACCTCCTGGTCTTGTTACCTTATGGTCCGCTATACTCTAATGCTCAAATATTATTTAACCAGGGATGCCTCCCTGGCCACCGTATATGTCACTTACACGTATGTCCCTTGACGAGTACCCGGCTTTCCTTTTGGTTCCACCTTAAAGTTATATAAACTTTTGTATACAAAACACACTCACTCAACACATGTACACTTTGTTTCTATATCTATTTCTGCGCAGAAATTGTCTTCAGGCCAAGAGTGTTACCAATTAGGAGCAGGATCTGTTAAACTAAATTTCAGATTTTCTAAAAACAGATTTGCGTTATTTACCGCTTCGCGTTATCTACCGCTGTGCGTTAATTATCGCCTTGCGCTAATTATCGCTTTGCGCTAATTCAACTTTTTCGTGACTTGAGCTACTTGAGCGTAACCGGACGCTACGTTGCGTAATGAACGCTGCGTGCGTCTGCCTTTGGATTGCGTACGCTAGTCTTTGTTAGCGACACGTGTACGCAATGCAAAGGATCCACCGTAACACAATATATTTTTATCAATGTAAATGATCCCTGATCATCTACCGCAATCCACACTGACTGCCTTGTATCTCAGACAAACCGTGTGTTTGTTCTATACTTTAACTATCACCTCTACTATTAAATAACAGCAAATCTCTTTTTAGCACTTTCTATCAACTATAAAATTTGGCAGACAGGAATAGTGATATACGAAAAAATGAAATACACAAGTGAAAAGAAATGCAGGTATGTATGCGTACGCAAGACAAAAGAAAAATAAACAGTTTTAAAAAGACACAAGCGTTTTGTTCTTACTTCCGGTTACCGGGTTCCTTCAGCACTCTTTATCTAAGCGAAGCAGACGCTTATCCCGTCAGCAACTGCGAGACAACCTCCCACCCTTTTGCTGGGGGATAATGTCTGCTGATCTACCTAGTGCAGATGTGAAAAGGACCGGACGAGCCCGCAATTGACAATGCTAAATTCCTTTGTCGTATAAACAACCCTTTATGAAGCTAAGAACACTGTACGCTGTTTACTTAAGAAGTACCGTAATGGTACGCTAGTTGCGTAACGATCGCTCAGCCGTAGGCGAGACGCTCAGGCGTCACGTTCGCTCACGGCCCAGGGATCACAGGACACGTTATTGGTTGTGTCTAGGGGAAAGATTCGCTATGGCGTAGCATACGCTCGAGACCACGAGGAGGTCACCAGCGATGCAGACGCTCACAACACTATACCTTGATGTTAAAACCTTATACCAATGAAATACACTGAATACCTTAATGTGAGTACAGGGTGTAAGTGCAACCTTGTGTAACCTGACTGTCTACAAAGCTGCATGAGCGTCACCGACGCTCAAATGAACACTTATCACTATAGAAAATACACAGATACTGGTTTAGGTTTCCAAAGCCTATTAACTGTATTATACCTAATATACTTGTAAAAGGGGATAACAGTACATATGATACGCTACAATATAACAGAGACCTCCTAACCACAGAACTAAACAATAAATACAATAAGACAATACTACGCTGACCTAAATGAAATACAATACAATACTATAATACTATAAGGTATTTAAGAGAAAAGAGGAGAGAGGGAGATAGAGAGAGAGAGAGAGAGAGAAATTGGCTCGCAGAAAGACAATGATTATGGAGAGAACTTACGCACAAAGGGTATGATCGCCAGCGCCTCGATATCCAGCTCCCGATTATCAGCAGATAACCGTTGATGAGAGAGTGAGAGCTGGATGTGGTCGGCCTGCCTATTTATGCTCCACACACAATGCAATCTCCTGGTCCTACAATCCCATTGTCTATTGGCCGAAGGAATTCGGCCCTGCATCATAACAAAAGGTCATAGGGTGATTCATACAGGTGGGCTGTGACGATTTCCAACAGCTCAGGTGGGTGGGAAACTGGGTTTCCCGCCGCATACCTGAGTATGTGTAAATCATAGAAATGGACATAAACTTCTTATGTCCATAACTATTCGCACGAGCGATTAATACGCTCCAAACCAACACCGGAATATTGCTAATTAAATACTCTTCCGATGGGTACCAAACACTGCAGTATGATTCCTGTTAGACCCTTCGTACGATATAAAGAGGGATTCCTCAGCTCTGGGACATTGTACTTTAACCAAACTTACAGAAACTATCAAAGGGATCATGATCTATAAACTACATTAATTGTGAACATTTGTAACTAATGAGTCGCACGCTACGATCACATAAACTCTACCGTAAATGCGCATACTGCGCGTGCGAGTGCACGCTAATGCGGGTATGCGCTTCCACGGGAGAGCGTACGCATGCGCAGCACGGACCAGTGTGCGGTGCAAATATGGCAACGTGCATTGAGACATTTTTCTGACTTTGACAATACTAAAAACAAAATCTGTAATTTTAGCTGTTTCAGATCCAAAACCAAATAAAAAACCCGAAAGGGTGATTTTGGCCAAACCAATCCATATCCATAACATGAAAGGAGATCCAGATCCAAAACCAAAACACAAAACCCAAAAATTGTCCAGTGCACATCTCTAGAAAGAGTTGATATCAGAAAGAGATTATTATAGTCCCCAAAAAATGTAATTGTTCGGGGTAAGTTTAAAATACATATGTATTTTATGATAATAAAATGCTGTACATTTGGCTTTTTGAAATGAGGCTTGATATAGTGAATTAACACAAATTAAATACAATAACTCTCAACCAAGCAAACAAAATATATAGTAACAAACAACATGAGACAAAGATAATAATAGGAATAGTACAAACAAGGAATAACAATTATAAAATCTATTGAGAGAGGAAATACCTTATGTGATAGAAATCCTGTTGAAAGTAAAAAAAAATGGAAAGGTAGAAATGGCAACGCATTTCGTGGTCACCTGCCCACTTCCAATTTTACTGTGAACATACAGTAGCAAGTTTTTTTTACATTTATTTGTTTGAAAAGGGTGTGGTATGCATGACCGATGGTCTCCAGTGTACCTCGGAATGCCGGCAGGGGGCGAGCGCAACAAGTCCCTTGCGGGCTCACTGTGCTTGCCACGATGTGGGCTCGGTGGCAACCTGTGGTCGCCACGGGTTCTATTCCGACTCTATGGGTGTCGTGGACACCCACGAGTGGGAATAGTCCCTGTTGGTTGGCATGCTGACCGTCGGGATTGTGATGGTGCAGGATGTAGGGAAAGGTATTGTGACCAGCGGTCTCCTGACCGCCGGTCACATAACTACATCCTGTTTGAGAATGACACATTATTTTTACCCCTTTTTTTAACATATATAGATGTGTTATTATTTTATTACTATTATTATCCTTTATTTATATGGATCTGCAGCGCCCATTACACAGTACATAATCAAATGAGCAAACAAGAAAACAGCACTTACAGTTCAAGAAAATATAGGACAGATATAGAAAACCCGGGGTTAGCTGCCATCAAAGGGAGTATGGAGTATAACATAGTGTAAGTAGAAAAGGAAAGGCACATGACGGGAGAAGGCTCTGCTCTTGCGAGCTTACAATCTAAAAGGAGAAGGGCTAACAGACCAGGGTGACACAGAAGTGGTATTGTTCTCTTGTATCCTTGCTGCGTATGTGACTGCTGGCATAACAGGAGCCTTGCGTAAATAACCTCCCGCTGCCATTGAATTAACATTGCAACGCCAGCTCCAACCACATAACGCTTCCACAATGAAGCAAACAAGAGGACTCATTTGTACCATAAAGTAAAGGAGAGACAAAGAATAGGAGGGGTTGAAAAAATAAGTAGAGATGAGCAGGTTCAGTTCATCAAGATCCGAACCCCCCGGAACTTCACGTGGTTTACACAGGTCCGAGGCAGCCCCGGTTCTTCCCGCCTTATACGCAAAACCTGAATGGGGGAAAACGTCATCAACCCACTGTCGGATTCTCACGAGATTCGGATTCCATACAAAGAGCCACGTGTCGCCGCAATTTTCACTCATGCATTGTCGAGATAGCGAGAGGACGTGGCTACGTTCTCTGCCTGAATAGCCCAATATCAGCTAAATATCAGCTCAATATCTGTGCTCAGTATCAGTGCTGCATTGTGGTGACCAGTATATAGTAGTACAGTACAGTAGTCCATTGCTGTATTTTGCTGCTCCGTGTCAGTTCTATTATCCTGAACAGTGCTCAGTATCTGTGCTCATTATTATCATTGCTGCATTGTGGTGACCACTGACCAGCATTGTGGTGACTAAAAGTCCAGTATCTTGCTGCTGTAGGGTGCTGTGGTAGTGTCCTGTCACTGTGCATAGGTCATCATCATTCCAGTCAGAGTGGTAACTGGTATCTATCTAGTGGTATCCTTTTCCAGACATTACTGCCATCTAATTCCAGATATATTACTGGCACATAATTCCACACATTAAAAAATGGAGAACAAAAATGTGGAGGGTAAAATAGGGAAAGATCAAGATCCACTTCCACCTAGTGCTGAAGCTGCTGCCACTAGTCATGGCAGAGACAATGAAATGCCATCAACGTCGTCTGCCAAGGCCAATGCCCAATGTCATAGTAGAGAGCATGTAAAATCCAAAAAAAACAAAAGTTCAGTAAAATTACCCAAAAATCTAAATTAAAAGCGTCTGAGGAGAAACATAAACTTGCCAATATGCCATTTACGACACGGAGTGGCAAGGAACGGCCCTGGCCTATGTTCATGGCTAGTGGTTCAGCTTCACATGAGGATGGAAGCAGTCATCCTCCCACTGGAAAAATGAAAAGAATTAAGCTGGCAAAAGCACAGCAAAGAACTGTGCATTCTTCTAAATCGTAAATCCACAAGGAGAGTCCAATTGTGTCGGTTGCGATGCCTGACCTTCCCAACACTGGACGGGAAGAGGTGGCTCCTTCCACCATTTGCACGCCCCCTGCAAGTGCTGGAAGAAGCATCCACAGACCAGTTCCTGATAGTCAAATTGAAGATGTTACTGTTGAAGTACACCAGGATGAGGATATGGGTGTTGCTGGCGCTGAGGAGGAAATTGACAAGGAGGGTTCTGATGGTGAGGTGGTTTGTTTAAGTCAGGCACCCGGGGAGACATCTGTTGTCCGTGGGATGAATAAAGCCATTGACATGCCTGGTCAAAATACAAAAAAAATCCCCTCTTCGGTGTGGAATTATTTCAACAGAAATGTGGACAACTGGTGTCAAGCCGTGTGTTGCCTTTGTCAAGCTGTAATAAGTAGGGGTAAGGACGTTAACCACCTAGGAACATCCTCCCTTATATGTCACCTGGAGCGTATTCATCAGAAGTCATTGACAAGTTCAAAAACTTTGGGTGACAGCAGAAGCAGTCCACTGACAACTAAATCCCTTCTTCCTCTTGTACCCAAGCTCCTGCAAACCACACCACCAACTCCCTCAATGTCAATTTCCTCCTTAGATAGGAACGCCAATAGTCCTGCAGGCCATGTCACTGGCAAGTCTGGATCTTTGAGTGGAACGCCTACTGCTGCTGGTGCTGCTGTTGTTGCTGCTGGGAGTCGATCATCATCCCAGAGGGGAAGTCGAAAGACCACTTGTACTACTTCCAGTAAGCAATTGACTGTCCAATTGCGAGGAAGATGAAATATCACAGCAGTCATCCTGTTGCAAAGCGGATTACTCAGGCCTTGTTAGACGTGCGTCCGGTATCCACCGTTAGTTCACAGGGACTTAGAGAATTGCTTGAGGTAGTGTGTCCCCGGTGCCAAATACCATCTAGGTTCCACTTCTCTAGGCAGGCGATACCGAGAATGTACACAGACATCAGAAAAAGAGTCACCAGTGTCCTAAAAAATGCAGTTGTACCCACTGTCCACTTAACCACGGACATGTGGACTAGTGGAGCAGGGCAGATTAAGGACTATATGACTGACAGCCTACTGGGTAGATGTATTGCCTCCCGCAGCAACAACAGCAGCGGCGGCACCAGTAGCAGCATCTTGCAAACGCCAACTCATTCCTAGGCAGGCTACGCTTTGTATCATCGCTTTCCATAAGAGGCACACAGCTGACAACCTCTTACGGAAACTGAGGAATATCATCGCAGATTGTCTTACCCCAATTGGACTCTCCTGGGGATTTGTGACATCGGACAACGCCACCAATATTGTGCGTGCATTACATCTGGGCAAATTCCAGCACGTCCCATGTTTTGCACATACAATGAATTTGGTGGTGCAGAATTTTTAAAAAAATTACAGGGGCGTGCAAGAGATGCTGTCGGTGTCCCGAAAAATTGCGGCCCACTTTTTTCATTCAGCAACCGCGTGCCGAAGACTGGAGCACCAGCAAACACTCCTGAACATGCCCCACCATCATCTGAAGCAAGAGGTGGTAACGAGGTGGAATTCAACCCTCTATATGCTTCAGAGGATGGAAGAGCAGCAAAAGACTATTCAAGCCTATACATCTGCCTATGATATAGGCAGAGGGGGAATGCACCTGACTCAAGCAGTGGAGAATGATTTCAACATTGTGCAAGGTTCTCCAACCCTTTGAACTTGCGACACGTGAAGTCAGTTCAGACACTGTCAGCCTGAGTCAGGTCATTCCCCTCATCAGGCTTTTGCAGAAGCAGCTGGAGAGATTGAAGGAGGAGCTAAAATGGAGCAATTCCGCTAGGCATGTGGGACTTGTGGATGGAGCCCTTCATTCGCTTAACCAGGATTCACGGGTGGTTAATCTGCTGAAATCAGAGCACTACATTTTGGCCACCGTGCTCAATCCTAGGTTTAAAGCCTACGTTGTATCTCTCTTTCTGGCAGACACAAGTCTGCATATGTTCAAAGACCTGCTGGTGAGACAATTGTCAAGTCAAGCGGAACGTGACCCGCCAACAGTTCCTCCTTCATTTTCTACCGCCACTGGAGCTGCCAGGAAAAGGATAAAATTTCCAAACCCACCCGCTGGCGGTGATGCAGCACAGTCAGGAGCGGTAGCTGACATCTGGTCCGGACTGAAGGACCTGCCAACGATTACTGACATGTCGTCTACTGTCACTGCATATGATTCTGTCACCATTGAAAGAATGGTGGAGGATTATATGAGTGACAGCATCCAAATAGGCATGTCAAACAGTCCGTACATATACTGGCAGGAAAAAGAGGCAATTTGGAGGCCCTTGCAAAAATTGGCTTTATTTTACCTAAGTTGCCCCCCCCCCCCCCCCCCCCCAGTGTGTACTCCAAAAGAGTGTTTAGTGCAGCCGGTAACCTTGTCAGCGATCAGCGTAGGAGGTTACTTCCAGAAAATGTGGAGAAGATGATGTTCATCAAAATGAATTATAATCAATTCCTCCGTGGAGAAATTTACAAGCAATTGCCTCCAGAAAGTTCACAGGGACCTGTGATGGTGGATTCCAGTGGGGACGAATTAATACTCTGTGAGGAGGGGGATGTACACAGTGAAAGGATTGAGGAATCGGACAATGAGGTTTCGGTGGATATCTTGCCTCTGTAAAGCCAGTTTGTGCAAGGAGAGATTGATTGCTTCTTTTTTGGTGGGGGTCCAAACCAACCAGTCATTTCAGCCACAGTCGTGTGGCAGACCCTGTCGCTGAAATGATGGGTTTTTTTAAGTATGCATGTCCTGATTATACAACATAAGGGTTGGTGGGAGGGCACAAGGACAATTCCATCTTGCACCTCTTTTTTTTATTTATCTTTGCATCATGTGCTGTTTGGGGACTATTGGTTTAAGTGCCATCCTGTCTGACACTGCAGTGCCACTCCTAGGTGGGCCAGGTGTTTGTGTCGCCCACTTGGGTCGCTTAGCTTAGTCATCCAGCGACCTTGGTGCAAATTTTAGGACTAAAAATAATATTCTGAGGTGTTAGGTGTTCAGAATAGACTAGAAATGAGTGGAAATTATAGTTATTGAGGTTAATAATACTATAGTATCAAAATTACCCCCAAATTCTATGATTTAAGCTGTTTTTTAGGGTTTTGTAAAATAAAACACCCGAATCCAAAACACACCCGAATCCGACAAAAATTCTTAAGGGAGGTTTTGCTAAAACGCGTCTGAATCCAAAACACGACTGTGGAACCGAATCCAAAACCAAAACACAAAACCAGAAAAATGTCCGATGCACATCTCTAAAAATAAGTATTAAGAAATTTCAGATCATCTGAACAGACTGTAAAGGAAACACAAAGGAAAGCTAAAAGTGAGAGTAAAAACAGAGCTACCAGTGACGGAAGTCCCGGAGGCAATGGAGTCGGTTGCCGCCGGGCTCCAGCAGTGAAGGGGGCACCTTCTCCATTTCCTCCTGTGTCCTTCAATCACTTATGAGCATAGTCGCTACCACAGTTTATCATTTATTCCTCTAGAGCCCCTTCACTGTTTATTCAGTGAAAGGGGCAGTGGGTTTTGCCGGCAGTGTGCCCGCCCCTTGAGGCTGACCGACTCCCGCCCGCTGATACCCCTGCTGTCCGGCACCTGACCCTGGCTTGTGCGTATTCCCGTCACCGGCTCCTGCATGCAGACACTGTGCTGCCCGGCTCCCTCCACCTGACAGTGTGTATGCCCGGCACTGGTTCCCGCATGCAGATACCGCGCTGCCCGGCTCCCTCCACCTGACAGCACGGATGCCCGGCACCGCCTCCCGCATGCAAACACTGCGCTGCCCGGCTCCCTCCACCTGAGAGCGTGTATGCCCGGCACCGGTTCCCGCATGCAGACACCGCACTGCCCGGCTCCCTCCACCTGACAGCGTGTATGGCCGGCACCGGTTTCCACATGCCGACACCCTGGCAACTGGTGAGAAGGGGTAATAATGGGGGAGAGTGACGAGGTGGGCACAGTGTGTATATGTGTGAGTGTGTGTGTGTGTGTGTGTGTGTGTGTGTGTGTATAACTGGTGAGAAGGGGGAATAACAGAGAAGAGTGCCGGGGTGGGCACAGTGTGTGTGTGTGTGTGTGTGTGTGTGTGTGTGTGTGTGTGTGTGTGTGTGTGTGTGTGTATATAACTGGTGGGAAGGGGGAATAACAAATTGGTGAGAAGGGGGAATAACAGAGAAGAGTGCCGGGGTGGGCACAGAGTGTGTGTGTGTGTGTGTGTGTGTGTGTGTGTGTGTGTGTGTGATTGTGTATATGTGGCTGTGTGTGTTGGTGGTGAAGTGGTGAAAGTGAGGAGGGGGGGCCACCATTAGTCTTTTTCGCCTCCAGGATTCTGATATGAACTTACGCCCCTGAGAGCTACTATAGAAAAAAGTACTTTCACTGTAATAGAGAGATATACATTGGGGCCTGGGTATAATGAAGTCCGAGTTCGGCTGCCATGCGAGACACTGGCTGAATTCAGACATTTTTTAAAGGGCAATCATGTACAAGGCTAAACCATGTCTTGTACCAGATTGCACCTTAAAAAAAAGTCGGAATTCGGCCGGCATCAAGCATGGCCACCAAATTCAGACTTCACTACATGCTATGCCCAAGATGTAGTCATAGGGGGAGATTCAAATGTTTGAAAAGTCAGTTGGGAGTCTGTTTTTTTCTATCTACTAGACAGGAAAAAACAGACACCCAACCGACTTTTCAAACATTTTAATCTCCCCCTTAATGTCTATTGAATGTTGACATTCAGAATGTGACCACTGTGCACATTGTCTAACTGTCAAATTTCAGAAGTCAACATAGCGGACTGTCACAAAGCCAACATTACAGATTTAGGTTGAGAGTTAGGATTAGGATAGGGTTAGGGCTATAACAGTAGAAAAGCATTAAGCAAACTGTCAACATGTCATATGTCGATATAATGTCCATTTCAACATTATGAATGTTGACATTTTGTACCCAATGCATATAACGCACTGTGTACTAGGGGACAGTGCAAATGCAAAGTGTTTTCAACAGTCTTACTCTGAGAGAAATGCCACCACATAAACTTCTTATGCTTAGGGGTAAATTCACTAAAGCTTCTAAAACAGAAAATTGGTGATTTTTCAATTTGCCTTTTAAAAAGGCTCTGTATTGGTTGCTATGGGCAACATCACCAATTCTCTTTTTTAGAAGCTTTAGTACATTTACCCCTTATAGGAATGCCACTCCATAAGCTTCATTTAAAAGTTGCAGCAGAAGCTATTCTACTCTCAAATCTCTATCCTAGCCAACCACTAAATCATTTCTTAATAAAGTGATGTCAAGGTTGATTGACTATGAAATCCTTACATGATCTTCAGAGGGCACAAGGGTATTTGGGCCTGATTCAGTAAGGATTGTGAACGCATGCTGGGGCCACACATTGCAGGGCAAGACCGCCCAGCATGCTGTCACCAAAATCATGCCCCGGTCATATCTCCGTTCACGTACCAACGCCTCCCATTTTCAGGCCACACCCCTGCATTGCTCCGTCTGGGAAATGCATCTTTTTTGTAATTTTTGTGGTTTGATCACATTCTGCGATCCAACCTGAATCAGCCCCTTTGTCCCTAGAAATGTATTCTCTCCAAGTGACCCTTACATACTGTTTACATTAAGGCAAAAATCCTGTCCCTTGCCCTCAATAGGTACTTTATTTGTACTGCATTCCTTAATTATTTGTTTGGTTACAGGTACTCAATGACAGTGCTATTTTTCAGAAGCAACTAGCAGGAACTCAGGGGGTAATACCAAGTTGATCGCAGCAGGATTTTTGATAGCAATTGGGCAAAACCATGTGCACTGCAGGGGAGGCAGATATAACATGTGCAGAAAGAGTTAGATTTGGGTGGGTTATTTTATTTCTGTGCAGGGTAAATACTGGCTGCTTTATTTTTACACTGCAAATTAGATTGCAGATTGAACACACCCCACCCAAATCTAACTCTCTCTGCACATGTTATATCTGCCTCCCCTGCAGTGCACATGGTTTTGCCCAATTGCTAACAAAAATCCTGCTGCGATCAACTTGGAATTACCCCCTCAGTTCCTGAACCTCTCATGACATATAACATAATCAGGAACTGGGTTCCTGAACCTGTCCTGGTTCAAAATGTATTTCCCATAAGATAAGGTGGTTAATTCAGAGTTGGTCGTAGATATGTTAAACTTAGCACATCTACAATCATAGCGGTGATGCTTTTGTACTTGATAAGTAGCTCCCTACCTGCGCAGCTCCTGGGCCACAGCGGCTGCTTGTGACATCACGCAGTCCCCGCGGCCTGCCCCCCACATGGTCTTGACACGCCTGCGTTGCCTGGACCACGCCCCCAAAACAGCGGCCAAATGCCTCCGGCCCGCCCCCTCCTGCCCAGCGAACGCCTCTGCCTGACAATCAGGCAGAGGCGATCGCTGGGCTGAGATGCCGGTAGCATCTCTAGCATGTGCATGCGCAGTTCAGACCTGATCGACCCCTAGTTCCTGAACCTATTTTTCCAGAACAATAGTACTGCTCAATGCAGTTCACAATGAGGGTCATTCTGAACTGATCGCACGCTGCAGTTTATCGCAGCGGTGCGATCGGGTCAGTACTGCGCATGTGCCGGCGCATGCCAGATGTTTGAAGGCCGTCGTTGCCTAGCGATCGCCTCTGCCTGATTGCTGGGCAGGAGGGAGGGAGGGAGCTGGACGGCGGCGTTAAGCCATCATTTAGGGGGCGCAGTGCAGCCAATGCAGGCGTGGCTGGACCTTTGGAGGGGCAGGCTGTGGCAGCTGCATGACATCACAGGCAGCCACTGCGACCCGGGCAGTGAAGAGGTTCTTCGCAGGAGCTGCGCTGGCTGGGAGGTACTCCTGAAATGCAAAAGCATCGCCACTGTGTGATGCTTTTGCACTTCTGCGGGGAGAGGGCGGCAACTGATATGAGGGGCGTACTAGCCCTGTGCTGGGCGTCCCCCCGCATTTCTGAGTGCCTAAATTTAGCACAGCTACAATCAACTCGGAATTACCCCCAATGTTCATGCATTTTGTATGCTCAGAACAGGATAGCACACTTCTATAATTATAGTACCATATAATGACAAGGAGACACGGTGGGGTAGGGTTATTTCAATATATAGCAGTATGGAATATCAGTGCTATAGGGACCTATTTATAATGTCAGATTAAGTGCAGAACGTATAAATAAAATAAGTCATAAGAGCATAAAGTTAATTTTCAGTTAAATAAAAATCCTTAGCCCATTCATAGAGGCTTCCAGTGGGTTAAGTTATAGTATGTATAGACAGTATGTCTAATTGTTAAGCAATTTTCTATCAATCAATAAATTAATTTTTATAGCAAGTAATCTGCAGCACAATTTGCCTTAAACACATTTTAAACAAGAAGGACAAAAATATTCCTCATCAAAAAACAAAATATACAAAACATTAATCATGTAAAATATTTACATTCTCTGGACTTTTTAAAATCCACTGAAAAACTATTCCAGAGATGTTTCATCTGTTATTTTACGTCTAACTCTGAGAATAATAAATAGTACATAACAAGAACACGTGAGAGTACTACTATGGCTTGTTGGAGGTCATCACCTCAGAAATATATTTTGGACTTGCGTTATGTAAATACATACAATAGAAGCTGAAAATTAAAGTCAATTGTAAATGGAACTGGGATGTACACTGTACTGCAAATATTTTTAAAACTGGTGTAATATGCTCATTAATTTTTGTCCTTGTCAAAAGCTGCTCCATTCTGTACAAGTTGCAAGCAACATATAATTCATTTTACAGTAGGTACACCAAACTAAAGGGCCTAATTCAGAGATGGATGCAGCAGCGCGTTCGCTCACAGCGGCCACGTCCATCTAGTCTGCACACTTACCGCAGTGCTCGTACATGACCTTACACATTGTGAAGGATGAGGCCGCAGTGTGATTGACAGCATGTAAGCTATTTTATTTTATTTTAATGATGTTTTATTAAAACGTGTATTAAGTCTAACAACACATGGTTTGATTTTTTTTTTCTTTCCGGGTGAACTCTGGTATGATGTTCTCTTTTGGAAAAAACAGGAATCAGATCTTCCATGTATATCTTTGAGAAACAGAGAACATTCACATAGACAATTAATGACAAATAGCTGTGCTAATTCTTCTCGTGTTCCTCAAGATCATCGATGCTGATCCATTTTTGGTCTCCACTGGCAGTCATGTGACTGAGGCAGGAATCACGACAAAACTCAGGCGACCGGCACAGGAACGCCGACAAACAACATCCCGAGGTAACTGTTTGGGTTAGAGACAAGAGGG
The DNA here is from genome assembly GCF_028390025.1 of Pseudophryne corroboree. Taxonomy (NCBI): domain Eukaryota; kingdom Metazoa; phylum Chordata; class Amphibia; order Anura; family Myobatrachidae; genus Pseudophryne; species Pseudophryne corroboree. Next base: position 268,995,278 of record NC_086451.1, on the reverse strand, counting down.
GTGAAGGGTTAGGGTTAGGCTCTAGAGGGGTAAGGGTTAGGTACTGGCGGGGGGGTAGCCATAGCTGACACCCCCTGAGAGATAGTCATAGCCAACACCCCTGGAGGGTTAGGGTAGGGGAGTGTAAACATAATTATCCTGTCCAGTGTGGATCTTTATTTATAAAAAAAATGCTAAAAACTGCTAAAATTATATCATTTAGGTCTTGTTTTATATAATTTAGGCCTTCTTTTGTTCATGGCTGAAGACAGCATAGATGGGCCCAGGTAATGGGAGGGGACATGCCTAATGTAAGAGGGCATGACCACACCGCGTCACAAAAAGATACTATTTAAAATAATATTTATGGTGCGGTGAAGCTGCACCACGTACTACATATAGGGGGCGCCATTGTGCTCCCCAGCAGCCAGAAGCAGATCAGGCCAGGGGCAAGATCAGTGTGATAACTACTGCACATGATCAGTGTGATAACTACTTGCCATTGCACAGAGGAGGCCGCCCACACAGCAGCCCAGGCTGACAGGTAAGGGGAGTGTGCAGTGGACCTGGGTCCCCCCATCAGGCCGTGGCCCAGGTAATTAGTATCTGCTCCCCCCTCTCAGCACCACTGCTTTTGTTATTACAGTATTAATATCCTCATTAGCATTCATTTCCAGTAATTTCCTGTCAGTTTTGACCACCACACAATATTGTTTTTCTCAATATCGGACAAAGGCTGGCTGGCTAAACTAAGCAACAGAGCACTAACACATGGTAGTTTATAGCACATCTACTGTATCACACATTGTCACACAGCTGTGGCAGACAGGAGGATGGGAGTTTAATAAACTATGACCCCATAGAAAGTAACGGAGAATGTTTTCATTAATTAAGAACTAGCTCAGAAACCCTAGGGAAGTACAGGGAAATGGAGGTGAAGTATATAGTGGTAGGCAAGTAATAGAATGATAAATTGATCAAAAAGATTATTAAAAAAATATATAAATTAAGATGTGGACTATTTCAACATCTATTTTGAAGCATATTTGGAGAGAAATGGCCATAAAAGAATACAAAAATGATCAATTTATTAAATAAAATGAACATATGTGAGGCCTAGATCAAAAGTTGTACCTGTTCTGCAGAAAATTTGAAAAATTAGGGTCCAATATGTGAACTGGTGGCAGGGTCATGGAGGTCCAAGGCAAATTCGTACCTGTGGGCAGCGGAGGCTAGCCCATCTGTTTCTGATCCCATAGAAAAGTTACTGTAGCACAAATTGCTGAAACAGTTATTGCTGGATATGATTGAAAGGTGTCAGAACACACAGTGCACTGCATCTTGCTGTGTATGGGTCTGTGTTGTTGCAGACTGGTCAGAGTTCGAATGCTGACACCTATCAACCACCGAAAGCACCTACAACGAGAACATGAGCTTCAGAACTAGACCATGGGGCAATGGAAAAACATGGTCAGGTCTGATGAATGGCGTTTCCTTTTACATTATGTGGACAGTCAGGTACGCAGGTATTGTTTACCAGGGGGAAGAGATGGCACCAGTCTATGGGAAGAAGACAAGCTGGCAGAGGCAGTGTGATGCTCTGGGCAATATTCTGCTGAAAAACCTTGGGTGATGCCATTTATGTGGAGGTTACTTTGACATGCAACTATATATTCTGCAGAGTCTTACTGCAGACCTAGGGGAAGCATTATAATACAGTATGTGTCTATGCTCATATGAAACACATATTATAGGTACATAAAGAAATGTATGTAATGTAGTCAAAAGGCCAACAATAATATAGTTGCAATCATAATATCTGCACCACATTGTCAACAGCTATGATGTTGACATAGTCAACATTTCAGAGAGGTGTAAATCTGCACAAGATACGATATGTACTGTATTGTATTATATTAAATCATTGAAAAAACAACATCCAGCTTATAGTCAAATAAGTTCAGCAATAGGTTGGTGGTGCTCCCAGAAGATAGTTTGTTAAACTACAGAGAAAAGATTGTCTTTTGTGAAGGTAAAAGACAAGAGCAACTATACGTCTTTTCCAGGGCACACTTATGTAATTGATAATGAATTGGTTAAAATGTAGCTTTTAATGGAATACAGTTAAAAAGAGGGGAGCAGACACTAGTATATACATCACATAACTACAAAAATGCTGAGATTATAGGCGAAAAATAAGTATAAGCGAAAATATATATTCCATTGGAAAAAATAATAAAATTAGTGAGTCCCTGTATCTGGAAATAATTCAGGGAGAAATTGCTCACTTAGGCTCAGTGTGATATTCCAATTTAATCAGTAATCTGTGCTGTGTCTGGGTGTCTCAAAATTTAGTTCTGTGTGAACTATTATTCTTTCATACAGAACTGAATTCTCAAAATGTCAACAGCTGAAAATTCAACATTGTAAGAATTTCAACATGAGGGTTAGGCTGTGACTGGAAGTTAGCGTTAGGCTGCAGCAGATGGGGGGAGTTAGGGTCAGCTGCCAAATACTGAAACATTGAAGGATCTGAGGTATGACCCAGAATAGATGGTCACATGACAAGCGGTACCCGGCAAAAGCCACTATAGCCACTGCAGCCACCAGAAGAAGGTCACTGCTGGGCTAACAGGACATGTCAACATTTCACCACTGTCTACATGGTAAATTTCGACTATGTCAACATCTAAAATTATGATGATGTCAACATGATGAATGTCACCATTATAACCAAACCACATTATACCGTATGGCTTGCTAAAGATTAAGGCCTTTCTAAGCAGTCCATTACATGGATCATACCCTTTTTAAAGTCATGAATGGACTGGTAAAGGATTCATGAAGGCTGCTTACAGAGTTAGTAATTCAGACAAGCAGTTTTATTTATTTCAATGTAAGTTGTCCATTAGAAATACTACACTATATACTCTATTTTTGTTTTGTCTGAAACCACATAATGTATTAAGACTGCAATCCCTGCTAAATTAAGCCCATTGTGTCTCTCAGATAAGCTCTCAATTTATGATTTATTTGGTACTTGTTCACTTGTTTGCATTGTCGAAGTACAATTTTCCTCAGCTATACTTCACTATATGAGCACTATATTTTCTCTTACTCTACAAATATAATATGTCTGAAAAACAGCAGGTGTCTTGGAAGACTGCCATCTACCTTTTCGAAGGAGGGAATGTATTTATAGCTTGCCAAAAAACTTGTACTAGGATTTACTATAGGAATATATGTTATGACTGTTTTAAATAATGGCCTGATTGTCAGAGAAATCACTATAATAAGGTCTAATGTAAGTTACTACTCCTTCAAAGCCCTAAAATATTTTATTTACATATGGTAATTATTTATAATGTAGGTTCAGCGGTGCTAGTTTTCAACCTATGATTGCAGAATCCTTCCCTATAAGATATGGGGCTATCATGGTCAGGGAACCTGGAGCATGTGCTCGGGGTGTCAGTGGAGGCAGAAGATGCCAATTAACCAGAAAAAAAATTCAGTCAAATGGAAGTATCACTGTAAGGAGTGTGACCAGCTCTTAATACTTAAAGAGTCCAGCCAGAGGGTGATACGGGGTGAGGAAAGGGCCCTATCATGACAGTCAATGGCAGAAGATCCTAATCTTGTACATACCTTCCAAAGTGCTGTATGAGAGTCCCGCACTTTACCCTAGTGGGTCAGGCCCATACCATGCAATGTAGCTGCAATCAGTATTTATGCCTCAGTTCCCTGACTAAGGGAGTGTCAGATACAGCAACATGAGTGCAACTCTGTTCCTACAAATTCCCTTCTCACACTTCTCGGGGTATTTTTAGCAAAAAAAAATCCCTTAGAATGTATAATTTTTACTCAATCTCACATGTTGGTTACACCCCTCCTGGAACTTTTCATGCTATGTGTCTGATCAGGAGTGAAAATGTGTTTTACCACAGTTTTCTGCAGACCAGTATGGAGCTCGTCAAGCAAGTCCAATGTGGAGATCTAGTGTGTCAAGATGAATGTGAGAGTGCTGAGCTTGTTCACATGGACCAGATGGAAATTCCAACACATAGGATCCAAGTGACATAGAATATGAGAACACAGAGAACACAGGGGGTAATTCAGATCTGATCGCTGCTGTGCATTTCGCACAGCAGGCGATCAGGTCCTAACTGCGCATGCATATGTACCGCAATGCACACGTGCGTCAGACAACTACAATGGGCATCGCCGGTCAGGGATGGGACGGTGCAAAAAATCCGATTGCACAGACATTTGCAAGGTGATTGAAAAGAAGAGGCTGTTTGTGGGAGGCAACTGAGCATTTACAGGAAGTGTTCGGAAAAACGCAGGCGTGCCCAAGCATTTTCAAGGAGGGGGTGTGACTTCAGCTCCGGCCCCGATCAGCCTGTTCTCATCGCACTGGAGGAGTAAGTCCTGGGCTGCACAGAGACTGCACAAAGTGGAATTTCGCAGCTCGGCATACACATGCGATCACACACTTGCACAGTGAATTTACACTCCCCGTGGAGGCGGCGACTATCTGATTGCAGGACAGCAAAATTAGCAGCCAAGCGATCAGATCTGAATTACCCCCACAGTGTTGAACTAGTAAGCAGCTTTGCTTCCCCCTCTTGATAGAAATGGATGATTAAGTATTTTAGCACTGCCTTTGTGTCAATGATTGTTTTGTTTAAAATTTACAGTAGTTTATAATTAAAGCAAATTTATGTTAAACTGTATTTTACACTGTATTATCTGGTGGAAACCTTGTTTGTATTTAAGCACTAGTCCCTGACTGCAAGGCTGCTGCCTTCGAGGCTAATCCCATCACATTGTACAGTATATGTACTGTAAATTTAAAATCAGTATGTTAGCACTTTTCAAAATGTAACGTGAAGGAAGAGCATAGCTACAGGGGCCATGCCAGGCTAGGCTTTTCCTGACTTTGCTGCATCTACAGTACTACGACCAGAAACACCCAGTGGGCTTCCAGCAGCCAACAGTGGTTAAATGTGTTAAGCTATTGACTGCTTTGTTTTGGGGAGAGGGCTTTGGGATGACTATTGCCTGGAACAGATTGCTGGGACTTTGGAGCTCCTACCCTATTGCATCTGAAAGAATAAAGAATTCATCTCTTATTAGGAGTGATTGAGAGAATTTACGCACATTAAGAAAAAGAATTGCAATTAAGCATGAACTCACAAATAACAATCGTTTGGATCATGTTCGCTATACAGAAATTCCAGTCTTGAAAAGAGACATCCTACATATATTTCATACATTTGGAGTGGATATTGAGACACTGTGACTGTGCTGGTGTGGGACAATCATTTTATTATCAGACTTAGGGGTATATTCAGTTCAAGTCGGATCCATTCTAACATGAATTTGTTGGAATGGATCTGACAGGACCTATTCAATAACCATCTCAATCCAACTTTAAAAAAGTTGGATTGAGATGAAGGTGCTGAGAGGGGGAAAGCAGTAGGGAGACGAGGGAGAGCAGCAGCTACAGCAGCATAGCCGGAGGATGGGGCACCGCCACCAGACCTCACAGCAGTGTCCACCCGGCTCCAGCAAGTGGGACCTCGCTTGCTGGAGCCAGGAGTATGCTGCCATGAGTGGCGATGGTGTCCCATCCTCTGGCTACGCTGGACTGCACTCATACATGTGAACTCCTATAACAAAATGTTTATGGTCTTCCATAAACCGTCACCAAGCCAGACCTTACAGCAGCATCCACCCGGCTCCAGCAAGCGGGACATCACTTGCTGGAGCCGGGAGGATGCTGCTGTGAGTGGCCCCATCATCTGGCTCCGCTGCTATAGCCGCTGCTCTCCCCTGTCTCCCCGCTGCCCTCAGCACTCTCATCTCCATCTGACTTTTTTTAAACCTGTCGGATTTGTCCCCGTTTCCGACAGTAGCATGCGGATCAGCAGCTATTCTGCTGATCCACGTGCTTTCCGACAAGTCGAATTCCCCGACTTGTTGGATAAAGAAGCCGGGAATTGAGTAGGTTGGAAACCCCTTCCATCTGAAAAAGTCGAAAACTGATGTCTTTCCGACAAGACGACAGTTCTGACAGCAATTGAATATACCCCTAACTTGTAGAGTGGTTGTGGAGTGGTTGTGGAGTGGTTTATTGCCACAGGTTGCAAAACATAGGTTTGCTATGTTTGGAATGTTTTATTGATATATATTGCTGCACCTACTGCGACCAGTCAGAAACACCCAGTAGGCTTCCAGCAGCTGTCAATCTCACAGCCCCTCTGCATCATTGAAATCCCCACCAGTGTCTTGCAGTGTTCAGGTAGGCCGGAGGTATTCCCCAACCCGGGTAGCTGCAGAGAGGAGCAGCCATTGGGGAAATGCATTCAGGCTCTCCCCCTGCAAATAGGAGCAGACACCTGGACATGTAACAATAGCAGAGCCACAGCCACCTGCTACAATGGAGATCATCAATAGATATCGATTCCCCTATATATCACAAAAATTGGTAACAAAATTTTGTATTATTATTATTTATTTATTTATTTATTTTTTATTTAGTTTTTAGTTACAGTTCATACAAATTCTAGGGATTGTTATAAGTTGATCCATGGTTTAAAACTAGAGATGAACAGGTCCGGTTCCCCGAGAACCAGACCCACCCGAATTTTGCAATCCAAATCTGGATCTGAGTTCGGCCTTGGACTTCTCGCCTTAATCAGATCCCAAAATGAGGCAAAACGTCATCATCCTGCTGTCAGATTCTCACAGGTTTTGGATTCTATAAAAGTCCCTAGTGATTGGCGCCATCTTCTCTCTAGCTGTGGAGAGTGTACTGGACAGACGTGTCCATCTCAGTACCGTGTTATCTGGTTTGGGGCGGGTGCTCTATCTGCTGTATCTGAAAGGGGTGCTCTGCTCTATCAGTCCAGGTGGGATGCTCTGTCTGCTGTATCTGAAAGGGGTGATCTGTGCATCCATCTAGGGGCTTGGCCCCAGTGTAAAATGAAAATAATAAAAGCTAAAAACAAAAAGCCTAAAAATATAATTATAAAAAAATATAATTATACCAAAAATATACTATACTTATACTATACAATTTTTATTTTATTTTCATAAGTACTGTGACACTGCCGATCAGACCGCAGTATATTATTATTTTGTACTCATACACATATTGTGCAACACTACTGGTGATGGTCAACCGTAGTGTTCGAGTACCATTTCTGATGCACACACTTATTGTGTGACGCTGTGGGTGGTACCACAGTAATATATTTTATTTCTTGCTCATATATGTATTGTGTGTGAATATGTTGAACTCATGCACCACTGGCGTATCTATAATGGGTGCAGTGTGTGCGGTGCACCCGGGTCCCCTGAGTCCAGAGGGGGCCCCCACCGCACACACTGCACCCATTTTTAAAATACTCACCCCTCCGTAGTCCAGCGTCGGCATCCACAGCACTGTGAAAACACAGTGAAAATGGTTCAGTGGCCATTTTCATAGAGTTTTGCACATGCCCAGTAGAGAAATCGCAGGGAAAATGGCCGCCGCTACATTTTCCAGGAGATCTGCGCATGTAAGTTCAGACCTACTCAGAAACTGCACAAACTGTTTTTGTACCGCTCGGCTGCACAAGCGTTCGCACACCTGCAAAGCGTAAATACACTCCCCCGTAGGCGGCGACTATCTGTTCGCAGTGCTGCAAAATGTAGGTAGCGAGCGATCGACTCGGAATGACCCCCCTAGTCCCTATCGCACAGTGAGAATCAGGGTTAGCCCGAATCTCATTGTGTGTCTGTGCCTTAAGTTGAGAGGTGAACACCACTTAAGTCAGACCTTTAGAAAACAACCACTAAGAATAACTGACATATTGAATGATGTGGGGGCAGTGTCTTAACAAAAAAACTTTGTAAAATAGTAATCTTGTTAAGATATATTTGTTTTGACAAAGAAAGTTTTGTTTATTGTGCAGCGGCTTTTTTTCTTAATTATATTGAGGCGAGAATCTTCTTCCTCATCAACCTGATCTCTTGCTCCTTCATCCACTGAGCTCAAAGATGACCTCTGTGCTCCCTGGACTAGCAAAAATATCAACAACTCCTAGTACCAAAGAGTTGGTACATATGCCTCAACAGCTCCCATAGCGGTTTGGTACCTACACCTTCCTATGCTCCTCATAAAGACGATATGAACATTTTACATCTTCTTTATCCACTGTGTCCCTCTATGACTGTAGCTCTTTTGCCTTCATTAGAATACATCTTAGAATGTACCTGCCACAAACATTCGTTCTGCTTATACATGTCAAGGCCAAAACATTCATAAGGTATTCAATGTCAGAATGTTGTGCATGCATGACCCCTTTAGTGAGACCACACCCCCTTTTTGGCCACTCACACTTATGGCGAGTGGAAGAGTTCTGCTTCACAGAGACTAGATGTTGGGAGGTATGCATAAGCTCCCAAATGTTTGATGTCAGAGAGAAACTTTCCAGAACTTGCACAATGGCCCTCATTCCGAGTTGATCACTAGCTGCTGTTGTTCGCAGCGCAGCGATCAGGCAAAAAAAATCAGCACTTCTGCGCATGCGTATGGTGCGCACTGCGCACGTGCGACGTACTTTCACAAAAGCCGATGCAGTTTTACACAAGGTCTAGCGACGCTTTTCAGTCGCACTGCTGGCCGCAGAGTGGTTGACAGGAAGTGGGTGTTTCTGGGTGGTAACTGGCCGTTTTCGGGGAGTGTCTGGGGAAACGTAGGCTTGGCTGGCCGAACGCAGGGCGTGTTTGTGACGTCAAAACAGGAACTAAATAGTCTGAAGTGATCGCAAGGTAGGAGTAGGTCTGCAGCTACTCAGAAACTGCTTGAATAAATTTTGGTGCCATTCTGCGATCCTTTCGTTCGCACTTCTGCTAAGCTAAGATACACTCCCAGAGGACGGCGGCTTAGCGTTTGCACTGCTGCTAAAAGCAGCTAGCGAGCGAACAACTCGGAATGAGGGCCAATGTTTCAACATTAGTTTGTTTAGAAAGCATAAAATAAGTGGCTACAAATTGTATATACTGTACAATAATTGCTGAGAGAAAACTGATTACTGCACTTGGTGTTTATTTACACATAAGAATTTTTTTATGTAAATAAATATAGTTGCTCTCTATTAACAGACAGGAGACTACTTTTCCCAGTAATACTCGTTATTAAGCAAGTTAGAAGTGTTAGTAAAAGGTCCACACTTATTTCTATGCTCTGTAGAATCAATTGTATAATTACGACAAAGTTGTTAACTTGTTATATATTAGTAAAGCCGTTGCCACAAATGTTGCTAATTCACAAGATTTCCAAATTGCTTTTATTACAGATGAAAAGCGGTTTGGTTAGTAAGCTGTTATGTATATGATCAGTATAAAACTAGCGTCCCAGTATATATCAAAGGGGGTAATTCAGATCTGATCGCTGGGCAGCGATGTTTGCAACCCTGCGATCAGATAGTCGCCTCCTACAGGGTGAGTGTGTTTTCGCTGTGCAGGTGTGCGTTCACATGTGTAGCGGAGCTGCATAAACTGATTTTGTGCAGTCTCTGTGCAGCTCAGGACTTTCCCAGCCACTGCGATCACATCAGGCTGATCGGGCTGGAAATAAATATACAACAAAAGAAGAAAGAGACAAGCGCTCATGGGTTCATGTTATCTCAATAAACATGTACAGAGCCGGTAATTGTATTCAAAATTTATTGATACTAAAAATAACATCAAAATTATTGTATCTTAAAATAATAAATTGCACTTTATATAATAAATGTTTAGTTGCTGGCCAGCAGTTTCATTAAGGCAATGGTAAAGAGATGTGATGGCTGTAAATATTGAAATGTCCAATTAATTTGAAAAAGTCACGTGCTTCCGTGACGAAACGCGTCAGGCTCCACCCATTTTGTTCGCAGCTGCAGCAGTGCTCTTGGCAAGCACGGAGGTATACGGAGGTGTGCGGCTCAACAGAGCGGGAGTACCATCAGGACTTTGCAATCTGTCCATCCCGCTACGAGCCGTGATATCCTGTGACGGATTCAGCACCAGCATAAAAGGTCCGTCTCCATTTTTCCTCCTGCGGAATAACTTGCTCCTACAGACGGTGAAAATCCAAGGCAACCCCCGTGTACAAACTTTCTATCTGCCGAGGACGCTCGGCACCGGGCGGCAGGACCACACCGTGTATTTTGAAAGGAGGTAATTGGACATTTCAATATTTACAGCCATCACATCTCTTTACTCCTCACGTGCAACAGTTACTTCACTGACTGATACTAAGTCTCAAATGCTTACATTGTAACAGTGCAGCTTCTGAAGTTCAAGATTCCTCATAGAGGACAGCTGAAATTTTACCATTGCCTTAATGAAACTGCTGGCCAGCAACTAAACATTTATTATATAAAGTGCAATTTATTATTTTAAGATACAATAATTTTGATGTTATTTTTAGTATCAATAAATTTTGAATACAATTACCGGCTCTGTACATGTTTATTGACATAATATGAACCCATGAGCGCTTGTCTCTTTCTTCTTTTGTTGTATATTTATTTCCAGTCTTAAGGGTGTATACAGCCCCTGGAGTAAAGCGAACGTGGGCTCAATTATCGTCATTCAAAAGAATAATCTAATTGTTCAGATCTGACACAGGCGCTCCACATAATTTCTTTTTCTGTTGATCGGGGCTGGAGCTGACGTCAGACACCCTCCCTGAAAACGCTTGATCCCGTCTGCGTTTTCCCTGACACGGTCAGTTGCCACACAAACGGCCCCTTCCTGTCAATCTCCTTGTGATCACCCGTGTGCATGGATTTTCACACCATCCCGTCGCAGGGCGCTGACGCCTGTTGCAGCTGTGTGATGCGCCAGTGCAGTGCGGTGCATACGCAGGCACAGTTCGGACCTGATTACCCGCTGTGCGAAAATGCACAGGTAGCAATCAGATCTGAATTACCCCCAAACTCTCTTAAGGTCTCCGTTTATCTCTCAGTTAAACAGTCAGATGGTCAGTGACCTTAAATCATGATATAGCCACAACAATATAATTACCCTATTTTAGGTCCCAGCATGTCACACTTAATCATAAAGAATCCTGTCCTTATGAGGAGATGCAGCCCAAGATGATACAGAGAGGTGAAAAGAGTTTTTCAGTGCTGCTTCTATTTACTGCTGTGGTTACAGCACATCCTGGCAGTCTGGTTAAGGCTGCCACTTTCCTCTGGCAGATGTTGGAAATGGCAATCACCAGAGCATTTGAAGTGCGGTTGTGCGTTGTAGGAGGTATGTATGGCATCAACGTGTTTTGTCCCGTAGGGTATCAGGACTTTATCAAGACTGGGGATACAATCGGTATCCTCCTTAACTCAATTTAAACCCCCAGCTTAACTCATCTTAATTGTATAATTACTTAGTTCTAGCTGACTCCTGTTAATATCATCAACTTTGATCTCAGCAAGGACCCTTTAATGATCACCTTTATTTAAGTATATGAGTATATCTATTGCTTTCCTATACACACACACACACACACACACACACACACACACACACACACACATATATATATATATATATATAAATGTACAATATGTCTGGCACTCACGCTTGGAAGAATACAACGGGTCCGGTGCACAACCTCTCAAACGAGTATATGGATCCCACACAATGGAGGCACTCGGCGAAACAATAGCTGACACCACCGGCTGTGGTGGTGTCAGTTATTATTTCGCCGAGTGCCTCCATTGTGTGGAATGGATATATATATATATATATATGTATATATATATATATATATATATACATACATATTTTCTAAAAAAAAATCCACAGATTTTAAATGGTACAAAGTAACAACAATTCTAAGATATAAAAAGTATATAAAAAATTAATATATATCCCCATCTCGCGGTGGCACTCTGGACTGCATAACGAAAGAATCACCAACACATTGTTTAAGTCATCAACGTTTCAGTGCCTCAGCACTTTTATCAAGATGTGGCATACAATACAAAAAATGAACAAACACCACCTAAATAACACCAGTGAAGAGACATTCCCGGCTCCACACCGTCCAACATCCGGGCGCAGGCCAGTGACGTCGGGCAGTCCAAGGAACGCGTTGCATATCAACACCTTAACAACCATATCATATACACACGCCATGGCAAACTGAGCAGCAAAATAAGTAACATAGGGGGTTATTCGGAGTTGATCGCACGTAGCAACTTTTTGCTGCCCGTGCGATCAACTAGACGCCGCCTATGGGGGAGTGGACTTCTTCATAGCAGGGCTGCGAACGCTTGTGCAGCCCTGCTATGCAAAAAAAGTTTCCTGTAAAAGAAGACCAGAGTAAGAGTTACTTACCCTGTGTGAACGATCCAGCGAAGCAGGTCCCGGAATTGACGTCAGACATCCGCCCTCCAAATGCCTGGATACGCCTGCACTGGACTCACTGCTGCAACCGCTTTCTTCGCTAGCGGCATCGCTGCATGCCGACGGCCATTGCCCGGCAATGTCGCGACTGTGCAATGCGGCCTCCACGCATGTGCAGTTCTGACCTGATTGCACATCTGCGAAGAAGTGCAGCGTGTGATCGGGTCGGACTGACCCCCACAGTATATACTAACTTAGGGGGTAATTTAGAGTTGATCACAGCAGCAAATTTGTTAGCAGTTGGGCAAAACCATGGGGGTCATTCCGAGTAGATCACTAGCTGCCGTTGTTTGTAGCGCAGCGATCAGGCAAAAAATCGGAACTTCACAAAAGCCAATGCAGTTTCACACAAGGTCTAACGACGCTTTTTAGTAGCATGGCTGATCGGTGAGTGATTGACAGGAATGGGGCGTTTCTGGAAGGTAACTGACCGTTTTCCGGGAGTGTGCTGAAAAACGCAGGCGTGTCAGATAAAAACGCAGGTGTGCCTGGAGAAACGGGGGAGTGGCTGGCCGAACACAGGGCGTGTTTGTGACGTCAAAACAGGAACTAAACAGACTGAAGTGATCGCAACGTAGGAGTAGGTCTGCAGCTACTCAGAAACTGCATGAAAATATTTTGAAGCAGTTCAACTAACTTTTCGGTCGCACTTCTGCTAAGCTAAGATACACTCCCAGAGGGCGGCGGCTTAGCATTTGCACTGCTGCTAAAAGCTGCTAGCGAGCGATCAACTCGGAATGACCCCCTATGTGCACTGCAAGGGGGGGGGGGGGGCAGATGTAACATGTGCAGAGAGAGTTAGATTTGGGTGATTTATTTTGTTTCTGTGCAGAGTAAATACTAGCTGCTTTATTTTTACACTGCAATTCAGATTTTAGTTTGAACACACGACACCCAAATCTAACTCTCTCTGCACATGTTATATCTGCCCCGCCCCCCCCCTCCCCGCAGTGCACAAGGTTTTGCCCAACTGCTAACAAATTTGCTGCTGCGATCAACTCTGAATTAGGCCCTTAGGTACATACATTGTAACAAAATTGAATGTAAGTTAGGCAGGAATAAAAACATTACATGCTGTTTATATTCAATAACAGACATGCTTGGCAGAGTCTTATAGAAAGCAGTGTAAACCTAGCGTTTCATTTAAGCCTCTAGGGCAAGGGTGCCTAATCTATCGATCCATTGCACCTCCTGCTGGAGCAATAATTTTTTTCTATCACCACCTCTAGTTAATACAGGGATGTGATCAATTATTCGATATTTGATGGCCGTCAAGTAGTGCCTGGCTTCGGCAAAGTGCCGAGTAAGTGGTTGATCACTTGTGCCTTTGGAAAAAGCAGCTTTTATTGCAGAACAATGAAGGGCCATTCTTTCCCTGAACTGATGCTCCGTCTTCCCCACATATTGTAGAGAACACGGACACATGATCACATAGATGACAAGCTGGCTAGTGCCGGTAAGATGATGCCTGATAAAGAATTTCTTTCCTGAGAACGGATGAAAGAACACTGCCCCAGGTTGCATAAAACCGCAGGTAGTACAATTCAGGCAACAAAAAGATCCTGGTTTGAAATTGCCCAAGAATGTTCCAACCTTATATTTGCCAATATTAGTGATATCCGTCTGCACGAGGGAATTTCTCAGATTCTTTCCTCTACGATAACATGGCATTAGGGCAGTATTAATTTAATTTAATTTGGGGTCAGTACGGATCAGAGGCCAATATTTCTTAGCAGTTTTAGTGATCTGGGGTTCATATGTGTAAAGGTGTTAGGCCACACAAATTTGTTATCTTTGTGCTTACTCTTAGTACTAGTCAATAGTTGATCAATAAGTATAGCCAATGCTTTGACTTTCATTTAATTCAAGATTTTGGAACAACAGCCCCTCTTACTAAATTTGTCGAAGCCAGGCACAACTTGACCGCCATCAAATATCGAATAATTGATCATGTCCCTGTATTAACTAGAGGTGGTGATAGAAAATAATTATTGCAATGGATCGACAGATTAAGCACCCTGGCCCCTAGAGGGTTAAATGAAACGCTAGGTTTACACTGTTTTCTATAAGACTCTGCCAAGCGTGTCTGTTATTGAATATAAACAGCATGTAATGTTTTTATTCCTGTCTGACTTACATTCAATTTTGTTACAATGTACAGTATGTACCTAAGTTAGTATATACTATGTTACTTATTTTGCTGCTCAGTTTGCCATGGCGTGTGTATGACATGGTTGTTACGGTGTTGCTATGCAACGCGTTCCTTGGAAGTGGCGCCGGGGATGTCTCTTCACTGGTGCTATTTAGGTGGCGTTTGTTCATTTTTTGTATTGTATGAAACATCTTGATAAAAGTGCTGAGGCACTGAAACGTTGATGACTTAAACAATGTGTTGGTGATTCTTTCATGTATGCAGTCAAGAGTGCCACCGCAAGATGAGGATATATGTGGTTGTATGCTGTGCAGCCTAATTCGAAAGGCACCTGCAGATTTTTGCTTATATATATATATATATATATATACATATATATATATATATATATATACTGTATATAGCAAAAAAGTGGAGCACTCACCAGTCTCAATATTAAATATGCACCAGATTTATTATGTTGACAGCATCATTCAGCTGTACCTCACAGCCCATACAATAACAAATGTACCTTCCAGCATACACGGTATCTCAAACGTTTTCGGTCCTTGCAGACCATCATCAGGAGATTTTCAATAATAGTCACAGAAAGCTGTCTTAACCATTCAACAATCCATCAGCTGCATATCTAGCCATGCCTCACCGGCTCCTTAAATACCCTAAAATTCAAAATTTCGCGCCAACACTGCGTCATAGTGACCTCATTGTGTGGGCGGAGCCACCCAATCCACACTGAACTGTCACCATTACATATATATCCAATATTTTAAATCTTACCTATTATGCCTTACAAATAGCGTTTACGTCAGCTTGTGATTAATGGACACGTCAAACTTGGACCACATCCTACGTGTTGTCATTACCTTTACTTACAAGTGGGTTTTACCCACCGCCGGAGGACGCATCGCTGCTTCCTGGCTCACATGAGCCGCAACACGTGATACCAAGTCACGTGATAGCGGAAGTGACGTTCCGCTTTCGGTAACTAGGTAACCGAAGAACGCTATACCGCTATGCATTACAGCAGGACACATAGTGACGGAAATACCGAAATACAATAAATTACCAAGTAGCCACCAAACCGATAAATACGTCAATATTTGGAATACGTAAACTGTGTTGGTTGCTTAACAACCATACCATTAGATAAAATCTAGATCTCACAGTGAGTCACGTTATAACGAGAGTGACACACTGCATTCAATACAAAGTGACGTGTGTCTTATTCATTTCTTAAAGGGGCAAGGACATAGGTATTTAGTAATTAGAAGGGAAAGGAGCCGGTGAAGTATCGCAGACAATATAACACACATGTTCAAAATAATATTTTTAAACACTAAATAAATTCATAGACTAAAGATTATAGCATCAGGTAAAAGACAATATCAATACGCCTGTAACCTAACAAAAACTCAGTATATATCCTTAGTCTAATACTATAAAAGATACATTAATATTTTTACTTTATCTCATTTTGTCTTTTTTTGGTTTTTAATTTATATTTTTATTTTTTTATATTTTTCTTCTTTTTCTATAAAAATATTATTTAGAAGTGCATTGGTCCTATCTACATTATCTCAAGAACACCCCTAGTGGGTTGTTTTCATTAAGTCCATGCGGGGCCAGTGTCCCCAACCTAAAAATCCATCTGGCTTCCAATTTCTTTAGGATCATAGATATATATTTATAAAATATGTGTCTTTTTTCTAGTATGCAGGTATTTAACAGAAGCCTCCTGTTTTCGGAATAATAACACATTAATTTTAAAAATAAGTGTCCAGAAGTTAATTATACCAAAACCTTATATATAGACTACACATAACATGATAGCCTACCCAGATAATTCAAATGTCTATTTATTTTTTATTTTTTTATATATATTTTACCTT
This sequence comes from Pseudophryne corroboree, assembly GCF_028390025.1. NCBI lineage: Eukaryota > Metazoa > Chordata > Amphibia > Anura > Myobatrachidae > Pseudophryne > Pseudophryne corroboree. The sequence goes on along the minus strand of NC_086451.1, from coordinate 268,978,814 downwards.
AGGGGGATATCCAATTACAAGTCATCAAGTGCTGGTAATTGTTTAGTGGGGGCTATCCTATTTGCCCTAATGTGGCGTTTTCCTCACCCGGATACCAGTACTTATAGCTGATTATGCTTAAGGTGCCCAAAGCAAAAGCCACAATAAGTTTTATCCCTGATTCCATGTGTTATCGCACGATTGTGGGTCCATTTATGCCTGATGAAAATGGCCTGTAATAGGATACCAGAATATTGACCATCGGCCATCAATTGTGATACCCTGCCATTTTCATCAGGTGAAAATGGATCATTGATAATAGGATAAACTCTGGGTGTATGGGACTATTAAACTCCTCTCCTGCTTGTGACTTCCTGCTGGCTATGGGTAAGCTGGAAAACCAAGACTTCTGCAGTTGAAACTCAGAAAATTAGAATATTGTGCAAAAGTTCATTTATTTCAGTAATTCAACTTAAAAGGTGAAAATAATATATTATATAGACTCATTACATGCAAAATGAGATATTTCAAGCCTTTATTTGTTATAATGTTGATGATTGTGGCTTACATCTTAAGAAAACACCAAATCCAAAATCTCTGAAAATTAGAATATTACATAAAATCAATAAAAACGGATTGTAAATACAGAAATGTCGCCCCCCTGAAAAGTATAATTATGCATATGAACTTAGAACTTGGTTTGGCCCCCTTTTGCATGAATTACTGTCTCAATGCGGCGTGACATGGGGGGTAATTCCAAGTTGATCGCAGTAGGATTTTTGTTAGCAATTGGGCAAAACCATGTGCATTGCAGTGGAGACAGATATAACATGTGCAGAGAGAGTTAGATTTGGGTGGGGTGTGTTCAATCTGCAATCTAATTTGCAGTGTAAATATAAAGCAGCCAGTATTTACCCTGCACAGAAATAAAATAACCCACCCAAATCTAACTCTTTCTGCACATCTTTCTGCCTCCCCTGCAGTGCACATGGTTTTGCCCAATTGCTATCAAAAATCCTGCTGCGATCAACTTGGAATTACCCCCATGGATTCTATCAGCCTGTGACACTGCTGACGTGTTATGGAAGACCAGGATACTTCAATAGCGGCCTTCAGCTTTTCTGCATTGTTTGGTCTCATGTCTCTCATCTTTCTCTTGGCAATGCCCCATAGATTCTCTACGGGGTTCAGGTCAGGTGAGTTTGCTGGCCAATCCAGCACAGTAATCCCACGGTCATTGAACCAGGTTTTGGTACTTTTGGCAGTGTGGGCAGGTGTCAAGTCCTGCTGGAAAGCAATATCAAGAAAATGTATTATCTTGTGACTAAAAGTGTGAGTGAATGATAAATTAAATGTATTAGTGTTCAAATAATTAACAAATTCAAGTGCTAGTGCATAACCCCTTTTCCAAATTATAAATAAATTGTCAATAAAATGGCCATAGAGTACCAGATTATCTCCATATTAGTTGTTCCTTGAATCAGCTCATATAGAGATTTGCAAAATTGCGCAAATCTGGTCTCAAGTACTTGTAAAAAATAAGTGTTATCAAATAAAAAATAATTGTGAGTATACAGGTAAATAAAATGGCTTTTAATAAAAAATCACATTGTTCCTCCCCCAAATTAAGGTCCATATTGAGATAGTACTGAACTGTGGCAATCCTAGCTTGATGTGGATTATTGGTATATCATGCTTGGACATCAAGGGTAAGAATCTCCATCCCTTGTCAAACAAATTTCAGATGTTTTCTAATACATGTCTTTGATTACTGTCAGACTGGGGCATGAAGGGCCCACCGGGAGAACTCAGTGGTAGGGGCCCATATTTAAGCATGTGGTCAGTCTCCAGAGGGGGTGTGACCAGTTGCCACATTGGTTTTCCTAACCATTAGAGAATGCATGGGCTGGGCCCTTTGATAAATATATTTAGTAAATACTGTTAGTGCATACATGATAATGTAGAAAAAAGAGAGACACCCAGTGGCGCAAAAAGTGAATATAACAATATTAAAACAATATACAGCTTCCCTGTAAAAAATGTCCTCAAGAGGTTTTCTTCAATCTTTATAAAATTTTTTAATGAAGATCCACTCTGGTATAGATTGTACCTCGGACAAAAAAATATATTTCCTTAGTGCAACACTGTTTTCAAATGTGTGAATAGCACTCTATATACACATGCGATGTTGCACTCACATTTGTTTGGATATATAATTGCCCGTAAATCCTCTACACCTGAGGTATACTCCTTTTAAATCCTTCATCCATAATATGGGCTCAAAGATAAAGAAGAAAGGGATTTAGTGCAACACCGTTTGTTTAAAAGACAACAGGATTTATTCAAGGTCACACTTACAGAAAGTAAAATTCATATGAGCATAAAAAGTACAATCCCCAAGGGAAGGTAGGATTCTCACGATAGAAGCAGTCCGAGCCAGCCGGTCCAGGATCCTCGTAGAGAAAGAGTTGTTTCACCTTCACAGTGGGTAGAAGAAATGTCCAAAAGGTACCACCTGCTTAACGCGTATCGGACTCTAACGGGTCCTTCATCAGAAGCATGGTGGTATACAGCACAGTACGTATATTTATACCCCAGTGTTAATGGAATAGTCCTCTTAACTCCACCCCCTCCCCAATGATGTAATGGGCGCCTAAATTTGAATGAACAAATCAACAAAACAAAACAAACTTCCGAAACTTCATTAAAGAAAATTATAAAGATTGAAGAAAACCTCTTGAGGACATTTTTTACAGGGAAGCTGTATATTGTTTTAATATTGTTATATTCACTTTTTGCGCCACTGGGTGTCTCTCTTTTTTCTATATTGTAAACTCCTATGGCTTTTTGGTGAGTCATTTGAGTCACTTGGGCTGCATTGTAAGTGTTTGTGCGCAACTGTTTTTTCTGGTAAATCTTCCTATACCTATTGTCCTTTTCACCATATACTAGAAAAACACCTGCTGCACACTATGTTTACATTTCGGGATTGCAGAAATGATACCGTTAAAAATATTTTTGAGATTCCCTCGCTAGAGGTTGAATGTTGTGAGGAAGACCTCTACAGTTTAAGTAAAAAACTAGAAACAGCAATGCTGAAGGAAAATAGGATTTGGTGGGAGGTAATCACTTTAGATAAATATCAGGCAGAAAATCTGATACCAAAGGGTTTGCAGATGATGAAAACTCCATCACTAAATGCTATGGATGAAAGTTTTTATAGTGAATGGCAGTCTACTCTTGATACTTGCTCCCATACACTGATTGACCTTATTCTCAGAGAAAGGAAAAAATCTTTAAAGATTCTGAACGATGAGATAAATAATCTACTTACCCTGATTAGTCCTTTTAAAGAATCAAAAGATTTTAAATCCTCAGAGGAAGAAATCATGAGAAAAATTAATAAAGAGACTAGAGAACTAAGAGAGAGGAAAATTCGAAAATTTAATAGAGATCTCAAAATGGTCAATCAACCATTGATTACCCAAATTCAGGAATCTAATACTGTCATATCTAGGGTAAATACCACAAGAAAAGATTACCTAACTACTAAAACTCCCAATAGGCCAAAAATCCCAATATATAAGAAACCTACTCCAAATAAGAGATATAACCCTGGTGAACAAACTAGACAATATCAGGAAATAGGGAATCTTGGAGAACCCATGAGAATGGAAATAGACGGAGGGAGGATAGATCATCCCACTCATTATATGGTGTAAATAGTTATCAAAGGAGGCATTTTGAAACAGAAAATAGATTCCGACCTTTAAGAGATGATTGGAATCAATCAGCTAATGCCTCTCCTTTTTTAGAACAGGACTACAGACACAAAAGAAGATTTTAGCTAAAACCAAAAGAGGAAAAAGAGGAGGTAAAGTTAAAGTTAAAACGCCCCCAGTAACTGAACCAGAAGGAGGGAAAGATAACAAGATGAAAATTTTCAATTTAAGTAGCAGGGAACTGACTATAGAAGAAGAGAAAGTATTAATGAAGGGTTTAAAATATGCACCCAGTACGAAAGCAGACCCCTTTGATACATTTATTGATTTACAAAAATACATACGTAAACTCACTCTAAAAAAGTTCTTCATGAGTAAGAAGGAAATTGGAGAGCCTATAGAAGGGGACTTTGAGAACCCCTCTAGACCCCGGTATAAAAATAAATCGACCTTTTACCCTACTCAATGTAAAGGCACCTTTATAGATTGCTTTAATAAAATTGTAAGTGAAGAACTGGAAACAATAACTACAATTCCTAGAAAACAATCCAAATGTAATCTAACCATGAAGGAATTTACTGCCTTAAAAAGCTTACAGGAAGATAAAAACCTGATAATAAAACCCACGGACAAAGGGGGTAGCATAGTCCTTATGGATAAAACAACATATATGGAAGAAATACATAGACAACTAAATAATGGGAACACATATAAAAAACTAAGAAATGACCCTACAGATAAAGTCACAAAAGAACTCCTGGACCTTACAAAAACAGCATTTGACCTAGGGGTAATCACAAAAAATGAGTATGACTTTATCAACATTCAAAACCCCTCCATTCCAACAATGTATGTTTTACCTAAACTACATAAGAACCCTGTACGACCCCCTGGTAGACCTATAATAGCAGGGATAAACAGTATAACAAGTAATCTGTCAGCTGTTATCGATGGTTTTTTACAACCCTTAGTAAAAACCACGAGAGCATATCTCAAAGATACTAAAGATGTTCTAAATACTATTGAAGATCTAGATTGGAAAAAGGATTACATTTTGTGTAGTGCTGATGTTAGCACATTATATACAGTGATAGATTGTGTAAAAGGGTTAGAATCAGTCTCTTTCTTCCTTAATCAAAGCCAATTAAGTGAAGATGAAAAGACCTTTATACTTAAAGGGATAGATTTCATTCTAAAAAATAACTATTTCTTTTTTGATGGGTCCTTTTATGTTCAGTCTATAGGAACCGCTATGGGCACCAGGTTTGCCCCCAGCTACGCTAATCTCTTCATGTCCTATTGGGAGGAGAATACAATCTGGCATGGAGGTAGTCTGGGGGTAGGCCTGGTGTCATGGCAAAGGTTCATAGATGACATATTTTTTGTGTGGAATGGTTCTGAGGAAGATCTGTCTAATTTTTGTAATCGTTTAAATATAAACGATTTCAATATCTGTTTGACTTTTCAATCAAGTAAAGATGAAATTACCTTTCTTGACTTAGCCATTTATATTAAAAATGGAAAAATCCAAACACGTAACTATCGGAAATCAATAGACTGTAACAGTTATATCTATAGAGACAGTCTACATCATGATAACTGGCTGGGTGGCATTCCTTTTGGTCAATATAGCCGCATAAAAAGAAATTGCTCAGAACCTGAAGTTTGTAAAGAACTCATGATTGAAACTAGATCACGGTTTCTGGAAAAAGGTTACACTTCGGAAGAATTACTAAAAGCAGAAGAAAAAATTGAAAAAATTGATAGAATAGATCTTCTGAAATCCAAACCCACAACTACAAGAAATGATAACTCTTCATGGGCGTTTATTAGTAGATATAGTTCTAATTCCAAAGATATAGAAAAATGTATTAGGAAGAACTGGCCAATACTTCAAAAGGACCCTATAATTGGTAAGGAATTACCTAACAAACCGCCCTTTATTTACAGAAGAGCCCCTAACCTTAGAAGTAAATTGGTACGTAGTAGTATTGAAGAGGACAAACGGAGCAGTTTAAGAATACAAGGGTTCCATCGATGTGGATTGTGTTTAATGTGTCGAGCAACAGTTAAAAATAACCCTTCAAAAATTAAAGATTTTGTTATAAATGGGAGAACATACCCGATAAGGGATTTTATTACATGTTGTTCAAAAAACGTGGTTTATGCTATACAATGTACGTGCAATCTGGTATATATTGGAAAAACCACAAGAAACCTGAAAACCAGATTAGCAGAACATGTGTATAACATAAAAAAGGGATTAGAACTCCACACGCTGTCGGCCCATTTTAAAGATAAACACCACTCTAAAGAATGCTTTATAAAATCTTTCTGGGGTATACAAGTTGTATTACCCCACTGGAAAACACGTGACATAGATTTGAGGCTTTCTAGGGCAGAAATGAAATGGATCTATCAGCTTAAAACTCTTGTCCCCCGAGGTCTAAACGGGGATTTCGAGTTAAAACATTTTTTGTAAATCTCTTCTAATTAATATCTTTCTCCTCTCTTCTGGTTTCATTCTTTTATTGCCTCTGGAATTTAAATGACTATTGCAACTTTGTCATTTCATGTTTTATTAAATATGTTTCTATCTATGTTTTTACTCTTAAGGTCACCCTCTCCCCATGAGAATGGATTCCGCTTCAATACCATAAAAATGAGAAGCTCTTCTAATTAATATTCTTTTCCGGATTACCGTGTTTACACACTATCAAGCCCGCAGGTGGAACGCGGTGAAACGCATTATCGTCACTTCCGCCGGTACCGGAAGTGACGTCACCGCAAAGTATTGTGTCCCTACGTTGTTAAGACCGCGGGTGGAACGCGGTGAAACGCAAAAACGTCACTTCCGCTGATACCGGAAGTGACGTTACCGCAAACTCCCGTTTTCGGAAGTTTGTTTTGTTGATTTGTTCATTCAAATTTAGGCGCCCATTACATCATTGGGGAGGGGGTGGAGTTAAGAGGACTATCCCATTAACACTGGGGTATAAATATACGTACTGTGCTGTATACCACCATGCTTCTGATGAAGGACCCGTTAGAGTCCGATACGCGTTAAGCAGGTGGTACCTTTTGGACATTTCTTCTACCCACTGTGAAGGTGAAACAACTCTTTCTCTACGAGGATCCTGGACCGGCTGGCTCGGACTGCTTCTATCGTGAGAATCCTACCTTCCCTTGGGGATTGTACTTTTTATGCTCATATGAATTTTACTTTCTGTAAGTGTGACCTTGAATAAATCCTGTTGTCTTTTAAACAAACGGTGTTGCACTAAATCCCTTTCTTCTTTATCTTTGAGCCCATATTATGGATGAAGGATTTAAAAGGAGTATACCTCAGGTGTAGAGGATTTACGGGCAATTATATATCCAAACAAATGTGAGTGCAACATCGCATGTGTATATAGAGTGCTATTCACACATTTGAAAACAGTGTTGCACTAAGGAAATATATTTTTTTGTCCGAGGTACAATCTATACCAGAGTGGATCTTCATTAAAGAAAATTATAAAGATTGAAGAAAACCTCTTGAGGACATTTTTTACAGGGAAGCTGTATATTGTTTTAATATTGTTATATTCACTTTTTGCGCCACTGGGTGTCTCTCTTTTTTCTATATTGTAAACTCCTATGGCTTTTTGGTGAGTCATTTGAGTCACTTGGGCTGCATTGTAAGTGTTTGTGCGCAACTGTTTTTTCTGGTAATTCTTCCTATACATACATGATAATGTAGCAAATTAAAAACAGGAATGCACTGTAGACAATTAACCATAGTCCTGTGCAGTATTAGGTAACATATATATAATGTATAATTTAAAAACATAGTCTGGAACCTGGTCCCTGTGTTGGGGGGTGGGGGGGGGGGGCGCACCGGGGGTCTCCCCTGTGTCCCTGTGGGCCAGTCCAACCCTGTCTTTGATATTTGATTGTGGGTTAGCGATGTGAATTTGTAAATGTGCATCCACAAATTGTGATAAATTAGATGTAAGTGACCCATTGCCTGGAATAATAGGATGTCCTGGGGGTGAAATTAGTGACTAATTAATTTTGGAGAAATTATAAAAAATGGGAGTGATAGGCAGTGCACAAAAAAAAAAACATTTCTATTCATCCTCAGATATTGCACTCTCAGTTTTTGGCAGAGCCATCATATTTTTGTATTCAATCTGAAAGGGGGCAGTGAGATCACCTGACAGTTTAGTATAATATTCTTCATTATGTAATTGCCTAAAAGCTTCCAAAACATAATCTTTTCTGGCTTGGATAATGGTCCTACCCCCCTTATCCACTGGTTTTATTATTATTGAGAAACTATCCTTTAATTTCAGGTTTTGCTTATATATAACAAGATAATATTTCAATTTATTATTGATTGGTTTCTTGCATACAGTATTGCTTTAAAAGTATTAAAAGTTTTGTTATAAAAATTGTTAATAGCAGGACTTTTGTGTTCAAGGGGAACAAATTGTGATATTCTTTTAACTGTTGGTATCCCAGATGGTTTATGATGTGCACCCACAAGAAATAACATAATAGGGGTCATTCCGAGTCGATCGCTAGCTGAAAATGTTCGCTGCACAGCGATGATGCAAAAAAATGGCACTTCTGCGCATGCGTATGCGGCGCAATGCGCATGCACGATGTACTTTCACAACGGCCTATGTAGTTTCACACAAGGTCTAGCGATGCATTTCAGTCGCACTGGCTGACGCAGAGTGATTGACATGAAGTGGGCGTTTCTGGGTGTCAACTGACCGTTTTCAGGGAGTGTTAGAAAAAAATGCAGGCGTGCCAGGAAAAACGCAGGCGTGGCTGGGCGAATGCAGGGCGGGATTGTGACATCAAATCCGGAATTGAACAGTCTGAAGTGATCGCAAGCGCTGAGTAGGTCTGAAGCTACTCTGAAACTGCACAAAAATATTTTGTATCCGCTGTGCGATTCTTTCGTTCGCACTTCTGCTAAGCTAAAATACACTCCCAGTGGGAGGCGGCATAGCGTTTGCACGGCTGCTAAAAACAGCTAGCGAGCGAACAACTCGGAATGACCCCCAATATCTGATGCATTTTCATTCATTAGCTCTTTTAAAGATAGCAAAGCTTCTGAGCCTGTTTTATCAAGAATTATGGGATATTTTTCATCACAGTCTTTCTTTTTCTTTTTCTTTAGTTGTATGGAGGCAAAGTATCATTTTCTGCATAGTACTCTAGAACTGTAAATGTATTGAGATCTAGTAAACTTAAAAAAATATTAGGTTCCTTTGTAGGGGCAAATCCTTTTGTAATAGTCTAATCTGGTCAGCAGTTAACATGTGAGGGAAGATTATAGATGCCTTTTGTATCTAATGATATCTGTCTTTCCTTGTTTCCTTTACCTCTTCCTCTCTTTCTCTACATTTTCTTGGGGTGTTAATGGCTCACATGGATTTGGTTGTCGGTAGCTTACTAGATGATGAAAATCCTTAAGAGGTTCTCTGTGAGCCCTTACAGTATAGTTTTATGCATTTTGTGATCTCTCCCTATGTCTGTTCACATTTTTATATTGGTATTGTCAAAGTCAGAAAAATATCCCCATGCACGTTGCCATATTTGCACCGCACACTGGTCCGTGCTGCGCATGCGTACGCTCTCCCGTGAAGGCGCATACCCGCAATAGCGTGCACTCGCAGGCGCGGTATGCGTATTTACGGTAGAGTTTATGTAGTCGTAGCGTGCGACTCATTCGTTACATATTTTCACAATTAATGTAGTTTATAGATCATGATCCCTTTGATAGTTTCTGAAAGTTTGGTTAATATAGAAGGTCCCTGTTTAAAGTAATCCCTCTTTGTATTGTACGAAGGGTCTAACAGGAATCATACAGCAGTGTTTGGTACCCATCGGAAGAGTATTTAATTAGCAATATTCCGGTGTTGGTTTGGAGCGTATTAATCGCTCGTGCGAATAGTTATGGACATAAGAAGTTTATGTCCATTTCTATTATTTACTCATACTCAGGTATGCGGCGGGAAACCTAGTTTCCCACCCACCTGAGCTGTTGGAAATCGTCACAGCCCACCTGTATGAATCAACCTATGACCTTTTGTTGTGATACAGGGTCGAATTCCTTCATCCAATGGACAATGGGATTGTAGGGACTATGAGATTGCATTGTGTGTGGGGCATAAATAGGCAGGCCGACCACATCCAGCTCTCACTCTTCAACGGTTCTCATTGCTGAAAATCGGGTGCTGGATGTCCAGGCGCATGCGATCGTTTACCCTGTGCGTAAGTTTCTCTCCGTAATCATTGTCTTTCTGTGAGCCAATTTCTCTCATCTCTCTCCGTCTCTCTCTCTCTTTCCCTTCTCTTTCTCTCGTATCTCCCCTAGACTAGTATTGTATTGTATTAGATAGTATTGTATTTTGGTTAGGAAGTCTCTGTTATATTGTAGTGTATCATTTGTACTGTTATCCCCTTTTACAAATACATTAGATATAATACAGTTAATAGGCTTTGGACCCTAAACCAGTATCTGTGTATTTCCTATAGTGTTAAGTGTTCACTTGAGCGTCGGTGACGCTCAAGCAGCTTTGTAGTTAGTCAGGTTACACAAGGTTGCACTTACACCCTGTACTCACATTAAGGTATTCTGTGAATTTTATTGGTATAAGGTTTAGACATAAAGGTATAGCGTTGTGAGCGTCTGCGCCGCTGGTGATCTCCTCGTGGTCTCGAGCGTCCGCTACGCCATAGCGAATCATTACTCTAGTCATAGCCAATAACGTGTCCTGTGATCACTGGGCCGCGAGCGAACGTGACGCTTGAGCGTCTCGCCTACGGCTGAGCGATCGTTACGCAACTAGCGTACCATTACGGTACTTCTTAAGTAAACAGCGTACAGTGTTCTTAGACTTCATAAAGGGTTGTTTATACGACAAGGGAATTTAGCATTGTCAATTGGGGGCTCGTCCTATCCTTCTCATATCTGCACTAGGTAGATCAGCAGACATTATCCCCCCAGCAAAGGGTGGGAGGTTGTCTCGCAGTGCTGACGGGATAAGCGTCTGCTTCGCTTAGATAAAGAGTGCTGAAGGAATCCGGGAACCGGAAGTAAGAACAAAACGCTTGTGTCTTTTAAAACTGTTTTATTTCTCTTCTGTCTTGCGTATACACGCACGCATACATTTATCTGCATTTCTTTTTCAAATTTCGTATATCACTATTCCTGTTTGCCAAGTTTTATAGTTGATAGAAAGTGCTAAAAGAGATTTGCTGTTATTTCATAGTAGAGGTAATAGTTAAAGTATAGACCAACACACGGCTTGTCTGGGAGATAAGGCAGTCAGTGTGGTGTGCGGTAGATGATCAGGGATCATCTACATTGATAAAGGTAGAAATTGTGTTACGGTGGATCTTTGTTTTGCGTACACGTGTCCCTAACAAAAGACTTGCGTACGCAATCCAAACGGCAGACGCACGCAGCGTACATTACGCAACGTAGCGTCTGGTTACGCCCACGTAGCTCAAGTCACGAAAAGTTGAATTAGCGCAAAGCGATAATTAGCGCAAAGGTGATAAGTAACGCACAGCGGTAAATAACGCGACGCGGTAAATAACGCAAATCTATTTTTGGAAAAATCTGAAATTTAGTTTAACAGATCCTGCTCCTAATTGGTAACACAGTTGGACTGAAGACAATTTCTGCGCAGAAATAGATATAGAAACAAAGTGTACATGTGTTGAGTGAGTGTGTTTTTATTACATAAGTTTATATAACTTAAGAGGTTGAACCAAAAGGAAAGTCGGGTACTCGTCAAGGGACACACGTGTAAGTGACATATACGGTGGCTAGGGAGGCATCCTTGGTTAAATAATATTTGAGCATTAGAGTATAGCGGACCATAAGGTAACAGACCAGGAGGTCATAAGGTAACAGACCAGGAGGTCATTAACAGACGGTAACAGACCAGGAGGTCATAAGGTAACAGGTAAAATAGACGAAGAGGTCCGCTATAAAGGTACAAGAGGCACAACGCCTGGGGTGTTGGTGCAGAACCCATATAGGCCATAAGCTCTTGCTGAAGGAATCGCGGCCGGAAACATCGATTCCATTGATCTTTCAGTACATGACAAGTAGTGCTTATGTACTGAACGATTGGACCGCACGTAATTGTGTACAGTAGTTAGTAATCTGACCTAATACCATTAGAGTAAAGTGGTCACAAACGCTATCTGTACATTCTGACGTGATTTGTGTAATTTTTTATTTTTAAAGGGAAGTTCGCTGGTCACTCAGGAACTATCTAACAACCCCAACTTTACTGGAAAGAGTAAGTGTCCTTCGGGTAACCCTCATATGTTCCAGTAAACAGAAGGTTCACAGGGGCCCTGGGTTGGGTACAGCAGCTCTGGTTACAGTGATTGCAGTACTGGCCAACGTGGGCGAGAAGTAAGTGGGGTACTTGGTAAACCGCCACCACCGGCCTGCCCAGGACATCTTGGTTTGTTTGTAAGGGTTCGCTGAAAACCTTGATATAAAGATCCAAGGAGGAATAAGCAACACCTGCAGAATTATGGGGGCCAGTTGTTCAGGTAGGGGGCGATCAACCTCGGTTCGGGTTGATTCAGAGAACCGACCCGTTGGGTCGGCAAGGTACATCATGTGTGAAAAATACGGAAGTCACACAGAATCTTTATGTGATGAATGGGAGAGAATGACTGTACAAGACAGGGACAAATTCCCAAGAATAGGTAGCTTCAGTCCAGACGTGTTACAAAATTTAAGGAGGAGGATATGTCTCGTAAAATCAACAAAGAGACGAATTCAGCATCATGATTATTTACAGTTATGGCACCAGGAAGGTGAGATACAGAGAGGTTTGGCTCTGGCGGCAGGATCTGGGGCAGTCAGTAAGCTGATAGCCACAGCCCCTCCTCCACCATACATTGCAGGAGAGAAGTTGATTGCGGAGAGAAACGCACTGGGTTGTAAAACACAAACACTTAGTAGCCCTGTAAATGTAAATGATGTTAACCAAGTAACTCATGCTATTATTAACCCGTGCAAGTTGTACCCTGTTTTGAACCTTCCTCAGGAGTGTGATCAAGAAGAAGATTCGGCAACAATTTCAGCTCTCTCTCTTGCGGCCACCATAGCAGAGACCACAGTAGGCACAGCGACACCCACGAGATTAGTGAAAGCCCCTAGCGGAGGGATAGGTGAGGTCGTGTCAACGGGTAAGTACGGCACCATGCACTACACTGAAACAATTGTACCACAAGTTGTAGAATCTACGCAGAATGAGGCTGTTAGAATTGCTCCTGTAAGGGTAATAGCAGTTCCCAATGGAAAAACAGATGTGTCTGGAGCCACTCCCATAAGGAACATTGCCATGTACACTCCATTTTCCCGAATGGAATTAAGAACTATAGTGTCCGAATTTCCTGACCCCAGGAAAGACTTAGTTGCTAGCCAAAAATACATCAGGGATCTAGGTAACACTGTAGAACCCAACAACAAGGATTGGCAGATACTGCTAAGAGCTTGTTTACCTTCCAATGTCGACGCAACTCAATTCTTAGTTGACTGCGCCTTGGATAAAGATGTACCGCTTACAGACGTGTACAACAAGGATAATGTAAAAAGGATAAATTTACAGCTAAAGGAGTATTTCCCAGCCGTTGTTAAATGGAACAAGATATTCTCCATTAAGCAAAAGGAGTCCGAAACGGCAACAGAATATTTTCACCGGGCACTATTAGAAATGGCAAAGTACACTGGTATAGAAGACATTAAGACCAACCCAAACCATCGAGAAGTAGCAGTATCTGTACTGATGGATGGTTTGAGAGAAACATTAAAAGCTAGGGTACAGACCACACAACCATGTTGGCGAGGTCTGTCAGTGTCCACATTGAGAGAGGCTGCTATTGATCACGACAGAAACATCACTAGGCACAGGGAGTCGCAAAGTGATAAGTTGATGTCCGTAAGTATACAGGCGCTGACCACAAGGCAGCCTGCGTATGTACCACCGAATCCTGTGGGTAAGGCAAGTGTAATGACATGTTTTTCTTGTAACAGACCGGGACACTATGCACGAGAATGTAGAACAAAGAGTGTACAAAGATCTTTTCAACCCCCTAGACAACGACACGACACACGACATTGGGAGCAGGGTCCACAGAGGCGGAGTTTTGAGCAGAGCCGGCCCTAACCAATATGATGCCCTAGGCAAGATTTTGTCTGGTGCCCCCTAGCACCACCGCTAGTTCCGCCTCTGACCCTGCACCCCTTTCCCAACACCATCACCCCCCACGCATAGCAGTCCTTTTTTTTGCTGTCCTACCCCCTGTAATTTAAATAAGAACAGTGTGCACATTTGGCCTTACACATATGCCGCACATTATTAGTGCCCTTATACACATAATGACACACATAGTGCCCCTTACACATATGTTACACATTATTAATGCCCTTATACACATAATGACACATGTAGTTCCCAGCGTGAGTCAACTGGCAGTTCTGCTAACGTTGGGTGCCTATTTTTTATGAAAATGCATCTTATTTGCATTGCTATGTGGCTAGGATACACAAGCAGCTTCTGCTGATTAAAATGATATGTGGCATGCCTATATACTGTGTGAGACTGTGGCTGTATCTGCATATGAAATGCTACATACAGAATATAGGCATGCCGCATATCATTTTAATCAGCAGAAGCTGCTGATGCCCCTAGGCATACCAGATGCCCTAGGCAATTGCCTAGTTTGCCTATACCTAGGGCCGGCTCTGGTTTTGAGCCACATACAGGGGAAACAAAAAGATATCCCCCGAACAGAGATTGGCATGCCTCTGGTAGTTCCCAGCTAACCCCCTCACAAGTAGTCGCTGCCAGCGGGATTCAGGGAGGTCAGCATACCCACTAGGGGTGTGGCCATACCTGTAATCTGCAGCCAGTTAAGTTGATTGCCAGTCTTGGAAGTGAACCAGAGATTGCAATCAATGTAGCTGGTAAAACTTTAAACTTTCTTGTAGACACAGGGGCGGCCAAGTCAGTGATAAATTCGACAGTGGGCATGAGAACCACTGGTAGGACAATTCCAGCCATGGGAGTAACAGGAGTAGTCCAGCACTACCCTGTTAGCAAACCAGCCGAGATTACAATAGGGCCTTTGCATACCAAGCATTCCTTTTTGCTGGCTGCATCGGCACCAACTAATCTCCTGGGTAGAGACTTACTATGTAAAATGGGTTGCGTCATTTATTGTACTCCTGAAGGTGTATTCTTGGACATTCCTGAGAATCACGCTCAGGAGGTACGAGACATGTTAGACTCCCCATCAAAATTAATGTCACATTCCATTATGACAAATAGGAATCCATCCCAAGTAGAAGAGATGATATCTCAGATACCAGAGTCACTTTGGACAAAAGATGGACAGGACACTGGATTAATGGCAAACGTAGCTCCAGTAATTGTACAAGTAAAAGATGGTAGGATAGCTCCAAAAATCCCACAGTATCCTCTGAAGCCAGAGGTGGAGTTAGGAGTTTTTCCCGTAATAGAGCGCTTGCTACAACAGGGCATTCTAGTAAGAACGTCCAGCACAGCAAATAGTCCCATCTTCCCTGTTAAAAAGAGTGGGGGGAGGGGTTACAGGCTAGTGCAGGATCTAAGGGGGATTAACAAAATAGTTGAAAGTCAGTTCCCCGTAGTGCCTAATCCAGCTGTCATCCTAATGCAAATTCCTCCCACTGCCAAATTTTTCACTGTTATTGACCTCTGCTCCGCTTTCTTTTCGGTACCTCTGCACCCTGACAGCCAATATTTGTTTGCATTCACATACAGAGGAGTCCAATACACGTGGACTCGGTTACCCCAAGGTTTCATAGATAGTCCAAGTATATTTTCTCAGGCTTTGCATGATTGTTTACAGTCTTTCCAACCAGACAGTGGATCAGTATTGATACAGTATGTGGACGATTTATTACTGTGTTCAGATTCACTGGAAGCATCTCTGAAGGATACGAAACAGCTCCTGTTTCATCTTTCAGACACAGGTCACAAGGTTTCCAAAGACAAGTTACAATTATGCCAAACTAAGGTAAAATATTTGGGACACTGTCTAACACAAGGACTGAGACACCTGACCGCTGATAGAATCCAAGCCATTAGAGACATGACACTGCCACAAACCCAGCAACAGATCAGGACGTTTTTAGGAATGTGTGGGTATTGCCGTAATTGGATCCCAGGGTTTTCCATATTGGCGTTACCTTTGCAGGAAATGGTCTCTTCAAACAAACCTGATCGGATTTCGCATACAGACGAATCCGAAACAGCATTTGAGAGACTCAAACAGTGCCTAACGCAGGCACCAGCACTAGGTATGCCAGACTATGGGAAACCCTTTGAACTATACGGAACAGAAAGTGCTGGGTGCGCAGCAGGTGTACTAACCCAAAAACACGGTGACGCCAGCAGGCCAGTCGCATACTACAGCGCCCAGCTAGACACGGTAGCGCGATCCCTCCCCACATGCTTGCGTAGCGTTGCGGCGATAGCATTGCTAGTGACAAAAAGCGAAGATGTCGTGCTAGGCCACAACCTCACAATCCATACACCACATGCGGTATCTGCCTTATTGAATTCTGCCCAAACCAGACACGTCTCATCTGCAAGGTTTACAAGATGGGAATTGGCATTAATGGCCCCAGTAAACATCACCATAAGGAGATGCAGCGCATTAAATCCTGCAACTTTTCTCCCAGGTGTGCCTGGTCAGGCACAAAGGGTGGAAGGTGAGAGTGATGGGGAAGGAGGATTTAATGCAAAGGAAGATACACATGATTGTATGGAATATTTGACCCAAAATTTCACCGCAAGGCCTGACATCAGTGACAATCCACTGGAAGATGCAGAACTCACGTTCTACACTGACGGTAGTTGTCATAGACAGTCAGACTCGGGAGACTTGTGTACTGGATACGCAGTCGTAGATGACCAAGACACCATAGAAGCGGAACCGCTAGGCCCACCTCACTCAGCCCAGGTTGCTGAACTGGTCGCCCTAACCAGAGCATGTGAATTGGCTAAGGGTAAGTCAGCCAATATCTACACCGACTCTAGATACGCCTTCGGGGTAGTACATGATTTCGGAGCCCTATGGCGCCTCAGAAATTTCATGACGGCAGCTGGTACACCGATAGCGCATGCAGCATATATAAAAAGGCTTCTAACAGCGATACAGGAACCCGACAGAGTGGCTGTTATCAAATGTAAAGCACATACATATAGCCAAGACCCAGTATCCCTTGGTAACAGCCGAGCAGACGAAGCCGCAAAGCTTGCAGCTGCTACCCCCATACAGACAGACACCACACAACTGATGGTATTTAATACCATCAACACACAAAAGTTGTGTGAGATGCAGAATTTGTGTTCCACACAGGAAAGAGCAGTCTGGAAGGCAAAGGGATATGGCCAGGAGTCCTCAGGGCTCTGGACGGATGGACATGGTAAACCAGTGGCCCCCAGGGCATACCTTCCATGTCTGGCTGAAGCAGCTCACGGGCTGACTCATCTAGGCAAGGAGGGGATGTGCAAATTGGTAAGAGCATACTGGTGCGCCCCAGGATTCTCCTCTCATGCGAGTAAAAGAGCAATGTCATGCCTTACCTGTCTGAGAAAGAATATTGGAAAGGCAATACCTACAGAACCATCCCATATCCCACCTGCCGGCGGCCCTTTCCAGGTAATACAAATCGACTTCATTCAATTACCCCCATGTCGAAATTTGAAATATGTACTTGTTTGTATAGATGTTTTCTCGAATTGGGTCGAAGCTTTCCCAGCAGCTACAAATACCGCTATGTTTACAGCTAAGAAAATTGTGCAGGAATTTGTATGTAGATATGGTATCCCTAGAATCATTGAAAGTGATAGGGGTACCCATTTTACAGGTGATGTCTTTCAAGGAATGTGTAAGTTGATGGGAATTGATAGCAAGCTGCACACTCCGTACCGTCCACAGGCGAGCGCGAAGGTCGAAAGAGTGAACAGCACTATTAAAAATAAATTGAGTAAAGTAATGGCAGAGACAGGATTGACGTGGCCAGAAGCTTTACCCATTGTTTTGTATAGCATCAGAACCACTCCCAGGTCCCCTCTTAATCTGTCTCCTTTTGAAATCTTGTTTGGTCGACAACCGCATGTCATGATTAACCCTCAGGATGATTTGAAATGTAACAATGAAGTAACTGTAAAGTACTTGATTAACATGAGTAAGCAGTTGAGGAATCAAAATGATAATATGAAGTTGGTGATTCCTGATTTACCAGATAGTAATTGTCATGACATTGAACCTGGGGATTATGTAATGATACGAAATTTTCTACGCTCAGGTTGTCTTATTGATAGATGGGAAGGACCATACCAGGTCTTAATGACTAGCACCACAGCATTGAAGGTGGCTGAGAGAGAGACTTGGGTCCATTCATCCCACTGCAAAAAGATTGCTGATCCAGAGAAGTCCCGTGATAAGGAACAGACGGTAGAGGTTGTATCACTGGAGTGTCTGTTCCAGGAGGACTGAGGCGGCACCTGAGCCTTGAAGACCGAAAGCAGTTGTCGACTCCCCTCTCCCTTTTATTGTTTTTCTCCACTTCCCATCCCCTCTTCCTTGAAATTTCTTTTTTCCCCCTTCTCATTCTTCTCTATTTCCTCCTCAAAGATGGACTTGCCCCAAGAGACTGTGATCCGGATTTTGATGTTAACCGTGATGTTGACCAGAGCAGTCTGTTCCGGCGAGAGTACCATAGAGGTCGAGAGAGGATCTGGAATGGGTTCCGATTATGATGATGGAGGCGTAGTTTTCCAAGATCAACCAAACCAACAAGCAAAGGCGAGTATCAGAAAACGATCCGATAGAAGAAATTGTGATGGATTGTTAGCTGAAGAAAATTGTATCTGTAGGCTCTGTGATAATCTGGTTGAAGATGGATGCATAAAGAAATGCCAATCCAGTTTTAATATCCATATGGACCGGCATCCATTGAGTGACTATCACTCTTTAGTGGGTAATGTGTTAAACAAAACAGATTGTTGGGTATGCTCTCAAGTACCTCAGGGTCATAGCAAATCAGGGCTAGTACCATTTCCTTTAACGTTAGGGGAGGTACTTGAGCTAAGTGGTGGGAGACCGGTGGACCGGAGATTTAACATCTCCAGCCCTCCTAGTTTGAAGCTCCACCAATACCATGTGGATAGGTCCCTCTTATGTTTTAATATCTCCAACCCCCGTAAGCCGGGAAATTGGGAAGTGTCATGGAGCAACCTTACCATGACCTTTTCACACAGAGCAGATAGAATGCCTACAGATACAGAGCTCGTACGCCACATAGCCAGTAGAGGAAAATCTTTCCGGTATCGATATACCTTAGGAAATAGGATTACTAGAGTTGGAGAGGTATCATCAGGATACTGTGCACATATCGTACAAACTGATACGTGCATTAAGCAGATGGAAGAATTAGGGTCAGGAGATTTCACCTGGAAGGTTTGTAACATGGTCATGTCCTTCTCCGTCCCATATGTTCTCCCCGATGACGCATATTTCATATGCGGGAGAAAGGCGTACAAGTGGCTTGCCCCAAACTCTGAAGGATTGTGTTATATTGGAAAAGTATTGCCTGAAGTGATGACTGTTACACATGACAAAATGAAGGACATACACCGTGGTGCCCAAGCTCCTTATACTCACACTCATTACGAGCACCGAGTTAAAAGACAACTGTCAGAAAGGTTAGAGCATCCGGCCTCTGATCTTATCCATGAATCCACCGGGATTCAGGTCCTGGTAGCGTTAGATTTCACTCGCACCGCTCGAGGAGTGATGAATTATAGATACATTTCCGCACTCGCCAATTTGTTAGATAATATCACTGAAATGTATGATGACACGTTTAGATACACTGGAAGAGAACTTCAAGCTTACAAAACGGAACTAGTTCAGCATAGGATGGTTCTTAATTATCTTACAGCAGTAACAGGCGGATATTGTGTTACATTGGCAACACAGTACGGCATAAAGTGTTGCACTTATATCACGAATAGCACCGAGGATCCGGTAGAGGTCATAGACCAAAAGATGGACGATATTCTGCAATTAAAGTGGGAATTTCGTCGAAAACACAATCTCACCCTTGCTGCTGTAGGTAATGAGCTGACTGGTTGGGTGTCATGGTTGAACCCGCGAAATTGGTTCTCCGGTTTAGGAGACTGGGCTCAAGGAGTCATAATGGATGTTGGAAAGTTTCTACTATGTATCTTAGGTGTTGTTATATTTATTGGATTGATATTTAGATGCGGGCAGGCTTTAATGAGGTGCAAACAAAGTACAAAAGTGATGAGCGTGAGGAGTGAGGAAACTGTAATTAACCTGGATTTGATTTATGACCCAATAATAGAAACCAGAATGTGATGAAAATGCGATTATACGGTCCGTTTCTTTCACCTGTTTTTCTGCTTTTCTCCAAGATACAAAGACCCCCTTGGACGAGGAAGTTGACGAGACGCTATACAGACAACAGACAAGCACCAAAGATGAAGTTTTGACCACTTGAGAAATGGACATTTGATGAACTTTGCCATGGATCCCCAGTTTCCCTAGTACTTTTAAACTCACGCTAGCCCAACATTTTTTTGTAAATCCGATGGCTCTGACAAAGCTATTTGCTCATGCCCAAGGAGCAATACAGCGCAAAGAAGACGACTCTCAACAGATACCGAACACAACTTCGACGACAGATGTACATTTCCCTGACATAGAATATCATTGCATTTTCCATAAGTGTTCTTTATCTTCATCTCTACAACCCTCAGGTAATGACACACATAGACGATAGGGAATACAGGCACAGATATCAGCAACCACATACCTCCCCCATTCATGTATCATCAACTAAAATGTGCTCCCCATTTTGTTTAAAATCCGAAAAGAGCTCGGTAAAGTTTGACAGCCCATCCACAGACCTGTACCACAGGATAAGAAGGAATTCAAATGTATACTTCGCAATACCTCGAAGCTTGATTTACAACACATACGGCACGATGATACATGACCCTCCAAACATGGACTCATACACACATGCTTCTGCTATCACACTAGGTCATACCCTCTTCACACCTACTCCTCTCTCCTCCCTCACCCAACCATGGAAATGAATTAACCCCTGACATATATTTTTCTCCTTTTGAAATGTTTTAGAAGGTGGCAGTTATTATTGACTGCCAAAGGGTGGACTGTCAAAGTCAGAAAAATATCCCCATGCACGTTGCCATATTTGCACCGCACACTGGTCCGTGCTGCGCATGCGTACGCTCTCCCGTGAAGGCGCATACCCGCAATAGCGTGCACTCGCAGGCGCGGTATGCGTATTTACGGTAGAGTTTATGTAGTCGTAGCGTGCGACTCATTCGTTACATATTTTCACAATTAATGTAGTTTATAGATCATGATCCCTTTGATAGTTTCTGAAAGTTTGGTTAATATAGAAGGTCCCTGTTTAAAGTAATCCCTCTTTGTATTGTACGAAGGGTCTAACAGGAATCATACAGCAGTGTTTGGTACCCATCGGAAGAGTATTTAATTAGCAATATTCCGGTGTTGGTTTGGAGCGTATTAATCGCTCGTGCGAATAGTTATGGACATAAGAAGTTTATGTCCATTTCTATTATTTACTCATACTCAGGTATGCGGCGGGAAACCTAGTTTCCCACCCACCTGAGCTGTTGGAAATCGTCACAGCCCACCTGTATGAATCAACCTATGACCTTTTGTTGTGATACAGGGTCGAATTCCTTCATCCAATGGACAATGGGATTGTAGGGACTATGAGATTGCATTGTGTGTGGGGCATAAATAGGCAGGCCGACCACATCCAGCTCTCACTCTTCAACGGTTCTCATTGCTGAAAATCGGGTGCTGGATGTCCAGGCGCATGCGATCGTTTACCCTGTGCGTAAGTTTCTCTCCGTAATCATTGTCTTTCTGTGAGCCAATTTCTCTCATCTCTCTCCGTCTCTCTCTCTCTTTCCCTTCTCTTTCTCTCGTATCTCCCCTAGACTAGTATTGTATTGTATTAGATAGTATTGTATTTTGGTTAGGAAGTCTCTGTAATATTGTAGTGTATCATTTGTACTGTTATCCCCTTTTACAAATACATTAGATATAATACAGTTAATAGGCTTTGGACCCTAAACCAGTATCTGTGTATTTCCTATAGTGTTAAGTGTTCACTTGAGCGTCGGTGACGCTCAAGCAGCTTTGTAGTTAGTCAGGTTACACAAGGTTGCACTTACACCCTGTACTCACATTAAGGTATTCTGTGAATTTTATTGGTATAAGGTTTAGACATAAAGGTATAGCGTTGTGAGCGTCTGCGCCGCTGGTGATCTCCTCGTGGTCTCGAGCGTCCGCTACGCCATAGCGAATCATTACTCTAGTCATAGCCAATAACGTGTCCTGTGATCACTGGGCCGCGAGCGAACGTGACGCTTGAGCGTCTCGCCTACGGCTGAGCGATCGTTACGCAACTAGCGTACCATTACGGTACTTCTTAAGTAAACAGCGTACAGTGTTCTTAGACTTCATAAAGGGTTGTTTATACGACAAGGGAATTTAGCAGTCAGTATTGATCCCTATGTTTTCCTGATTTTGTATATCTTGGAGCAGAATATCGACTTTTAGGGGAGTATCTGTTTTCCATTTCCCTATTCATTGGGGTTTTGGGTTCACGTTCATATCCTCTTCTTGTGCTCACATTTCTTTTTGGTTTATTATAGGATCTGCAGTAATCTTAACCATCTCATAATCCTCCTGATGCCTTAGAAGTTTCCTTTTTTATTTGTACAAGTTCTCTTTCGAATCTCTCAACCTTATTATTAATTTGTTCATCTTTCTCTTTAAAGGAAATATGATCTTTACATTTAAGGAGGTCAACCTTTGTTTCCTCGATTTTTTCTGTAGTTCTAGTCACTCTATCTTCTCTATATTTAATTAAAAGCTTAATAACTGAGAAAGAGCAGTGATCTAAAACATCTTCCCATTCTTTTTGTAATGTAGGGTTTCATTAATAGACATATGTTTATAAATTCTTAATCCCCTCGGGATATTTCTCTCATCTAGTTATTTTTGCAAGGAAATGCTACACCTCCAATTTTCTAATTTTTTTCTTTTCAGAGGTCCACTAGTTTATAAAATAGTTTATTCATATCTGGCTTAGTAATAGGAGATAAATCATTATTATGTTATTCATAGAGGACACATAAAAATCACGTCTATTTTTTCTTTCATACAGTAGCTACTTTTAAATTCTGCCATAGTAGCAACACAAAGGAATTTAATAACAATACCTACTTGATTACTATATGCAAGGCTGCAGCCTAGGAAAATACAGAACTAAAATGAAGGAATTATCGATTTTATGTCCTGTTTGTTTATGGATATATACAGAGGCGCTTCTAGAGAGTAGGAGGCCCATGTGCAGACTTCATCTGGGCTTCCACCTCTTCAGTCGGCTGTGCTGTAGACTCTGGTCACTACGGTCACTAGGGGACCCTAGTGCTGTCCCAGAGTCTTGTGCGAATGCGCAGATCTCTGGGAAAATGGTGCAGCAGCCATTTTCACAGAGATTTCCTTACTGCGCATGCGTAAATCTCCAGAAAAATGGCTGGGGTGCCATTTACCATAGATTTTCTTAGAAATGCTGCTGCCTGCGGGGGACTCCAGAGGGGTGAGTGTTTAAAAAATGGGTGCAGGGTGTGCTGTGTGGGCTCCCCTGTACCCAGGGGGCCCATGTGCACCGCACACACTGCACCCATTGTAAATACGCTAGTGCATATATACAGTATGTGAATACTATTATACTGTATGTGAGATTAAAAAGATTTTTTTCTTAATAAGAGTATTACTGGTGAAAGTAAACACAAGTATCCTGTATGTTAACAGAGAGCAATAATATGTATTTACATTTACAAAAAAAAATCATATGTGTAAAGAAATACCGAGCGCAGTAATTAGTTTGTAAATATTTTGGTATTTTTTGGTGCTAGGTCCTAACCAGTCCTTAATTACTTGCTGCTAGGGTGTATTACTATAAATTAATGTTAAAAACAGCACCAGGAACATTAGTGATAATTTACTAATTTTTGTTCTGAGAGAAAACGGAATAGATAAAATAAAGCTATTCACATTTACTGATAGAGTACAGCACAATTTTAAGCCACTTTTTTTTTAGTCATCAATACTCTACTCTAGAAATAATAGTAGTTGGAAAATAATTTAATAATATAAAGACACTTTAAAATGGGCAGACAGATTGAACCAAAGTACTACTACTGCAGTAGAAACAACAAGAAAGTGAATCAGAATATACATATAGTAACTAAGGCAATCTCTTATTCATATTTAATAATTATTCTTTACAATCATGCACACAAACCAAAAGCTCAGTATAACAGTAAAAGTGGAGGCCCATTATTAGTTATCTATACTTCATGTTTAATACTTGTAATACTGTATTTCAAGTAATTGTATTGTTATTGCTTTTGTCCTTGCCTATGTATACATTTTAGGCCACAGCTGCATATGAGCATGTACTGTATACTGCAAAGGAGATATTGCAGTAAATACAAATATTAATAAGTCTAGACTTACAGAAAGCAGGCATTACAATGGTTTTGTTCTTATTACAGTAAAATTGCATTCTTCTCATTTTCCCCAGAGGAAAAAAAATCCCTTTATTTCATTAAAAAAGTTAGACTGAACGATACATGAAATAATTTTTAAACAACTTGGAGACAAAATTGAATTCAGATATGTGTATTTGTTAATTTTATGCAATTGTAAAATTTCACAGTTGCTCGTGTAATATACAGATGTTTAGAGGCATGTCTTTATAACAAGGAGCTGTCCATGCCAGAATGGTATACGGTCAGAAGGTCTACCGTAACCAGGGTTGAGCTCTCAGTGGCATAAGTTCATCCCTGTTGAGGTACCCCCACCCAGAATTTAAAAGTGGTTAACCTTTTGACTGTCGAACTTAGGGGGTAATTCAGAGTTGATCGTAGATGTGCTAAAGTTAGCACATCTGCGATCACTTTCACAGACATGCAGAGGGACGCCCAGCACAGGGCTAATCCGCCCCTCATGTCTGGCTCTGCTCTGCCGCACGGGTACAAAAGCATTGCACGGTGGCGATGCTTTTGTATCTGACGAGTAGCTCCCTGCCAGCGCAGCTCCTGCTCGCTGGCAGGGAGCTTCTTGCCACATCCTGGGTCACAGCGGCTGCGTGTGACATCACACAACCCCCGCAGTCATCCCTCCCAACAGTCCAGACATGCTTCCATTGTCCAGACCGTGCCCCACCAACGGCGTTCTAATGCTATTGGCATGCCCCCTCCCACTCCATGAACGCCTCTGCCTGTCAATCAAGCAGAGGCAAACACAGCTCAGAGATGCTGATAGCATCTCGCTGGGCTCTGGGGTGTGCACTCGCAGTGCGGACGCTGCACATGCGCACTCCACGAAAAGATTCAGACTGCGATCGCTGCCGCTGCAGCGGTCCAGTCTGAATTAGCCCCTTAGTACTGTTGACCAGTTAGGGTTCGGGTCTAGCATTATTTTAAAGTCATCAATCCCCTTCTTATCATAATGGTAACCCAATCATTCCAATATCATGTCCCACACAATGTTCCCTCATTACCCCATCTTAGTAACCATGACCTTGCAGTCAGCTCCTCCTGCTGATAAATAAATGGAACTCATTTCCCCCACAATCTACCGCCCCCTCTCATAGTAACATAGTATCTAAGGTTGAAAAAAGACAATTTGTCCATCAAGTTCAACCTATTTGTGGTCTCCTATGTAGGATTATTTTGGTCTAAATTTTTTCTGATGCTGATGTCAGCCGTTGTGTTTTATTACTCTTTTCATAGTAACTATAGGGCGCGACTACGCACCATAACCCTGGATAACCTTATCCAATAGGAATTTATCTAACCCATTCTTAAATGTGTTGACTAAGTCCGCCATTACTACTCCCTCAGGCAGGGAATTCCAAACACGTTTGGTCCTTACTGTGAAAAACCTTTTCGCTGCATTGTGCGAAAACTCCTCTCCTCTAACCTAAGCGAGTGTCCACGTGTCCTCTGTGCTGATCTTACAAAAAACAGGTCCCGCGCAAGCTCTGTGTATTGTCTCCCTCCCTTTTCCATGAGGCGTAGCTAGGACTGGTGCTAGGGTGTTTGGCGCCCCCCTTGAAACTATAAATTTGTGCCCTACCTCCCATACTTTGTAAAGGAACAATGTGCGCCGCAGGCATGCATTGCAAAAATGGGGTGTGGTCCCACAAGGAAGGGGCAGTTCCACGCAATAGTACCCTTAATTCAAATGACTCCACACAGTAGCCCAATCTCATTCTCATTACACCACACGTAGTGCCCTAATTCATATTACATTACATAGTAGTGCCCCTTACTCATGTTACACCACAAAGTAGTGCCCCTTATACACAATGCACACAGTAATAGTGTCACTTACACATAATGCACAAAGTAATAGTGCCGCTTACACACAATTAACATGATAGCAGTGCCCCTTACATATAAATTAGAGGCATCACCGGGTGTGATGACACCCGATGCGCACCCTTGATATGCCAGCACGGCAAAAAAGGGGGCATGATCACAAATAAAGGGGGCATGGCCTCACAGGATCGTCACTCCAGGGGTGTGCTATGCTGGGCTGTACTGGGCTGCCCCCAGAGACTGCAGCGCTGTCGGCTCCTCTTCTATGACAGGAGCCGGGTGCTGTAGCAGACTTTCAACCTGCAGCACCTGGCTCCTGTCACTGCAGAGGAGCCCACAAATTGGTGTCACCCCTTCTGCCTGGAAAGTGTGACACCAATTTGTGCAGGGCACTCTGCAGGCCTCTGCAGGCACTACTATTACTACTACTGGGTGATTTATGCAGGCCACACCCCCCACACCTTCCTTGTGATGCCACTGCATAAATCACCCAGTAGTAGTGCCGATTACACATAAATCACACAGTAGTAGTGCCACTTACAAATAAATCACACAGTAGTAGTTCTAATTAAACAGAAATCACACAGTAGTAGTGCCAATTACACATAAATCACAAAGTAGTAGTGCCGCTTACACATAATACCCACAGTAGTAATGCCACTTACACATAATACTAGCTCCACCTCCTACACGGCCTTGCACAGTAATTCCATAACATGTATTAGCGGTACCACTGTGTAGCATAATGTGAATAAATTGCACTACTGAGTGACATAATGTGAATAAGGGGCAGTGCTGTGTGTCATAATGTGAATAAGGGACAATACCATGTGGCATAATATGAATAAGGGGCACTACATGCAGTGTAATGGGAATAAGATTGTGATACTTTGTGGCATAATTTAAATTGGGGGTACTATTGTGTGACTACGCCCCTTCCTTGTAAGACCATTGTCTCTTTATAAAGTATGGGAGGTAATGCACAAATTTATAGTTTGCAGGAAGACGGCAAACATCGTAGCACTGGCCCTGGCTCTGCCTAATGGGAGTTGTGGGGGGGCGGGAGAAATTAGTTCCACCACCTCTCCAGGACCATTTTAAGCCCTGGGTGTGATGTTTCTTGCTGTGTGGTGTTCGGGTCTTCCCCAGGGAAAGAGTGGATTGGTGAGGGGATACAAGGCTTTGGCATGGAATGGGGGAGCTGGGAATGCAGCATGGAGTCATTGGGGAGAGACAGACAGTGGGATATGTGAGAGGAAGGAGAGTGGAAAATACAGACTGTGGTGCATGTGGGGGAGGAAGGATATAAATATATATATATATAAACAGTTTCTTACATAGTGCAGCAATACTGCTTTTTAATATATATATATATATATAGACAGTATATACAATTATACAGTATATACAGTATATATATATATAATCTGAGGGGACCCCATAGCTATCACTGTATGGGGCCCCAAGATTTCTGTTGCCGGCCCTGAGGAGAGGTGTCTGCATTATAGTGTGCCTGGCACACCCCGTACTCAGGCCTATGGTTACTGACCTGCAGTCATCCTGAAAAAACAAACCATAGAGACTTCCAATTACGGTTACATGCAGGACGCAGCTTGATCCCACTGCTCCATCCTGCACCCGGTAATTATACCTTCTCAAGGCTGATATCAGCCTCCAGCGCCTCGCAATCCACTTTCCACACCAGCTGGTGCACCCGACGGAGAAGTTTCTGGCTTCTCCGCCAACCTCCAAGAAGCAGCAACCCCGCCAGGAGAAGCGCCGTGCAGAGCCCATCATGGGGCCAGATACAGTACCAGCCTCCCAGCACACAAGAAAGCTCCTGCCGGAGCAACAGAGGATTCTGATACCCCTCAGTTATCACCATGACCCCCTTACTGAAACAAGCTGTGTCTGATATCAGTCAGCAATTACAGCACCTGCAGGCGAGAGTAGCTGACACAGAGAACCATATTGCCTGTCTGTCATCACCTATTTGAGGCACAGTGCTCTATCCTAAGGCTTCAGAAAGAAAATCATCAACTTTGAATCAAAGTTGATGATATTGAAAATTGTTCCAGGAGATGCAATATCTGAATAGTTGGGGTCCCTGCTTTGATGTCATTTGTAACTGTCACTTTCCCAAAGCTGAATATTGAAGCAGAAGGCAGGGATTTAGTAGTCGAGAGAGCCCACAGAGTCGGTCACCCACCTAAATCCAATGACAAGAGGCCACGCATCATCATTTTCAAGTGCATAAATTACCTACACAAACTATCTGGAAAGCAAACATATCCGCCTATTCCAAGACTTTTCAGTCAAGCTCACCAGGGCAAGAAAAGCCTTTTCACCAGTATTCTCAGCCCTTGTCTCAGCGAAAAGGAAGTTTGTCCTTATGTATCCGGCACGCTTGCGCATCTTTACTGCAGACAAGCATTATGACTTTAACACCCCAGAAGATGCTCAAGCCTTCCTGAGAGGGGAAAATCTTTTGATCCCTGATGATATTTCAGACCGTCCAGTTACTCAGCAGTAACCTTTGCCCTTTTATGCCTACTCCATCAAATACACCAGCTCATCAACTTGTTCGCTTTTGTGTATAAACATATTTAACTTGTTGATGACTTCTGATACTATGATAATCATACAATTATTCAACCTATTAAATTTGTTATTCCCTGGTCCTGATTTACTCCCCTTCCCTTTAACTGTTGCCTTCGGACATCAGTAGCTTTTATTGTTTACCTAGTTTTGCTCATGGTTCTTAACGTTTCTACTTCTTTACTTAGAGGCTTATTAGTCAATGTCTAAGGGTGTCGGCACACCTGTCATGCTCTAAAATGTTCTATTTCACATGCTTGATTGTTATAATCAATGTTGAATGGTTCCGTTTTTTGTTTTTACTAATGCAGAAGCAATATGCTTGGTTGCATATTGAATTCATATCATTCATGCGGTCCATACCCATGAAATGTTCATTTTCTACTTTTGTTTTGTTGTCTTGTCTTCCCCCTCCCTCTTGTTTTTCCCTCCTGTGCAGCTCCTTTATTTCCAGGACTCCCTGCACCCTACCAAATATATATACTTACCAGAAGTTGACACGTTCTCACAATCTAATGTGACATCTCTCAAGGTCGGCTCGATTAATGTAGGGGGTTTCGCCTCTCCAGCCAAGCGACGCAAGGTACAGATTTATCTGAATAGACAGAAACTAGACATCTTTATCCAAGAGTCCCATCTTACTGCACAAGAAACTGTCAAGCTTCAAATGTTTAATTGCTTCCTCACCTTTTAACGCTAAATCGCTAAATCTAGGGGAGTCGTAATATTAATATTTAAATCACTTCCATTAGAAGTTTTAGCTACTGAAAGCGATCCAGAGGGTAAATATATTATAATCTTCGTTAAAATGTACTCTACTACATATACTTTATGTTCCCTCTATGCCCCAAATTCTTACAACAAACATTTCTTTCAAAATCTCATACAAAAGCTATTACCCTATGCCTCTTATAATATCATTTTAGGAGGAGACTTCAATTTGATCTCCCACTCTCACCTCAGATAAAAAGAAAATATAGAGAATACCACTGGCGCTGTAACCTTACAGATGACCCCTATTTGAGGGGTAATATTAACCCAATATGTATGGGATAATTAGAAATTATCCACAATCGAATGATAAATGACAATGGATAATTTATTACAACATCATGATAACATAATAAAAACGAGATAATAAAATGGTTAAAAAATCATATGAGTATAAAACACAATTCGGACTGTTAAGGTGACTTGTGCATCAAATGGAGATCTCTCACCATATTCCAAAATATGCGGTGGGTTAGCTTAATGATAAGCAGATGTGGTCCAAGGCTGAATAGCCTGGCACCACTGCAAGGAGTTTATTCAGCATACAGTCCACCAAAGTCCTCCTCGTGTTCCTCTTCTGTCCAAACAACGCGTTTCGGTCTTTAAAATGACCTTTTTCAAGATTAGATGAAGAGTTGTCCTCAGGTAGTCTTTTTATAATGACCTAATAGCTTCTATTAAGGGCATTATTGAGTGATTACAGGGTCCCGCACTTCCGGATTCTCTTGCCGGAAGTGACGTATTTACGTTCCAGTGACAACATCCTATCCAATGCGGCTCTATTGCGCAATCTCGAACATCAGAACTATAGTTCCCGGTTCTATTACCGGAAACAACAATGCGTTCCAATGATGACTTCCTGTTAATCTAATGCCGAGATACTCTGTTTTTAAACTGCATGGTTTTAAAGGCACATATACACTGGGAATTTAATAGGATTGTTATATACATCATAGACAGTAAAATCCTTACAAATAGAGCTTTAAACAAAATATGATCATCTCACCTCAGGAAAATCCCCCCCGCCCTTACCTAAATTGGGCATACCTTCCTTTTTATCCATTCTTCAGCTGGTTGATGTATGGAGAGCTTTTAACCTAACCGATAGGGAATATACTTATAACACTCTATCTCGCATAGACTATATTACTTTATCTAACTCCCTTTTTACCTATGTCATAGATTCTGGTATAGAACCAATTATAGTTTGAGATCACGCACTTGTGTGGCTGACACTGCAAACCCAAAATGAAATATCCACACATAGATCATGGAGATTTCCAGCTCAACTGTGCAATTCTCCCAGATTTAAATCACATCTAGAAAAAACCTGGGACGAATATAACGTAGCCAACAAGCATTTTCTTGCCTCAGATTCATCGCTGTACTGGATGGCAGTGAAAGCTACTTTTAGAGGTTCCATCTTATCATATGAATCTGAGGAAAAGAAACAAAGTTCTCAGTCATATATTACTCTTCAACAATCACTATCCAATGCCTATTCAATTTATAGCCTAAATCCCTCTACCACCAATCTATTTACTGAACAGCCAAAGTAAAATTTGATGAAATCCTCCAATCTCTAACAGATAAATATCAATTATCGTCTAATTACTGCTTCCATAGATACGGCAATAAGACCAGCAAGCTTTTAAATAATATTCTAAATGGTACTAGACCTCCAATGAGAGTTCATCCTTTACTCCTCCCTGATGGATCACATACTTTCTTCAATAAACAGATCTCTCAAATAATGCGGGACTATTATGCTGATATCTATTCCCTCCCCCAGCCGACTCCCTCTCCTGTTACTTCTATTACCCCTTCCTCCTCCCTAGATACATCTCAACATCCTTGGTCTACACTATCTTACCTCAAATCCCTCATGATCTAACTTCTACTTTAACACATCCAATCACTCTAGATGAGGTCAAGATGGCTATCAAATCATTAAAATTAACCAAAGCCACTGTTCCTGATGGATGCTGTGGAGATTTTTACAAATTGTTTGAGGAGCGACTCAGTCCAATATTAGTGTATTTTTACAATTTTATTCTGTTTAATGGAACCCTCCCTTTACATTTTAACTCAGCAATTATTAAACTGTTACCAAAACCAGGCAGAGATTCTGCTCTCCCTGGTTCATATAGGTCCATTTCCCTATTGAATTGTGATTACAAACTTCTCACTAAAATTCTTGCGACCCATTTATATCTACTTCTTCCATCAGTAATCCATCAGAACCAGACAGGCAATCAAGGGCAAACATTCTGTTACAAATATACGTAAAGTTTTGGACACAATTCAGGCAGGTCATGGGGGAACAGTTGCGTCCAATGGAAAAATTATTATTTCCATTGATGCTGAAAAAGCTTTTGATTTAGTACATTGGACGCACCTGTTCCTTACATTAGAACTCTTTGGATTTCCTCCCATCTTTATCTCTTTTCTTAAAACGATTTACACCTCACCATCTTCACAAATTGCATGTAATGGTTATTTATCATCTCCCTTCCCAATTCAGAAAGGAACATGGCAGGACTGCCCACTTTCACCCCTCCTGTTCGTCCTGGCAATTGAACCCCTTGCAATTGCTCTTCGCTCTGCCCCACAATTTACAGGATTTAAAATTCTTTCTTCCAAATTAAAAGTCTCGCTATTCGATCCTCTTTATTTCTGATCCGGCCAATTCTCTCCCAGCAATTTTTGACATAATTACATCCTTTAGCCCCATCTCAGGTTATAAAATTAATGTATCCAAGTCAGAAATTCTCCCCATTCATACCCTACCTCCCAATCTCCGCTCCCTTCCTGTCATTGCTTAATTTCGTCTATAATCTTCACAAATTAAATACTTAGGAGTCCAAATTACTAATAACCCGTGCAACCTTTACTTATCTAATTTCACCCCTCTTTTCTCTTTTCTCTTTCTCTTTTCTTCTTACTCAACTAGACTCCTGGTCCAAAATTCCGTTATCTCTATTTGGCAGAGCAGCTGTCCTAAAGAGTATCATCTTTCCTAAAATCTATTATCCCTTGCAAATTCTACCATGCCTTATTACTAAGCATGACATTTGCAATCTTGATAAAGCCTTATCCTCTTTTCTATGGAATGATAAAAGATCAAGATTGGCTTTGGAAAAGCTTTATAGGCCTAAAACCTTGGGTGGTCTTAATATCCCAAATTTTACGTTATATGCACTCACTTCACACTTTCGATTTATTGCTGATTGGCTCATGGAAACATCCGTCTTCACAGATAAGGTTCTAGAACAACACATCTTTTATCCATTTTCACCTGAAGCATTGCTTCATACACCAATTAGTCTTATACCTCAACATATTTTGAATAACACACTATTTAGAGATACTTATAACAGCTGGATTTATTTCAGTAAATCCCTCAAATCTTCACATACTTGATCCCTCTTCATTCCACTCTGGGGTAACCCTCAAATCTAAAGCTGATGATAACCTAGATATACTTGCTCGTGCCTGGAGTGTTTATATCCCTGTAATTTCTAGAGCTGACCTCTTCTCTGCGCAGACTACTAGGATAATGAGTACACTTCATTCAGTTTATTTACAAGAGGTGCACTTTAAATCAATACACAGAATCTACATAGCACCTGCACAGAGGAAATATTTAACACACTCAGAATCCGGGTCATGTCCTAAATGTTCTATGGATAACGCCAAATACTTTCATTGTTTCTGGTCCTGTTCTAAAATTTTTAAATTTTTACGTAAAGTCTTATCTTTCCTCAACTCATCTATTCAATTGAATTTAGATTTAAACCCTCTTGCTTGTTTATGCCTGAATTTTAAAGGTTGGACTCTTCTCACAAAAGATCGTAGCCTTTCACCTTTCCTTATAATTGCTTTAACTATAGCGAAGAAACTCATCCTAATACATTGGATTAAAAATCCTCTCCGACTATCCAAGAACTGAAATGCAAACTCCTGCAGTTGATTTATTTTGACAAGAGAGCTCTTCCGCTTAATCCAGGCAAACAATATGATAAATTTATTCTGAAATGGGGGAAGTATATATCCTCTCTCGATACTGAAACCAGAACTGATATATTACGCAATCTTGCTGTTAACTCTGAAAGTCTTTATTTATAATTACTCTAATCGTCTTATTGTACTCCTCTGATTGTGGATGCAGTTTGTTATACCTATGCCCGTTTTTTGTCTTACTCAAGATTTCCATATTGGACTCCCATACCCTCACCCCCCCCCCCCCTCTTGACATTCCTTCCCCCTCTCTGTCTTCATCTTCCCTCCCTTTCTTAGCTCCTATTGGACGTAATCATTAGTCCTTTTATGTTACTACCATTTTCTTATGACAGTACATCATAATTTGTACTTATTGGTTATAATTATGCTTTTTGTAACTACCTATATGTCCACTTTACAACATCAGTATATACTGCTCCACATGGGGCACACTCTTTACTGCCCTTGTATTTCTCTTCTTGTGTATAATGTCTATTTGTGGAAAAAGTGAATAAAAAACTTTATACCAAAATAAACCATAGAGTTCAGAGTAAGTGTGTGTAACTTCTTTGTAGTGTCAATGCATGGGATGCTAAGTGAAGCTAGTTTCCACTTCACAACTCATAGAAATGGCAAAATGGAGAAAATACTGAAAATGCTTGTGAGCAGGCAGCAGTAAAGTGAACAGCAGCAGCAATTTCTAATCTACCCTAGTAGTGAACTACCCTAGTCCATGTCTGAGGTACTGATCATTATCATTCCAAAGCCAAGAAGAGACTTGCTCCACTCATGCATGCTCTTGTAGACCTATGTCCTTATGGGCATCTCTGCCACATACCAAATCCTTGAGTTTTGATATGTGACAGGTCTGTTTGTGCTGGTCATTGAGCCCCTGTCATGTGCTACAGGAGTGTACCATAAAATGTGTGGTATTTGCATGACTCACCAGACTGCACTCTATGGGAATGATATGCAACTGTACTCTTCCTCCCAGATGCCCAGGGCTAAATGGATGTAATTCACAAGGGAAAGGATTATGTTTTTTCCTGATTTTAAAAATAAACTGGGATGAGTCCGCTATTTGTCCTGTGAACGTATCTGCCAATCCCCTCGTCCTTCCATTGCAGAGGATGCTATGCATCAAATACCTGGGGACTTGCATCTCTTCCAAAATCTTAAAATACATCCAGCTGAATGTTTTGCAGGATGGATTTCACATGTTCTTTAAATTCACTTTAACAGTTATGGGTCAGATGTTAGTTTAAGTGTGTTCCATGAGGCCCTTGGTACTAAAACATAAATATGGTTTTAAAACCATCAATCATCTTCTGTCATATCTTATGTTGGGCCAGAAGTGTTTAAGGATTCGTTTATGAAAATTGCGTAGGCCCAGGTGTAGCGGATGTTAAAGCTGATTAACTTTCAGGAAGAAAAAGCAATACCTTAAATGTATATCTGTCCAGGCCGCTGCGACCGCTAAGCCTGTGTGCGTAAAATCCCTAACAGATGTGTACACATTGCGTAAGCACGCCGTCACATTGTAA
The DNA here is from genome assembly GCF_028390025.1 of Pseudophryne corroboree. Lineage (NCBI taxonomy): Eukaryota > Metazoa > Chordata > Amphibia > Anura > Myobatrachidae > Pseudophryne > Pseudophryne corroboree. Next base: position 268,943,615 of record NC_086451.1, on the reverse strand, counting down.
GCACTGAGTAGCTACACGGGAGGCGGAAAACACTCTATAACCCTAAGCAGGAAAGGAACACGACATCAATTGTATTTAAAATGTTGGGATCCGACCCACCAACAGTTATTTACTAAAAAGGGGGTTACAACAATAATACAATTACATAAGAGATACAGGCTACAATCAATGATATATATACGTTTGTTCGTCAGCACCACCAGGTTCCGGTCCTCAGTCAATCTGCAAAGATGACCTTCAGAGTATGTGACTGACCAGCCAGGAGGCTTGGCTTTTATACAATTTTACAAAGTATGAAACAATAGAAACTGTATGCTCTACTTCCATTGGTTCGGGGGTGGGACATATCCTGTGCACTGGGGATCATTTGTCAGCTCAAGCAGTAGGCAAAGGCTAAGTCTTGAGATGTGATTACTGTTGTTTACATCTGAGTTCCCGCCCCAAGACCAGTTAAACCCACCACATTAATCATACATAAATCCGGTATTACTAATAAGTTATTGCTGCAATATGCGACAATATCCTCATATCCACCGGATTACTGCTTATGTGACCCTGAACAATATGATCCTACACATGACATGTTTATCCATTTCCATCCTTGAGATATACATATATGTACATACATACATACATACATACATACACACACACACACACACACACACACACACACACACACACACACATATATATATATATATATATATATATATATACACACACATACATTCCTGCTATTTCAATTTGTTATGAATATACATATATTACCATGGGTTGGATGAATTTATAATATGTGTATGAAAATATAATTGTTATACGGTATATCATACATTAAATGTCTGGTCTGTAATTTGTCTGCTATTTAGTGGGTTTTTTTTGCAAGTTATTGTACAAGCAAGGTTCTAGCTTGTGTTTTGTGTAAGATATTGTCTTCTTGTTTGTCCTGGCTTCTAGTAAAACAAATACAGTCCAGTATTTGTTGTCTCAATGTACACTTTAAAACAATGGGAGCAACCAAAGGTATTTACCTTCCTCATAGAGTCAGGGTCCATGTTCCATGATAACAAAGCTTTGCGTAAACAATACAGTCTGATACATTCAAGGCACTGTTTGTGATTGAGTTTCTTGAAGAATCACCTTTCTATGCGTATGAGTGGTTTGATTAATTTGTGTGTTCACAGTAACTTACTATTGAAGAATGTACAGACTGGGTGTGAGTTATGCACTATATGGATAAAATATTGAAAATGGCTTTTGTGGCTTTTCTATGTGAATGCGTATGTTACCATATTTACTCATACCATGTGCTAATATGCAGGGCTTCACGAGCTAATGTACACAACAACCGGGTTTGCGCACGCACGATGGTACGCAACCGCACAGAGGCCACTCTGAATGGTGTTTGTATGTGATGCGTGTGGCTATAATATTTTGACTTCGACAGTCCACCCTTTGACAGTCAACAATAACTGCCACACATTACTAATAAAACGGAAAATATTACCTATATATTATATATAAAGTTCGGATGACCGGGGGAGAGTTGTAGGTGGGAAATGTATAGCCTAGTGGGATATAAAAAGCATGTATGTATGAATTACTGTCTGAGGGGCATGTATCATCGTGCCGTATATGTTCTAAGTAAGCTTCGAGGTATTGCGAAGTATACATTAAAACCTTCTCATCCCGTATTAAGGGTCTGTTCATGGGCAAACAAACACTACCGAGCTCTTTTCAGGCAAGGGCTTTCAACCCTCACCTTTTCGGCTTCTGATTCCAACAAATGGGGAGCACATTTATCTGATGATACACGGAGGGGAAATGTATGTGTGTGCTACTATATGTAGATAACGTTTATCGACTATGTGTGCTATTAACTAAAGGTTGCAGAGATGAGGGTAAGACACATAAAAATATACATTCACATAATTTTGGGTATGGTTGACGTCTTTTCCGGTTGGATGTTTCTGAGTAGAGGGGGAAACAGAAAGAAATGGTATAAGAAACAGGCTATGAAATTCATTTGCAATCCTTATCATAACACTGTTTCTACAGATGGGTCATAAATCAAATCTGCTGCTGTAACAATGCCCTCGCTCCTTAGACTCATCAAATTTGTGCTGTGCTTGCGCTGCGTTATAATTTTCGAACACACCTGAATATCAAACCAATAATTATGATGACACCCAGGATACAAAGGATAAACTTTCCTACACTCGCAATTACATTCTGCGCCCATTCTCCTAATCCAGAAAACCATTTGAGTGGGTTCAACCATGAGACCCAGCCGTTCAATTCATTACCCACAGCCGTCAAGGTAAGGTTGTGTTTCCTTCTGAACTCCCACTTTAACTGCAAGATCTCGTCCATCTTCTGATCGATGATCTCCGCAGGGTCATCAGTGCTATTCGTAATATACGTACAGCACTTCACACCATATTGAGTTGCCAGATTAACACAGTACCCACCTGTCACAGCCGTAACATAATTCAGGACCATCTTGTGCTGGACCAGCTCCTTCTTGTAGGCTTGTAACTCCCTGCCCGTATACCTAAAGGTGTCATCATACATCTCAGTGATATTATCTATCAAGTTTGCTAGCGCATGGATATACCTAAAATGTATAATTCCTCTGGCAGTATGGGTGATGTCTAATGCGAGAAGAATTTGAATCCCGGTGGATTCATGGATCAAATCAGAGGCTGCGTGCTCTGCCCTATCTATGAGGTGTCTCTTGATGATGCGTTCATAGTGGGTATGAGTGTAAGGAGTCTAAGCGTTGCGGTGAATGTCTTTCATTTTATTGCGCTCTATGGTCATGACCTCTGATAGTACTCTCCCAATGTAACACAACCCTTCAGAGCTCGGAGTAAGCCACTTGTATGCTTTCCTTCCACATATGAAGTAGGCATCATCTGGGAGAACATAGGGGTCAAAATGTAACAACACTATATTACATATCTTTCTTATGCAGAAAGCGATCCCCAGTTCTCTCATCTGCTCAGTACAAGTATCGGGCTGGATGATGTGGGCACAATACCCCTGCGATTCTTTTCCAGCCCACATGGTTTTCATCCCACGTGTATACCTATACTGAAAGTACCTCCCACTTGTGGCTATCTTACGTACTAGTTCAGAATCGATAGGTACATTATCAGCTTTATGTGAAAAGGTCATTGTCTGGTTATTCCATGTCACTTCCCAATTTCCTGGTTTCCGGAAATTGGACACATTAAAACATAACAGTGACCTATCTACGTGGTACTGGTGGAGCTGCAAAATAGGGGGCCTAGCTATATTGAATTTCTTGTCCACCGGTCTCCTACCCGGTAATTCGAGTACCTCATCTATCGTTAAAGGATATGGCACTAATCCCGACTTACTCTGTCCTTGAGGTACTTGAGAGCACACCCAGCATTCCGTTTGGTTTAGGACCATACCCACTAATGAGTGGTAATCACTCAAAGGATGTCGGCTAATGTCGATATTACTATTTGCCTGACATCTCTGGATGCACCCATCTTCGACTATGTTTTCGCAGTATCTACATATACAATATTCATCAGACAATTACCCTTCACATGGTCTCCGATCTCCGTGACTACCAGACCGCTTACTGATACCAGCCTTTACTAGAGCGATGTGTTGCTCCTGTGGTCCTATGAATCTGTACTCTCCATCAGAACCCATTCCAGATCCTTGCTCAACGTCTCTGGGACCCTCACAAAAACAGATTGTCCTGATCAAAAACAGACTCACAAGAAAAAGGCGGAACACAGTCTCTTGGTGGGCATCCATTTCATTATGGGACAAAAATAGGAAGAGAGAGAAAAAAGAAAAATAATGCAGTGGGGGGGGGGGGGGGGTGAAAAAAGAAAAATGGTGCGACAACCGTCCTTGATGTTGCTGTGCTCCTTGCTCAGGTGCCGTTCAACAGTCCTGCCTCTCAGCTTTCCCGGAACACATTCTCTAGTGATACAAGGTTCTCTTCACCTTGCTCTTTGTCACGAGTTTTCTCCGAGTCAGCAACCTTCTTGCAGTGGGACGAGTGGACCCAGGTCTCTCTTTCGGCGACCTTTAGTGCTGTCGTGCTGGTCAACAAAACTTGATACGGCCCTTCCCACCTGTCTATGAGGCAACCTGAGTGTAGAAAATTTTGAATCATCACATAATCCCCAGGCTCAATATCATGACAATTACTAGAAAAAGTTTTTTTGGGGGGAGGGCATGTCAATATGGCGCAAAGCAGCTCAGGTGTTCAGGTTCAAAAAATAAATGTCACCACATTTATAACAACAACATAGACAAAAAACAGTTATTGAACCTGTATAACACACAGTGCGCTTAAGAAAAAGGAAACCAATACGTCCCTTATTAGGAGAAATGTGGAAGGTTTTTCGTACTGTGGGTCCTTCTTTTGGCGTGGTATATCCCGTGCATGTGTCCAAATATAAAAAAGAAATGACAATAAATGGTACAATGTGTAGTATGTTCTTATATAACAATAACAAGTAAGTGTGTAGACTTCTAGAAGTTGTTCACGGGCGTACCCCACTCACACAAAGGACAGGAGAGATATGCACATCAAGGTATCTTTAACTGGTGGTGTTCTTAATCCCTTTTGAAGTTTAAACCAGTGTCTTTCACTCTCTGGGTGCACCCCACTCTGGTGATGTTCCCACAGGATAAACCGCTTACAGTATTTAGAAGGGCGTACTGCAACACTCACAGCAAGGGAAATGGAGGCAAACACATCAAGGTTTCTTTTTCATGAGGCGGTGTTCTCAATCCTTCCCTCATGATACGTATTCAGGACGTGTACCCCAGTATGGAAAGAAAATAATAAACAATACAATGTGTAGTATGGCCTTAATAATCAAGAAGTACGTGCTATAGAGATTTTTTAGAAAGGTTGTATAGAGGCGTACCCCACTCACACAAGGGATAGGGAAAGTGTACTCATCAAGGTATCTTTAAACCGGAAGGTGCCCTGCTCCCTTTAGAATCCAATTTAGTGCCTTTCGTTCTCTGAAGTGCAAACCCGTCTTATGGTTTTACCCTTGAAGATATTGCTTACATAACCAGTAAAGCGTACCCAGCACTCACAGTAAGAGCAAAAGGAGAAAGCACATCAAGGTATCTTTAAAACAGGTGTTCTGTCCAATATATAGCGTACCCGAACTCACAGTTTGTGATGTGTTGTTGCTCCCATAAAGGTATCTTTATATAGCTGGAAAGACCTATTTTCAAAGAATGGCCAAAGCACTCAAAAGCCGTAATAGCAGTAAAGGAAAACAATATTTATTGGATTAAAGAATCCATCAAAAAACTCCATAAAAAAGGGGTTGTGGTATCAATTTTAACATACAAAGACAAAGTTAAAAAGTTGGACCAACATCCAGACAAAAACACATCTAAAACATATGAAAAAGTAAAAAAAGCATCTAGTGGATGGTATGAAGCTACTCACACTCCTGTGTCAACAGGTTTCGGTAAATAACCTTTATCAAGACACCTTGTCTTGATAAAGGTTATTTACCGAAACTCGTTGACACAGGAGTGTGAGTATGTGAGTATGTTTTAGATGTGTTTTTGTCTGGATGTTGGTCCAACTTTTTAACTTTGTCTTTGTATGTTAAAATTGATACCACAACCCCTTTTTTTATGGAGTTTTTTTATGGATTCTTTAATCACACTTACTTGTTATTGTTATATAAGAACATACTACACATTGTACCGTTTATTGTCATTTCTTTTTTATATTTGGACACATGCACGGGATATACCACGCCAAAAGAAGGACCCACAGTACGAAAAACCTTCCACATTTCTCCTAATAAGGGACGTATTGGTTTCCTTTTTCTTAAGCGCACTGTGTGTTATACAGGTTCAATAACTGTTTTTTGTCTATCATGACAATTACTGTTTGGTAGGTCAGGAATCACCAGCTTTAGATTCCTTTGCTGGTTTCTCAGTTGCTGGCTCATCCTAAACAACTATTTCACAGTTATTTCATTATTGCACCTCAAATCACCCTGGGGGTTTATCATTACATGAGGTTGTCGCCCAAAAAGAAGGGTGATAAGTTAAGCGGTGACCTGGGAGTGGTTCTGATGCTGTACAATACTTGTGGCAAAGCTTCTGGCCACAACAACCCAGTTTCAGCCATCACTTTGCTCAGCTTGTTCTTAATAGTGCTGTTCATTCTCTCCACCTTTGCACTTGCCTGTGGCCGGTATGGAGTATGTAGCTTGCTATTAATACCCATCAGTTTGCACATGACCTGAAAGACTTTACCTGTAAAATGGGTACCCCTATCACTTTCAATCATTCTAGGGATACCATATCTGCACACAAATTCCTGCATGATTTTCTTTGCAGTGAACACAGCAGTATTTATGGCAGTGGGGAATGCTTCTACCCAGTTGGAAAAGACATCTGTACATACTAAAACATATTTCAAATTCCTACAGGGTGGTAACTGTATGAAGTCGATTTGTATTACCTGAAAAGGTCCGTCTGTAGGAGGGATATGGGATGGCTCTGTTGGTATTGCCTTACCAAAATTCTTCCTCAAGCAAGTAAGACATGGCATTGCTCTCTTACCTGCATGAGAAGAGAACCCTGGTGCACTCCAGTAGGCTCTTACCAGTTTGCACATACCTTCCCTACCCAGATGAGTCAGACCGTGTGACGCCTCAGCTAGGCTGGGGGCCACTGGCTTACTGTGTCCATCTGTCCAAAGTCCTGAGGACTCCTGACCATATCCCTTCGCCTTCTAGACTGCCCTCTCCTGTAGGGAACACAAATTTTGCATTTCAATTAACTGTTGCATATTTTGAATGTTATGTATTTATCGTGTGGAGTAAAAACATCTCTAGAAGAGAGAAGAGAAAAAGGAATAATAATAAAATTCAGAACAAAAAAAATGTCAGGTTCACGTTCACCAACAGACTGTCACACCATCATGCATATCAGTGTCCGTACACAATCTCCCTTCACCAGTATTCCCATTCTCCACCCTTTGTGCATGACAAGGCACACTGCAGTAATACTGGTGCCAATATGCTGGTGAGATATACTGGATTCAGGCAATAGAGCATGTGGTGTATGATTTATAATCTGGTCCATGTATTGTACCCTCTTGTAGGTGAACGCAAGCGATGAAAAAGAGACTTTGGAGAACAACCACATATGGATTGGTAATAGACAAGTTTTCAGAGGTAAAGAAGATTTTATAAAAAATGACAACTGGATTGGCACTATGGGGAAGTGATTCTCTACTTGGTCCACTCCCCTTTAAAAATCTGTGTTTGTTGTATTCCTACTGGGACTATCCCAGCCATCAATCCAGTGTCCTGTCCATCCTAAGTTCGTAGGGAACCCGGTATTTTTGCTAGATAATAACCTCTACCTGTGATGGACATGAATTTAGAACAGTGAAATGCAACATTAGTCTTTGTGGATGTCTAACATACTTTGTACTTCCTGAGCGGGAGCACACTATATGTATAACATATTTAACAAATTCTCTGTTACGTTTGTCAGGGGCCATTTCTGATAGGGGAAAGAAGTAAAGGTTTAGCATCATAGAGGCACCATCTTAACCTCAGCAAGTTTTGTCAAAGGGTAACGTTGCATTTATTTTGTTCTTCCCATTTGTGTTTCCTATATGGCTTTTGAATCTTTACTATATGTTCCTTGGTCCCATCTATGTGTTTAATAATGTGGCTTGTGTTCTGGTCTAGGGGGTCTATGTTGACTATGTGTCCTACTACTCCTACAATCCCTGGCAAAGTGCCCTTCCTTTCAACAAATATAACATAGTCTTGGTCTTTTCCAAACATCAGGGGTCTGTGGTTTGGGCAGATGGAACTTCCCTGTATGTGCCTGTATACTTACAGTCCTCAACCTTTCCTCCTGTTATTCTCTGTGTCTGGAGATATTCTTGTGATGTTCAATAGCGCACTCTCTGAGATTAGCTACTGTGACCCCTCTCCAATTAGGCAAAGAAGTCTGCACCCTGACCCTCAATGCCTTATTGAGCCCGTCCATTAGCACAGAGACAGCCACCTCCCTGTAATTCGCATCATTCCCTATGTCCGATACCCCAGTGTATCTAGCCATTATTTGCAAAGCCCTATGGAAATATTCAGATGTCATTTCATTTTCTCTCTGTTTTATGGAGAAAATTTTGCTCCACTTAACAGCAGTAGGGAACTACAATCCTAGTTGTATGTTAATTCGTTCCACGTTCTCCTGATTGAGTTCGTCAGTCAGAGGACCGTCTGACTCTAATTTACAATCTGTAATACATTTTTGGGTGTCAATATTAGGGGTAGGCAAGCTTTCAAAAGGGTCTGCCAATCTTTGTTTGCAGGTTCATGGGCATTACCCGGATCCTTGATATACTTCTGACATCTGGCTAAATGCTTCCGGGGATCGGGGAATTCTGAAATGATTGACTGCAGTTCTGATCTGGTCCACGGGCAATACATTGCATTATTCCTGGTTCGGGTTACTCTCTGGGTATCGGTTCTCCCATTGGGAGTTGGTACTTTCAAGACAGGATGTAACCCAAACATTTCATTCCTAATCGGTTCACTGTGAGGTGTTATTGTCTCTGTGTAATGAACAGTCTCACACTTACTGGTGGCTGTGATCAGGGCCATCTTTTCGTATGGGCTCAATGGGCACTTGCCCAAGGGCCCCAGGAGTATAAGGGCCCTAGGCTGATAGCTGAGGGTCCCCTCTTTCCAGGGGGTACCAGATTTTTGAAAATCGGGCCAGAGGAACCAGAGATATTTGACTTCAAAGCAATGGTCCCCGTCAGAGCCTGTTAATTGCTCTTCCTAGCCAGATATCTTGGGTTCTGTCTGACTTAGAGTTTTTGTGAGGGTATTCTCCAAAAGCTGGGACTCTCCCCTCTTGGTGGACACTGGCAGCTTGTCTCTACTATGCCCAGGACCAGAGATATCAGCCTTCCAGCAGCTGGTCCCTGCTCCAGCTCCACATGCCTGGTATGCAGATTTATATATTCATTGGTGAATTGCTCTGGCTTCTGAACTCTGATCCACAAGTCCCCAGTACCTCCTGAAAGGTGTGACTCTTTAGTGTTTTTATCCCATTCAAAGCTAAGAAATCTATTTCCAGGAACTGGAGATATCTGCAGTCAAGCAAGCTGCCCTCCCACCAGAAAATGGTGAATATAAAGCCCACTATCCACCCCTCCCCTGCGTACTAAAAACCCCCTACCACCCTGGAAGTCATGTACCGGGTCCCTTCATTCAGCCCAATGCACCCTTATACAGTTTAGTGTTCCCTCCGCCGCCTCTGTGCAGTAAAGGATTAATCAGCAGAAATAACTGCTCCAGGTCCTACATGCTGAGCAGAAGATAGAACACCCACTACCGCCCGCGGGACATCAAAGCTGCCGCTGATAGCACCCCCAACCCCTACGGCTAGAGGATAGGTAGGGGCCCCAGTGCATTGTTGTGCCCAGGGGCCCACACTGCTGTTAAGACGGCCCTGGCTGTGATCTCACCAGTCCTTACAGTGGGAGAAACCGTCCCTGCTCTTGTTGGTTGGGCCGGGCCCACCTGAGTTTCCTGCAAGGTGGCTGCCTGGATGAGGGCTGAGAGTGGGATGGATCCATCATTTTCCTCTGACCTATGACCTTGGAGAGAACTTAAGACAGGGTACACTATACATGGATTAGGGTTAATACATTTTACATGAATATCCCTATCATTTTCCAAAGCACCATTGATTGTAGCCATTTTCTCCCCTTCGACCTGTGTCGGTGATGGTGTGCTCATACTCACATTCCTGCTAGGTTTGGAACCTGCTGTGCTAGCCAGTTCCCTTTTCACCTCCCCCTCTTTTTGCCACATATTTAAACAGTCGTTATGTCTGATCCTCTGTTTTCTAGATTTGATCAGACATATACTAATACCTACATTCTGTAGTACCTCTGGTTCAAAGCTACCCACCCTAGGGAATGATGCCCTATCTTTAGCAGTCATACGTACCCATTAATTGCAAAAAGCCTCCGTGTGTGTACCATACTTTTCACACATAATAAACCGAGCTGACCCTTTGGGCCGCAAATCTCCAGCCTGAACCCTGACTGCTGTACGTCTCTCACTTGAGCACCTGGCTCCCATAATACCAAACTACACAATGCAAGCAGACGGTGAAAGTTCTCCGAGTGCTCTTCACCCGCTCTCGCCCACGCTGGCCAGTACAACGATACACTGTCGATAGTGGATCGCAATGTACCCAACTTAGGGCTCCTATCAGACCTCACAGCACCGTAATTTCTTTCGGTGGAGGTTCTGTTAAAATATTTTCCTGAGAGAGGCAGCGAAAAAATTCCTTTTCAGTATCTTTCCACTGGAATTTTTGTAGGGTGAAAAATACAAAACTTCAATAACTATTGCTCACCCTTTCCAATGGACTTCCACCAGGGAGATTTCCTGACGTAATCAGCAAAAACTAGAGATGAGCGCCTGAAATTTTTCGGGTTTTGTGTTTTGGTTTTGGGTTCGGTTCCGCGGCCGTGTTTTGGGTTCGAACGCGTTTTGGCAAAACCTCACCGAATTTTTTTTGTCGGATTCGGGTGTGTTTTGGATTCGGGTGTTTTTTTCAAAAAACACTAAAAAACAGCTTAAATCATAGAATTTGGGGGTCATTTTGATCCCAAAGTATTATTAACCTCAAAAACCATAATTTACACCCATTTTCAGTCTATTCTGAATACCTCACACCTCACAATATTATTTTTAGTCCTAAAATTTGCACCGAGGTCGCTGTGTGAGTAAGATAAGCGACCCTAGTGGCCGACACAAACACCGGGCCCATCTAGGAGTGGCACTGCAGTGTCACGCAGGATGTCCCTTCCAAAAAACCCTCCCCAAACAGCACATGACGCAAAGAAAAAAAGAGGCGCAATGAGGTAGCTGTGTGAGTAAGATTAGCGACCCTAGTGGCCGACACAAACACCGGGCCCATCTAGGAGTGGCACTGCAGTGTCACGCAGGATGGCCCTTCCAAAAAACCCTCCCCAAACAGCACATGACGCAAAGAAAAAAAGAGGCGCAATGAGGTAGCTGTGTGAGTAAGATTAGCGACCCTAGTGGCCGACACAAACACCGGGCCCATCTAGGAGTGGCACTGCAGTGTCACGCAGGATGTCCCTTCCAAAAAACCCTCCCCAAACAGCACATGACGCAAAGAAAAAAAGAGGCGCCATGAGGTAGCTGTGTGAGTAAGATTAGCGACCCTAGTGGCCGACACAAACACCGGGCCCATCTAGGAGTGGCACTGCAGTGTCACGCAGGATGTCCCTTCCAAAAAACCCTCCCCAAACAGCACATGACGCAAAGAAAAAAAGAGGCGCAATGAGGTAGCTGTGTGAGTAAGATTAGCGACCCTAGTGGCCGACACAAACACCGGGCCCATCTAGGAGTGGCACTGCAGTGTCACGCAGGATGTCCCTTCCAAAAAACCCTCCCCAAACAGCACATGACGCAAAGAAAAAAAGAGGCGCAATGAGGTAGCTGACTGTGTGAGTAAGATTAGCGACCCTAGTGGCCGACACAAACACCGGGCCCATCTAGGAGTGGCACTGCAGTGTCACGCAGGATGTCCCTTCCAAAAAACCCTCCCCAATCAGCACATGATGCAAAGAAAAAGAAAAGAAAAAAGAGGTGCAAGATGGAATTGTCCTTGGGCCCTCCCACCCACCCTTATGTTGTATAAACAAAACAGGACATGCACACTTTAACCAACCCATCATTTCAGTGACAGGGTCTGCCACACGACTGTGACTGATATGACGGGTTGGTTTGGACCCCCCCCAAAAAAGAAGCAATTAATCTCTCCTTGCACAAACTGGCTCTACAGAGGCAAGATGTCCACCTCATCTTCACCCTCCGATATATCACCGTGTACATCCCCCTCCTCACAGATTATCAATTCGTCCCCACTGGAATCCACCATCTCAGCTCCCTGTGTACTTTGTGGAGGCAATTGCTGCTGGTCAATGTCTCCGCGGAGGAATTGATTATAATTCATTTTAATGAACATCATCTTCTCCACATTTTCTGGATGTAACCTCGTACGCCGATTGCTGACAAGGTGAGCGGCGGCACTAAACACTCTTTCGGAGTACACACTTGTGGGAGGGCAACTTAGGTAGAATAAAGCCAGTTTGTGCAAGGGCCTCCAAATTGCCTCTTTTTCCTGCCAGTATAAGTACGGACTGTGTGACGTGCCTACTTGGATGCGGTCACTCATATAATCCTCCACCATTCTATCAATGTTGAGAGAATCATATGCAGTGACAGTAGACGACATGTCCGTAATCGTTGTCAGGTCCTTCAGTCCGGACCAGATGTCAGCATCAGCAGTCGCTCCAGACTGCCCTGCATCACCGCCAGCGGGTGGGCTCGGAATTCTGAGCCTTTTCCTCGCACCCCCAGTTGCGGGAGAATGTGAAGGAGGAGATGTTGACAGGTCGCGTTCCGCTTGACTTGACAATTTTGTCACCAGCAGGTCTTTCAACCCCAGCAGACCTGTGTCTGCCGGAAAGAGAGATCCAAGGTAGGCTTTAAATCTAGGATCGAGCACGGTGGCCAAAATGTAGTGCTCTGATTTCAACAGATTGACCACCCGTGAATCCTTGTTAAGCGAATTAAGGGCTGCATCCACAAGTCCCACATGCCTAGCGGAATCGCTCCCTTTTAGCTCCTTCTTCAATGCCTCCAGCTTCTTCTGCAAAAGCCTGATGAGGGGAATGACCTGACTCAGGCTGGCAGTGTCTGAACTGACTTCACGTGTGGCAAGTTCAAAGGGCATCAGAACCTTGCACAACGTTGAAATCATTCTCCACTGCACTTGAGACAGGTGCATTCCACCTACTATATCATGCTCAATTGTATAGGCTTGAATGGCCTTTTGCTGCTCCTCCAACCTCTGAAGCATATAGAGGGTTGAATTCCACCTCGTTACCACTTCTTGCTTCAGATGATGGCAGGGCAGGTTCAGTAGTTTTTGGTGGTGCTCCAGTCTTCTGTACGTGGTGCCTGTACGCCGAAAGTGTCCCGCAATTTTTCTGGCCACCGACAGCATCTCTTGCACGCCCCTGTCGTTTTAAAAAAAATTCTGCACCACCAAATTCAAGGTATGTGCAAAACATGGGACGTGCTGGAATTTGCCCATATTTAATGCACACACAATATTGCTGGCGTTGTCCGATGCCACAAATCCACAGGAGAGTCCAATTGGGGTAAGCCATTCCGCGATGATCTTCCTCAGTTGCCGTAAGAGGTTTTCAGCTGTGTGCGTATTCTGGAAAGCGGTGATACAAAGCGTAGCCTGCCTAGGAAAGAGTTGGCGTTTGCGAGATGCTGCTACTGGTGCCGCCGCTGCTGTTCTTGCGGCGGGAGTCCATACATCTACCCAGTGGGCTGTCACAGTCATATAGTCCTGACCCTGCCCTGCTCCACTTGTCCACATGTCCGTGGTTAAGTGGACATTGGGTACAACTGCATTTTTTAGGACACTGGTGAGTCTTTTTCTGACGTCCGTGTACATTCTCGGTATCGCCTGCCTAGAGAAGTGGAACCTAGATGGTATTTGGTAACGGGGGCACACTGCCTCAATAAATTGTCTAGTTCCCTGTGAACTAACGGCGGATACCGGACGCACGTCTAACACCAACATAGTTGTCAAGGACTCAGTTATCCGCTTTGCAGTAGGATGACTGCTGTGATATTTCATCTTCCTCGCAAAGGACTGTTGAACAGTCAATTGCTTACTGGAAGTAGTACAAGTGGGCTTACGACTTCCCCTCTGGGATGACCATCGACTCCCAGCGGCAACAACAGCAGCGCCAGCAGCAGTAGGCGTTACACGCAAGGATGCATCGGAGGAATCCCAGGCAGGAGAGGACTCGTCAGAATTGCCAGTGACATGGCCTGCAGGACTATTGGCATTCCTGGGGAAGGAGGAAATTGACACTGAGGGAGTTGGTGGGGTGGTTTGCGTGAGCTTGGTTACAAGAGGAAGGGATTTACTGGTCAGTGGACTGCTTCCGCTGTCACCCAAAGTTTTTGAACTTGTCACTGACTTATTATGAATGCGCTGCAGGTGACGTATAAGGGAGGATGTTCCGAGGTGGTTAACGTCCTTACCCCTACTTATTACAGCTTGACAAAGGGAACACACGGCTTGACACCTGTTGTCCGCATTTCTGGTGAAATACCTCCACACCGAAGAGCTGATTTTTTTGGTATTTTCACCTGGCATGTCAACGGCCATATTCCTCCCACGGACAACAGGTGTCTCCCCGGGTGCCTGACTTAAACAAACCACCTCACCATCAGAATCCTCCTGGTCAATTTCCTCCCCAGCGCCAGCAACACCCATATCCTCCTCATCCTGGTGTACTTCAACACTGACATCTTCAATCTGACTATCAGGAACTGGACTGCGGGTGCTCCTTCCAGCACTTGCAGGGGGCGTGCAAATGGTGGAAGGCGCATGCTCTTCACGTCCAGTGTTGGGAAGGTCAGGCATCGCAACCGACACAATTGGACTCTCCTTGTGGATTTGGGATTTCGAAGAATGCACAGTTCTTTGCTGTGCTGCTTTTGCCAGCTTGAGTCTTTTCATTTTTCTAGCGAGAGGCTGAGTGCTTCCATCCTCATGTGAAGCTGAACCACTAGCCATGAACATAGGCCAGGGCCTCAGCCGTTCCTTGCCACTCCGTGTGGTAAATGGCATATTGGCAAGTTTACGCTTCTCCTCCGACAATTTTATTTTAGGTTTTGGAGTCCTTTTTTTACTGATATTTGGTGTTTTGGATTTGACATGCTCTGTACTATGACATTGGGCATCGGCCTTGGCAGACGACGTTGCTGGCATTTCATCGTCTCGGCCATGACTAGTGGCAGCAGCTTCAGCACGAGGTGGAAGTGGATCTTGATCTTTCCCTAATTTTGGAACCTCAACATTTTTGTTCTCCATATTTTAATAGGCACAACTAAAAGGCACCTCAGGTAAACAATGGAGATGGATGGATTGGATACTAGTATACAATTATGGACGGGCTGCCGAGTGCCGACACAGAGGTAGCCACAGCCGTGAACTACCGCACTGTACTGTGTCTGCTGCTAATATATAGACTGGTTGATAAAGAGATAGTATACTCGTAACTAGTATGTATGTATAAAGAAAGAAAAAAAAACCACGGTTAGGTGGTATATACAATTATGGACGGGCTGCCGAGTGCCGACACAGAGGTAGCCACAGCCGTGAACTACCGCACTGTACTGTGTCTGCTGCTAATATATAGACTGGTTGATAAAGAGATAGTATACTCGTAACTAGTATGTATGTATAAAGAAAGAAAAAAAAACCACGGTTAGGTGGTATATACAATTATGGACGGGCTGCCGAGTGCCGACACAGAGGTAGCCACAGCCGTGAACTACCGCACTGTACTGTGTCTGCTGCTAATATAGACTGGTTGATAAAGAGATAGTATACTCGTAACTAGTATGTATGTATAAAGAAAGAAAAAAAAACCACGGTTAGGTGGTATATACAATTATGGACGGGCTGCCGAGTGCTGACACAGAGGTAGCCACAGCCGTGAACTACCGCACTGTACTGTGTCTGCTGCTAATATATAGACTGGTTGATAAAGAGATAGTATACTCGTAACTAGTATGTATGTATGTATAAAGAAAGAAAAAAAACCCACGGTTAGGTGGTATATACAATTATGGACGGGCTGCCGAGTGCCGACACAGAGGTAGCCACAGCCGTGAACTACCGCACTGTACTGTGTCTGCTGCTAATATATAGACTGGTTGATAAAGAGATAGTATACTCGTAACTAGTATGTATGTATAAAGAAAGAAAAAAAAACCACGGTTAGGTGGTATATACAATTATGGACGGGCTGCCGAGTGCCGACACAGAGGTAGCCACAGCCGTGAACTACCGCACTGTACTGTGTCTGCTGCTAATATATAGACTGGTTGATAAAGAGATAGTATACTCGTAACTAGTATGTATGTATAAAGAAAGAAAAAAAAACCACGGTTAGGTGGTATATACAATTATGGACGGGCTGCCGAGTGCCGACACAGAGGTAGCCACAGCCGTGAACTACCGCACTGTACTGTGTCTGCTGCTAATATAGACTGGTTGATAAAGAGATAGTATACTACTAATATTATATATACTGGTGGTCAGGTCACTGGTCACTAGTCACACTGGCAGTGGCACTCCTGCAGCAAAAGTGTGCACTGTTTAATTTTAATATAATATTATGTACTCCTGGCTCCTGCTATAACCTATAACTGGCACTGCAGTAGTGCTCCCCAGTCTCCCCCACAATTATAAGCTGTGTGAGCTGAGCAGTCAGACAGATATATAATATATATAGATGATGCAGCACACTGGCCTGAGCCTGAGCAGTGCACACAGATATGGTATGTGACTGACTGAGTCACTGTGTGTATCGCTTTTTTCAGGCAGAGAACGGATATATTAAATAAACTGCACTGTGTGTCTGGTGGTCACTCACTATATAATATATTATGTACTCCTGGCTCCTACTATAACCTATAACTGGCACTGCAGTAGTGCTCCCCAGTCTCCCCCACAATTATAAGCTGTGTGAGCTGAGCAGTCAGACAGATATATATAATATTATATATAGATAATAGATGATGCAGCACACTGGCCTGAGCCTGAGCAGTGCACACAGATATGGTATGTGACTGAGTCACTGTGTGCTGTGTATCGCTTTTTTCAGGCAGAGAACGGATTATAAATAAAACTGGTGGTCACTGGTCACTATCAGCAAAACTCTGCACTGTACTGAGTACTCCTAATGCTCCCCAAAATTAGTAAATCAAGTGTCTCTCTAATCTATTCTAAACGGAGAGGACGCCAGCCACGTCCTCTCCCTATCAATCTCAATGCACGTGTGAAAATGGCGGCGACGCGCGGCTCCTTATATAGAATCCGAGTCTCGCGATAGAATCCGAGCCTCGCGAGAATCCGACAGCGTCATGATGACGTTCGGGCGCGCTCGGGTTAACCGAGCAAGGCGGGAAGATCCGAGTCGCTCGGACCCGTGAAAAAAAACATGAAGTTCGGGCGGGTTCGGATTCAGAGAAACCGAACCCGCTCATCTCTAGCAAAAACCCCTTATTTTTACACAATCACGTCTGCGCATATGACACAATAGTATCACGATGTGCTGTGTAGAACACACGGACGTGCGGTTCAATCGCACGGCCTATAGATACTTGTTATCTATATGCCGTAAGATCGCGGGAGTCGAATTTACAAGCTGCGCTCCTCAGCCGGAGAATAACAAAAAACCTTTACTTCAATTCACAATTCTATCACAATTCACAATTCCTTATCGTGCTCCTGTGCAAGTCTCCTCTCGATTTGTGTATTTCTCTATATATACACGTAAGGTAGCGAACCTTACGGCGCCGGGCCTCTACTAACCCAGTGTTTCCACAACAATCCAATTAACCGGGGTTCAATACATCCACTCCTACTTTCACTCACTCAAATACACAGTGTTTTTCTTTTCTGTACAGAAAATATCACTCCCTTTGATTGGCTACTTTACCCCAGAGGTAGTACAGTTTAAACAAAATATCATGGTAATCTGCTTTTGAAATCGGATAGTTATGTGCTACAGTATTGAATGTCTACTATCCCGCCTTAAATTGAACTATCGTGTGGTTATACTTTGCGCCCGCAACTCTACGCAACAACCGTGCGTTCGCAATTCAATAAACCACACAATCTCGATAAATGTGAGCAATAAGACTACTATTACTCGCTAACACAACACACACTTGTTCCGTACGCTCACTGGAAGTCACCCACACGGGCAATCTCCTTTTGAGTGTAAACCTAAACGTTTTAGGCCAGAAACTGCGTTTAGTGTTTTACAAATATGCCCTTAACAATCTATCAAATATATATATATATATATATATAGAATATGGTTGCTCGGCACTCAATACCTTACGTTGGTATGCCTGGGTGCCCTCCTGTGACCCGTAGGTCTATGTAGAAAACATGGTATGGCGGCACTCACTCAGGACTTAAATGAAAAGAAGTAGACAGACAAGCTGCTGCTGTTGACGTTTCAGTTGTATTAACTTTCTTCAGAACAAGTGATACAATACAAAAAGACATACATTTATACCCTCACCTCAAACATGTGCACATCTGTTCCTGGCCACGGGGACGGGTCGAGGATGGATGATGTCACTGCTTCACTGATGACGCCTGTGAACGCTCCCCACGATGAGTTCCCGGTTGCCATGGAAACTCATAAACAAAGAACAGGAATATGTTTATCCTGTGCAGAAAACCTTCGCCCGCAGTGTGTCATTGACCTGTTGCAGTAACAAAATTGAGCAAGTGAAATACGGGGAATCCTTCTGCATCAATAACCTAATACAATTCAGTTATAGTGTTACAGTGAAATGGAAACATTTGATTCAATCCCATCTGATTAAAGCACGGCAGAATAATTCAATTATATAAAACAATTAAGGCTGAATAATTCATTTAACCCTCTAGGTGCTATTGTATTCAATCTGTTGATCCACCTGGCCTCTCTCTGTAGCAGTGCCTTGTTGCGGTCACCCCCTCTGATGTTATAGGGTTGTTGGTCAATGATCTTGTATTTCAATGTATTTAGTTGATGCTTATGTGTTTGAAAGTGTTTGGCCACAGGTTGAGACTGTGTCTCACCTTCTAATGCTGAGCGTATGGCCGACCTGTGCATGGCCATTCGTTCACGAAACTGGCGGTTAGTCTTGCCCACGAAAAATAAGCCACAGGGACATCTGATGAAGTAGATCACATAAGTACTGGTACATGTGAGTATTTTATCGATTTTAATCTGTTTACCTGAGTGCGGATGTGCAAAACTTGAACCTGTTTCAAGATAGCTACATGTTGTGCATTCCGTGCACTTGTAGCAACCCGGTTTCTTGGATAGAAAATTTTGAATGGGGGCGGGTTTTATATTAGATATATCATTGCGGACCAAAAGGTCCTTAATGCTTTTATTACGGGTATAGCTGGACATGAGTGAACATTGTGATAGCATCTGCAGGTCCTTATCAGAGGTGACTATTGGCCAGGTCTCCCTTGTAATACGAGATACATCTTTGGACAGCTGGCTGTATCTTTGTACAAACGGAATTTTTTTATCACCAATGGAAGTTTTAAGTTTGGGTTTCAGCGTGTCTACCCTCGGTATGCTTAATACCTTATTCTTGGCAGCCATTAATTTGTCCCAATCGTACCCCCGTTCTCTAAATTGTATTGCCATTTTGTCGATTTCTGTAGTGGTGTTGGTAATATTGTCAGAAATACGGTGTATTCGGAGAAATTGGGAAAAAGGGAGACTATATTTGCTGGCCGGTGGATGGTAACTGGCTGCGTGTAGCAGGGTGTTTTTGTCTGTCGGTTTGGTATAAAGATTAGTGTGTAAGCAACCCTCATTGACGGATACAGTAACATCTAAAAAATTTATATGAGTGGTGCTACTTTGTGCTGTGAACTTAATGGTGGAATCTAATGAATTGACCATCTCTACCATTCCATTAAAGTCCTGTGTCGACCCCTGCCAGATGAGAAACAGGTCATCTATGTATCAAACAAAGAATTAAATTTTACTGGCTATCTCTGGGTTTGTGAAAAACAGATCTTTTTCTACTTCAAACATAAAACAATTTGCTAAGGATGGTGATACACAAGACCCCATAGCACACCCCTGTAGTTGTACATACCATTTGTTGTCAAATAAGAAATAATTCCTGGACAATGTCAATGTCAGTAATTCCAGAAAAAATGAAATCTCTGGACCAGTATATGCCAGATTATTGGATAGCAACCGACGGGCTGCCTCTATTCCTTTCGAGTGAGGAATATTTGTGTACAGACTAACCACGTCTAAAGTACACAATAGGCAGTCTGGGGTGAGGGCGGGTAATTGGTTCAGACTGTTGATGAACTCTGTAGTGTCCTTGATATGTGTAGATTGGGCTTGAATCACAGGTTGAAAGAAACCGTCCAGATATTGGGAGACTTTGTAATAGATGTCTATAAACGAATGCCCGTGGATCCCACGACGATATTCAACAAAGAGTTGCGTGACGTACAACATCAGGCAGTTCAAGACAACATTATCCCATTGAAAACTGCTGAAGCGTTAATACAAGAGCATCCTGTGGCTCCAGTCCTATACACCATTCCCAAAATCCACAAGGATCCCGTGACACCCCCTGGACGGCCCATTATTGCGGCACGAGACTCCATCTATTACAAAGTCTCCCAATATCGGGACGGTTTCTTTAAACCTGTGATTCAAGCCCAATCTACACATATCAAGGACACTACAGAGTTCATCAACAGTCTGAACCAATTACCCGCCCTCACCCCAGACTGCCTATTGTGTACTTTAGACGTGGTTAGTCTGTACACAAATATTCCTCACTCGAAAGGAATAGAGGCAGCCCGTCGGTTGCTATCCAATAATCTGGCATATACTGGTCCAGAGATTTCATTTTTTCTGGAATTACTGACATTGACATTGTCCAGGAATTATTTCTTATTTGACAACAAATGGTATGTACAACTACAGGGGTGTGCTAAGGGGTCTTGTGTATCACCATCCTTAGCAAATTGTTTTATGTTTGAAGTAGAAAAAGATCTGTTTTTCACAAACCCAGAGATAGCCAGTAAAATTAAATTCTTTGTTCGATACATAGATGACCTGTTTCTCATCTGGCAGGGGTCGACACAGGACTTTAATGGAATGGTAGAGATGGTCAATTCATTAGATTCCACCATTAAGTTCACAGCACAAAGTAGCACCACTCATATAAATTTTTTAGATGTTACTGTATCCGTCAATGAGGGTTGCTTACACACTAATCTTTATACCAAACCGACAGACAAAAACACCCTGCTACACGCAGCCAGTTACCATCCACCGGCCAGCAAATATAGTCTCCCTTTTTCCCAATTTCTCCGAATACACCGTATTTCTGACAATATTACCAACACCACTACAGAAATCGACAAAATGGCAATACAATTTAGAGAACGGGGGTACGATTGGGACAAATTAATGGCTGCCAAGAATAAGGTATTAAGCATACCGAGGGTAGACACGCTGAAACCCAAACTTAAAACTTCCATTGGTGATAAAAAAATTCTGTTTGTACAAAGATACAGCCAGCTGTCCAAAGATGTATCTAGTATTACAAGGGAGACCTGGCCAATAGTCACCTCTGATAAGGACCTGCAGATGCTATCACAATGTTCACTCATGTCCAGCTATACCCGTAATAAAAGCATTAAGGACCTTTTGGTCCGCAATGATATATCTAATATAAAACCCGCCCCCATTCAAAATTTTCTATCCAAGAAACCGGGTTGCTACAAGTGCACGGAATGCACAACATGTAGCTATCTTGAAACAGGTTCAAGTTTTGCACATCCGCACTCAGGTAAACAGATTAAAATCGATAAAATACTCACATGTACCAGTACTTATGTGATCTACTTCATCAGATGTCCCTGTGGCTTATTTTACGTGGGCAAGACTAACCGCCAGTTTCGTGAACGAATGGCCATGCACAGGTCGGCCATACGCTCAGCATTAGAAGGTGAGACACAGTCTCAACCTGTGGCCAAACACTTTCAAACACATAAGCATCAACTAAATACATTGAAATACAAGATCATTGACCAACAACCCTATAACATCAGAGGGGGTGACCGCAACAAGGCACTGCTACAGAGAGAGGCCAGGTGGATCAACAGATTGAATACAATAGCACCTAGAGGGTTAAATGAATTATTCAGCCTTAATTGTTTTATATAATTGAATTATTCTGCCGTGCTTTAATCAGATGGGATTGAATCAAATGTTTCCATTTCACTGTAACACTATAACTGAATTGTATTAGGTTATTGATGCAGAAGGATTCCCCGTATTTCACTTGCTCAATTTTGTTACTGCAACAGGTCAATGACACACTGCGGGCGAAGGTTTTCTGCACAGGATAAACATATTCCTGTTCTTTGTTTATGAGTTTCCATGGCAACCGGGAACTCGTCGTGGGGAGCGTTCACAGGCGTCATCAGTGAAGCAGTGACGTCATCCATCCTCGACCCGTCCCCGTGGCCAGGAACAGATGTGCACATGTTTGAGGTGAGGGTATAAATGTATGTCTTTTTGTATTGTATCACTTGTTCTGAAGAAAGTTAATACAACTGAAACGTCAACAGCAGCAGCTTGTCTGTCTACTTCTTTTCATTTAAGTCCTGAGTGAGTGCCGCCATACCATGTTTTCTATATATATATATATATATATATATATAGCAAACAAATGTATCCGATTTCACACAGATCTATAATGACTGTTAACCTATGGCAACAATATGTGAGAGAGCATGCAAAGTATCGCTACTCTTTGTGTACGCTTTTCGCGCCAAAAAATTTACACACAAATTTAAACTGCTTTTTTCCTGTGTCCTACGGATTACACCAGCACCTCTTTAGACTAAACAGAACAGACGTGATCTAACAACACAAACTGGTTTTAATATAATGCAAGGTTATGTAGCATGCGTCTCCACCCTTAGCTGATAGACCAAAGTCTGTTATGGCCTGTAAATCTGTGAGTGTGTGATGAACTGGAGGAGCCCCAAATTGTTAAAGCTGATTAACTTTCAGGAAGAAAAAGCAATACCTTAAATGTATATCTGTCCTGGCCGCTGCAACCGCTAAGCGTGTGTGCGTAAAACCCCTAACAGATGCGTACACATTGCGTAAGCACACCGTCACGTTGTAAGCACTGAGTAGCTACACGTGAGGCAGAATACACTCTATAACCATTAGCAGGAAAGGAACACAACACCAATTGTATTTAAAATGTTGGGATCCGACCCACCAACAGTAATTTACTAAAAAGGGGGTTACAACAATAATACAATTACATAAGAGATACAGGCTACAATCAATGATATATATGTTTGTTCGCCAGCGCCACCCGGTTCCGGTCCTCAGTCAATCTGCAAAGATGACCTTCAGAGAATGTGACTGACCGGCCAGGAGGCTTGACTTTTATACAATATTCTAAAGCATGAAACAATAGAAACTGTATGCTCTTCTTCCATTGGTTTGGGGGTGGGACATATCATGTGCACTGGGGATCATTGGTCAGCTCAAGCGGTGGGTGGTGGCTAAGTCTTGAGATGTGATTACTGTTGTTTACATCTGAGGTCCTGCCCCAAAACCCTCCACATTAATCATACATAAATCCAGTATTACTTATAATTTATTGCTACAATATGCGACAATATCCTCATACCCACCGGATTACTGCTTATGTGACCCTGAACAATATGATCCCACACATAATATGCTTATCCATTTCCATCCTTGAGATATACATATATATATATATATATATATATATATATATATACAGACACACACATATATATATATATATATATATATATACATATGCACATACATTCCTGCTATTACAATTTGTTATGAAATATATATATATTACCATGGGTTGGATGAATTTATACTATGTGTATGAAAATATAATTGTTATACAGTATATCATACATTAAATGTCTGGTCTGTAATTTGTCTGCTAATTAGTGTTTTTTTGCAAATTATCATACAAGCAAGGTTCTAGCTTGTGTTTTGTGTAGGATATTGTCTTCTTGTTTGTCCTGGCTTCTAGTAAAACAATGACAGTCCAGTATCTGTTGTCTAAATGTACACTTTAAAACAATGGGTGCAACCTGAGGTGTTTACCTTCCTCATAGAGTCAGGGTCCATGTTCCATGATTGCAAAGCTTTGCGTAAACAATACAGTCTGATACATTCAAGGCACTGTTTGTGATTGAGTTTCTTGAAGAATCACCTTTCTATGCGTATGAGTGGTTTGATTAATTTGTGTGTGCACAGTAACTTGCTATTGAAGAATGTACAGACTGGGTGTGAGTTATGCACTATATGGATAAAATATTGAATATGGCTTTTGTGGCTTTTCTATGCAAATGCGTATGTTACCGTATTTACTCATACCACGTGCTAATACACAGGGCGTCACAAGCCAATGTACGCAGCATCCGGGTTTGCGCATGCACAGCTTGTACGCAACAGCACAGATGCCACTCTGAATGGTGTTTGTATGTGATGCGTGTGGCTATAATATTTTTGACTTCGACACGGAGGACATGCATTGTCTATTGTCTGATTTTATTATTTTGCTGCACAGATTGGAATTCTCTGATTGTGGCCCACAATGTGGGTCTGGGATTTGGACCATAATGATGTCTACTATGAATTAGTTTGGCAAATTTCCTAACCAGTGCAGTACGTTACCAGGTTTATTATCTCCATTAGCTGTTCCTTAGCTGCAAAATCTGGTATGTTGTGCACAAGATGTCTGGAGGTGCAGGGTTTTAGTCATGTAGCCCCCTATCATCAACCCTGATTTCCAGACCTATCATCCTTGAGTGGTTATGAGTTGAGGCTGGTGTATGGTCTGGGCTCTCTGGGTGACTTGTACCATGCTTGTGCTCTCCATTCCTTTTAGCAGGTGGAAATCACAATTTTTTGTAGATTTACTAAAGCTTCTAAAATAGACAAGTGGTGGTGTTGTGGGGGGAGGGTTATAGTTAGGCTGCAGCCCCCTGGTCACTTTCCCTGTGAAAATTATCTTAGAACAAATGTAGCAATAGAAATGAGACTGTGTTTGTTCAGTTGGCACTGTTTAATTACTGTTTATAAAAATTAGCTCAGCTAGTGATTAGAGATGAGCGGGTTCGGTTCACCGAGAACCGAACCCCCCTGAACTTCACGTGGTTTACATGGGTCCTTACTCGCAAAACCCGAATGGGGGAAAATGTCATCATCCCGCTGTCGGATTTTCGCGAGATTCGGATTCCATATAAAGAGCCGCACGTCATCGCCATTTTCACTTGTGCATTGTAGATTGAGCGGAAAGGACAAGGCTACGTTCTCTGCCTGAAAAACCCATGATCAGCTAATATCAGCTCAATATCTGTGCTCAGTATCAGTGCTGCATTGTGGTGACCAGTATATTACAGTACAATAGTCCATTGCTGTATCTTGCTGCTCCATGTCAGTTCTAGTATCCTCCTCAACAGTGCTCAATATCTGTGCTCAGTATCAGTGCTGCATTGTGGTGACCAGTATATAATACTGCAGTACAATAGTCCATTGCTGTATCTTGCTGCTCCGTGTCAGTTCTAGTATCCTCCTCAACAGTGCTCAATATCTGTGCTCAGTATCAGTGCTGCATTTTGGTGACCAGTATATAATACTGCAGTACAATAGTCCATTGCTGTATCTTGCTGCTCCGTGTCAGTTCTAGTATCCTCCTCAACAGTGCTCAATATCTGTGCTCAGTATCAGTGCTGCATTGTGGTGACCAGTATATAATACTGCAGTACAATAGTCCATTGCTGTATCTTGCTGCTCTGTTTCAGTTCTAGTATCCGACTCAACAGTGCTCAATATCTGTGCTCAGTATCAGTGCTGCATTGTGGTGACCAGTATATAATACTGCAGCATACCTCCCAACTGTTCCGATTTTCGCGGGACAGTCCAGTTTTTTTGGGACTGTCCAGCTGTCCCACCCGTGGGCTGCAGTGTTTCGCTGTGTCCCGCGGTGTGAAAGGGGCAGTTGGGAGGCTCCTGTCATCGCTGCAGAGCATCTATTGAGTGAAGACAGGGAGAGGGGGCATGGCAGCGACTCACAGAGCGCTGGTCATGCCCCCTTTAGTGATGAAAAACGGGGGCGTGACTCGTGATTGCAGCAGTGCAGCGAGGCCACGCCCCCTTTTGGTTAGGTCACACCCCTTTTCGGGAGTGCACGCTACGCGCGTGCAGGAGTCCCTCTTTTCAATCGCAGGATGTTGGGAGGTATGCTGCAGTACAATAGTCCATTGCTGTATCCTTGCTGCTCCGTGTCAGTTCTAGTATCCTCCTCAAGAGTGCTCAATATCTGTGCTCAGTATCAGTGCTGCATTGTGGTGACCAGTATATAATACTGCAGTACAATAGTCCATTGCTGTATCTTGCTGCTCTGTGTTAGTTCTAGTATCCTCCTCAACAGTGCTCAATATCTGTGCTCAGTATCAGTGCTGCATTGTTGTGACCAGTATATAATACTACAGTACAATAGTCCAGTGCTGTTCTCGCTGCCCAGTGTCAGTTCTAGTATCCTCATCAGTGCTCAGTATCACTACTCATTGTCTTGTGCTGCATTTTGGTGACTAAAAGTCCAGTGTCTTGTGCTGCATCTTGCTGCTGTAGGGTGCTGTGGTAGTGTCCTGTCACTGTGCATAGGTCATCATCATTCCAGTCACAGTGGTATCTGGTATCTATCTAGTGGTATCTAATTCCAGACATTAATGCCGTATAATTCCAGATATATTACTGGCATATAATTCCACACATTAAAAAATGGAGAACAGAAATTTGGAGGGTAAAATAGGGAAAGATCAAGATCCACTTCCACCTAGTGCTGAAGCTGCTGCCACTAGTCATGGCAGAGATGATGAAATGCCATCAACGTCGTCTGCCAAGGCCGATGCCCAATGTCATAGTAGAGAGCATGTAAAATCCAAAAAAAAAAAGTTCAGTAAAATGACCCAAAAATCTAAATTAAAAGCATCTGAGGAGAAGCGTAAACTTGCCAATATGCCATTTACGACTCGGAGTGGCAAGGAACGGATGAGGCCCTGGCCTATGTGCATGGCTAGTGGTTCAGCTTCACATGAGGATGGAAGCACTCATCCTCCCACTAGAAAAATGAATAGAGTTAAGCTGGCAAAAGCACAGCAAAGAACTGTGCGTTCTTCTAAATCACAAATCCCCAAGGAGAGTCCAGTTGTGTCGGTTGTGATGCCTGACCTTCCCAACACTGAATGAGAAGAAGTGGCTCCTTTTACCAGCCCCCTGCAAGTGCTGGAAGGAGCACCCGCAGTCCAGTTCCTGATAGTCAAATTGAAGATGTCACTGTTGAAGTACACCAGGATGAGGATATGGGTGTTGCTGGCGCTGAGGAGGAAATTGACAAGGAGGATTCTGATGGTGAGGTGGTTTGTTTAAGTCAGGCACCCGGGGAGACACCTGTTGTCCATTAGATGAATAAGGCCATTGAGATGCCTGGTCAAAATACAATAAAAATCACCTCTTCGGTGTGGAATTATTTCAACAGAAATGCGGACAACTGGTGTCAAGCCGTGTGTTGCCATTGTCAAGTTGTAATAAGTAGGGGTAAGGACGTTAACCACCTAGGAACATCCTCCCTTATACGTCACCTGGAGCACATTCATCAGAAGTCATTGACAAGTTCAAAAACTTTGGGTAACAGCGGAAGTAGTCCACTGACAACTAAATCCCTTCTTTCTCTTGTACCCAAGCTCCTGCAAACCACCCCACCAACTCCCTCAGTGTCAATTTCCTCCTTAGACAGGAATGCCAATAGTCCAGCAGGCCATGTCACTGTCAAGTCTGACGAGTCCTCTCCTGCCTGGGATTCCTCCGATGCATCCTTGAGTGTAACGCCTCCTGCTGCTGGCGCTGCTGTTGTTGCTGCTGGGAGTCGATCGTCATCCCAGAGGGGAAGTCGGAAGACCACTTGTACTACTTCCAGTAAGCAATTGACTGTCCAACAGTCCTTTGCGAGGAAGATGAAATATCACAGCAGTCATCCTGTTGCAAAGCGGATAACTCAGGCCTTGACAACTATGTTGGTGTTAGACGTGCATCCGGTATCCGCCGTTAGTTCACAGGGACTTAGAGAATTGCTTGAGGTAGTGTGTCCCCGGTACCAATTACCATCTAGGTTCCACTTCTCTAGGCAGGCGATACTGAGAATGTACGCAGACGTCAGAAAAAGAGTCACCAGTGTCCTAAAAAATTTAGTTGTACCCACTGTCCACTTAACCACGGACATGTGGACAAGTGGAGCAGGGCAGACTAAGGACTATATGACTGTGACAGCCCACTGGGTAGATGTATTGCCTTCCGCAGCAACAACAGCAGCAGCGGCACCAGTAGCAGCATCTCGCAAACGCCAACTCATTCCTAGGCAGGCTACGCTTTGTATCACCCCTTTCCATAAGAGGCACACAGCTGACACCCTCTTACGGAAACTGAGGAACATCATTGCAGATTGGCTTACCCCAATTGGACTCTCCTGGGGATTTGTGACATCGGACAACACCACCAATATTGTGCGTGCATTACATGTGGGCAAACTCTAGCACGTCCCATGTTTTGCACATACATTGAATTTGGTGGTGCAGATTTTTTTTTAAAATGACAGGGGCGTGCAAGAGATGCTGTCGGAGGCCTGAAGAATTGCGGGCCACTTTCGGCATTCAGCCATCGCGTGCCGAAGACTGGAGCACCAGCAAACACTCCTGAACATGCCCTGCCATCAGCTGAAGCAAGAGGTGGTAACGAGGTGGAATTCAACCCTCAATATGCTTCAGAGGATGGAGGAGCAGCAAAAGGCCATTCAAGCCTATACATCTGCCTACGATATAGGCAAAGGAGGGGGAATGCACCTGACTCATGCTCAGTGGAGAATGATTTCAACGTTGTGCAAGATTCTCCAACCCTTTGAACTTGCCACACGTAAAGTCAGTTCAGACACTGCCAGACTGAGTCAGGTCATTCCCCTCATCAGGCTTTCGCAGAAGCAGCTGGAGAGATTGAAGGAGGATCTAAAACGGAGCGATTCTGCTAGGCATGTGGGACTTGTGGATGGAGCCCTTCATTCGCTTAACCAGGATTCATGGGTGGTCAATCTGCTGAAATCAGAGCACTACATTTTGGCCACCGTGCTTGATCCTAGGTTTATAGCCTACGTTGTATCTCTCTTTCTGGCAGACACAAGTCTGCAGATGTTGAAAGACCTGCTGGTGAGAAAATTGTCAAGTCAAGCAGAACGTGACCTGCCAACAGCTCCTCCTTCATTTTCTCCCGCCACTGGAGCTGCCAGGAAAAGGATCAAATTTCCAAAACCACCCACTGGCGGTGATGCAGGGCAGTCAGGAGCATGTGCTGACATCTGGTCCGGACTGAAGGACCTGCCAATGATTACTGACATGTCGTCTACTGTCACTGCATATGATTCTGTCACCATTGAAAGAATGGTGGAGGATTATATGAGTGACAGCATCCAAGTAGGCATGTCAGACAGTCCGTACGTATACTGGCAGGAAAATGAGGCAATTTGGAGGCCCTTGCACAAACTGGCTTTATTTTACCTAAGTTGCCCCCCCCCCCCTCCAGTGTGTACTCCGAAAGAGTGTTTAGTGCAGCTGGTCACCTTGTCAGCAATCGGCGTGGGAGGTTACTTCCAGAAAATTTGGAGAAGATGATGTTCATCAAAATGAATTATAATCAATTCCTCCTTGGAGACATTTACCAGCAATTGCCTCCAGAAAGTACACCGGGACCTGTGATGGTGGATTCCAGTGGGGATGAATTAATACTCTGTGAGGAGGGGGGTACACAGTGAAAGGGGTAAGGAATCAGACGATGAGGAGGAGGTGGACATCCTGCCTCTGTAGAGCCAGTTTGTGCAAGGAGAGATTGATTGCTTCTTTTTTGGTGGGGGCCTAAACCAACCAGTCATTTCAGCTACAGTCGTGTGGCAGACCCTGTCGCTGAAATGATGGGTTTGTTAAAGTGTGCATGTCCTGTTTATACAACATAAGGGTGGGTGGGAGGGCCCAAGGACAATTCCATCTTGCACCTCTCTTTTATCTTTGCATCATGCGCTTAGCTTAGTCATCCAGCGACCTCGGTGCAAATTTTAGGACTAAAAATAATATTGTGAGGTGTGAGGTGTTCAAAATAGACTGGAAATGAGTGGAAATTACCTGTATGGTTATTGAGGTTAATAATACTATAGGATCAAAATTACCCCCAAATTCTATGATTTAAGCTGTTTTTGAGGGTTTTTTGAAAAAAACACCCGAATCCGACAAAAATTCTTAAGGGAGGTTTTGCCAAAACGCATCCGAATCCAAAACACGACCGTGGAACCGAATCCAAACACAAAACCCGAAAAATGCCCGCTGCACATCTCTACTAGTGATATATTTCGTGCACAGGTGAATGTAATCGAAAGAAAATCACATTATCATATAGCAATGAAAATTCTCTACACACTTAAACAGGCACAAACACACATTTCATCAATCAGCTGATATAGATGTGCTTAATAAGAGAATTGTTGACCACTGTACAGGTGTTTTGATAGTCATCCTATGGGAGTTATGATGTCATGTTTCTGTTTGTGGTCATCATCATGATACTGCATTGGCACATACAGTACCAGGCTCGGACTGGCCCATAGGGGTACAAGGGAAACCACCAGTGGGCCCCACTGCCTGGGGGCCCACCCTCTCAATTATACATTATGAATATGTTACATTATACTGCACAGGACTATGGTGTATTTTCTACAGTGCATTGCTGTTATTATTCTGGAACATTATCATGCATGCACTAGCAGTAATTACTATATATATTATTTATCAAGGGGCCCAGACCATGCACTAATGGTTTTCCAAGCTCTAAGAATGGGCCCTTACCACTGCGTTTCCCCAGTGGGCTCTTCATGCCCCAGTCCGACACTGCCACTATGTGGCTTCCGTTTGTGTGTATCTCCACAAAAATTGTGTTCTGCATGAGCCATATTGCGTGAACACATCCCTACTGCATACTGCACATATAGGAATATTCTCTCACATCCAAGTTCTGCAAACATGGTTTTGTCATTCTGCTCCATAATTGAATATATAATGTGTGTGTTCTCACTTTGTACAAAACACACACTATGCCAACTGGTCCACCCCCTCTCGGGGTCCCTCCTTTTTGATGTAAGGGGCAGGCATATTGATTAACTGCAAGAATGTTATATGTGTTGGAATCATGGGCAGAATTGTGGTACAGTGGTTAGCATCACAACCCCACAGCACTAGAGCCATAGATTTTAATACACACAGAGCCCTATGTTTGTAGAGCTTGTGTCTTTTCCTGGGGTTGCATGAGTTTTCCTCTGCTCAATTAGTCACAGGGTTTACCCCATGGCTAATTATCAACCAGGCTGATCAAATCAGTGGGGATTACCTCGTAAATTAATCTCTGTACTTTTCCTCGCAGCTTCAGGAGCTATAGTATGAGCAAAATTCAGCAAGAAAATGGCATCAACTGGGATTAACATGCAGGGAAAACCCACTGAGTCCACAGTTTACACAAAATCAGTGAGTTTCTACGCATTAACTCCTGACTAATTAATTGAATAACCTTTCACTGTGTGGTGGCTCATTGAATATGCCCCTAAGTGTGTGTGTCTGATAAAAAATGTAAACTGTATGCATAAATGGGTAAGAGTCTGATATAATATTCTGTGTATAATATGGTGTGCTATATAAATAAATGATAATAAAATATGTATGCCATTGTATTATCCTGTGTTTGACACTAGTGAACCAAAGTAATGTGTGTAATATTTCGCACACATTGCTGAAAGTGCAATATTTTGTCAATAATTTTAAAAGGGAAATCCAACCTGGTCTTGCTTTTATATAAAATTTACACCTTAAAACTGTTGGCTAAATCATCAACACTACATCGACACTATTGGCAACCTTGGGGCTATTACATCTGGCCCTTTGTTGTCATCTAAGTAAATGGAGATCTTAACACAATCTAACTATTTCACATCAGTGGTTTTCAATAGAAAATGTAAAAATATTTTCCTTCAAATTAAATACGGTCCTAGGAATCAGTTCTTTTATAGACAGCAATGTGCGCAGGTCTAGCCAGGATAGAGTCTACTATCCTTGGTAAAAAAGCTGGACCACACTATGGGGTATATTTACTAAGATTCGTATTTTCCCGTTTGAGGTCAAAGTTCAATCACGAATGACATCGAAAGTGTAAATATGCAACTTTTTGAATTGATTACGACTAATTTACTAAGCTGCCGTATTCTGCATTTTCGGGTTTTCCGATGTCGATGTCATTCGTTTTTTTTGGCAGTGTTTTACGTAAGTGACTTGTAAAACACTGCCGACTTTAATACAATAAATCTCGGCCGGATCTGAGAGATCCGTGCTGGGCTTCATTGTGCACCTTGTTAAAAAAAAAAAATATGTTTAAATGTAAAAAAAAAATTGCGTGGGGTCCCCCCTCCTAAGGCAAACCAGCCTCGGGCTCTTTGAGCCGATCCTGGTTGCAGAAATATGGGGAAAAAATGGACAGGGGTTCCCCCATATTTAAACAACTAGCATCGGGCTCTGCGCCTGGTCCTGGTTCCAAAAATATGGGGGACAAAAAGCGTAGGGGTCCCCCGTATTTTAGAAACCAGCACCGGGCTCCACTAGCTGGACAGATAATGCCACAGCCGGGGGTCACTTTTATACAGTGCCTTGCGGCCGTGGCATCAAATATCCAACTAGTCACCCCTACCCTGGGGGAGTGGGGACCCCTTCAATCAAGGGGTCCCCCCCCAGCCACCCAAGGGCCAGGGGTGAAGCCCGAGGCTGTCCCCCCCATCCAATGGGCTGCAGATGGGGGACTGATAGCCTTTGTTCAAAGTGAATGATATTGTTTTTAGTAGCAGTACTACAAGGCCCAGCAAGCCTCCCCCGCAAGCTGGTACTTGGAGAACCACAAGTACCAGCATGCGGCGGAAAAATGGGCCCGCTGGTACCTGTAGTACTACTACTTAAAAAATACCCCAATAAAGACAACACACACACACCTTGAAAGTATAACTTTAATACATCCATCCACACCTCCATATACACATACTTACCTTATGTTCCCACGCAGGTCGGTCCTCTTCTCCAGTAGAATCCATGGTGTACCTATTGAAAAAATTATACTCACATAATCCAGTGTTTTAGGCTCCTCGGTAAATCCTTTTGTAATCCACGTACTTGTAAAAATAAAAAAACGGATACCCGACCTCGCACTGAAAGGGGACCAATGTTTTCACATGGGTTCCCTTTCCCCGAATGCCTGGAACCCCCTCTGACTTAAGTCCAAAAAGGTTCCATCAGCCAATCAGGGAGCGCCACGTTTGGCACCCTCCTGATTGGCTGTGTGCTCCTGTACTGTCTGACAGGCGGCACACGGCAGTGTTACAATGTAGCGCCTATGCGCTCCATTGTAACCAATGGTGGGAACTTTCAGGTCAGCGGTGAGGTCACTTTCGGTCAACCGCTGACCACAAAGTTCCCACCATTGGTTACAATGGAGCGCATAGGCGCTACATTGTAACACTGCCGTGTGCCGCCTGTCATACAGTACAGGAGCACACAGCCGATCAGGAGGGTGCCACAACGTGGCGCTCCCTGATTGGCTGAAGAAACCCACTTAGACATCAGTCAGAGGGGGTTTCTGGCATTCGGGGAAAGGGGTCCCATGTGAAAACATGGGTCCCCTTTCAGTTCGTGGTCGGGTGTCCCGTTTTTTTATTTTTACAAGTACGTGGATTACAAATGGATTATCCGAGGAGCCCTCTACACTGGATTTGGTGAGTAGGATTTTTTCAACAGGTACACCATGGATTCTACTGGAGAAGAGGACCGACCCTCGTGTGAACATAAGGTAAGTATGTGTATATGGTGGTGTGTATGTATGCATTAAAGTTATACTTTCAAGTAGAGATGAGCGGGTTCGGTTCCTCGGAATCCGAACCCGCCCGAACTTCATGTTTTTTTTCACGGGTCCGAGCGACTCGGATCTTCCCGCCTTGCTCGGTTAACCCGAGCGCGCCCGAACGTCATCATGACGCTGTCGGATTCTCGCGAGGCTCGGATTCTATCGCGAGACTCGGATTCTATATAAGGAGCCGCGCGTCGCCGCCATTTTCACTCGTGCATTGAGATTGATAGGGAGAGGACGTGTCTGGCGTCCTCTCCATTAGAATAGAGATAGATTAGATAGAGAGAGAGAGATTGTGCAGAGTCGCAGACAGAGTTAGTTTACCACAGTCAGTGACCAGTGCAGTTGCTAGTTAACTTTTATTTAATATAATATATCCGTTCACTTCTCTCTGCTATATCCGTTCTCTGCCTGAAAAAAAAAACGATACACAGCACAGTCAGTCACACAGTGTGACTCAGTCTGTGTGCACTCAGCTCAGCCCAGTGTGCTGCACAGTCATCAATGTATAAATTAAAAGCTTATAATTAATTGTGGGGGAGACTGGGGAGCACTGCAGGTTGTTAGCAGGAGCCAGGAGTACAATTATATTAATTAACAGTGCACACTTTTGCTGCAGGAGTGGTGACCAGTGCCTGACCACCAGTATAGTATTGTTGTATACTACTAATATCTCTTTAAATATCAACCAGTCTATATTAGCAGCAGACACAGTACAGTGCGGTAGTTCACGGCTGTGGCTACCTCTGTGTCGGCACACGGCAGGCAGTCCGTCCGACCAGAATTGTATTATTTATTATTATATACCTACCACCTAACCGTGGTTTTTTTTTCATTCTTTATACCGTCATAGTGTCATCCTAATTGTTACGAGTATACTACTATCTCTTTATCAACCAGTGTACAGTGCGGTAGTTCACGGCTGTGGCTACCTCTGTGTCGGCACACGGCAGGCAGTCCGTCCGACCAGAATTGTATTATTTATTATTATATACCTACCACCTAACCGTGGTTTTTTTTTCATTCTTTATACCGTCATAGTGTCATCCTAATTGTTACGAGTATACTACTATCTCTTTATCAACCAGTGTACAGTGCGGTAGTTCACGGCTGTGGCTACCTCTGTGTCGGCACACGGCAGGCAGTCCGTCCGACCAGAATTGTATTATTTATTATTATATACCTACCACCTAACCGTGGTTTTTTTTTTCATTCTTTATACCGTCATAGTGTCATCCTAATTGTTACGAGTATACTACTATCTCTTTATCAACCAGTGTACAGTGCGGTAGTTCACGGCTGTGGCTACCTCTGTGTCGGCACACGGCAGGCAGTCCGTCCGACCAGAATTGTATTATTTATTATTATATACCTACCACCTAACCGTGGTTTTTTTTTTCATTCTTTATACCGTCATAGTGTCATCCTAATTGTTACGAGTATACTACTATCTCTTTATCAACCAGTGTACAGTGCGGTAGTTCACGGCTGTGGCTACCTCTGTGTCGGCACACGGCAGGCAGTCCGTCCGACCAGAATTGTATTATTTATTATTATATACCTACCACCTAACCGTGGTTTTTTTTTCATTCTTTATACCGTCATAGTGTCATCCTAATTGTTACGAGTATACTACTATCTCTTTATCAACCAGTGTACAGTGCGGTAGTTCACGGCTGTGGCTACCTCTGTGTCGGCACACGGCAGGCAGTCCGTCCGACCAGAATTGTATTATTTATTATTATATACCTACCACCTAACCGTGGTTTTTTTTTCATTCTTTATACCGTCATAGTGTCATCCTAATTGTTACGAGTATACTACTATCTCTTTATCAACCAGTGTACAGTGCGGTAGTTCACGGCTGTGGCTACCTCTGTGTCGGCACACGGCAGGCAGTCCGTCCGACCAGAATTGTATTATTTATTATTATATACCTACCACCTAACCGTGGTTTTTTTTTCATTCTTTATACCGTCATAGTGTCATCCTAATTGTTACGAGTATACTACTATCTCTTTATCAACCAGTGTACAGTGCGGTAGTTCACGGCTGTGGCTACCTCTGTGTCGGCACACGGCAGGCAGTCCGTCCGACCAGAATTGTATTATTTATTATTATATACCTACCACCTAACCGTGGTTTTTTTTTTCATTCTTTATACCGTCATAGTGTCATCCTAATTGTTACGAGTATACTACTATCTCTTTATCAACCAGTGTACAGTGCGGTAGTTCACGGCTGTGGCTACCTCTGTGTCGGCACACGGCAGGCAGTCCGTCCGACCAGAATTGTATTATTTATTATTATATACCTACCACCTAACCGTGGTTTTTTTTTCATTCTTTATACCGTCATAGTGTCATCCTAATTGTTACGAGTATACTACTATCTCTTTATCAACCAGTGTACAGTGCGGTAGTTCACGGCTGTGGCTACCTCTGTGTCGGCAGTCGGCAGGCAGTCCGTCCATCCATAATTGTATTATTATTATAATATATACCACCTAACCGTGGTTTTTTTATACCACCTAACCGTGGCAGTCCGTCCATAATTGTATACTAGTATCCAATCCATCCATCTCCATTGTTTACCTGAGGTGCCTTTTAGTTCTGCCTATAAAATATGGAGAACAAAAAAGTTGAGGTTCCAAAATTAGGGAAAGATCAAGATCCACTTCCACCTCGTGCTGAAGCTGCTGCCACTAGTCATGGCCGAGACGATGAAATGCCAGCAACGTCGTCTGCCAAGGCCGATGCCCAATGTCATAGTACAGAGCATGTCAAATCCAAAACACCAAATATCAGAAAAAAAAGGACTCCAAAACCTAAAATAAAATTGTCGGAGGAGAAGCGTAAACTTGCCAATATGCCATTTACCACACGGAGTGGCAAGGAACGGCTGAGGCCCTGGCCTATGTTCATGGCTAGTGGTTCAGCTTCACATGAGGATGGAAGCACTCAGCCTCTCGCTAGAAAACTGAAAAGACTCAAGCTGGCAAAAGCACCGCAAAGAACTGTGCGTTCTTTGAAATCCCAAATCCACAAGGAGAGTCCAATTGTGTCGTTTGCGATGCCTGACCTTCCCAACACTGGACGTGAAGAGCATGCGCCTTCCACTATTTGCATGCCCCCTGCAAGTGCTGGAAGGAGCACCCGCAGTCCAGTTCCTGATAGTCAGATTGAAGATGTCAGTGTTGAAGTACACCAGGATGAGGAGGATATGGGTGTTGCTGGCGCTGGGGAGGAAATTGACCAGGAGGATTCTGATGGTGAGGTGGTTTGTTTAAGTCAGGCACCCGGGGAGACACCTGTTGTCCGTGGGAGGAATATGGCCGTTGACATGCCAGGTGAAAATACCAAAAAAATCAGCTCTTCGGTGTGGAGGTATTTCACCACAAATGCGGACAACAGGTGTCAAGCCGTGTGTTCCCTTTGTCAAGCTGTAATAAGTAGGGGTAAGGACGTTAACCACCTCGGAACATCCTCCCTTATACGTCACCTGCAGCGCATTCATAATAAGTCAGTGACAAGTTCAAAAACTTTGGGTGACAGCGGAAGCAGTCCACTGACCAGTAAATCCCTTCCTCTTGTAACCAAGCTCACGCAAACCACCCCACCAACTCCCTCAGTGTCAATTTCCTCCTTCCCCAGGAATGCCAATAGTCCTGCAGGCCATGTCACTGGCAAGTCTGACGAGTCCTCTCCTGCCTGGGATTCCTCCGATGCATCCTTGCGTGTAACGCCTACTGCTGCTGGCGCTGCTGTTGTTGCCGCTGGGAGTCGATGGTCATCCCAGAGGGGAAGTCGTAAGCCCACTTGTACTACTTCCAGTAAGCAATTGACTGTTCAACAGTCCTTTGCGAGGAAGATGAAATATCACAGCAGTCATCCTACTGCAAAGCGGATAACTGAGGCCTTGGCATCCTGGGTGGTGAGAAACGTGGTTCCGGTATCCATCATTACTGCAGAGCCAACTAGAGACTTGTTGGAGGTACTGTGTCCCCGGTACCAAATACCATCTAGGTTCCATTTCTCTAGGCAGGCGATACCGAAAATGTACACAGACCTCAGAAAAAGAGTCACCAGTGTCCTAAAAAATGCAGCTGTACCCAATGTCCACTTAACCACGGACATGTGGACAAGTGGAGCAGGGCAGGGTCAGGACTATATGACTGTGACAGCCCACTGGGTAGATGTATGGACTCCCGCCGCAAGAACAGCAGCGGCGGCACCAGTAGCAGCATCTCGCAAACGCCAACTCTTTCCTAGGCAGGCTACGCTTTGTATCACCGCTTTCCAGAATACGCACACAGCTGAAAACCTCTTACGGCAACTGAGGAAGATCATCGCGGAATGGCTTACCCCAATTGGACTCTCCTGTGGATTTGTGGCATCGGACAACGCCAGCAATATTGTGTGTGCATTAAATCTGGGCCAATTCCAGCACGTCCCATGTTTTGCACATACCTTGAATTTGGTGGTGCAGAATTTTTTAAAAAACGACAGGGCCGTGCAAGAGATGCTGTCGGTGGCCAGAAGAATTGCGGGACACTTTCGGCGTACAGGCACCACGTACAGAAAACTGGAGCACCACCAAAAACTACTGAACCTGCCCTGCCATCATCTGAAGCAAGAAGTGGTAACGAGGTGGAATTCAACCCTCTATATGCTTCAGAGGTTGGAGGAGCAGCAAAAGGCCATTCAAGCCTATACAATTGAGCACGATATAGTAGGTGGAATGCACCTGTCTCAAGTGCAGTGGAGAATGATTTCAACGTTGTGCAAGGTTCTGATGCCCTTTGAACTTGCCACACGTGAAGTCAGTTCAGACACTGCCAGCCTGAGTCAGGTCATTCCCCTCATCAGGCTTTTGCAGAAGAAGCTGGA
This sequence comes from Pseudophryne corroboree, assembly GCF_028390025.1. Lineage (NCBI taxonomy): Eukaryota > Metazoa > Chordata > Amphibia > Anura > Myobatrachidae > Pseudophryne > Pseudophryne corroboree. The sequence goes on along the minus strand of NC_086451.1, from coordinate 268,904,882 downwards.
GGCATTGAAGGAGGAGCTAACACGGAGCGATTCCGCTAGGCATGTGGGACTTGTGGATGCAGCCCTTAATTCGCTTAACAAGGATTCACGGGTGGTCAATCTGTTGAAATCAGAGCACTACATTTTGGCCACCGTGCTCGATCCTAGATTTAAAGCCTACCTTGGATCTCTCTTTCCGGCAGACACAGGTCTGCTGGGGTTGAAAGACCTGCTGGTGACAAAATTGTCAAGTCAAGCGGAACGCGACCTGTCAACATCTCCTCCTTCACATTCTCCCGCAACTGGGGGTGCGAGGAAAAGGCTCAGAATTCCGAGCCCACCCGCTGGCGGTGATGCAGGGCAGTCTGGAGCGACTGCTGATGCTGACATCTGGTCCGGACTGAAGGACCTGACAACGATTACGGACATGTCGTCTACTGTCACTGCATATGATTCTCTCAACATTGATAGAATGGTGGAGGATTATATGAGTGACCGCATCCAAGTAGGCACGTCACACAGTCCGTACTTATACTGGCAGGAAAAAGAGGCAATTTGGAGGCCCTTGCACAAACTGGCTTTATTCTACCTAAGTTGCCCTCCCACAAGTGTGTACTCCGAAAGAGTGTTTAGTGCCGCCGCTCACCTTGTCAGCAATCGGCGTACGAGGTTACATCCAGAAAATGTGGAGAAGATGATGTTCATTAAAATGAATTATAATCAATTCCTCCGCGGAGACATTGACCAGCAGCAATTGCCTCCACAAAGTACACAGGGAGCTGAGATGGTGGATTCCAGTGGGGACGAATTGATAATCTGTGAGGAGGGGGATGTACACGGTGATATATCGGAGGGTGAAGATGAGGTGGACATCTTGCCTCTGTAGAGCCAGTTTGTGCAAGGAGAGATTAATTGCTTCTTTTTTGGGGGGGGTCCAAACCAACCCGTCATATCAGTCACAGTCGTGTGGCAGACCCTGTCACTGAAATGATGGGTTGGTTAAAGTGTGCATGTCCTGTTTTGTTTATACAACATAAGGGTGGGTGGGAGGGCCCAAGGATAATTCCATCTTGCACCTCTTTTTTCTTTTCTTTTTCTTTGCATCATGTGCTGATTGGGGTGGGTTTTTTGGAAGGGACACCCTGCGTGACACTGCAGTGCCACTCCTAGATGGGCCCGGTGTTTGTGTCGGCCACTAGGGTCGCTAATCTTACTCACACAGCTACCTCATTGCGCCTCTTTTTTTCTTTGCGTCATGTGCTGTTTGGGGAGGGTTTTTTGGAAGGGACATCCTGCGTGACACTGCAGTGCCACTCCTAGATGTGCCCGGTGTTTGTGTCGGCCACTAGGGTCGCTAATCTTACTCACACAGTCAGCTACCTCATTGCGCCTCTTTTTTTCTTTGCGTCATGTGCTGTTTGGGGAGGGTTTTTTGGAAGGGCCATCCTGCGTGACACTGCAGTGCCACTCCTAGATGGGCCCGGTGTTTGTGTCGGCCACTAGGGTCGCTAATCTTACTCACACAGCTACCTCATTGCGCCTCTTTTTTTCTTTGCGTCATGTGCTGTTTGGGGAGGGTTTTTTGGAAGGGACATCCTGCGTGACACTGCAGTGCCACTCCTAGATGGGCCCGGTGTTTGTGTCGGCCACTAGGGTCGCTTATCTTACTCACACAGCGACCTCGGTGCAAATTTTAGGACTAAAAATAATATTGTGAGGTGTGAGGTATTCAGAATAGACTGAAAATGAGTGTAAATTATGGTTTTTGAGGTTAATAATACTTTGGGATCAAAATGACCCCCAAATTCTATGATTTAAGCTGTTTTTTAGTGTTTTTTGAAAAAAACACCCGAATCCAAAACACACCCGAATCCGACAAAAAAAATTCGGTGAGGTTTTGCCAAAACGCGTTCGAACCCAAAACACGGCCGCGGAACCGAACCCAAAACCAAAACACAAAACCCGAAAAATTTCAGGCGCTCATCTCTACTTTCAAGGTGTGTGTGTATTGTCTTTATTGGGGTATTTTTTTAGTAGTAGTACTACAGGTACCAGCGGGCCAGGTTTTCCGCCGCATGCTGGTACTTGTGGTTCTCCAAGTACCAGCTTGCGGGGGAGGCTTGCTGGGACTTGTAGTACTGCTACTAAAAACAATATTCATTACTTTGAACAAAGGCTATCTGCCCCCCATCCGCAGCCCATTGGATGGGGGGGACAGCCTCGGGCTTCACCCCTGGCCCTTGGGTGGCTGGGGGGGGACCCCTTGATTGAAGGGGTCCCCACTCCCCCAGGGTACCCCGGCCAGGGGTGACTAGTTGGATATTTGATGCCACGGCCGCAAGGCACTGTATAAAAGTGACCCCCGGCTGTAGCATTATCTGTCCAGCTAGTGGAGCCCGGTGCTGGTTTCAAAAATACGGGGGACCCCTACGCTTTTTGTCCCCCGTATTTTTGGAACCAGGACCAGGCGCAGAGCCCGGTGCTGGTTGCTTAAATATGGGGGAACCCCTGTCAATTTTTTTCCCATATTTTTGCAACCAGGGCCGGCTCAAAGAGCCCGAGGCTGGTTTGGTTAAGGAGGGGGGACCCCACGCAATTTTTTTTTTGAAAAATTATAACATTTCCCACCCCTTCCCACTGATAAACATGCACGGATCTCATGGATCCGTGCATGCCTATACAAACACGGGATAAAAAAGCAGGTCTGTTTTTTTTTAGCACTTTTTCACGATTTGTATTTTAGCACGGCAGTGTTTGGCTATTGTCGGCAGTGTTTGTGTTTTGCACTTTTTAGTAAATTCCCGATTTCTATCAAATTGCAGGCGTATTTGACCGATGGTGTATTGATTCGTGATTTTTTCCTAGGACTTCCAAAATATTACGAATGCCCTCATCACTGCCGTGATTTTTGCTTAGTAAATTACCGAGATGACACTTTGAAGAAAAAACGGCATCTCGGTCAAAATCGGGACCTTAGTAAATATACCCCTATGTGGTCTATTTACTAAGCCTTGGATGGAGATAAAGCGGATGGAGATAAAGTGCCAGCTAATCAGCTCATAAATGTAATTTTTCAAACCCAGCATGTGACATGGCAGTTAGGAGCTGATTGGCTGGTACTTTATCTCCATCCACTTATCTCAAGTCAAGGCTTAGTAAATAGACCCCTAAATCTCAGTCTCAAGTAAATACAAAATAAATTGTGCTTATTCATTATCCGAACCATCATTCAGCATTTTACAAGAGGCGGCTCATGATTGCATTACCCTTTGGGATGTATACTGTCTTGGGATCATCCATATTAAGACTAAGGGGTATATTTATGAAGTGCTGGATTTTCCAAGTTGACGCTTATCAACAGGTTTGAACTCAAACTTCAAAGCAGCACAAATATTAAGTGCAAAACGCAGCTTGTTTTACACTTAATATTAGTGCTGCTTTCAATTTTGACATTAAACCCACCAATAAGTGTCTGCTTACATGATCTGTGCCTATATAAATATACCCTCCATGATGTCTCTACTTCCAGCTCTAAGGCATCTCATTAGTTCAAAAAGAATGGCTTCATAGAGTGTACATATCATATGTAGATGATTATGCAGTGCTTTGAGACCACTAAATTAAATTAAAATCTCCTTTTTAACAGTTTTCATTATTCAAGAATACAGTAGCAAGATAATTGACTTAAGTGTGGGACCCACCAGTGGATCATATGATGACTTTGATGGCTAGCCCAAGCCTATTCTGTGCTCATTCCGTTGTATTGTAGTCATGGTAATGCCTTGCCAGGCATGATTGGCAGTGATAGGGTTGATTCTCATGAGAACACAAATCTAGGCTAAGTATGCTGATCTCTAAATGTGTGAACCTCAAACTTCCAAAGCAAACAGATGTTGCTGACAGATGTCAAACAACGTAAGGCTATCCCTCTGGATGGCATCCATGTGTCTATCAGTGCTGAAGGGGTGAAGTTGCTGTGTTTGCATGAGTGAATACATTGATTTAAAATTAAAGAAGCATTTCATGTGCAGGAGGGAAACATCTTTAATTCTTTTGAAATAAACACACAGAAAAGCTTAATTATATTGTAAATCCCTGCACACCACAATGATTAGGCTTATGTTGTCTGCTACTGCAGCATATTGTACATTGTATTGTGTGACATATTACTAATTATGATTAAGAAAAATAAAGTATATTCTCTAAAACATCTTAATGAAGCATCTTATCATGATCTGAACTTTCAGCTGTGTTGTTGTCAAGCTGTTAGTTAGGTTTGCACTCTTTCACACAACATGCAAATTCCTAAATTATACTATCTATAATGTGACCTGTTATGTTGCATTATACCTGTACATTGGTACTAAATGGAGACCAACAATCAAGTTTGCAAAAATCACTGAAAAAAATGTAAATAACCTTTAAAATAAATTCAATTCTTTATGTACATCTCCGATGTTTGTGGGACTACTGTGCAGTCCTGTGACCCCAAGGTGTGACATGAATGACATGATGTGGCCATTCTGGTGGCACAGCTTGCTTATCCAGATTACTGGGCATGGCGGTGCCAGTATCTGCACCTTCTGATGCAGATTTACTGGCCTTGTAAGCAGGCAGAAGGTGGCCATTCTAAGTAAGCTTAGGCTTACTCCGATGGCTGATGATGCATGCATTACTACCGATGGACGTGTTGGTGATCCAGTGCTGTGTCTTCGGTCATAGCACTCATATCTGAGATGCTGACAGGAGGCGCTAAAGAACCCTTATATTTACCACTGCCAGCGTTTTTTTCTAATAAAAACAAGATTTATTATTATTATATTAACTGCATAAAATAGTAATAAAACAATTCATACTAATTAGAATACATTTAAAACGAATTTTATGACGGAATCATATGTATCCATATTGTTTCTCAAAGGGGGAATTATTTGATGTAAGTTCCTCCACTGTATACAATGTAGAATTTGGATAGTTCTTATTCCAAATAGTAACAATAATTACAAGTCAATTTTGACAGGGTTAACTGGAGTCCAGAATATATGAAAGATGGATTTAACGCTTCAAAATAAGGGGTATTTTATTGCCCGCCTGAAGAGTTCTAAGTCAGGTTTCCATGAGGAATACCGGTAATTAGCGGCATCTGACTAAAATATGTAAGTTCGGTAGCATTTACTCACTCTATTCCAAATCGCAGGGACCTATTCCAAGATTAGAGGAGGTGGCCGTGTTCTGAGCGTCCTCGGGTGCTACGGCAATGATAGCTCCGTGTCTCCGAACGTCAGCGGGATGCTTTTTAGATACCTCAGCGGACTCGTCTCCAGGATAGCGTATCTGAGCCACAGTATACTCCAATAAAAGATAACGGGCGGTGACGGGTGGGAGTCCTAGACGCGTTTCATCACCTCCGGTGACTCTCAGTAGGCGGGTTTTTTTCACTTTGACTGTTTTTTTCACTTTGACTGTTTACTTGAAACATCCACAGAAAAGGTTTCCCTTGTCGCTTGCAATTGCACCTTTATTTTTTTGTCTCAGGAGAAAATTAATTAGAACAGAAATATAATTCCACTTCCGCGCTCTAGATATTTGTCTGGTGTTTTGCTGACAGGAGGCGTCTGTTTCCTTCAGATGCCTCCTGCAGGCGTTAGCATATTTTTCACAGCAGGTGCATCCAAGACGCAATTGCAGTGTAAAACCACCCATATCTAAATCAGGCCCTATATGGCCCAGATTATTAATGGCTAATGTTGAGTTTAAAATAATATATTTATATAACAGGCAACAGTGATAAAGATAATGACCAATTTGGAATCATTGACAATCAGACATCATAGAGGAATATAAGGGTTTAAGAAAAATATTGTACATGTATTTCCACTGTAAGAAAGAAAATAATATATAATTAAGCTATAAGGAATAGAAAACTGGATTATTACATATTTCTACTGTTGTGTACTACATAATCAAGCATGCTCAATAGATACACTTGGGAACAAACAAAGCAACAAAACTGGGGGGAGCGGTTATGTATATGGTCACTTAAATTTGATGAGATCACCTATAAATTTAAAGCAGCAATCAGTTATAAAGCAAAACCAGCACTATAACTGATGTATGTTACCTGGCTAGGTTGCATAACACGTGACATGCTGCCCTACTGTCTCCCCACCATTAAGATTGGGAGATCCATTCTGCACGGTCTCTGACCATCGGCATCTCTTCTAGAATTGCACCCCATTCTGGAGTGCATGCTCCTGGAAGCACATCATGGAGGGGAACGATGACTTAGTTTCTGTCCCTTTCAGGGTTGGACTGGCCCACAGGAGTATAGAGGAGACCCTTGGTGGGCCCCACTTCTTTGAAGGAGGGGGGGGGGGGGGGGGCACCTCCTCCTCTGGGGATCAGGTTCCAGATTATGTTCTTGAATTGTTACCTTAGACTGCACAGTACTATGGTTTATTATCTACAGTGCATGCTGTTATTAATCTGCAACATTATTATGTATGCCAGTGGTTCTCAACCTGTGTGCCGTGGAAACCTGGTGTGCTTCAGGGTACTTGCAGGAGTGCATTGGATTGGTGGTCCAGGACCAATTAAAATTATTTATGGTTGATATAATAGGCAAAATCAGTGCTGGTAGCCAGAGGCATCACTTACAGTGTTTGACCACTGCTGCGGCTCCTGTTCAAAAAAGGGGAGTGGCTTCACAGGTGCCATCAGAAGGGTAGTGGCTTTGCGAGATAAGGGCGTGGTTGGGCTGCACATGGGTGTGGCTACGCTTCCCGACCCCCATTTCCGTGACTAAGGGGGTGCGGGAGGTGCTGGCTGACCTCAGAGACTGCAGTGTCGGCTTCTTCACAGTAACAGAAGCCGGGCACTGCACATAATGTTACAGTGCAGTACCCAGCTCCTTCACTGAGCAGGAGCCAATACTTTGGTGACACCCCTCGGTGGGTGACACCCGGGTGCGGGACGCACCCCCCGCACCGCGGTTGTGATGCCATTACTGGTGGCTGCTGAACTTAAAATATGTGGATAAACAGAAGCAAATCATGTCCCTTGCCACACAATTGAACCTAAGGATGACATATAAACACAGTTTACTTAATTTCATATTTCTGATACTCTAGGGCGCTGTGATAAAAAAAATTTTTAGGGAACCACTGATGTATGCACTAACAGTATTTACTAAATATATTTATCAAAGGGTCCAGCCCATGCATTCTCTAATGGTTAGGAAAAGCATTATAGCAGCTGGCCAAACCCCCTGTGAAGAATGACTACACTCCTACATATAGGCCTCTACCACTGTGTTCTCCCAGTGGCCCCTTCATGCCCCAGTCTGACAATGGTCACAACACAATTTGGCTGATCTCTGCATGTGTTATGATTACTAGGGTTCTCTGTGTGTGCATGCTTGAAATGAGGTCAGCTGAAGGCAGGTGAAAATTAAGTAAGGTTTATTGTGGAAAAAGAAGTAGCAAAATATATACATACAGAAACTGGATCCTTGATTTACATGGAACCGAACACAGAAGGTTATGCTTGAATATTGGTATAGTCCAGGTTTAACACAGATGTGAAATAAACATGAAGATATCCGGGTTTAAATCAAGCAGGGGAAAAATAACATACCAAAAACGTAGTAATCAGGCAGGGGTGGAAACAGACTGCAAATAATAGTTCAGGAATGCAGATGCTGAACCGGCAGGGTTAGAAGTCTTGTAGCTAGGCATATGAAACGGCGAACTGCAGGGAAATCTCCAAGATGTAGATAAGGCCGAATCAGGACAAGATTACTGGAGAGAGCCTAGTCGCACTCCAGACGGAACCAAAATGATCTGCACCTAGATGCTGGTGAGCTGGAGTTAAATAGCAGCACCAGGTGTTGGCCCCAGCTGCTCACAATTAGGTAATTAACCTGCAGAGACAGTGTGCAACTGCCATTCGGACCTGAGGCAGCAAGTGAGACCCCTAGAGGCAGGAATGAGATAATGCAAGGCAAAACAAACACAGACATTCCTAACATTATCCCCCCCTTAAACAGGCGGATTCCAGACGCCTAAAAGTTCACCTTCTCTTCTTTTTTCCTCTCCTCTTTTTGGGTTGCCCAGACCCATTTGAAGGTGTCACAAAGACACTACTTGGCAATACAGGTCCATCAATAATGAGTCTAGGATCGTCCAGAAGCTTGCTCTCAGAATCGGAGCCACAACCCAGCGGCAGAACTGACCTCTTATTTTCTTGGATGGAATCAAGAGCGGATGGCAAACTTGTAGAAGCCAAACTTGCCGAGCAATCTGCGTGAACACCTGAAGATACATGCCCACATCTGAAAAACTGAGGGTGCTCCCCAGACTCCAAAGGCAGGTTCTCAGACGGGCACACGTTAATAGATTCATCTAGGAGAGTGAGGACAGTTGGTGGACTGAATCTTTCAGACACTGCCTTGAGGAAAGCGGGCAAATCTCGTAAAACTGGATCTTCCGCATCTATAAGACCGTTTACCCACTTCAAGGCCCTCCCTCTGCACCTCATACATATGTTAGCAATGATATCAATAGGGGACAAGTCATCAAAACTCAGATAATATTTGAAGAGAGCTAAACAGTGAGAGATATTTCCATAAAAGTAAGGCAGTTCCTCAACGACTTGGCTTTCCAAATTAGATTTTACGTCAGGGAGGATAGACAACTGTGGCCTCTCAGACAAGACGGACTCTTCTTGCACCTTAGACAGGGAAGTCTCAGATGGCCTCGGCTGGGCAGATACCTCGGGCAAATCTTGGATCTCGGGCATGGCAGGCACCTCTATCTGGTGCTGGACAGGCGGAACCCCCTCCTGGGGCTGGACAGGCAGAGCCCCCTCCTGGGGCTGGACAGGCAGAGCCCCCTCCTGGGGCTGGATAGGCAGAACCCCCTCCTGGGGCTGGACAGGCAGAACCCCCTCCTGGGACTGGACAGGCAGAACCCCCTCCTGGGGCTGGACAGGCAGAGCCCCCTCCTGGGGCTGGACAGGCAGAGCCCCCTCCTGGAGCTGGACAGGCAAAGCCCCCTCCTGGAGCTGGACAGGCAGAGCCCCCTCCTGGGGCTGGACAGGCAGAGCCCCCTCCTGGGGCTGGACAGGCAGAACCCCCTCCTGGGGCTGGACAGGCAGAACCCCCTCCTGGGGCTGGACAGGCAGAACCCCCTCCTGGGGCTGGACAGGCAGAGCCCCCTCCTGGGGCTGGACAGGCCTTGGCCGGACCTCTGGCAAGGCGGACACCTCTCGAACCTCTGACAAGGCTCGGACCTCTGGCAAGGCGTACACCTCTCGGACCTCTGGCAATGCGGACACCTCTCGGACCTCTAGCTAAGCGGGCACCTCTCGGACCTCTGGCAAGGCGGGCACCTCTCGGACCTCTGGCAAGGCGGACACCTCTCGGACCTCTGGCAAGGCGGACACCTCTCGGACCTCTGGCAAGGCGGACACCTCTCGGACCTCTGGCAAGGCTTGGACCTCTGGCAAGGCGGACACCCCTCGGACCTCTGGCAAAGCGGGCACCTCTCGGACCTCTGACAAGGCGGGCACCTCTCGGACCTCTGACAAGGCGGGCACCTCTCGGACCTCTGACAAGGCGGGCACCTCTCGGACCTCTGGCAAGGCGGACACCTCTCGGACCTCTGGCAAGGCGGACACCTCTCGGACCTCTGGCAAGGCGGACTCCTCTCGGACCTCTGGCAAGGCGGACACCTCTCGGACCTCTGGCAAGGCGGACACCTCTCGGACCTCTGGCAAGGCAGACTTGGATGACTGAGAGGCCCGTGAGGCAAGGGCAACAGGGACCTCATGCCCGAAGGCAAAGGCAGCAGGGACCTCATGCCCGGAGGCAAGGGCAGCAGGGACCTCATGCCCGAAGGCAAGGGCAGCAAGGACCTCATGCCCGAAGGCAATGGCAGCAGGGACCTCATGCCCGAAGGCAAGGGCAGCAGGGACCTCATGCCCGAAGGCAAGGGCAGCAGGGTCGGACTCCCCCCCTGGGGTCGTTGGGCCGGACACCCCTCCTGGGGTCGCTGGGCCGGACACCCCTCCTGGGGTCGCTGGGCCGGACACCCCTCCTGGGGTCGCTGGGCCGGACACCCCTCCTGGGGTCGCTGGGCCGGACACCCCCCCTGGGGTCGCTTGGCCGGACACCCCTCCTGGGGTCGCTGGGCCGGACACCCCTCCTGGGGTCGCTGGGCCGGACACCCCTCCTGGGGTCGCTTGGCCGGACACCCCTCCTGGGGTCGCTGGGCCGGACACCCCTCCTGGGGTCGCTTGGCCGGACACCCCTCCTGGGGTCGCTTGGCCAGACACCGCTCCTGGGGTCGCTTGGCCGGACACCCCTCCTGGGGTCGCTGGGCCGGACACCCCTCCTGGGGTCTCTGGGCCGGACACCCCTCCTGGGGTCGCTTGGCCGGACACCCCTCCTGGGGTCGCTGGGCCGGACACCCCTCCTGGGGTCGCTGGGCCGGACACCCCTCCTGGGGTCGCTGGGCCGGACACCCCTCCTGGGGTCGCTTGGCCGGACACCCCTCCTGGGGTCGCTTGGCCGGACACCCCTCCTGGGGTCGCTGGGCCGGACACCCCTCCTGGGGTCGCTTGGCCGGACACCCCTCCTGGGGTCGCTGGGCCGGACACCCCTCCTGGGGTCGCTTGGCCGGACACCCCTCCTGGGGTCGCTTGGCCGGACACCGCTCCTGGGGTCGCTTGGCCGGACACCCCTCCTGGGGTCGCTTGGCCGGACACCTCTCCTGGGGTCGTTTGGCCGGACACCCCTCCTGGGGTCGCTTGGCCGGACACCCCTCCTTTCGAAATTTGAGCACCACAGTGGCATAACTGAGCAGAATTAGGCACTATGGCAGAATGAGGAAAGCTCCTTTTAGGTTTGCGAGCAGGACATAACTGAATAAAATGTCCAGACCTGCCGCAATAAAAACAAAGCTTCTTATCCCTTCTATGTCTCTTTTCTTCCTCAGAGAGACTGGGTCATGGAAAACTCCAGAACTTGCCTTTGCTTGAGATTGGAAAACAGCGGGCAGAATTGAGAGCACCAGACTCATCTTTTCCCCTTTTTCCCTGCGTCTCCTTAAAGGGAACTGGTAGTCTTATTGAATATTCAGGCAGAGCAGACAGTATCTCTGAAGACAGGGTTTGAATATTCTCCAGTTTCTCTCTGAAATCCACCAGCAATGTTGAACCCACAAACGGCATAAACTCGAGAGGCAGGGAATTTTTCTGAAGTGAAGCCATTTTATGAAATTCAGCTGTACCTCAAACTCCTGCACACGTTTATTAGGCAGATCATTCTGTTACGATTACTAGGGTTCTCTGTGTGTGCATACTTGAAATGAGGTCAGCTGAAGGCAGGTGAAAATTAAGTAAGGTTTATTGTGGAAAAAGAAGTAGCAAAATATATACATACAGAAACTGGATCCTTGATTTACATGGAACCGAACACGGAAGGTTATGCTTGAATATTGGTATAGTCCAGGTTTAACACAGATGTGAAATAAACATGAAGATATCCGGGTTTAAATCAAGCAGGGGAAAAATAACATACCAAAAACGTAGTAATCAGGCAGGGGTGGAAACAGACTGCAAATAATAGTTCAGGAATGCAGATGCTGAACCGGCAGGGTTAGAAGTCTTGTAGCTAGGCATATGAAACGGCAAACTGCAGGGAAATCTCCAAGATGTAGATAAGGCAGAATCAGGACAAGATTACTGGAGAGAGCCTAGTCGCGCTCCAGACGGAACCAAAATGATCTGCACCTAGATGCTGGTGAGCTGGAGTTAAATAGCAGCACCAGGTGTTGGCCCCAGCTGCTCACAATCAGGTAATTAACCTGCAGAGACAGTGTGCAACTGCCATTCGGACCTGAGGCAGCAAGTGAGACCCCTAGAGGCAGGAATGAGATAATGCAAGGCAAAACAAACACAGACATTCCTAACACATGTACAGAGATCAACTGCAGTAGGGGGGACTGATCATCACATGTGACGTGCTGTCCTGCGGTCTCCCTGTCATGATGATTAGGAGATCCATTCTGCACGGTCTCTGATCGTCGGCATCACTTCTAGAATCAAACCGAAACTTCATTTTTGTCCATGGAAGATGATGTTTTCCCACCAAAATGTTATCTTTAATGGACAAAAATTATGGTTTGGTTCCAAAATCTGACATTTTGAAATCCGAATTTGGTGGGAAAATCTGAGCCAAATGAAAACCATACATCTCTACTTATTATGTGTGGGTAATACCCCAAATATATATTTTTCTGTTAATTTCACTCAAATAAGAATTTATAAATATGCCTCCTTAATATATTTTTTATTGTAAGTAACCATGTTGTCACATTGTCTATTTAACATAAGTTATTGCACATTAAATCATTATATTAAATAGAGAACTGTCTGCAGCCAAAGAATTCTCATTACCATTCTTCTCAAGTCCTATATTGCTAGCTACTAAAGTAACAAGGAGCTAAGGGCCTAATTCAGACCTGTTTGCTTGCTAGGTTTTTTTTGCAGTCCTGTGTTTGCATAGTCGCCGCCCATAGGGGAGTGTATTTTTGCTTTGCAAGTGTGCGAACGCATGTGTAGCAGAGCTGTACACACAGATTTTGTGCAGTCTCTGAGTAGCCCAGGACTTACTCAGCCACTGCGAAGACTTCAGCCTGTCCCGGACCGGAATTGACATCAGGAACCCTCCCTGCAAACGCATGGACATGCCTGCGTTTTTCCAACCACTCCCAGAAAACGGTCAGTTGACACCCACAAATGACTTCTTGCGAACGCCCGTGCGAATGGATTCTTCACACAAACCCATCACTGAGCAGTGATCTGCTTTGTGCCCGTGTGACGTGTCTGCGCATTGCGGTGCATACACATGCGCAGTTTAGACCTGATCGCCTGCTGTACAAAAACGCAGCCTAGCGATCAGGTCTGAATTAGGCCCTAAAACAAGATATCATATGATATGACTCTGGATCCTTCATGTATTTAGACTGCTACCTTTTTCAGAAGATAAATAGTTTAAAAAAGGTAAAAACATTTTCCCTTGTGTGTAATGATACTTCACAACTTATGAAATAAAATCAATCTGCAACCGAGAAATCATTTGCTTTATAAATGTCAAACACATCTCTATATTGAAAATGTCTGCAGATTTGACCAATGTATTCTTAAATCTAGAATGCAAAAATAATTGTTTTGAGTTGGTGAAGTGTTGAAATGTTTCACTTGCATAAGGTTCTGTTTCCAGTGTGTGTGTGTGTATATATATATATATGCTTTATTCCGGGGATACATTTATTTATTAAAGTTACCCGTGTTTCTTCCATATTCAAGTAAATGTTCCACACAGTGGGGGTTATTCATATGTGTACAGAGCTACAGTATGTACCGTTTATCAGCAGTTTGCGCATGGCCATTCTGAGACTGCGCGACCGGGTTCTGCAACACAGAAAGCAGGACGGCAGCAGACTGTCATTAATTGACAGTCTGTAGCCATCTGGGGGGTGGCAATGGCCTCCGTTTCCCAAAAGGAGGCGTGTCGCTGCAGTTTAGGTGGAGGGAAGGAGCCAGGGGGGTGTAGTATGGCTGACCGGCGGTCTCCTGACCGCCGGTCAGCTTACCGACGCCGGGATCCCGGCAGCATACCGACGCCGGGATCCCGGCGGGGAGGGGCGAGTGCAGCAAGCCCCTTGCGGGCTCGCTGCGCTCGCCACGCTGCGGGCTCGGTGGGGTTCTATTCCCACTCTATGGGTGTCATGGACACCCACGAGTGGAAATAGTCCCTATTGGTCGGCATGCCGACCATCGGGAAAGTGAGCCGTCGGGCTCGTGGAGGAGGTCATGTGACTGTTGGTCAGCTGACCGGCGGTCACATGAATACCACCCGGGCCAGGGATCTGATAGTGTCTCAGTGATCTGATATTGCATCCTAGGATGCAGGTCGAATCTCTACTGCAGCAGGAGGCATCTGCTTGTAATAGACGCCTCCTGCTGCATCACCATACAGCGCTATCACTGCTGCTTCCAGGGAAGTGGCAACATCTCCAACCACGGGCCAGATGTAATGGCTTATGAGACAGCCAGAGCTCCCAGACTCCGGCCGAACTCGTGAGTTTTTTTTTTAAAGCAGCAAATGTTTACAAGGCAAAACCTGGTTGGTCTTGCCTTGTAAACATTTACTGCTTTAAAAAAACTTACAAGTTCAGCCGTGGGGCTCAGAGCTCCGGCCGTCTTGCAAGCTATTACATCTGGCCCCGCATCTGAATTAGCCCCAGTGATATTAGAAGATAACTTTTTTATGTGTAAGTGGATGATGTCCTCAGTACTGAAGTGGCTGAAAGACTGTAAACAAAATGTTGTGCGTTTTGAATATAGAGATTTGAGAATCTGTACTGTGCTTATCTTAAATAATTTTTGAAAAACAAACTCTTCCCCTCCTCTCACCCACTGTATATTTCTCACATTGGTGCACCCTTACAACTGCCTTAATCTCCACTTACTGGCATAAGCAGCTCTGCAGTTTTCATCTATTTTATAACCTCTCTCATGATTAGGGCCTCTTTTTTGTTTATTTCTGTTTATCTTGACTACCTTGTACAGTGTTATGAAAGTTATGTTACCCCAAGGGGGGAGTATCAGATTAGATCCGTTTTCGGCAGGTGAAAATGGGCGGATATTGCAATTAATGACCGAAGGTCATTATCGTGGTATCCAATTAGGATCCATTTTTATCGGACAGAAACGGACCCACGATCGCCCAAAAACACATAAGTTCCCGATCCCATGTGTTATTGTGGCTCCAGCAGCCGCTTATCGTGGATTATGCTTGGGTGCCGAAAATAAGTGCCGGCATCAGGAGGGGGAGCCCTCCACATCTGGGCTAATAGGATAACCCCCGGTAATACAATTACCCGCGGTCGACGGATACCCCTAAGTGTTCAGTAATGCTTAATAACCAACAACAATAATAATAAAAATTGATAGGAATACAATATGCACTAAATTGATCTTAAGGGCTATTTTCCAGCAGTTTGTCAAAGCCACACCTTTGGCAGCTTTAAATGACTGTTTTAAAACAGCAATAGAAATAAATGCTACTGTAGTTTGTTTAGCATCTATTTCTGTTGCCATATTAAATCCATTGTGCAAAGCTGAGATGATTGGTGGCTTAGATAAACTGCTTTATAGTCAATCTACCCATACATATTTCATGTTTAGTTGTCTCTGAATTACACAATAAAAAAGGGATACAATGCTAATCTGTCTTGTTGTCACTGGATTTAAATGAGTTTAAATGAGCATGCCTAATTTATCATGTACTGTAGCTATCTGGACATACCATAAACAGAAAATTACCTTTAAAAATTATTCTAAACAGTAATAGTAATTGTACATTACACAGACTTAGGGGTTATTCAGAGTTGTTAGCAAACCAAACATGTTAGCAATTTGGAAAACCCATGTTGCACTGCAGGTGAGGCTGATGTAACATGCGCAGAGAGAGTTAGATTTGGGTGGGGTGTGTTCAAACTGAAATCTAAATTGCAGTGTAAAAATAAAGCAGCCAGTATTTACCATGCACAGAAAGAATATAACCTACCCTGCAGGGCAACATGGGTTTGCCCAATTGCTAACTTTTTTGGATTGCTAACAACTCTGAATAACCCCTTTACTTCATTATGTTCAGTAATATGCAGAATAATATTTTTTATTGTGACAATTATTGTAAAACCATTTTTGTCCTTCTATACAGTTGCTTTTGACTTCTAAACTAAATCGCTGGACATCACCAGTGGTTTTGAAGCTCTAATTCATAAATTTACTAAGCAGCGCATTTGAGTGTCTTTTGAAATTCGATGCTGAAACCCATTTTTTCGATGTATAATTTCATCTTCAAAGGATGTTCACTAGACTCCACAGAAAAAGAGACAGCTGAAAACCAACTGAACTAAAAAAAAAATCACCTTTCATTTTTCTATTGGTAGAAAATCGATTTGCAGAAGACTCTTGTGTGGGTGCACTCTTGTTTTGATTTGTCTATATGAAAATATTAAAACATAACTTTTATTATCTAATTAATTTAAGATAAGATCCACACTTATATAGTCCACCACAATTATTCAATAAGATATACTAGTACATACATATGACTCAGCCCGCCAGCATGTCTAAGAGATACCATATATAATTTATGTGGCTGATTAGAATAGAAAGGCTAGAGCGAGTATAAGCAAAAGCCAATCAATTTAAAAATTTGGAAATGTTCTGGTTAGTCTGTGCTGATAGACTTAAGGAGGGATGTAGACACTATGGCTCTACAGTCTACACCCTAATCCTATCCAACCAGCACAAGCTCAGCTTGTGTTAATAAGACCTTCAGAGGTCAGTGAACTGGATGATAGGTGGATGGATGATAGGCTGATGCTGAGGGGTAGGTAGTCCAGCAAGGTAGGTTTGGATCCGATGAGGATAGTGATGATGATTCATCCACCCATGGCACAAAAACCAAGGCTCGACAGAGTGTGCATATTAATAATGATGAGAATGTCGCACTTGTCAATGCTGCTATGTTTCATTAAAATCTCCTATTTGGACATATGGCTGCTCGCACTTCAGACCAGCATAAACCACAAACTTGGAAGTGGAGGCAGTTAACACTGCTGGACAAATTAGGAGAGAAGTATAAAACCCCCACCACCACCCCCATAAAAAAATTAAAAAATCAGCGATATGAGATGTAGGGAGAAGCTGAAAATTACCAAAGAGGAGAAGGCTTCCAGGGAGATTGGTAATGGGTCCCCTTTGGCTATGGACTACTTAGAATATGATGAACCATTGTGTATCCATCCCACCTGAAGTGGTCCAGCCACAACATGTCCATGACAGTGATGCCCCACCCAGGTCTAAAGGGAGTCCATATTGCTTTAAATACTTCATATCATCTTTGTTTTATTCTAATCACGTATAGTCAAAACTCACCACCAAATCATGCAGTATATGTGTGTGTAAATCTGACTCTGATACTAGCCAGTGCCTCCCCAGCTGCTGACCTTACCGCACCTCACTGCATGTTAATGTGTGTGTGTGTGTGTGTTTGTGTGTGTGTGTGTGTGTGTGTGTGTGTGGTGTGTGTGTGTGTGTGTGTGTGTGTGTGTGTGTGTGTGTGTGTGTGTGTGTTTGCCAGAACATGTGTCCTATACACTTGTGTAGCCTTCTTCCTTATTGTATATTACTAATGCTGTCTGTAATGTGCCTGGCCATTAGCATTATCCAGTCATTTAAATTTTGAGCTAGGCCTCGTACAGTATAACTTAACTTAATACATGCCCATACACATTTTTTATACTAATTTATACTTGCCTTACTTTAAAAAAAGACAAACATATTTTTAAATCTGTTTTTATTATATTAAATGTACTTTTGCCTTTAATTATAGCAAACCCCTCATAGGTATCAAGAGCTTGCCCAATCCTAATTGACAGTGGTCAGATAACAGGTATATTAATGTTTGTAATTTTTATGGCATTGTGTTCAAAATCCTCAGCTTGGCCTTGTTCACAGAAAGGTGTTTTTTTTTCCTTGTGGGACCACTACAGGAGCATCTTGCAGCATTCCTTTGACTAATTTGGTACCACAGCCAACATTTGTGGTCTCAGAGATGAACCATGGTTCATCTACACCTCCATCTACGTGGACTGTTGGTGAGTATCTATAGTTATTTGAATAACATATTATTTCAATGCTTCAGCTAAGGCAGTGTTCAACATTTCAATGTCTTGCTGCCAGAATCTAAAATATCATATTCATATGTCAATCCCCTGCATATTGTTGCACAATAAACACTGGTAATGGAGGTTTTAAAATTGGTTAGTTGGTCACAGGTTTTAAGGTGATGATTAATGATACAGAAATGTTTTTTTTTTTTTTAAATACAATCACATTTGTTAACATTTAAACTAGTTCCGGTATACTGAAACAGGGAGGAAAAGGGAATGGAGGTGGGGGGGATTGTGAAAAGGGAAGGAAGACAAGAAACACAAAAGAAGAAGCAAAAAAGAAGTGACAGAGGAAAGAGTAAAAAAAAATTGAGGGAGTTTATCCAATGGTAGTCCAAATAAATTTAGGGATTGAGTTGGTTCTGTGAGCTTTTACTGCGCTAGTGCACAATAGGTTAGAATATTCACAGTCTTAGTAGAACTCAGCTGAGTATACTTCACAGTATAACAACAGACAAAGAGGAAGGGGGGTGCAAATCCCCACCCCTAAATTCCCTTCCGCACACTGAAAATTACCTGTAACCATCCCTGAACCTATCTGGTAATAAAATTCAGAGAATTAGTCACACATGTTTGCAAACACATGTTTAGCTGCTGGCCACTTCACAGTTTCTCTGATACAGCAGTCCTAACCTACATAATAGCAGTGCCCACATAGGGCCATGTAATTTGTCACAGTAGGCCTCATGATAAAGGCTATTACTAAAAGACTTCCAGACAGAGAGCTAACTTACCTGGGAGCCACCCCCAGGATCTCCCATTGGCACTACAAGGAGCAGCATGCCTTCCAAATGCTGCTCCCATTCAATGCCTCTTGCACACAAGCAGACAAACAATTTGGAAGCTGCTCAATCATACCTGGAGATAATTATATATCAGGTGCTGGAAGGGGGAGGGGTCACAGACAAACAACAAAGAGGAAGGGGGGTGCAAATCCCCCCCCCTAAATTCCCTTCCGCACACTGAAAATTACCTGTAACCATCCCTGAACCTATCTGGTAATAAAATTCAGAGAATTAGTCACAAATGTTTGCAAACACATGTTTAGCTGCTGGCCACTTCACGGCTTCTCTGATACAGCAGTCCTAACTTACATAATAGCAGTGCCCACATAGGGCCATGTAATTTTTCACAGTAGGCCTCATGACAAATGCTTTACAGTATGTTAGGTAAATACCTTAAGTCCACAGGGGGCAAAAAAAGGGGTTTTGCCGGTACAAAAGGAGGATGGTGCCTTAAGCTAGGTACACACTGTCACATTTTTTTGGTCATGCCGACAATTGGGCCGATTATTCACCTACTGGAGACTCCCGATATCTGTAATACACACTTTATTCATAAAACTGAAAAATCGGCCACCCCCCCCCCCACCCTCAAAAAAATCAATCGCTCAAAAAATCAATCTCTACCACACACTACACAATTTTTCTCCTTATTTTTCCCTATATATTTATTGGGCACCTGTGTATGTTCTTGCTTTTGTTTTCCACAATGGATCCTGTACAAAAGTAAGCCTGTAATGTGTTTGTCCTTGCTGCTGTCACTATTTTAAATTACATGAAAAGAAAAAGAAGATATAGGATAAGGCGCTGCTTGACCAAGGAATGACTGCTAAATAGACAAAAGTACTTACATATGCCCTTATTGCAGCAAATTCTACAGAATGATCCTGATGATTTCAGAAATTATCTCAGGATGAGTGATGAACATTATGTAGAGTTGTTGGAACTTGTCACCCCATATATCCAGAAACAAGACACCATCTTAAGACAAGCCATTCCTCCTGACCAAAGACTTCTTGCAGCATTAAAGTTTTTGGCCACTGGGAGGTCCCTGCAAGATCTGCTATATCGCCTCAAGCTTTGTGTTACATAATTCCAGAAATGTGTGTTGCCCTGTTTGCTGCATTGAACGATCAATATTTTAAGGTACTTTAATAATCTACATATCATGCATACAATAATGCTCTTAAACATTGTTTCCAAACATAATGTTTTTTTGTCAAAATAACTGTAAATGTAGAATACATTTTGAAAACAGAAACTTTATTCATATGAATGTTGTCAACTTAACTGTAAGCAACTGCTCCTTGCATTAAATAACTGCAAATGTTTTACACAAAATCAGAAAACCTATAAATGATGATATTTATAAGTGTCCCCAGTATCCTGGGTTGACAACATAGTACTTGCTGACGGTGGATAATATGTCTGCTTGGTTGCTGCATGTGTGTTGGGTATGTTTGCATTATATGTTGCTGTTGGTATGTTGGCTGGAACATGTGTGATTGTATGTAGTGACCACTTGAAGTAATGGTGCAACTGTCATCAAGTTCACCATTATTAGCGTTGCAAAACATGTCATGTATCAGTCTTTCTGCAGTGTGATGGTGTCATGGCTTCCTCCAGATGTGCGGCTTTGCCTTCTGCCTCTAGTGGGCATGGTTGGATGAGTGTTTGGCATGCTGGGTGTTGGTACAGTTCTTTCTTACTCTGATGGCGACTGTGTGGCTGGTGGCTCATCACTGAAAAGGGCTGGCTGTGAAAGTACATAATCACTGTTAAAATATTGTAAACTTTAGATTAATATTGTTTGTTCTTTTTCCACAGTTCCCAACCACATCAACAGAATGGAAACAGACTACAGCAGAGTTTGAGCAGAAGTGGAATTTCCCAGACTGCGGTGGTGCTATAGATGGGAAGCATGTTCACATTATGCAACCACCAAACACTGGCTCTTACTTTTAGAATTACAAAGTTTTTTTGAGTATTATCCTCATGGCCATTGTGAATGCAAATTATGAGTTTATTTTGTTGACATTGGTAAAAATGGCAGAGTTTCTGATGGGGGAGCATTGGACTAAACAATGTTCCATGATCATCTGAAACAAGGCAGATTATGCCTCCCAACACCAAAAGAAACAAAGAGTAGGTCCAATTTTGTATTTGTTGGAGATGAGGCCTTCGCCTAACATCCAAATATTTTGAGGCCTTTCCCACAGAATCTATTAACCCCACAAAGGCACATCTTTAACTACCATTTGGCCCGAGCTAGATGTGTAGTGGAGAATGCCTTTGGCATAATGAGTAATAGATTTAGAATATTCATATAGATTGGTAAATGCTCAATTAGCTTAGTGATATCATTCAGGTGCTCGAAAGGAAGGGGTATTTCTGAGCAAGAAAAAAAGCAATTGGTTTCCCCAGCACCCTGAATGATAACAGTAACCAGATATAAATCCCACATGATAATAGAATTCAGAGATCTTCGTTACACATATTTGCGCAAATGTGTGGTTAAGCCCCAAAGCCGCATCAAGGCCTCTCTGTATATTTGGGGTCCCTAGCGCTATATCTAGGTGCAGGGTGTGGCACCCCAAAACACCAGAATGAGCCAGAAAGCCCAGCGTGGCATACCAGTGTAAAAAACTATAGTGTTAATAAATTAGTATTTAGGAAGCCGAAGCTATAGAGAGGGTGATACAAACATGAAATGTAATTAAAATAGAGAAATAGTGTTAGAAAATTAATAAGTGAAAAGTGTTAATAGAATGTAAAGGTATGCCACACTAAAGCCATCCAGCTCAGCCAGTCCAGAGGCACCACACCTCACACCTCCATTACCCCAATCTGGGTCTAATATTATCCAGCAAGGAGCCACATGATAATGGCTCCTTACTAAAATATGTCTAAGCTAAGAGCTACCTACCTTGAAGCTACCCCATAATGCTCCATGTGGCATGTCAGGGCCTGCACCTCCTCCTAATGCAGGAACCTCTCTGCCTCTCACAACAGACATATAGATTGGTAAATGCTCAATTAGCTTAGTGATATCATTCAGGTACTCAAAAGGAAGGGGTATTTCTGAGCAAGAAAAAAAGCAATTGGTTTCCCCAGCACCCTGAATGATAACAGTAACAAGATATAAATCCCACATGATAATAGAATTCAGAGATCTTCGTTACACATATTTGCGCAAATGTGTGGTTAAGCCTTTTTTTCCTGATTTAGAATATTCCACAGAAGCATCAATTTGTCTCATCCAAAAATAAATAAAGTTGTTTTAGCTTGCTGTGTACTTCACAATTATCTGAGAAGGAAGAATAAGCAACATGCCCCAGAAACTGATTTGGAGGACAGTCAACAGCTATTACAGGAGATTGAGAAGTGGACTCCACTTGAAGTCAGTGGAGGCTGCAACTCCTCTGAAGAGGCTAAAATTAACCACTACAAATATTTGTATTACTTTAATGGAGAGGGGGCAGTTGAGTGTCAAAATTACATGTCATGTGGAAGTATATTGTTTATTTTTGGCCCTTAAAACTATGCCTTTCAAACATGTGAGAATATTGGTAAATAATTGTCAATAAAATGTGTGTATGTTAAAGTGCAGTATGGTGTGGTATTTTTCAACAAACTTACCATTCCAATAATGTCTTGGCTTTCTGTAAGTTGGCTTTCAAAGAGGTCTTGGGTTTCATCCAGGTTTGAGATTGAGGATCTTGGCAACTCCTGGTATGCGGTAAAAGAGAGCATGTCATAATACCAAAGGCGTGGAATATAATCTTCTTGGGTGCCTGCTCCCGACCTTTTGGACTCCTGCACTTTGTTGAGTTCTTTTTTATATATTATACGCAAGTTGGAAATCTTGCACTTCACAAATTCAGCTTTGGCATTGGGGTGGTATGGCTTGCAAACCTGGAAAAGGGCTTCCAATGCAGCATTCCTTTTGTGCTTATTTAAATAATCTGCAGACTTGGACTGCCACAAACAAGGATGTTGTTGGTATGTTTCAATAAACTCTCTGATAAATGATTTTATTTCTCTCTACACACATTGTTGCTTGATATCTGTTGTTTGACAAATGGAGACAAAATCATACCAAAAACACATTTTAAAATGCATAATCACTAGGGATGCTCTTTGCACATTGATGTTTGTTTGTCATCCATGGTGTTGAAATTATTTAAAATACATATGGTCCCATTGTGAATATTGTGGACCCAACATAAATGGTGGCTAACTTTACTACACACAACCATGGACAAACTTCATAAGCAAAAACCAATATAACATAAATGTAGTTATGTTATATCTCCAACAGAAACAAATGCATGTTGGAGGGTGGGGTTTGCAGTTATGCATCCCCATCATTAACTTATTAATGCATAACATAAAAAACCAAACACACATTTCCAACAGGTTTGTTTTGCAAAAATATTGTACAATAAAAAGCATGTACTAAACTAAATAGCAATATGCAATCATTGGTGTCTAAAAAAACCCAACAATTGTTTTTATTCCAGACTAATGTGTCATATATTTAAAAAAAAGTGTTATGAAACGACAGAAATCAAAATGAGCACAAACAGTAATCTAACCACACAAAAAAACACAGAAAAAAAACATGTTTGAGACTGTACTGACAGTGTTTTTTAAGGGCAAACAACAATAACGTGTTTTTAGTACAATGGGGATGAGTAAATTTCCAAAAAAACCTGAACCACATTGTGTGCATAATGTCCATAAACATAAGTGTGAACATATTATTCAATTTAACAAACATCATTTAACAATTTCTACAAATAATACGGAATGATTACACTCAAACAATACTAAAGAGACACTTGAAATACGCATACAAATGGACATTTTGGGGATCAGAGTATGTAAATTGCAAATAAAATGAAAAACCTTTATAGTACCTGATGAAAAGTGGTGTGAAGGTTCGTAAGATGTTGGCACAACCAGCCCACAGAAACCTCGGAGGCAGTCGGTCGAAAAAGGCACAAGAATGTTGGCACAAACACTCCCCACAGTGGTCAGTGTGTGTCTCACCATCCCCCACAAATGAATGTCCATGAGTGACGATGTTTTCAGGCAGATGGTCCATCTATATTACACACCCCATGACTGTTTGGCACCAAAACAGCTCCGCGGCTGTACCTCATTAAAAAAAACACAAGACAGACATCTGAGCGAGGTGCCAAACCACTTGTTTGCAGCAACAAAGCCAACACACCTGAACTCATCATGGCAGAGCCAGAGGACAGATCTTGACAAGCTGCCAAAGAACATTAAAGAAAACATGCTGTAAGCAGAGCCACACCAATGACAGCAATAGTAACAGAAACCATGGTGCAGTTATTTGATAGATGGGACTATGATTGTCTACAGAAATACTATAAAAGAGTGAATCTGAGAAAATCAAAAATAATGCTGTGCATGATTCAGGTACTACAATCAAAATATGGACAAACATGCCAGAAGGACCAAATACAAAAAAGATGGTCGGACCTCAAAAGAAATGAGAAGTTTTAAACTTGTCAGCATTAGGAAACAAATCAGAAGTGAGTACTTTTCCACCCTCTATTACTTGCACTACAACTGTACAACACCATTACATGTTAAGTCATATCTGCTTAATGTGTGCTGTTATTTTTTATAGAACAACAAGTGTTGAAAATTAAAAAGCAACACAAAAAACTAATGAAAGGTAGAATGCCAAGGACACTGGAGATGTGAGTTTGGGCAGAGGCCAGGCAGAAGAAAGCACAGGTACAGTACATGCCACTCTCATTTAAGTGTCCTGAACACATGTTGCTTAGGGTAGTGTCATGAGCCTTATTATACTAACTACAAACATGTTTCTCACAGTGACAAAGGTCAGAAAAATAGAACAGGAGAAGAATTCCCATCCCCCCAGATAGAAAAACACACCAAGATAAGAAGCAGTTAGCCAGTTCTGCAACAGGTATAGTATTCCTTTCTATGTATTTCAGATGGGGACTCTAACTAACCACTATCACATAGAGGAAATCAGTAATAACACGTATCTTCTCCTAAAGATGCTATAGTGATATCAGATGCCAGCACTGAGCATGACATACTGTAACTACACATATGAGGGATGGAAGTCAAGAATTGGTGTCCAGACAGCAACAAAACATAAGCAAACTCAGCCCAGCAGAAGAGATTGCCATTCTGGTGAAGGAGTGCATGGCTAAAATAATCCTCATAAATGAATAAACATGCGAAGTGGAGTCTAACTTAAAATATATCCTGAATGTGACTACATCAGAGTGTAGTAGCAACATTCTACCAAAGGGACAGTATAATGTGTGCTAGTTATTGTTATACAGTTATTTTTAAAAATGAATCCTGTTGTGAGTTAAATTATGTGTGTACACTGACTGCACCTGTTTATGTAAAGTGCATATAGTGAAGTATTTTACACAAAAAAAATTGTGAGTGTTTGTTGGAGGGCAGTAATGCAATAGTCGTGGCCCATTAAAACTGGGTCCTTAATACACCCCAACATGCCAGGTTTAAATAGTATCTGTATTTTGTGTAACATGCTTGAAACAAATGACATAACCTAAGAATTAAATGATGTGTGGTCATACATTAATATCCTTAACACCTGGCAGTGGCGTGCGGTGAGGTCAGTGGCTGGTGAGGCACTGCAGCCATAATGTTCCGCCGAATCCTGCCGATGACCCCTACCGCCACTGCCACCAATGCCCGCTGCCTGCCTGCTCATTATACTTGTGATATATTGTACATTTTTATAGAAAATAAAATAAAAATTAGTGTTTGGGACTGGGAAGGGAGTGGGAGAATGACATGAATGTAATTTTGTTGTCCAGGGCTTCCATTAACTTAATAGCACCGTGGATGCGGCGCTATTAAGTTAATAGAAGTCCTGGACAACAAAATAGCCAGCAGTGGGTGACAGGGAGAGGGTGACGCCAGAGAGGGTGACAGCAGTGGGTGACAGGGAGTGAGTGACAGAAAAAGCGTGACGTCAGGAAGAGCATGAAGCCAGGGAGAGGGTCGCCAGGGAGAGGGTGACAGCAGTGGGTAGTTCCAGGAAGAAGGTGACGGCAGTGGGTGATGCCATGGAGAGGGTGACGCCAGGGAGGGAGTGACAGCGAGGGTGACACCAGTGAGGGGGTGACAGCAGTGGGTGACAGGGAGAGGGTGATGCCAGGGAAAGGGTAACAGCAGTAGCAGCGGGTGAGGGTGTAAAAGAGAGAAGTAAAGGGTGATGGGAGCAGACAGTGAATGATAATTATATTGGTATTTACTTACATGGACCTGGGCCTAGAACTGCGGGGATCGCCAGTGACAACAGCAGCCTGAACAGGAATCCGGGGTCGGGAGAGAGAGTGAGAGAGGAGGGGAGAAGCGTGGGATTGTTGCCCCTCTCCCCCTCTGGCCAGACTGGACTCACTGGGGTATATTTACTAAGGTCCCGATTTCATTCGAGTTGGCTTTTTTTTTGTAAGTGTGATCTCGGGAATTTACTAAACACAAATCTCGGCAGTGTTGGGGCTATTCTTATTGAGATACACTGCCGACCACACAAATACGAATCAATAGACCATCAAACACGGCTGTTATTTAATAGAACTTGATCATTTACTAAGAATTTGTATTCTCAATCACTGCCGACAATAGCCAAACACTGCCAGGAAAGGATGGAATTCGTAAAAAAAGTGGAGCTTTCAAATAGACCTGCTTTTTCCTGGTGTGTTGTAATAGTCATGCACGGATCAGTGAGATCCATGCATGCTTATCCGTGGAAAAGGGTGTGAATGGGTAAAAAGTTATAAAAAGAAATGCTTGAGGCCCCCCCTCCTAAGCATAACCAGCCTTGGGCTCTTTGAGCCGGTCCTGGTTGTTTAAATACTGGGGAAAAATTGGACAGGGGTTCCCCGTATTTAGACAACCAGCACCGGGCTCTTAGTCCGGCCCTGGTTCCAAAAATACGGGGGACAAAAGATGTAGGGGTCCCCCATATTTTTAAAACCAGCACCGGGCTCCACTAGCCAGGGACATAATGCCACAGCCGGGGGACACATTTATGTAGGTCCCTGCGGCCATTGCATTACCTCCCCAACTAGTCACCACTGGCCGGGGTTCCCAGGAGGAGTGGGGACCCCTTAAATCAAAGGGTCCCCCCCTCCAGGCACCCAAGGGCCAGGGGTGAAGCCCGAGGCTGTCCCCAGCACCCCTGGGCGGTGGGTGCCAGGCTGATAGCCATAAGTGTGTAAAAAAAGAATATTTTTTTTGTTGTGGAACTACAAGGCCCAGTAAGCCTCCCCCGCTTGTTGGTACTTGGAGAACCTCAAGTACCAGCATGCGAGGAAATAACGGGCCCGCTGGTACCTGTAGTTCTACAACAAATAAAATACCCAAATAAAAAAACAACACACACACCGTGAAAGTAAAAATTTATTAACACACTTACACACTCACACATACTTACCTACATCCCACGCCGGTCACGTCCACTTGTCCAGTAGAATCCAATAGGGCCGATACCTGTAAAAATGAGAGACAGATTACTCACCTACATCCCACGCCGGTCACGTCCACTTATCCAGTAGAATCCAATAGGTGGTTCCTGTAAAAATTAGAGAGTTTACTCACCTACATCCCACGCCGGTCACGTCCTCTTGTCCAGCAGAATCCAATAGGGCCGATACCTGTAAAAATGCGAGACAGATTACTCACCTACATCCCACGCCGGTCACGTCCACTTGTCCAGTAGAATCCAATAGGTGGTTCCTGTAAAAATGAGAGAGATTACTCACCTACATCCCACGCCGGTCACGTCCACTTGTCCAGTAGAATCCAATAGGGCCGATACCTGTAAAAATGAGAGACAGATTACTCACCTACATCCCACGCCGGTCACGTCCACTTATCCAGTAGAATCCAATAGGTGGTTCCTGTAAAAACGAGAGACAGATTACTCACCTACATCCCACGCCGGTCACGTCCACTTGTCCAGTAGAATCCAATAGGTGGTTCCTGTAAAAATGAGAGACAGATTACTCACCTACATCCCACGCCGGTCACGTCCACTTGTCCAGTAGAATCCAATAGGGCCGATACCTGTAAAAATGAGAGACAGATTACTCACCTACATCCCACGCCGGTCACGTCCTCTTGTCCAGTAGAATCCAATAGGGCCGATACCTGTAAAAATGACAGACAGATTACTCACCTACATCCCACGCCGGTCACGTCCTCTTGTCTAGTAGAATCCAATAGGGACGATACCTGTAAAAATGAGAGACAGATTACTCACCTACATCCCACGCCGGTCACGTCCACTTATCCAGTAGAATCCAATAGGTGGTTCCTGTAAAAATGAGAGACAGATTACTCACCTACATCCCACGCCGGTCACGTCCACTTGTCCAGTAGAATCCAATAGGTGGTTCCTGTAAAAATGAGAGACAGATTACTCACCTACATGCCACGCCGGTCACGTCCTCTTGTCCAGTAGAATCCAATAGGGCCGATACCTGTAAAAATGAGAGACAGATTACTTACCTACATCCCACGCCAGTCACGTCCTCTTGTGCAGTAGAATCCAATAGGCCATACCTGTAGAGGAGAGAAGGCACACAATTTGTACTCTCAGGACAGAACTGAGGAGTTTGGAAGGAGAGAGAGAGAGAGAGAGAAAAACAAACAAACCTCTTGGGTGAAGTGTTTTCCGGCAGGTCTGACAGCGGCTCCTCTCAGCTGTCGGCCCCGGGCACAGCAACACAGAGGAGGGGGGACGTGCGGCAGGTGTGGGGCGGACGGGGCAGCTCTGCCTCTGACAGCGGCTCCTGTCGGCCCCGGGCACAGCAACATACAGGAGGGGGAACGTGCGGCAGGTGTGGGGCGGACGGAGGGACAGCTCTGCCTCTGACAGCGGCTCCTGTCGGCCCCGGGCACAGCAACACACAGGAGGAGGAACGTGCGGCAGGTGCGGGACGGAGGGACAGCTCTGACAGCAGACTTGTCAGCAGCGCCCAGCGCGGACAGAGGAGGGGGAACATGCTGCAGGAGGGGGACTGTGGCTGACCAGGAAGCGGCCACGGAGACGGAGGTGAGCGCTCATTCTTTCTGCCTATGGGTGATTGGACCAACGGATCCAGCCCTGGATCCGCTGTCCAATCACATCTGGCCCTATCGACGAGGCACTTATAATAGTGCCGCTTTCTCGTTGTTTTTCAATGGGCTTTTACAGCCCAGTTCTTGGCCCCGCCTCCCGCTTTATCCTCAGTCCCATTCACAATGGGAGGCACTGTTATCAGTGCCTCCTGAACTACTTTCAGGCCGTACAATGATTATAATAATATAACGAAGATACTTATGACACAGAATATGTGTCACATAAGTATCTTCCTTGTATTATTTTACTCATTAAGGACAGGGGAGGCACTGCCTCCCCTGCCTCCCCTGACTGCACGTCCCTGGTTGAGTGAAAGGGCAACTAGGAGACACATCAGATGTAACATTAATGACCCCACCGATCATGTATTTCCAGTCCGGCTGCAGACAACTAACAACCCTAGATTTGTAGCCGCCAATACGGTGGGAGATGGTAAACAAGAGTTTATACAGCAGGAACATTAAACACCATAGTTTCAGTCTGATATGTTAAGAATTGTAAATGAGTTACCAGATATGAGGAAATATCCTGCTGCATTTTTTTAAGCAATTGTCACAAGTATGTGGTATATATAGACCTTGCTGGATAGATTTAGAGCAAATTCTTAGAACTGCTGTACGCTCTGGAGAATACTCCCTTATGGAGAAAATGGCTGCCCAAGATGCAGCAGACAGTAGAGAGAAAATTGCAGACAGGCCAGCAGCAGAAGAGAGATATACTATAGCAAGTGGAACAAATCTCTTATCAAGAGTACAGTGGAGATGTTTCCAATACAGGAAACCGAACCCGCGGCACCAGATATTGTACAGAAAACAGACAATGTATGGCAGTATTATGATTAGCTTGTTGTAAGACAGGAAGATGAAGGATACCCAGTAGGTGGCGCTGCAGGAGCAAGAATGTTAAAGACAAAGTTTTTAAATGATTTAAAGAATGAATTAAGATCTCAGCCTTTCTAGATCAGACCTGAAGCCATGACAATGGATATAACAGCTATACTACAGGTACTGGAATGCATTAAAGATGTGGAGAAAGAAAAAAAGGAGAGGTGCATGTCGAAAGTCCCTGCAGTGACTGTCCATCTGGTACAGGGTCCCCAGAGAACATGGAACCCCAAACCTACAGGACAAGAACTTGATTGTTTAATAGACACAGGGGCTTCAAGAACTGTTTTTGTGCACAACCAGATTCCTCCACATTTACTTACAGATTAGGCCATCGAAGCAACTGGATTGGGAGGTCAAGCCCTACCCCTGCAAGAAAGCAAGTTGATGCCCTTACTCATCAATGATGAAGCTACACCTGTCCCAGTGGCATTCTTGACCTCACCCACCTGTCCAGTGAACCTTTTGGGAGCAGACATCCTATCCCTAATGCAAGCAACAATCCAGTACACTCCAAAAGGCATTAAGTATACCAGCAACATTCCAGCAAAGATACAACCTGAAATAGAAGCTGCTATACAAGTCTACCTCTCACAGGAAAAGAAAGATAAAGAAGAACAACAACTCCCAGAATGGACATCATCAATCCCTGATAGATTATGGTCCAAAAGAAAAACAGATGTGGGCCTACTTAAGGTACAGCCAGTACAGCTGCAACTGAAGGAAGGAACGGTACCAGTGTCCATCAAGCAGTTTCCCCTTACCCCAGCACAGGAAGAGGCGATTACCAACCAACTTGAAGTTTATCTGATCATGGGAGTCATTGATGGTCATTCCGAGTTGATCGCTAGCTACATTTGTTCGTAGCGCAGCGATCAGGCTAAAAACCGGCAGTTCTGCGCATGCGTATGTGGCGCAATTCACAGGTGCGTCGTATGGGCACAACAAATGATGTAGTTTTGCATAGGGTCTAGCGAAGCATTTCAGTCGCACTGGTTGCCGCAGAGTGATTGACATGAAGTGGGCGTTTCTGGGTGTCAACTGACCATTTTCAGGGAGTGTTTGTAAAAGCGCAGGCATGCCCGGAAAAACTCAGGCGTGGCTGGGCGAACACAGGGTAGGTTTGTGACGTCAAAACAGGAACTAAACAGTCTGAAGTGATTGCAAGCGCTGAGTAGGTTTTGAGCTACTCTGAAACTGCACAAAAAAACTTTGTAGCCGCTCTGCGATA
The DNA here is from genome assembly GCF_028390025.1 of Pseudophryne corroboree. NCBI lineage: Eukaryota > Metazoa > Chordata > Amphibia > Anura > Myobatrachidae > Pseudophryne > Pseudophryne corroboree. The sequence goes on along the minus strand of NC_086451.1, from coordinate 268,874,013 downwards.
CTTTCGTTCGCACTTCTGCAAAGCTAAAATACACTCCCAGTGGGCGGCGGCATAGCGTTTGCATGGCTGCTAAAAACTGCTAGCGAGTGATCAACTCGGAATGACCACCATTGTCCAGTGCAGATCACCTTTTAATACTCCTTTTTTTCCGGTGAGGAAGAGGGATGTGACCAAAGATGGGAAGGTCCAATATAGACTTGTTCATGATCTAAGAGAGGTCAACAAGAGGTTGAAGGTCGATACACCCTTGGTTCCTAACCCTCATACACTCCTCAATCAAATCCCACCTACAGCAGCCTAGTTCACGGTGATCAACCTGGCCAACACATTCTTCTCAGTACACATTACACAGGACTCTCAGTACTTGCTTGCCTTTACACATAAACAAAAACAATACTGCTGGACAAGACTGCCTCAGGGGAGGGGCCACATCACCATGTGATTTCACTGAAGCCATGTCTACAATATTACAAGCATGGAGACCCCTCTATCCAGAAAACACACAGCTGATACAGTATGTGGATGACATGCTAATTGCCACCACCACTGAAAAGAAGTGCCAAGAAGAGACGGTGTCCTTATTGAAGTTTTTGGAAGAACAAGACTGCAGAACCTCAAAGGAGAAATTGCAGCTAGCAAAACAAAATATAATCTTCTTAGGACATTGTATTTCTCAAGTCACCAGGCACCTGGCAGAGGACAGGAAAAGGTTCATATTGCAAGCAAAAATGCCAACTACTGTGTAGCACGTCAGATCATTCCTAGGCTTAGTGGGATACTGCAGGGAATGGATACCACTTGCTTCAGTCTACATGCAAACTTTTTATGACAGCACCAAAAAGGAGGGTCCATACCCCACCCAACTAGATATGGAATAAGCAATCAAGCAATTAAAAGCAGCAATTGCCTCATCTCCAGCCCTAGGACGACTTGACTACAGTAAACCTTTTACCTTGTATTGTCATGAAGGAGGCCATGCACTGGGAGTCCTCACGCAAATTCACGGACTAAAGCAAAGACCAGTGGCCTACCACTCAAGCAAGCTTGACAACATTATTCAAGGAGCACCTACCTGCATCAGAGCAGTGGCAGCGGCAGCAGTTTTAAAAGACAAAAGCACAGACATAGTGCTCAATCATGAACTTATCATTAAAGTACCACATGCTGTTTCAGAAATTCTGCAACAAGCTAGGACAAAGCATCTAGCAGCAAGACTAACCAAGTATGAAGTAGTTCTGCTAAGTGCAACAAACGTGACCCTCAGAAGATGTACTACCCTCAACCCAGCTACCCTTTTACCAGCATTAATAAAGGTGTTGAATCTCAATATTCAAAAGGAGGGAGAAACAGATGATCTTCTCTATTCATGGATCAGCAAGGAGATGATGATGATGAGGACCAGGAAAATGGTCCAGAAATGGAAGAGGATAATTCTAAAAATCAACATTTTTCTTTTTCCCATGATTGCATGGCTTTAATGGAACAAGAAACTCAACCTCTACCACATGTTACAGACACAGCTTTACCCAATGCACAGCATGAGCTATATGTGGATGGATCAAGGTACTATGAGAATGGAACTCCTTATACAGGATATGCAGTAATCATTGAACATGAAGTTGTGGATTCAGGATCCTTACCATCCCACCTATCAGCACAAGCAGCAGAACTAGTGGCCCTGACAAAGGCATTGGTGTATGCGGAAAATACCACTGCCAACATATACACGGACTCAAGGTATGCCTGGGGAGTGGCCCAAGATTATAGGCAAATATGGAAAAGAAGACACTTCAAGACTGTAACTGGAAAACAAATACAACATGCTGATTTAATCAGAGACTTGTTCAAAGCACTTGATAAACCATTGAAAGTTGCCATTATCAAAGTACAAGCACATACAAAAAATCAATCAAAGGAAACATGAGGCAACAATTTCACAGATAAGGAGGCCAAGAGAATGGCCAAACAGCCAGTAAAGGCAACAGTCTACAACGCACAAATAGAAGTAACCAAAGAAGAAGATGAATCTCAAATGCCTGACTTACAGGATCTGAAAAAACTTCAGGAACAAACTGGACCTGAAGAAAAGGCCTCTTGGGAGACAAGAGGGGCCAAGCAAGAAGAAGAAACCGGCCTATGGAAAGCAGAAGACAAAATATGTCGGCCAAGAAGTTTGTATCCACCCATGTGCCAGGTCAGCCATGGACTCACACATTTGGGAAAAGACCAATGGTAAAATTTAGTCACAGAAAGATGGATAGCTCTGGGATTTTACCCAGCTGCAGCCAAATTTTTACAGGCTTGTTGGATATGTGGAATCTCCAATCCACGGAAAAAGGTCAGGACAACCCTTGGAGCAATCCCTAAGAGCTATTTCCCATTTCAAAGACTACAAATTGATTACATCCAAATGGCAAAGGTGGGAACCTATGAGTATGTCCTGGTATGTCTAGATACCTTCAGCAAATGGAAAGAAGATTGGCCAGTTGCCAAAGCAACAGCCAGAAACACAGCCAAGAAAATTCTGTCAGAAGTTGTTTGCAGATATGGAGTACCAGAGACTATTGAGTCAGACAGAGGTACCCATTTCACAGGAGAAGTAATGACTCATATCATGCAGGATATGGGGATACAGCAGGCCTTACATGGGGCCTATAGACCGGAAGCAAGCAGCCTAGTCGAAAAATACAACAGAACCCTCAATCTTAAAATACAGAAAGCTATGCAGGACACAGGGAAAAATTGGTAAGAGTGTTTGCCAATAGCCTTGTTCAGTATTAGAACCACACCTAGTAAGACCACAGGTTATTTACCTTATGAAATCTTGTTTGGTAGCATACCCAAGATAGGATGTTATTATCCACAAGAGTTACAGCATAAACATGTTGATTTGACTGCATATGTAAAAAGTCTTACTGAGAAACTAACATCTTTGCATTCTCTAGCTTTTGCCTCCCTCCCAGATTCAGGAGCAGAGCTGAATCCCCACAAGCTTCAACCAGGAGATTGGGTGTACCTGAAAAGACACGTGAGAAAGTCACTTGAGCCCAGATTTGATGGTCTATACCAAGTGCTGTTAACCACGCACCACTTCTGTGACTGTTAAAGAGAGAGAAGCTTGGATACATGCATCCCACTGCAAACTTGCTCAAGTTAAGTTTGGATAAACAAACCCACTCACACATAATCATGCAAAGATTATTTGGGCCTAAGCCAGACAAGCCATTATGAGGAGTCATATTAGGGACCTCAGCCATTATTGTCCTAATTATATACTCTGCATTTCTCTTTGAGAACAATAAAACAGGTGAAATAAAGGGAAATTTTACTCACCAAGCTCCACCCCATGAAAACCATAGCAACCTCGTAAGAGACAAAAGAAGTGCTACTGTATGGCCAAAACTCATTGGTCCAATCTCACTTTCAAGTAGCCAAGGCACTTAATTTGTCCAATTGTTGGGTATGCACCCATCCACCAGTAAATGCCCGATCCATGCATTGGTATGCAGTCCCCTTAACAATAAGTGAATTCCAGTCCTTGAATTATTCACTAAGGGAGTATTATAACAAATCTATGTCTGGGAAACCAGTGAGTTTACTCACAGCTGGAATGACCAGTCTACCTAGCTTTTGTATAAAGGCACCACCCACCACTAAGAGCCGACCCATAATTGATGGGATAATTTTAAAACCAGTCACTCGAATACTAGGTCATATAGCTTGTTCTCAAACCCTAGTAAATTTCACAACAAACAAGGGGTTGAGCCACATGTAGCACCAGAGGCCATACTTACCCTCTTTCCTTTACAGGCATCAAAGCACAGGCTAATACTACCAATCCCCAAATAATTGAATAGCTCAATAGTTCAGAATGCAGCTCATATAGTCATTCTAAATCTAGTTTTAGAGGCAAAAAACAGGCTGAATACTTCCAATCCCCAAAACCTGAATGGCTCAATAGTTCCATTGAAGACATGTTCATTATAAATCAAGGTCATTCAGGCCCACTGTCCAGCCTAATGATTGCATGTGGGGTAGTAATTAATGTGCCCTATTTTTTTACAACCAGATGTGTATTTCCTGTGTGGGAAGACGGCTAATAAATGGATACCCTATGAAGGACAGGGTACCTGCACCCTAGGGAAGGTGATACCTGCGGTTAGATCAATAGATAACCTCAAGATGTAAGATACCCCAGCCCATCTTAGTCCCTTAAAGAAAAGGGAACTAAAAAAGAGCAAAACTCATGCCCATGATCTTATTTACATTCAATGGTACAAGAAAATGGGATTAGCCCTTGCGGGAGGAACAGTTCAGAACTCCCATAACATAGAAGCATTAGCAAAGCTGCTTGATAACATTACTACTATATATAATGACACATTTAAACTAGTTTTAGAGGACATAAAAATAGTAAAGCGAGAGGTGCAGGCTCACAGAATGATTTTGGATTGCCTACCAGCCAAGGAAGGAGGAATGTGCATGGTAGTAGAAGGAGCATGCTGCAATTATCTGAACCAAACCACATCTATTAAGAAGGCCATAGAAGACCACCTAAACAAAGTGCAAGAACTTAAGGATACATTCAGGGAAAAGCATAATGACCCTGAATATGATTTGGATGGGAAAGGGTGATTATCTTGGCTAAACCCAGCTAACTGGTTCAGTGGGATTAAAGTTTGGATTGTTGGAATTTTAATGTTTTTGCTTAAAATTGGCTTAGCAATTATTATATATCTGTGTTTTAAGATATTGTGTTGTCTTTCAGCTTGCAAAAAGTCTATAAGCTCAAGATTTGAAACCTCCAAGTTTAAGAAGCTACAGAAGAGCTTGGCAAGAAAGAGCCGTGAGCAGTCTACCTTGATGGATATGAGCGAATGGTCATCAACCCTCCATCAGACAGAGTGAAAAGCACCATCTCATGGGGATATAGCCTTTACCACCATCATAGCTAGCCTTTGCTTAGACTCGTCAGAGATTCTGTAATGCCTCATAGCTCAACTGTAATGTCAGATTATTATAAAAAGGAGGGACTGAGAGAGACAGTATTATGCTAAAGCAGCTATCAGCCATCTTGTACAACAGTAGCCATTTTAGAGATGCTTCAGCCTTCATAGTGAGTTATAAAAAATGCTGACATTTTATCAGTTTGAAAGAATTATCTGTCTCTACAAGGTTTGGTTGATTTATTAGAACATACTGTATCACAGTCTACTGGGGGAGTATAGACTCACTTTCCAAGGTCAGAAAGGAGGGGGACAAGCACAAAAGCATCTGCCAAGGTTCAAGGTGTGTGACATAAAAAGTGCTTGTGTAATCACCTTGTTTGCCTATAAAATCCTAGAATAATAAACTGGAGGCAATCTCATTCTGTTAAGCATTACCTCATGTCATGTTTACTTTGTGAGTCTCCCAATCGATTGGTAACGGTATTAGACAGACAACTGAAGGCTGTTGGTACAGGAGGATATCTCTAACAGCGGTATGGTGGGAAGTGGTACCGCTCAGCTAAATTGTGCAAGGATGGGATTTATTGTCCCGCCGCATTGTTGTTTAGGCAAACTTAAGAATGAGGACATAGCCGAGGGCATGCACTGCTTTCTCGCCACCCACTTCTAGAGTACCAATTCTAATTCGATCAATAAATTTGGCTGTGACCTCTTTAAATCACAATTCAGTTGTCCGAGTCGTTACTGGGGAAAAAGGTGCAAGGGGAGGGAGGGGATGAGAGTAAGAATAATGCCAATGGATGGCTTAATGTTATTTCAATACTATTGCAGTACAAAAGAAAATCTAATTTAGGAACACTGGTACACCTACTCTGTAGTTTTCTAGGAACATCTTCACTCCACTCAACCCTGCTGATGAATTCTCAGCAACTCTACATTCACTTTATCTTAGCTCCATAAAGCCACACTCTTTGATAGATATTTACTGTACAGTATGTGCCAACTAGAACAGATTTGAAGATAATGCCCAGTGGCAGTGTTGTAAACAGTGGCGTAACTGCAGGGTAGCTAGACTGGCAAATGTACAGGGGCCCACCCTTAAATCAGTCACTCAATACTGTAGACCAGGCATGTCCAACCTACGGTAATATTTACAGATGTGTCCATTTAAATTGTTGCCTCAATGCGTACACAGTGCGGCATGCATCTTTACCGGGATTCAATGAATGGGAGACCTGCGGGTGTGACTAATTGCAGCCACCTGCGGCTTAGTGCGTACGCAACTCTTGCAGTTACTTCTCAGTTCATTACAGTTGTGACTTCTAATAAAATGATACAATGGCCCTGAGGATAGGCAGCGCTGTCTGTTGCACTTGGGATGCAGTAGCACCCAGCTTCTCCTTTCTATATAAGCCTGCCTTCAGACTCCTGTGGAACTAGTAAATGGGAATGAGGGAGAAGGCTAATACATGAGGGAGATCTGAAGCTGAGTGCGGCATCCTGAGCACAACTGTCGCTGTAAGACATACATTGTTGCTGATCCGATGAGTCAGTCATCACACATATTACATGTGACATTAAAGGTATGTTTATATGTTTATACCACGCCCCCCATGCTAAGTGTGGTCTGTGCTCATAAAGCTTTGTCATAATCTCACTGCACCACCTTGAATATTTCTAATATGCCTGATACAGAAATTATATAATAAAACAGGTTTGGTATGTGTGACCGGCGAATGGAATGCCGGCCGTCACAATACTGACACTGGCATCCTGATGTTTAAAATCCTAACAGGGGTGAGGTACTGTAAGTATGCTATCCCCTGTCCCCTACCCCCTGACCTTTCCTTTCCACAGCTTAACCCTAACCTCCCCCTTAGTGTTTAACCACAACCACCCCACGGTGGTGCCTAAATCTAACTCCCCTCCCCGCAGCCTAACCCTAACTCTCCCCCATTAGTGCCTAAACCTAACCCCCCCACCATGGTGCCTAACCCTAACCTTCCCTCCCTCGCAGCCTAACCCTATCCCCCCAGGTAACACCTAAACTTACCCCCCCCTCCCGGCCCTAACCCGCCTGCCATACTTAAGGTCGGGATTCTGGCTCCTGATATCCTGGCTTTGGTTTCCAGACCCTGTCAGGATTCCGGCATCAGCATTCTGACTGGTGTTGGGATTCCAGCATAAGTGTGCCACCTGCTGAGAACCCGACAGACGATATCTTAACCGTATTAAAACATATGTAGACCCTAAGGGTTTATGGAAACCAAATAGGAGGCCCACCTGAGAGTTTGCCAGAGGCCTCCAAGTCTCTATTTATGCCACTGGTTGTAAATGATCCACACTGACTGGTGCAAAACAGTTTTCTCTGTACTTATCACTAATTTATTAACATTTATTTATGTAGTGCCAGACTATTCCACTGGGCTTTACAATTCTGGTCACCTGTTTAGGTGTAAAAAGACCCAGTAAATGCAGTGTAAAATTTACCAGTGTATTTTAAATATTTTAATTAATTAGTGGTACCTGATAGGGAGGCAGTTCTTCTTGCAAATTGTCAAGAAATGCTTATACAAACTCATTTAAACAGTAGCAAAGTAAATACCAGAGAAAAGAGGCATCAGTTTGCTTACAATAATCTAACGTAACGTCACTAAATGTTATAATGATATTCAGAAAACTGTCAATAAAACTCCTCGCCATGGAAAGTGAAATTAACAACCCGAACAAATCTATTTTGATGAGAAAGATAAAGACATTCTTTGGGATAGTTGATATAAATCCACGCCATTTTTCAACCTATGGATAGAAAATGCATCAAAACTGCTGTATGTGAATGATCAAACATTCTCTGTATATATGTAGGCAGTATGCGGAAGAATTTTTAAGAGCACTGTCAGCTGAAGATGATAAGCCTAGTAAGTGTGGAAGAAAGGCACTGTGCTACCAGAACACCCTTTCTGCACTTACAAGTTTACTGGGATATGTACTAAGCCTTGTTGACTGTAGAGAGATCTAGTACTAGTAAATCAGCTCTTAACTGCCATGTCACAGGCTGTGTTTGAAAAATGAGTTAGGAGCAGATTGGTTGGTAGTTTATCACTCTCTACTTTATCACTCACCAAGGCTTAATACATCTGCCACTTATTTTCTTACAGTACAGGTTGTTACAAAACCTCTGCTCTAAGAGAACAGAGTGGGGGCATCAATCGAGCCATTATGAGGATATGGTGGTACATGGTCAGTGTCATCCCTTTTGTTCATGCATGGTGAGGTGCCGAAGGGGCATCATGCCATATGTGTCTTAGACAAAGCAGAGGGGGCCCAGGAGAACCCAGCAACAGCCCTGCTACTGTAAGTGTTTGGTGTTATGGGTAAGATGCACCACCCACTGGAAAAGGTTAAGTGCAGACAAGATACATACTGGAGTTGCACCAGGTTCTGTGAACCAATGGATAAAGAAATAATAATTTGATGTAGAGAGCGGGTGCCCTTGCTCTGTTATGCACCTAAAGCTATTTCTAATCTGCAAAACTGACAAATGACAGCAAAATAACAATTCACCAGTACAAACTGTGAATTAAGTTATTTGGAATGATTCACAAAGTTTCTATCTAAATTTGGCTAAATCTGTGTGAATATAATTTCTGGTTTGCCATATATCTACTTACAATCTATACTTACATTACATCTAAATATAATTTAATGCTTTTGCATAAACCATGTAGAATTCAGACCTGTGTATTTTATGGAATTCATAGTACAAGTAAAATCATTAACACTAGCGTAAAGAGTTGAGCATATATTCGAGTTAATAGAAATGAAATATCTGTACTCGGACATTATTTTCCAAGACTCTGAAAATCTGGACATTTTCAAATTTATACTGTGTTTTCATTTTATAGCTTGGGCACACTGTGCATATTAATGATTTTAGACATAAGTAAGGTTTTACAGACATCATGAAAATGGAGCCATATTCTGTGTAAAGATTTGTTGCTCTGTACAGTTGCCAAATACAGCTCAGCGGGGTCAATAATATAGCACTGGCATTAATAGAAGTTTGAAATGCAGACTGCCTATTAATCAAAGTAAATTAAAAAATACATACTCAAAATTGTTTTTCTTTTTTTTTACAAATGCAAACTTCTTTAATAAACAATTGTGTGTTAAGATATTTTCATTAGTAAATCAATTTGAAATATTTTAATATTCCATGTAATTAAGAAATATCAGTGTAACCTGTTTAGGTTAAAGTTTACCCAAGTTGGTAAAAATAAATAAAAAAAATGTTAGGTGTAACAACAACCTCTACAGTTTGGAGTGATTCTTTATCAGTCTGTTTTCCTAAACTGCACTTCCATTTTTCTCCTTACTTATACATGTGTGCTAGTTTATTTAGTGAATATAAAAATGTATCACAGTTTTTTATGTGTAAGGACCTTTGTTTCAACAACATGTTTATATTTCTAAAACCACTGGTAAATGCTCCTGTGAGGGGACTGAAGTATAGTTGGGCAGTGGACACTGCTTGAGATAGAGAGTTCTAGACTGTCCTCATGCTCTACAGTAGCCAGAGCAAGAGCACAAAGCAGAGGAGGGTATATAAGTGAAAGCCTGCTGCCCACGAGTCAGTAAGTACCCAGATTACCTTGTGAACTGAACTCTGGGAGTAGAGGGGAGGTTTCCCATCTTCACTAGTGAAGGAGCAGTGCTGCAGAGCCCATGTCTGAAGAGATCTGTTAAGACTGTTTAGCAGTATTAAGTTCCCGGTGACTGGGAATAGATGATCTTCCACTGCTTTGCTGCTGGAAGTACTCCCTAGTCCCCATTGTCAAAGTCAGAAAAATGTCTCAATGCACGTTGCCATATTTGCACCGCACACTGGTCCGCGCTGCGCGTGCATGCGCTCTCCCGTGGATTCGCATACCCGCAATAACGTGCACTCGCAGGCGCGGTATGCGTATTTACGGTAGAGTTTATGTAGTCGTAGCGTGCGACTCATTCGTTACAAATGTTCACAATTAATGTAGTTTATAGATCATGGTCCCTTTGATAGATTCTGAAAGTTTGGTTAAAATACAATGTCCCAGAGCTGAGGAATCCCTCTTTATATCGTACAAAGGGTCTAACAGGAATCACACAGCAGTGTTTGGTACCCATCGGAAGAGTATTTAATTAGCAATATTCCGGTGTTGGTTTGGAGCGTATTAATCGCTCGTGCGAATAGTTATGAACATAAGAAGTTTATGTCCATTTCTATTAATTACACATACTCAGGTATGCGGCGGGAAACCCAGTTTCCCACCCACCTGAGCTGTTGGAAATCGTCACAGCCCACCTGTATGAATCACCCTATGACCTTTTGTTATGATACAGGGCCGAATTCCTTCGGCCAATGGACAATGGGATTGTAGGACCAGGAGATTGCATTGTGTGTGGGGCATAAATAGGCAGGCCGACCACATCCAGCTCTCACTCTCTCATCAACGGTTATCTGCTGATAGCCGGGAGCTGGATATCGAGGCGCAGGCGATCATACCCTTTGTGCGTAAGCTTCTCTCCGTAATCATTGTCTTTCTGTGAGCCAATTTCTCTCATCTCATCTCTCTCTCTCTCTCTCTCTCTCTCTCTCTCTCTGTTCTGTTCTCTCATATCTCCCCTAGACTAGGCTAGTATTGTATTGTATTAGATAGTATTGTATTGTATTGCATTTAGGTCAGTGTAGTATTGTCTTTTTGTATTTATTGTTTAGATCTGTGGTTAGGAAGTCTCTGTTATATTGTAGTGTATCATTTGTACTGTTATCCCCTTTTTACAAGTATATTAGATATAATACAGTTAATAGGCTTTGGAACCTAAACCAGCATCTGTGTATTTCCTATAGTGTTAAGTGTTCACTTGAGCGTCGGTGACGCTCAAGCAGCTTTGTAGTTAGTCAGGTTACACAAGGTTGCACTTACACCCTGTACTCACATTAAGGTATTCAGTGTATTTCATTGGTATAAGGTTTTATCATAAAGGTATAGTGTTGTGAGCGTCTGCATCGCTGGTGACCTCCTCGTGGTCTCGAGCGTAAGCTACGCCATAGCGAATCATTACCCTAGACATAACCAATAACGTGTCCTGTGATCGCTGGGCCGTGAGCGAACGTGACGCTTGAGCGTCTCGCCTACGGCTGAGCGATCGTTACGCAACTAGCGTACCATTACGGTACTTCTTAAGTAAACAGCGTACAGTGTTCTTAGCTTCATAAAGGGTTGCCTATACGACAAAGGAATTTAGCATTGTCAATTGCGGGCTCGTCCTATCCTTCTCATATCTGCACTAGGTAGATCAGCAGACATTATCCCTCCAGCAAAGGGTGGGAGGTTGTCTCATAGTGCTGGCGGGATAAGCGTCTGCTTCGCTTAGATAAAGAGTGCTGAAGGAACCCGGTAACCGGAAGTAAGAACAAAACGCTTGTGTCTTTTTAAAACTGTTTATTTTTCTTTTGTCTTGCGTACGCATACATATATCTGCATTTCTGTTTCATTTTTCGTATATCACTATTCCTGTTTGCCAATTTTATAGTTGATAGAAAGTGCTAAAAAGAGATTTGCTGTTATTTAAATAGTAGAGGTGATAGTTAAAGTATAGAACAAACACACGGTTTGTCTGAGATACAAGGCAGTCAGTGTGGATTGCGGTAGATGATCAGGGATCATTTACATTGATAAAAATATATTGTGTTACGGTGGATCCTTTGCATTGCATACACGTGTCGCTAACAAAGACTAGCGTACGCAATCCAAAAGGCAGACGCACGCAGCGTACATTACGCAACGTAGCGTCCGGTTACGCCCACGTAGCTCAAGTTGTGATAAAGTGAAGTAACGCAAAGGCGATAATTAACGCACAGCGGTAGATAACGCGAAGCGGTAAATAACGCAAATCTATTTTTGGAAAATCTGAAATTTAGTTTAACAGATCCTGCTCCTAATTGGTAACACTTTTGGCCTAAAGACAATTTCTGCGCAGAAATAGATATAGAAACAAAAGTGTACTTGTGTTGAGTGAGTGTGTTTTGTATACAAAAGTTTATATAACTTTAAGGTGGAACCAAAAGGAAAGCCGGGTACTCGTCAAGGGACATACGTGTAAGTGACATATACGGTGGCTAGGGAGGCATCTCTGGTTAAATAATATTTGAGCATTAGAGTATAGCGGACCATAAGGTAACGAGACCAGGAGGTCATAAGGTAACGAGACCAGGAGGTCATAAGGTAACAAGACCAGGAGGTCGTAAGGTAAAAGGTCCGCTATAAAAGTCCAGTGGCACAACGCCTGGGGTGTTGGTGCAGAACCCATATAGGCCATACAAGCTCTGGTTGAAGGAATCGCAGCCGGAAACATAGATTCCATTGATCTTTCAGTACATGACAAGTAGTGCTCGTATACTGAACGATTGGACCGCACGTTATTGTGTGCAGTAGTTAGTAATCTGACCTAATACCATTAGAGTAAAGTGGTCACAAACGCTATCTGTACATTCTGACGTGATTTGTGTAATTTTTTATTTTTGGAAGGGAAGTTCGCTGGTCACTCAGGAACTATCTAACAACCCCAACTTTACTGGAAAGAGTAAGTGTCCTGCGGGTAACCCTCATATGTTCCAGTAAACTAAAGGTTCACAGGGGCCCTAGGTTGGGTACAGCAGCTCTGGCTACAGTGATTGCAGCACAGGCCAACGTGGGCGAGAAGTAAGTGGGGTACTTGATAAACCACCACCGCCGGCCTGCCCAAGGACATCTTGGTTTGTTTGTAAGGGTTCGCTGAAAGCCTTGATATTCAAGGAGGAATAAGCAACGCCTGCAGATTATGGGGGCCATTTGTTCAGGTAGGGGGCGATCAACCCTGGTTCAGGTTGATTCTGTGAACCGACCAGTTGGGTCGGCACGATATGTAATGTGTGAAAAGTATGGAATTCACACCGAATCTTTATGTGATGAATGGGAGAGAATGACTGTACAAGACAGGGACAAATTCCCAAGAATAGGTAGCTTTAGTCCAGAAGTGTTACAAAATTTAAGGAGGAGGATATGTCTCGTAAAATCAACAAAGAGACGAATTCAACATCATGATTGTTTACAGTTATGGCACCAGGAAGGTGAGATACAGAGAGGTTTGGCTCTGGCGGCAGGATCTGGGGCAGTCAGGAAGTTGATTGCCACAGCTCCTCCTCCACCATACATTGCAGGAGAGAAGTTGATTGCGGAGAGAAACGCACTGGGTTGTAAAACACAAACTCTTAGTAACCCTGTAAATGTTAATGATGTTAACCAAATAACTCATGCAAGTATTAACCCGTGCAAGATGTACCCTGTTTTGAACCTTCCTCAGGAGTGTGATCAAGAAGACGATTCAGCAACAATTTCAGCTCTCTCTCTTGCAGCCACCATAGCAGAGACCACAGTAGGCACAGCGACACCCACGAGATTAGTGAAAGCCCCTAGCGGAGGGATAGGTGAGGTCGTGTCAACGGGTAAGTACGGCACCATGCACTACACTGAAACAATTGTACCACAACAAGCTGTAGAATCTACACAGGAAGAGGCTGTTAGAATTGCTCCTGTAAGGGTAATAGCAGTTCCCAATGGAAAAACAGATGTGTCTGGAGCCACTCCCATAAGGAACATTGCCATGTACACTCCATTTTCCAGAATGGAATTAAGAACAATAGTGTCCGAATTTCCTGACCCCAGGAAGGATTTAGTTGCTAGCCAAAAATACATCAGGGATCTAGGTAACACCGTAGAACCCAACAACAAGGATTGGCAGATACTGCTAAGAGCTTGTTTACCTTCCAATGTTGATGCAACTCAGTTTTTAGCTGATTGTGCATTGGATAAAGATGTACCGCTTACAGACGTGTACAACAAGGATAATGTAAAAAGGATAAATTTACAGCTAAAGGAGTATTTCCCAGCCGTTGTTAAATGGAATAAAATATTTTCCATTAAGCAAAAGGAGTCCGAAACGGCAACAGAATATTTTCACCGGGCACTATTAGAAATGGCAAAGTACACTGGTATAGAAGACATTAAGACCAACCCAAACCATCGAGAAGTAGCAGTATCTGTACTGATGGATGGTTTAAAGGAAACATTAAAGACTAGGGTTCAGACCACGCAACCGTGCTGGCGAGGTCTGTCAGTGTCCGGCTTGAGAGAGGCTGCTATTGATCACGACAGAAACATCACTAGGCACAGGGAATCGCAAAGTGATAAGTTGATGTCCGTAAGTATACAGGCGCTGACCACAAGGCAGCCTGCGTATGTACCACCGAATCCTGTGGGTAAGGCAAGTGTAATAACATGTTTTTCTTGTAACAGACCGGGACACTTTGCACGAGAATGTAGAACAAAGAATGTACAAAGATCTTTTCAACCCCCTAGACAACAACACAACACACGACATTGGGAGCAGGGTCCACAGAGGCGGAGTTTTGAGCCACATACAGGGGAAACAAAAAGATATCCCCCAAACAGAGACTGGCATGCCTCTGGTAGTTCCCAGCTAACTCCCTCACAAGTAGTTGCTGCCAGCGGGATTCAGGGAGGTCAGCATACCCAATAGGGGTGTGGCCATACCTGTAATCTGCACCCAGTTAAGTTGATTGCTAGTCTTGGAAACGAACCAGAAATTGCAATCAATGTGGCTGGTAAAACTTTAAACTTTCTTGTAGACACAGGGGCGGCCAAGTCAGTGATAAATTCGACAGTGGGCATGAGAACCACTGGTAGGACAATTCCAGCCATGGGAGTAACAGGAGTAGTCCAGCACTACCCTGTTAGCAAACCAGCCGAGATTACAATAGGGCCTTTGCATACCAAGCATTCCTTTTTGCTGGCTGCATCTGCACCAACTAATCTCCTGGGGAGAGACTTACTATGTAAAATGGGTTGCGTCATTTATTGTACCCCTGAAGGTGTATTCTTGGACATTCCTGAGAATCACGCTCAGGAAGTACGAGACATGTTAGACTCCCCATCAAAATTAATGTCACATTCCATTATGACAAATAGGAATCCATCCCAAGTAGAAGAGATGATATCTCAGATACCAGAGTCACTTTGGACAAAAGATGGACAGGACACTGGATTAATGGCAAACGTAGCTCCAGTAGTTGTACAAGTAAAAGATGGTAGGATAGCTCCAAAAATCCCACAGTATCCTCTGAAGCCAGAGGTGGAGTTAGGAGTTTTTCCCGTAATAGAGCGCTTGCTACAACAGGGCATTCTAGTAAGAACGTCCAGCACCGCAAATAGTCCCATCTTCCCTGTTAAAAAGAGTGGGGGGAGGGGTTACAGGCTAGTGCAGGATCTAAGGGGGATTAACAAAATAGTTGAGAGTCAGTTCCCCGTAGTGCCTAATCCAGCTGTCATCCTAATGCAAATTCCTCCCACTGCCAAATTTTTCACTGTTATTGACCTCTGCTCCGCTTTCTTTTCGGTACCTCTGCACCCTGACAGCCAATATTTGTTTGCATTTACATACAGAGGAGTCCAATACACGTGGACTCGGTTACCCCAAGGTTTCATAGATAGTCCAAGTATATTTTCTCAGGCTTTGCATGATTGTTTACAGTCTTTCCAACCAGACAGTGGATCAGTATTGATACAGTATGTGGACGATTTATTACTGTGTTCAGATTCACTGGAAGCATCTCTGAAGGATACGAAACAGCTCCTGTTTCATCTTTCAGACACAGGTCACAAGGTTTCCAAAGACAAGTTACAATTATGCCAAGCTAAGGTAAAATATTTGGGACACTGTCTAACACAAGGACTGAGACACCTGACCACTGATAGAATCCAAGCCATTAGAGACATGACACTGCCACAAACCCAGCAACAGATCAGGACGTTTTTAGGAATGTGTGGGTATTGCCGTAATTGGATCCCAGGGTTTTCCATATTGGCGCTACCTTTGCAGGAAATGGTCTCTTCAAACAAACCTGATCGGATTTCGCATACAGACGAATCTGAAACAGCATTTGAGAGACTCAAACAGTGCCTAACGCAGGCACCAGCACTAGGTATGCCAGACTATGGGAAACCCTTTGAACTATACGGAACAGAAAGTGCTGGGTGCGCAGCAGGTGTACTAACACAAAAACACGGTGATGCCAGCAGGCCAATTGCATACTACAGCGCCCAGCTAGATACGGTAGCGCGATCCCTCCCCACATGCTTGCGTAGCGTTGCGGCGATAGCATTGCTAGTGACAAAAAGCGAAGATGTCGTGCTAGGCCACAACCTCACAATCCATACACCGCATGCGGTATCTGCCTTATTGAATTCTGCCCAAACCAGACACGTCTCATCTGCAAGGTTTACAAGATGGGAATTGGCATTAATGGCCCCCGTAAACATCACCATAAGGAGATGCAGCGCATTAAATCCTGCAACATTTCTCCCAGGTGTGCCTGGTCAGACACAAAGGGTGGAAGGTGAGAGTGATGGGGAAGGAGGATTTAATGCAAAGGAAGATACACATGATTGTATGGAATATTTGACCCAAAATTTTACCGCAAGGCCTGACATCAGTGACAATCCACTGGAAGATGCAGAACTCACGTTCTACACGGATGGTAGTTGTCACAGACAGTCAGACTCGGGAGACTTGTGTACTGGATACGCAGTCGTAGATGACCAAGACACCATAGAAGCGGAACCGCTAGGCCCACCTCACTCAGCCCAGGTTGCTGAACTGGTCGCCCTAACCAGAGCATGTGAATTGGCTAAGGGTAAGTCAGCCAATATCTACACCGATTCCAGATACGCGTTCGGGGTAGTCCATGATTTCGGAGCCCTATGGCGGCTCAGAAATTTCATGACGGCAGCTGGTACACCGATAGCGCATGCAGCTCACATAAAAAGGCTTCTAACAGCGATACAGGAACCCGACAGAGTGGCTGTTATCAAATGTAAAGCACATACATATAGCCAAGACCCAGTATCCCTTGGTAACAGCCGAGCAGACGAAGCCGCAAAGCTTGCAGCTGCTACCCCCACACGGACAGACACCACACAGTTGATGGTATTTAATACCATCAACACACAGAAGTTGTGTGAGATGCAGAATCTGTGTTCCACACAGGAAAGAGCAGTCTGGAAGGCAAAGGGATATGGCCAGGAGTCCTCAGGGCTCTGGACGGATGGACATGGTAAACCAGTGGCCCCCAGGGCATACCTTCCATGTATGGCTGAAGCAGCTCACGGGCTGACTCATCTAGGCAAGGAGGGGATGTGCAAATTGGTAAGAGCATACTGGTGCGCCCCAGGATTCTCCTCTCATGCGAGTAAAAGAGCAATGTCATGCCTTACCTGTCTGAGAAAGAATATTGGAAAAGCAATACCTACAGAACCATCCCATATCCCACCTGCCGGCGGCCCTTTCCAGGTAATACAAATTGACTTCATTCAATTACCCCCATGTCGAAATTTGAAATATGTACTTGTCTGTATAGATGTTTTCTCGAATTGGGTCGAGGCTTTTCCAGCAGCTACAAATACCGCTATGTTTACAGCTAAGAAAATTGTGCAGGAATTTGTATGTAGATATGGTATCCCTAGAATCATTGAAAGTGATAGGGGTACCCATTTTACAGGTGATGTCTTTCAAGGAATGTGTAAGTTGATGGGAATTGATAGTAAGCTGCACACTCCGTACCGTCCACAGGCGAGTGCGAAGGTTGAAAGAGTGAACAGCACTATTAAAAATAAATTGAGTAAAGTAATGGCAGAGACAGGATTGACGTGGCCAGAAGCTTTACCCATTGTTTTGTATAGCATCAGAACCACTCCCAGGTCCCCTCTTAATCTGTCTCCTTTTGAAATCTTGTTTGGTCGACAACCGCATGTCATGATTAACCCTCAGGATGATTTGAAATGTAACAATGAAGTAACTGTAAAATACTTGATTAACATGAGTAAGCAGTTGAGGAGTCAAAATGATAATCTGAAGTTGGTGATTCCTGATTTACCAGATAGTAATTGTCATGACATTGAACCTGGGGATTATGTAATGATACGAAATTTTCTACGCTCAGGTTGTCTTATTGATAGATGGGAAGGACCATACCAGGTCTTATTGACTAGCACCACAGCATTGAAGGTTGCTGAGAGAGAGACTTGGGTCCATTCATCCCACTGCAAAAAGGTTGCTGATCCAGAGAAGTCCCGCGATAAGGAACAGACGGTAGAGGTTGTATCACTGGAGTGTCTGTTCCAGGAGGATTGAGGCGGCACCTGAGCCTTGAAAATCGAAAGCAGCTGTCGACTCCCCTCTCCCTTTTATTGTTTTTCTCCACTTCCCAGCCCCTCTCCCTTAAAATTTCTTTTTCCCCCTTCTCATTCTTCTCTATTTCCTCCTCAAAGATGGACTTGCCCCAAGAGACTGTGATCCGGATTTTGATGTTAACCATGATGTTGACCAGAGCAGTCTGTTCCGGCGAGAGTACCATAGAGGTCGAAAGAGGTTCTGGAATGGGTTCCGATTATGATGATGGAGGCGTAGTTTTCCAAGATCAACCAAACCAACAAGCAAAGGCGAGTATCAGAAAACGATCCGATAGAAGAAATTGTGATGGATTGTTAGCTGAAGAAAATTGTATCTGTAGGCTCTGTGATAATCTGGTTGAAGATGGATGCATAAAGAAATGCCAATCTAGTTTTAATATCCATATAGACCGGCATCCATTGAGTGACTATCACTCCTTAGTGGGTAACGTATTAAACCAAACAGATTGTTGGGTATGCTCTCAAGTACCTCAGGGTCACAGCAAATCAGGGCTAGTACCATTTCCTTTAACGTTAGGGGAGGTACTTGAGCTAAGTGGTGGGAGACCGGTGGACCGGAGGTTTAATATCTCCAGCCCTCCTAGTTTGAAGCTCCACCAATACCATGTGGATAGGTCCCTCTTATGTTTTAACATCTCCAATCCCAGAAAACCGGGAAATTGGGAAGTGTCATGGAGCAACCTTACCATGACCTTTTCACACAGAGCAGATAGAATGCCTACAGATACAGAGCTCGTACGCCACATAGCCAGTAGAGGAAAATCTTTCCGGTATCGATATACCTTAGGGAATAGGATTACTAGAGTTGGAGAGGTATCACCAGGATACTGTGCTCATATCGTACAAACCGATACGTGCATTAAGCAGTTGGAAGAATTAGGGTCAGGAGATTTCACCTGGAAGGTTTGTAACATGGTCATGTCCTTCTCCGTCCCTTATGTTCTCCCCGATGATGCATATTTCATATGCGGGAGAAAGGCGTACAAGTGGCTTGCCCCAAACTCTGAAGGATTGTGTTACATTGGAAAAGTATTGCCTGAAGTGATGACTGTTACACATGACAAAATGAAGGACATACACCGTGGTGCCCAAGCTCCTTATACTCACACTCACTACGAGCACCGGGTTAAAAGACAACTGTCAGAAAGGTTAGAGCATCCGGCCTCTGATCTTATCCATGAATCCACCGGGATTCAGGTTCTGGTAGCGTTAGATTTCACTCGTACCGCTCGGGGAGTGATGAATTATAAATACATTTCCGCACTCGCCAATTTGTTAGATAATATCACTGAAATGTATGATGACACGTTTAGATACACTGGAAGAGAACTTCAAGCTTACAAAACAGAACTAGTTCAGCATAGGATGGTTCTTAATTATCTTACAGCAGTAACAGGCGGATATTGTGTTACATTGGCAACACAGTATGGCATAAAGTGTTGCACGTATATCACAAATAGCACCGAGGATCCGGTAGAGGTCATAGACCAAAAGATGGACGATATTCTCCAATTGAAGTGGGAATTTCGTCGAAAACACAATCTCACCCTTGCTGCTGTAGGTAATGAGCTGACTGGTTGGGTGTCATGGTTGAACCCGCGAAATTGGTTCTCCGGTTTAGGAGACTGGGCTCAAGGAGTCATAATGGATGTTGGAAAGTTTCTACTATGTATCTTGGGTGTCGTTATATCGATTGGATTGATATTTAGATGCGGGCAGGCTTTAATGAGGTGCAAACAAAGTACAAAAGTGATGAGCTTGAGGAGTGAGGAAACTGTAATTAACCTGGATTTGATTTATGACCCAATGATAGAAACCAGGATGTGATGAAAATGCGATTATACGGTCCGTTTCTTTCACCTGTTTTTCTGCTTTTCTCCAAGATACAAAGACCTCCTTGGACGAGGAAGCTGACGAGACGAGATGTATACAGACAACGGATTGACCAAAGAAGAAGATTTGACAACTTTAAATATGGACACTTGATGAACTTTGCCATGGATCCCCAGTTTCCCTAGTATTTTTAAACTCACGCTAGCCCAACATTTTTGTAAATCTGATGGCACTGACAAAGCTTGTTGCTCATGCCTAAGGAGCAAAACAGCGCAAAGAAGACGACTCTCAACAGATACCGAACACAACTTCGACGACAGATGTACATTTCCCTGACATAGAATATCATTGCATTTTTCGTAAGTGTTCTTTATCTTCATCTCTACAACCCTCAGGTAACGACACACATAGACGATAGGGAATACAGGCACAGATATCAGCAACCACATACCTCCCCCATTCATGTATCATCAACTAAAATGTGCATCCCCATTTTGTTACAACCACAGCCGAAATGAGCTCGGTAAAGTTTGACAGCCCATCCACAGACCTGTACCACAGGATAAGAAGGAATTCAAATGTATACTTCGCAATACCTCGAAGCTTGATTTACCACACGTACGGCACGATGATACATGACCCTCCAAACATGGACTCATACACACATGCTTCTGCTTTCTCACTAGGTCATACCCTCTTCACACCTTCTCCTCTCTCCTCCCCTACCCAACCATGGAAATCAATTAACCCCTGACTTACATTTTTCTCCTTAAATGTTTTGTGGCAGTTATTATTGACTGCCAAAGGGTGGACTGTCAAAGTCAGAAAAATGTCTCAATGCACGTTGCCATATTTGCACCGCACACTGGTCCGCGCTGCGCGTGCATGCGCTCTCCCGTGGATTCGCATACCCGCAATAACGTGCACTCGCAGGCGCGGTATGCGTATTTACGGTAGAGTTTATGTAGTCGTAGCGTGCGACTCATTCGTTACAAATGTTCACAATTAATGTAGTTTATAGATCATGGTCCCTTTGATAGATTCTGAAAGTTTGGTTAAAATACAATGTCCCAGAGCTGAGGAATCCCTCTTTATATCGTACAAAGGGTCTAACAGGAATCACACAGCAGTGTTTGGTACCCATCGGAAGAGTATTTAATTAGCAATATTCCGGTGTTGGTTTGGAGCGTATTAATCGCTCGTGCGAATAGTTATGAACATAAGAAGTTTATGTCCATTTCTATTAATTACACATACTCAGGTATGCGGCGGGAAACCCAGTTTCCCACCCACCTGAGCTGTTGGAAATCGTCACAGCCCACCTGTATGAATCACCCTATGACCTTTTGTTATGATACAGGGCCGAATTCCTTCGGCCAATGGACAATGGGATTGTAGGACCAGGAGATTGCATTGTGTGTGGGGCATAAATAGGCAGGCCGACCACATCCAGCTCTCACTCTCTCATCAACGGTTATCTGCTGATAGCCGGGAGCTGGATATCGAGGCGCAGGCGATCATACCCTTTGTGCGTAAGCTTCTCTCCGTAATCATTGTCTTTCTGTGAGCCAATTTCTCTCATCTCATCTCTCTCTCTCTCTCTCTCTCTCTCTCTCTGTTCTGTTCTCTCATATCTCCCCTAGACTAGGCTAGTATTGTATTGTATTAGATAGTATTGTATTGTATTGCATTTAGGTCAGTGTAGTATTGTCTTTTTGTATTTATTGTTTAGATCTGTGGTTAGGAAGTCTCTGTTATATTGTAGTGTATCATTTGTACTGTTATCCCCTTTTTACAAGTATATTAGATATAATACAGTTAATAGGCTTTGGAACCTAAACCAGCATCTGTGTATTTCCTATAGTGTTAAGTGTTCACTTGAGCGTCGGTGACGCTCAAGCAGCTTTGTAGTTAGTCAGGTTACACAAGGTTGCACTTACACCCTGTACTCACATTAAGGTATTCAGTGTATTTCATTGGTATAAGGTTTTATCATAAAGGTATAGTGTTGTGAGCGTCTGCATCGCTGGTGACCTCCTCGTGGTCTCGAGCGTAAGCTACGCCATAGCGAATCATTACCCTAGACATAACCAATAACGTGTCCTGTGATCGCTGGGCCGTGAGCGAACGTGACGCTTGAGCGTCTCGCCTACGGCTGAGCGATCGTTACGCAACTAGCGTACCATTACGGTACTTCTTAAGTAAACAGCGTACAGTGTTCTTAGCTTCATAAAGGGTTGCCTATACGACAAAGGAATTTAGCATTGTCACCATAGACAGTGCAGAGGTCCAGGGGAGCAGCCCACTACACTAGTGATAAGTATGACAGGTGGAGAGACTGCTCCATGAAGTCTGAGAGACAATGCAGTAGCCAAATTCAGAGAGTCTGAAGTAGAGCTCCAATAGTAAGGGTCAGATAGTGAGCCATCAGCTGCAGAGTGAGGTGCTGAAAGGACAGTTCCAGATAGTGAGCCATCAGCTGCAGAGTGAGGTGCTGAAAGGACAGTTCCAGATAGTGAGCCATCAGCTGCAGAGTGAGGTGCTGAAAGGACAGTTCCAGATAGTGAGCCATCAGCTGCAGAGTGAGGTGCTGAAAGGACAGTTCCAGATAGATAGCCATCAGCTGCAGAGTGAGGTGCTGAAAGGACAGTTCCAGATAGTGAGCCATCAGCTGCAGAGTGAGGTGCTGAGAGGACAGTTCCAGATAGTGAGCCATCAGCTGCAGAGTGAGGTGCTGAAAGGACAGTTCCAGATAGTGAGCCATCAGCTGCAGAGTGAGGTGCTGAAAGGACAGTTCCAGATAGCATTTGCAGGCACTTGATATCAGGGACTTCATCCCAGTCTCCCTAAGGCAGGCATCTCCATTGCCTCTGGCAGTTCCACCTGTGCTTGATATCAGTCTAATACAATTTGACTCTTTGATAATATCCTATTATCGGGTTAAAGGCAGCAATACATTCTTAATACAGACCAATTTCGATCTGATACAAAGGGCTGGATGTAATGGCGTCCAAGATCACTGAAAGTGTGGGATGCAAGCTGATCTCAGACTTTTTTAAATGGACAGTATTAAAGGGAGATCAACCAGCATCCCACACCTCCAGCTATCTCAGACGCCATTACATCCCGCAGAATATATATACACCATCTTTGTATACTGACAAATTTCAGCAAAGTATGGAAACGAGTTTCCAAGTGATGTATATCATTCAAAGGAGAAATATCATCAGATCACATGCATTGACAACTGGGATTTCTTTATTCCATTTTGAATAAACTGTGGAGTGACACTGGTCTAATCAATGGTCACCACCTGCAGGGCTGACTACAGATAACAATGTGTTTTATTTAAAAAAAAAAATTATATGTGATGTTTACTATTTAGTTTTGATGTCTGTAAATGTATTTGAATTATTGTTTTTATGTCCATTATGTGATTGTTTGGCTAATTATCTGTGCACCCCATTAGTGATTAGATTCATCTTCTGTTTTAAATTTCAGAGGAGAGATGTCTGTAGTCATTGCTGCCACTGCAACAATACACTGCTCAGACACCGTTTAACTCTACTACATCTCAGTATCCTCCACAGATTATTTTCCTCACATAGAGTATACAGTCAATTAGCATGAATTAGGGGATTCTAGTAACCATGCTTTTAGTCTTTCTACTGACCTAGCTACTTGCTATATCCCAAGTTCCCCCAGGATAAAAAAAAAAGTTCTTGGGGTGCCTCCAGGTGAGTTGGCTCTCAATTTAGATATAATCATGTACTGTATATGCTTTTATCATGTAGCATAACAATATGCAATTATATGACGCAGAGTGGGTGCTATTATGTAGCATTAGGGATCACCAGAAACAGAGATGCTTTTATGTGGCCTGGCAGCTTAATCCTATATATTTGCAAATACTGTATATGCAAAGTTACATCTATGTATTTCTATTATTCTATTCAGATCTTATTATTGATCTTTTTCAGTGAACTGGAGAAAATATTTTTCCTTTTTTTCTTGGCCCTTCATACAGTGGCAGCACTGGGGTCGTTCACATACCCTCTAAAGTATTTTCCAATATCTGCAGCTACAAAATGTTCATGCCAAAGTTAAACACCATTTTGCTCTTCACCCCCCACCCCTGACTCCTGTTGAATTGCTTTGTGTCCTTCAGTCTTTGACTGCCGGACTGATCTTGACATTAAAATCCGAGCTTTCCTTAGCCCCAGCACCCACACATGACCCTCATTACCTGGCTTGGAAGCAGGCCTGGGTGATTCTACCACTTGATGACTGGACAGAGATTAGAGAGGGAGCTGCCTCTAGCTCATAGTTACATATAGTTACATAGTTGTTGAGGTTGAAAAAAGACAAATGTCTATCGAGTTCAACCTGTATTATAAAATGTTATATTAATTAAATGCTGTATCCTTGGATATTTCTTTCAGCTAGGAATTTATCTAATCCATTTTTAAAAATTTTGATTGAATCCACCATTACTCCCTTCTCTGACTGAGAATTCCAAATCCTTACTGCTCTTACTGTGAAGAACCGTTTTCTCCGTTGTGTATGAATTTTTGTTTTCTTCTAACCTCAGGGGGTGTCCTCGTGTCCTATGTAGCCTTTTTTGATAAACAGATCATTTGATAAATCCATGTATTGTCCCTTTATGTATTTATAAATATTAATAATTTCCCCTCTCAATTGTCAATTTTTCAGTGTAAACAAATCTAACCTTTTAAGTCTTTCCTCATAATTCAGTGCCTTTAACCCCTTAAACAGATTGGTGTCTCACCTCTGAACCCTTTCGAGTTCCAAGATATAAAAAAAAAAAAGAAAAAGAAAAAATACAAACGGCTGCGCTGGATGTCAGGAAAGTAAATATACTGTACAGAGAGCCAACGTGAATGATAACAGTATTTATTAATAAAAATAGAATTAAAACATATATACCGGTAAAGTGATATTAAGAAGAGTCACTAGTATAGTAAACTCATAATGACTAGTGGTAACTCATGGTTAATATGATGGACATAACCTTAATAGAGAAAGTCCGTATTCCACTTGATAAGATTAGTTGCTATTGGAAGACAGGGTGCACTGATAATGTCCCAATTGGGTATGGGTCCCTCGGGTTAGAGCAAATCTCAATACCTCTCCGGTGGGCTGGTCAGAGCCGAGCGTCCTCGGCATAAGAGTCCTGCAGTGCCCACATTAGCTGTGTAGCGGAGGGGAGATAGCCGTCTTTTTCACAAGCTGACTGTGGCGGCGTAAAGCCGCTGATGACGGAAGCTGTAGGCAGAGGGTGCAGTGTGGATCGATGAGCACCTTGTAGTTACACCTGAGCTAGGTGTGAGTGGGGGCGGGTCCTTTGAAAAAGTCACGTGGAGCGTGACGAAACGCGTCAGGACCCACCCCCACTCGCACCTAGCTCAGGTGTAACTACAAGGTGCACATCGATCCACACTGCACCCTCTGCCTACAGCTTCCGTCATCAGCGGCTTTAACATACACGCCGCCACAGTCAGCTTGTGAAAAAGACGGCTATCTCCCCTCCGCTGCACAGCTAATGTGGGCACTGCAGGACTCTTATGCCGAGGACGCTCGGCTCTGACCAGCCCACCGGAGAGGTATTGAGATTTGCTCTAACCCGAGGGACCCATACCCAATTGGGACATTATCAGTGCAGCCTGTCTTCCAATAGCAACTAATCTTATCAAGTGGAATACGGACTTTCTCTATTAAGGTTATGTCCATCATATTAACCATGAGTTACCACTAGTCATTATGAGTTTACTATACTAGTGACTCTTCTTAATATCACTTTACCGGTATATGTGTTTTAATTCTATTTTTATTAATTAATAAATACTGTTATCATTCACGTTGGCTCTCTGTACAGTATATTTACTTTCCTGACATCCAGCGCAGCCGTTTGTCTTTTTTCTTTTGTTCCTACCTCAATACTACACATAGTATTCCGGCAAGCGCAGCATCTCAGGAATTGTTATCTCTACAAGTGTATTCTAATTAGTTTAATTCATATATAACTTCATGTTTAGGCGCTCCTTTAGCAGTTTTTGTTTTGAGTTCCAAGATATCTTTTTATATTGAGGTGCCCAGAACTGCACACAATATTCAAGGTGTGGCTGCACCAATGATTTATAAAGTGGCAGGATTACACTCTCCATTCCCTGTTTTATGCATGCTAACACCTTATTTGCTGTTGTTGCTGCATTTTGACATTGCATACTGCTACTAAGTTTATTATCTATGAACACCCCCAAATCTTTTTCAACTACCGTTATCCCTACATTTTCCCCATTTAGTTTATAGGCTGCCTGATTGTTCTTAGTCCCAAAGTGCATAACTTTACATTTGTCTATATTGAACCTCATTCTCCATTTATCCACCCAGACCTTAAGTCTAGATCAATCATTCTGTAGACTCAACATCTTTGGGGTATATTTACTAATATTCGTGTTTCTGCTGAATTGGTGGGAGTTTAAACTCAAATTTTATCGGACATATTGTTATGCAACTTTTTGTAAATTGTTTTAGAGAATTTACTAAGCTGCCGAGTTTTGGTTTTTCATATTTTCTGATGTCGATGTTATTCATATTGTTAGGCAGTGTTTTATAGGAGTGATGAGTAAAGCACTGCTGGACATAACACAATGAAGCCCGGCCGGATCAGTGAGATCCAGCTGGGATTCATTGTGTACAGTATTAAAAGAGTTAAAAGTGTTAAAAAAATTGCGTGGGGTTCCCCCTCCTATGTATAACCAGCCTCGGGCTCTTTGAGTCGTTCCTGGTTGTTTAAATACCGGGGAATAATTGACTGGTATCCCACTGTATTTATACAACCAGCACCGGGCTCTTGGGCCAGCCCTGGCTCCAAAAAAGTGTGGGACAAAAGACGTAGGGGTCCCCCGTATTTTAAAACCAGCACCAGGCTCCACTAGCCAAGACGATAATGCCACAGCTGGGTAACACTTTTATATTAGTCCCTGCGGCCGTGGCATTACCCCCCCAACTAGTCACCCCTGGCCGGGGTGCTCCCTTATTGGCTGCTGGGATCTCCAGTGTCAGGAGTCACGTCAGGAATCGCATGTTTCCTTTACTAAAAATCGCCAAAAATCACATGCGAATTCTGTTTTAACCTTAAAATTTGCACCCTATTACATGTGCGATTTTTAGTAAAAAAATCACAAGTTACAAACGTGCGATTTGGTATTACATCTAGCCCCTGATGTATCAGCAGTCTCAACTGCTTTGTTAAATATCAGACAACGGAGAGAGCCCACCATTGAAACAAAGTTGTTATACTCAAGAGGTAAACAAATGTGTGCATCTAATTATCTATCTATCTATCTATCTATCTATTGTGTAGCAGGACCAAACCAACTGTGATTGGGGCCTACAAACCGATTGAACACTCATACTTAAATTCACTTTCTGAGCATCAACCGTAACAGTTGTTAGCACACATCCAGTTCACCCTACTAGAGGCGTTTGTGTATTAATGAATTTGGGATTGCCTTCACAGTCCAGCAACAAACACCAACCAGCAAGTTTATTCATAAACACAATTTATTCAGGGTTGTGGCTTAACACAATACTATTTCTTAAAATTATTATTAAATCTATTCAAAATCATGTTCACTATATCACCCATTTAAACACAGAATAAGGTCTAAGGGGTGTATCCTATTAGCAGCTGTAATTTACTGCTGCTAATAGGTTCACCGGGGGCTATCCAATTAGCACTGATGCAGCTTGCTTCTGCCCCCATGCTTGCACTGAACGGGGATTATGCACCCAAAGCATAATCCGCGATAAGCAGCCACCGGATTCCCCCTACTGTATACCTGAAGAAGCCTTACTACAAGGTGAAATACATTGGAGGGAATAATTGTTACAGGTACAGTGCCCGGACCTTAAAGCTAGGTACACACTATACAATTATTGGGCCAATTTGCCAATAATTGGGACATCGGCCTGATTTATCGTATAGTGTGTACGAACGATCGTTTCGCCAATATTTCTGTCAAATTGTGCACATACACCCAAACAATTGATTTTGCTCTCTATCGGCGCAGACCAAATATCTTGGCCAAAAAACCCTGATATCGGCCAGTGTGTGTGCATTCTCAGTACTCTCACCATGTGTCACTCTATTTTTTGTACACACGTCATCTGCCTTGTGGGTGGCACCATATTACTCCTGTGTTGGGTTTGCAAGTCATCTATCAGTAAGTACCTTGGACAGCTCATACAGTGTCCCAGGCCCTGTTTTAGCCCTACAATGCATATTGTTTGCACAGCAAAGTAAATTTTGAAAAAGCAGCACTACGGAGAGCGAAATGACAGCATAGGAATGGAGAGAGTTAAACCTCCTGTGAGGGGTGGACCTAACTGTGATGAAAAGTACAGCCAATGTTAGAGAGGGGAGGGATCAGTATATATAGGGATGTATAGCCTAGCTTGGTCTCTCTTGCAGCTGGTTTTCCTTCCTTCCCGCCCTCCCACCCCATTTGGTAGAGGTTTTGGCATGGAGTGCCTTGGCTCTGAATTGTTAGCGTGTGTTATCATTGGCTATTTGTCGGCGGAAAAGAACGGCAGGTTGTAATTTGACTTGTTAGTTGCAGTTGTTTACAGTATTGGTGTGGTTTAGGTGCACTCACCTCCATTGACTTTTAAGGCCACTAGATCACCCATCAGGGGGCAGCGTCATCACCCATCCAGGTGGGCAGTCAGCGTGGAGGTCTGAGTCGGGCACCTATTACCTATGTATGGTTTGTGGTAAATTAGGATCGTTTGGGTTTTAATGTTATTTGAGGTTATCGTCAGTGGAGTATAGCCGTTCTTTTTTCTGCCACCATATGCCGGCTGAATCGGCACGTTAACTTAAATTTTACTTTGCAGGTTTTTTCTAATGGTTATGGTACAATAAATAGCTAACAATTTTCTGACAAATTCAAGTCTCTGTGTCATTATTTCTTGGTATTAAAGGTATTGAATGCTTTACTTTTGAATAAGGGTCCACACACTATCATTAGGAGGTTTAACACTATTACTATAGTACTTATAGTACTATAAACTAAGTAGTTGTCTGCTATACAAGGTTTTTTTTTAAATTTCAAATAGTGTTGTTTCAAATTTTTAATTATGCCAAGCAACCACCATTGATAAATGTTAGCAACTATCAAAGCCACCTACTGTATGCCCATTCACAGTGTGCACATCTACATTTCACAATGCTTGCCAGCACACAAAGTCATTTTTGCTAAAAAAAAAAACCTAGCTACAATACTGTAAACTGACATAATTGATGCTATACTGTGTTTCATCACACACTTCCACAAACTTGCCACTGCCAACAGGTTTAAATTGTTCTCCACCTGGACCCCTTCAATATGATAGCAAACACCTGTGTCAACATACTGTATCATTACACTTACACTGGTGTATCAAATTTTACTTTCATTTGTTAGGCCACCAGCACAACTTTTTTCACCCTTACGGGAGAAGTTAGACTATGTTTTAGTATGTGTTAACCCCTAAAGGCACTTTCACACATAAAAATTAAAGTGCAAAAAGATATGCATATTTTTTTATATATTGTTGTCAACATCAAAATGGTTATTTGTGTCTGGGGAAACTCACACAAACATTAAAGTGCCATTATTATGGCCAACATTTTCTATAAAACAATGCCATAGGTGCCCAAAATAGTTCCTCAAGGAAACCCAACAGTCCAGGTGGCAGGGACGTGCAGTCAGGGGAGGCAGGGGAGGCAGTGCCTCCCCTGTCCTTAATGAGTAAAATAATACAAGGAAGATACTTATATGACACATATTCTGTGTCATAAGTATCTTCGTTATATTATTATAATCATTGTACGGCCTGAAAGTAGTTCAGGAGGCACTGATAACAGTGCCTCCCGTTGTGAATGGGACTGAGGATAAAGCGGGAGGCGGGGCCAAGAACTGGGCTGTAAAAGCCCATTGAAAAACAACGAGAAAGCGGCACTATTATAAGTGCCTCGTCGATAGGGCCAGATGTGATTGGACAGCGGATCCAGGGCTGGATCCGTTGGTCCAATCACCCATAGGCAGAAAGAATGAGCGCTCACCTCCGTCTCCGTGGCCGCTTCCTGGTCAGCCACAGTCCCCCTCCTGCAGCATGTTCCCCCTCCTCTGTCCGCGCTGGGCGCTGCTGACAAGTCCGCTGTCAGAGCTGTCCCTCCGTCCCGCACCTGCCGCACGTTCCTCCTCCTGTGTCTTGCTGTGCCCGGGGCCGACAGGAGCCGCTGTCAGAGGCAGAGCTGTCCCTCCGTCCGCCCCACACCTGCCGCACGTTCCCCCTCCTGTATGTTGCTGTGCCCGGGGCCGACAGGAGCCGCTGTCAGAGGCAGAGCTGCTCCGTCCGCCCCACACCTGCCGCACGTCCCCCCTCCTCTGTGTTGCTGTGCCCGGGGCCGACAGCTGAGAGGAGCCGCTGGCAGACCTGCCGGAAAACACTTCACCCAAGAGGTTTGTTTGTTTTTCTCTCTCTCTCTCTCTCTCTCTCTCTCTCTCTCTCTCCTTCCAAACTCCTCAGTTCTGTCCTGAGAGTACAAATTGTGTGCCTTCTCTCCTCTACAGGTATGGCCTATTGGATTCTACTGCACAAGAGGACGTGACTGGCGTGGGATGTAGGTAAGTAATCTGTCTCTCATTTTTACAGGTATCGGCCCTATTGGATTCTACTGGACAAGAGGATGTGACCGGCGTGGGATGTAGGTGAGTAATCTGTCTCTCATTTTTACAGGAACCACCTATTGGATTCTACTGGACAAGTGGACGTGACCGGCGTGGGATGTAGGTGAGTAATCTGTCTCTCATTTTTACAGGAACCACCTATTGGATTCTACTGGATAAGTGGACGTGACCGGCGTGGGATGTAGGTGAGTAATCTGTCTCTCATTTTTACAGGTATCGGCCCTATTGGATTCTACTGGACAAGAGGACATGACCGGCGTGGGATGTAGGTGAGTAATCTGTCTGTCATTTTTACAGGTATCGGCCCTATTGGATTCTACTGGACAAGAGGACGTGACCGGCGTGGGATGTAGGTGAGTAATCTGTCTCTCATTTTTACAGGTATCGGCCCTATTGGATTCTACTGGACAAGTGGACGTGACCGGCGTGGGATGTAGGTGAGTAATCTGTCTCTCATTTTTACAGGAACCACCTATTGGATTCTACTGGACAAGTGGACGTGACCGGCGTGGGATGTAGGTGAGTAATCTGTCTCTCGTTTTTACAGGATCCACCTATTGGATTCTACTGGATAAGTGGACGTGACCGGCGTGGGATGTAGGTGAGTAATCGGTCTCTCATTTTTACAGGTATCGGCCCTATTGGATTCTACTGGACAAGAGGACGTGACCGGCGTGGGATGTAGGTGAGTAATCTCTCTCATTTTTACAGGAACCACCTATTGGATTCTACTGGACAAGTGGACGTGACCGGCGTGGGATGTAGGTGAGTAATCTGTCTCTCATTTTTACAGGTATCGGCCCTATTGGATTCTACTGGACAAGAGGACGTGACCGGCGTGGGATGTAGGTGAGTAATCTCTCTCATTTTTACAGGAACCACCTATTGGATTCTACTTGCCAAGTGGACGTGACCGGCGTGGGATGTAGGTGAGTAATCTGTCTCTCATTTTTACAGGTATCGGCCCTATTGGATTCTACTGGACAAGTGGACGTGACCGGCGTGGGATGTAGGTAAGTATGTGTGAGTGTGTAAGTGTGTTAATAAATTTTTACTTTCACGGTGTGTGTGTTGTTTTTTTATTTGGGTATTTTATTTGTTGTAGAACTACAGGTACCAGTGGGCCCGTTATTTCCTCGCATGCTGGTACTTGAGGTTCTCCAAGTACCAACAAGCGGGGGAGGCTTACTGGGCCTTGTAGTTCCACAACAAAAAAAATATTCTTTTTTTACACACTTATGGCTATCAGCCTGGCACCCACCGCCCAGGGGTGCTGGGGACAGCCTCGGGCTTCACCCCTGGCCCTTGGGTGCCTGGAGGGGGGGACCCTTTGATTTAAGGGGTCCCCACTCCTCCTGGGAACCCCGGCCAGTGGTGACTAGTTGGGGAGGTAATGCAATGGCCGCAGGGACCTACATAAATGTGTCCCCCGGCTGTGGCATTATGTCCCTGGCTAGTGGAGCCCGGTGCTGGTTTTAAAAATATGGGGGACCCCTACATCATTTGTCCCCCGTATTTTTGGAACCAGGGCCGGACTAAGAGCCCGGTGCTGGTTGTCTAAATACGGGGAACCCCTGTCCAATTTTTCCCCAGTATTTAAACAACCAGGACCGGCTCAAAGAGCCCAAGGCTGGTTATGCTTAGGAGGGGGGACCTCAAGCATTTCTTTTTATAACTTTTTACCCATTCACACCCTTTTCCACGGATAAGCATGCATGGATCTCACTGATCCGTGCATGACTATTACAACACACCAGGAAAAAGCAGGTCTATTTGAAAGCTCCACTTTTTTACGAATTCCATCCTTTCCTGGCAGTGTTTGGCTATTGTCGGCAGTGATTGAGAATACAAATTCTTAGTAAATGACCAAGTTCTATTAAATAACAGCCGTGTTTGATGGTCTATTGATTCGTATTTGTGTGGTCGGCAGTGTATCTCAATAAGAATAGCCCCAACACTGCCGAGATTTGTGTTTAGTAAATTCCCGAGATCACACTTACAAAAAAAAAGCCAACTCGAATGAAATCGGGACCTTAGTAAATATACCCCAGTGAGTCCAGTCTGGCCAGAGGGGGAGAGGGGCAACAATCCCACGCTTCTCCCCTCCTCTCTCACTCTCTCTCCCGACCCCGGATTCTTGTTCAGGCTGCTCTTGTCACTGGCGATCCCCGCAGTTCTAGGCCCAGGTCCATGTAAGTAAATACCAATATAATTGTCATTCACTGTCTGCTCCTATCACCCTTTACTTCTCTCTTTTACACCCTCACCCGCTGCTACTGCTGTTACCCTTTCCCTGGCATCACCCTCTCCCTGTCACCCACTGCTGTCACCCCCTCACTGGTGTCACCCTCGCTGTCACTCCCTCCCTGGCGTCACCCTCTCCATGGCATCACCCATTGCCGTCACCTTCTTCCTGGAACTACCCACTGCTGTCACCCTCTCCCTGGCGACCCTCTCCCTGGCTTCATGCTCTTCCTGACGTCACGCTTTTTCTGTCACTCACTCCCTGTCACCCACTGCTGTCACCCTCTCTGGCGTCACCCTCTCCCTGTCACCCACTGCTGGCTATTTTGTTGTCCAGGACTTCTATTAACTTAATAGCGCCTCATCCACGGTGCTATTAAGTTAATGGAAGCCCTGGACAACAAAATTACATTCATGTCATTCTCCCACTCCCTTCCCAGTCCCAAACACTAATTTTTATTTTATTTTCTATAAAAATGTACAATATATCACAAGTATAATGAGCAGGCAGGCAGCGGGCATTGGTGGCAGTGGCGGTAGGGGTCATCGGCAGGATTCGGCGGAACATTATGGCTGCAGTGCCTCACCAGCCACTGACCTCACCGCACGCCACTGCACTCAACTCCCCACTAGGTCTGGTTGGACTGGTGTTATAGTCCTGTATATGGGCTAATATACGGTTAGGTTTTTGCATAAGAGAATTGGGGTCACAGGGTGGTGCAGTAGCCTCCGCCCAATTACCGCAGAAAGGACACTTCTTATCCCCTTCTGGGACACAATAATCACAAACTGGACATTTTCTTTCAGGGTAATGAATACTTTCCTCGATAATTCTGCCGATTAAATCACTTAAGTTCGGATACACAGATTTGATGGCACTAGGTGTCGCCTCATCTAAGGGACCCATTCTCTGTGCTGGGGCTCTACTTGGAGGAGTTAAATTTATGGTTGCAGATGTGGTGTGAACCATAGGTAAAGGAGGTGCCAGTAGCGGTGTAGGTATCACAGCATGCAGTGGTATGACTGCCGGTGATATTACTGGTGCAGTGGCATATGGAGGGGGTGAATCTACTGTATCTATTTCAAACATATCTTCTTTTCTCTGCTTTAATTCATCATCTACTTCTTGTGAGATAGTTTGCTAAATTTGTACAGTGTCAGAAACCCCCCTTTTATGAATCCAGTGTTTGTTGTTTGCATCAAACCTTCACCATTGGTTAGGATCCAGTGTCCCTTCCTCTGGGAAGTTTGCCCTTTTAAAAATTGCACTAATACCATTCAGTGCTTTTTTCCCCTCTCTATCACTGACAATCTCCAGGGAAGACTTTTCCCTTGCATTACTACCATGCGCACCCATCGCGTGAATGATCAGTTTACCTTGTGATATCCTTATGGGCTGCAAACGTTGCTTGCACAGCATAGTGTCCAAAAACAAAAGTCAGTCTAGATTTATATGGGATATAACTTTATGGGAAAGTTAATCAAACCAACAATAAAAAGGTCAAATGAAGCAAACTATTTGGATCTTAATTTCTGACACAACAAAACAAAACTTTGATATTGCTGACTGGACTCTACCTAATCCACAAAGACCTCTTCAACCACTGAGTCATACGTCACTTGTATTCACATGGATTCCCTTTCTCAATGATAATTCTAATGTCTTTTTCTAATGATGTTAAACTCCTTGGGCAGACAGGAATAAATTCAGGTGACAAATGATTAATAGGTAAAAAAAACATAGACAATAGGGGTAAATCCCGCCCAGTGCCGCCATCAGAAAAATTATATATATATATATATATATATATATATATATATATAAAAAAGTAAAAAAATAAATATATATTTAAAAAATAAATAAATCCTGTGAACAGTAGCAGTGGTGCTTATACATGCCTCAAATAGTAGCGCTGCACCGCTTACACATAATGACCACACACACAGATACACACATACCCGTACACACACATAGATACACACACACACACACAGATACACACATACCCATACAAACACACACACACACTTTCTCTCTCTTACTCACTCTATCTCAACTTGCCTATCACAGGAGCTGTTGCAGAGCATTCTCCTGTCACCTGTGGTAGCAGCCAGCCTGCTCCTGTGTAGCCCCGCCCCCTCCATTCCAGTAGCCCTGCCCCTTTTCATACCCGAGTTCTGACACTGTCACAGGAGGGGGGAGAGGATGCTGCTAATTTCAATTGAAAACGTCCCTACCAAAATGGCCACTACCTCAGAGGAGATAGTTATTAAAGATACTAGAGGAGCTTTCTCTAGTATCTTTAATAACTGTATCCTCTGAGGCTGCGGCTTTGGAGTGATCTTTGCTATACCCTTGCCACACATATTCTAGCAACTCTTCGTGCATGTTTTTACCAGCTCCTCCCTTGCCTATCCGGAATGCCTGCCAATCGCCAAAAGCT
Source organism: Pseudophryne corroboree (assembly GCF_028390025.1). NCBI lineage: Eukaryota > Metazoa > Chordata > Amphibia > Anura > Myobatrachidae > Pseudophryne > Pseudophryne corroboree. The sequence goes on along the minus strand of NC_086451.1, from coordinate 268,838,437 downwards.
GCTTCGTATGTCTTCATCATGCTATGGACCTTCGCCCCAGCCAGGGCCGTCTTAACAGCAGTGCGGGCCCCTGGGCACAACAATGCACTGGGGCCCCTACCTATCCTCCAGCGGTAGGGGTTGGGGGTGCTATCAGTGGCAACGTTGATGTCCCATGGGCAGTAGGAGGTGTTCTATTTTCAGCTCAGCATGTAGGACCTGGAGCAGGGAACACTAAACTGTATAAGAGGGTATTGGGCTGAATGAAGGGGCCCTGGTACATGACTTCCAGAGTGGTAGTAGGTTTTTAATACGCAGGGGAGGGGTGGGTAGTGGAGAGGGCTTAATATTCACCATTTTCCGGTGGGAGAGCAGCTTGCTTGACTGCAGATATCTCCAGTTCCTGGAAATAGATTTCTTTCCTTTGAATGGAATAAAAACACTAAAGAGTCTCACCTTTCAGGAAGTAGTGGGGACTTGGGGATCAGAGTTCAGAAGCCAGAGCAATCCACCGGCGAAAATATAAAACTGCATATTAGGTATGCAGATCTGTAGCAGGGACCAGCTGTTGGAAGGCTGATATCTCTGGTTCTGGACATAGTAGAGACAAGCTGCCAGTGTTCACCAAAAGGGGAGAGTCCCAGCTTTTGGAGTATACCTTCAGAAAAACTATAAGTCAAACAGAATCCGGGATATCTGGCTGGGAAGAGCAATTAACAGGCTTGGATGGGGACCACTGCTTTGAAGACGGATATCTCTGGTTTCCCTGGCCCGATTTTCAAAAACCTGGTACCCTAGGAAAGAGGGGACCCTCAGCTATCAGCCTAGGGCCCTTATACTCCTGGGGCCCTTGGGTAAGTGCCCATTGAGCCCATACGAAAAGACGGCCCTGGCCCCAGCCTCACTAGGCTGGCCTGATAATCTGCTAGATATAACCGGGACACTGTAAGCCTTCCCTGCAGGCTTCGGGAGCGAGCGCTGTAAATCTATCCCACTGAAACCTTGAAAGCGCATCTGCGATCTCATTCTCTACCCCAGGTGCGTGGCATGCTGAGAAGTCAATATTCCTTTGAAAGCAGCACAGCACTAGGTGCCTTAGTAGCTTAAGCGCCTGTGGTGATTCGCTTTCTGGTTGCTTATTGCCTGGACTACCCCCAAGTTATCGCACCAAACTCTATGCTTTTGTCGGCCAGCATATCCGTCCATAACTCTACCGCTACTATTATTGGTAACAGCTCTAGCAGTAGCATGTTTTTCGTCCACCCAGCTACCCGACAAGCCTCTGGACATGGTTGCATGCACTATTCAATCTTGAAGTAGGCCCCAAAGACAATTGCTAAGGTGGCATCGGTGTGTAACTGCAACCCTGCGTTAGGAACTAACTTGGGCAGCCACATTCGGACTCTTAAGGAATTCCAACCATACTCGCATGTCCTGCCTCAGCTCACTTGCTATGCATATCAGGTAGCGTGCTTTTTTAATCCTGCTGGTTGCTTTCTCTAACCTGCGACAGAAAATCTTTCCCATTGGAATGACCGTGCATGCAAAAATTAACAACCCCAATAGCGACTGCATTTGCTTCAGAGTGACTTTTTTGCCCCTGCGCATTCCTGCAACCTGCCTCTCACTTTTTTCTCCGTTTCTGCTGGCAGCCGACAAAGCACTAACTCTGTGTCAATCTCTATACCCAGGAAGTCAGCCTTGTAGTGGGCCCTTCTGTCTTTTCAACCACTATCGGGACCCATAGGACCCACAACAGAGCTTGTGTCGAGAACAAAAGCTCTTTGCACACCTGGCTGCCCTTGGGGCCCACCAGCAGGAAGTCATCCAGATAATGGGCTACTCCTTTTTGGCCCGTTCCGGCTAGGGAGGCCAATCCCGGGCCGTTTTTCAATCCCGGGATTGCAGTAGAGATTAGAGAAAGTTGTAGGGAGCAGCGCTGGAGGGAGGGTGTAGGTAGCGGTGCGGGAAGTAGGGAGTGTGTAGGTAGCGGTGCGGGAGGTAGGGAGGGTGTAGGTCGCGGCAGGGAGGGAGGAAGGCTGCACGGAGGGAGAGAGGATCATGTGTGTAAGTAATAGTACTTACTATTAGACGGGCGGCAACCATTAACACACTGAACGCGGCGGCATTTCAAATGAAGCGCCGGCCGCCAGCCAACCAGAGCTGGCGGACCGGCAGCCAATCAGGGAAGCGGCCGCAGCAGTCGCTCCTGATTGGCTGCTGCTGCAGCTTCCCTGATTGGCTGCCGGTCCGCCAGCTCTGATTAGCTGGCGGCCGGTGCTACATTTGAAGTGCCGCGCGCATTCAACTTGTTCATGGCTGCTGCCCGCCTAAATGAGTAAGTACTATTACTTACACACCCACCCTCCCGCCGCCGCGCATGCGCAGTATAATCCCGTGAATGCCGGGATTGGATGCTCCAATCCCGGGATTCAAATCCCGGCATTTTTGGGCCCAAATCCCGGGATTGGCATCCCTAGTTCCGGCCCTTATGCACCATTCTAGGAATGAACTGAATCGTTCGAAGTATGAGCAGGAAATTCAGCAACCCATTGGAAGCATTTGTCTATGAAGTAATGGTCCCCTATTCCAGTGGTTTCCAAACTTTTTTGAATCACGGCGCCCTAGAATATCAGAATTTTTTTCACGGCACCCCTAGGCAAAAAATTTCTTATTGAGAAATTTAGAAAGAAATATTACATTAAGTAGATCGCATTTATATGTCATCCTTAGGGTCAATTGTGTGGTGAGGGACAAGATTTGCTTCTGTTTGCCCACATACTTTATGACTGGCAGCCACCAGCACTGGTTTTGCCTATTATATTGACCATGAATAATTTGAATTGGTCCTGAACCACCAACCCAGGGCACCCCTGCAAGTGTCCCGAGGCCCCCCCCAGGGAGCCACGGCACACAGTTTGGGAACCTCTGCCCTATTCTAAATCCCATGTACCTGAAGGAATCTGGGTGGAGTGGTAGCAGGCGAAATGCGGATTCGATATCCACCTGTGCTAGCAATGCCCCCTTCCCGATGCCCTACACCATTGCCAAACCCTGCTAGAACGATTGGTATGAGACACTACAAACCTGGGGGTCTAGCGCATCATTTACTGACCCCCCTTCTGGCAAAGATCGATGCTGTACCAAGTGGAACTTCCCTGGCTCCTTCTTAGGTACTACTCCTAATCAGAAGATGCACAGGCCTTTGAGAGGTGGTGAGAGAAAGGGGCTGCACATGCGACCTAGCTGTATCTCCGCCTCCACTTTAGTCCTGACCACCTCTGGAAAGTCTATTGCTGAGTTTAGATTTTTCTTAGCTATCGCTGACACTGACCGCGTTACCGGTAATGTGAATACTTCTTTGAAACCCTTCCCCAAAAAGGCTGCCTCCCCTTTGTGCAGGTAGTGGCCTAGCCATCGCACTAGCGCATTGGTATCAACTGGGGAGGGTGCCTTGCTTATTGCACCCTTTTCCCTGGGCTCAACTGCAATCTTTGGCTGGGTGAGTTGCGTTACAGCGCATGCATGCGTGCCTATAGCGGCAAGCTGTTCCTCTGTTTCACAGCGCCTTGCTGTGGTATTGACACATGGCTTTGGCAGAAAGAGCTGCCAGCGTTCCACTGCTTGCTTTGCTTGGTTGGTGACTTCTAGCCAAACTTCTACATCTTTTACTCCAAAGCTAATCACTTTCAACCTTTCCTGCTTCTTCCTAAACTTATCATCATACCGCCTCCACACCCATGCTCTGGCCATCATGTACATGCTATGTACCATGTGCATGTAGTGGAGGATGTTCACAGCTTCGCTCGGCTTGGATTCTATATAGCAGGCCGCAAAAACGTACATACCCTCTGCCCAATGTGCGTAATCTCTCCGCGCAACTTCTGCCGCTGGGCCCACTGCCTTAGCCACATCTAGGCTGCGCTTTGCATCCTCCGTCATTGCAAAGACGTCCACAAACTTCCCCTTACATATGCCATGTTTTATCTTTGGTCTAATCCCCATCAAAATTGCTGTTTGCGCAATGCACCATACTGTCCTGAGACTATGCCCCTGTCTCCCCTTGCTTTTTTCCCGTTTCTTGCCACGCTTTTTGCTACTATGCTTGCATTTAAAGTACTTCCTGAACCGACGCCGCCTTTCGGCGGAACTAGATGAATCGCTAGTCGGTATATGAAGCGCTACTGCTTGAGGAAGACTCATGCTCACCTGTTCCTGAAAATGAGAGTGCCAAACTGACTTTCTCTGCTGCTTCCTTCTGTCCCTCATCGAGCGGTGCACCCACCGCGACTTGAACTGATGATGCCCCTTCCGCCAACTAGCTGCATTCTCCCGTTTCCATGCCGATGACTGTAAGCTTGTAGAAGGAATATGTAAAGTATCCGCCGTTTGTGTATGAGGTTGCTCTGGGGTGGGCTGCTGCTGGTGTGCAGCTGGCCGAGGGTGTGCTCAGGCTCCGTGGTTTGTTTGTGGTCGCTGAGCCCTATGCCCCGATGTATACGACCTGACCTTGGTGTTGCTGCGGGCTGAGCACCATGGGGGTGGGCGGGACGCTTGGTTGGGGGGTATGGATTGGCTGCAGAATGCGTGGTACTGGTTTGAGTCGGCATAGTATTGTGGGGGGTATACTGGATGATGATACCAGGAGGGGTGTACTGTGGGGGGCCAGTAGTTTGCCCATTGTGAGTAGTAGCCTGGGGGGAGGTGCTGTCCTGTTTGCCACCGGGGGGATGCGCGGTAACCTGCTTCCCCCACCCTGCGGCCTCTGCTCCCACTGAGGGAGCTAACGGCTGGGCTTGCTGATTGACTGCAGGCTGCGCTGCCTGTGTTGCGGGGGTCTGGCTGCTGCAAGAGAGCTGGGGGGAAGGGCTGGCTTAGCCCCATGGCATCTACCTGTGCTGCTAGGCGGCATGGGGAGAGGGTGCTCGAGACCCGACGGGGGAGCAAGCCTGCTGGAGCCGGAGGAGGCGCTCACTGCTGACTGGTACAGTGAGTGACGCAGTCATCCCACGGCAGGGGGGAGGCGCCACCACACAGGGGGCGGTGGTAAGACGTGCGGGTGTACTGCGGGCGGGAGTGAAAGGGGGGCCATTGGCATGGCTAATGCACCTGGGGGAGAGCCTGCCTCTTTGGCCTGGGCATGCTGCTGCAGATTCACCGCCGGTGCGTGGGAAGCGGTGTGCCTTGTAAGTGGCAGGGGCTGGCCAGAAGCAGAGGGAACAGGGTGGGTGAGAGTGGTAACCTGTGCCTGGGTGACAAGACTGCCCTGTGTGTGTTTGAGGAGGGGTGGAGGGGGGTAAAAATTAATTATGATACTTAGTACTCCTTCCTTGGATTCCTGGACTGTCTTCTTGGATTCCGGCCACACAAAGAGAAAGCCAGCTGCCTTTCCTGACCTTCTGTATCCCCCTAGGTAACTCTCCAACCCCTTATCATATAGGATGCTTCCCTTTACTATGAGATGCTTTGCAAGCCAGCATGCCTGCAGACTGATGAGACCCTCTCCCAGGCAAGATGCAACGAGTTTGCAAACTTCTTTGCAGATAAAATATCCACAATCCGGGCTGGAATCTCCACAGTGCCATCAAAGGAGTGCCAAACTACAAGGTCTGCCAATATAAGCTACCTGCCTTCATGGACCAGCTTTGACCCAGTGGATGTAAAGGACACTGCTGAAATTGCTCGGATTTTGCGTCCCACCACCTGTGATCTGGACCCAGCCTCAACCAAGCTTCTAATCGGTTGTATGGATATAATTGGTCCTGTCTTTACAAAAATTGTTCAATGCTCTTTGCAGACAGGCATTTTTCCTGGACCCCTAAAGGAAGCAATTGTTAGACCGCTTCTTAAAAAACCTAATTTAGATCCCGACTGCATGACCAACTACAGACCGATATCAAACCTTCCTTTCCTAGGAAAGGTTATTGAGAAAGTCGTTGCAAATCAACTGGAAACCCGCCTGACAACCCATGATATTTATGATCCATTTCAATCAGGATTCAGGAGAAGACATAGCACTGAAACAGCCCTGGTGTGTGTGTTAAATGATCTTCTGATGGCTAAAGACAGAGGTGACTGTTCAATATTAATCCTTCTGGATCTCTCGGCAGCATTTGATACCGTGGACCATGGGCTTCTGATTGAGCGACTGATACATTTCTGTGGTCTGGATTAGTGATGAGCGGGTTCGGTTTTACTCAGTTTTACTCGGTTCTCAAAACAGAACCTTATGGGCTATCCAAAACACGTGACATCCGTGAGCCAATAAGATGCCGTTTTGAGAACCGAGTAAAACCGAGTAAAACCGAACCCGCTCATCACTAGTCTGGATGGCACAGTCCTAAGCTGGTTCAAATCATTTCTCACAGGCAGGTCACAGAGAGTATCATCTGGATTATACTCATCACCACCAGTGCCATTGCCATGTGGTGTCCCACAAGGTTCTATACTATCCCCCATGCTTTTTGCAGTATACATGCTCCCATTGGGCGAAATAATCAGGCACCATGGCCTGGTCTACCACTGCTATGCAGATGATACACAACTATACTTGTCCTTTGCTCCGGGCACTGATAACCCAATAGCCACCCTAAATGGCTGTCTAGCTGAACTACAGGAGTGGATGAGCGCCAGTTGGCTGCGACTGAACCCAGATAAAACAGAGGTCCTTTGATACGACCGCAACATCAAAGGACAAGACTGCAGCATAGCCAACCAACTGGACTTACACTCGGGGATTCAGAATTACAGACCAGTGATCGTGTGCGGAATCTTGGCGTTGTCCTGGATGGTGGCTTGACACTTAAACATCAGATATCAGCCACAATCAAATCCTCATTCTTTCACCTGAGGAACATAGCCAGAATCAAGCACTTAATTCCCTCAGATGACATGCCAAAAGTCATACATGCATTTGTATCATCTCGTTTAGACTACTGTAATGCCCTCTACCTTGGTCTACCAGCAAAAGAATTGCAACGCTTACAGCTGGTGCAAAACACAGCTGCAAGGCTATTAACCAACCAGCCCCGTTCTAGCCACATAACACCCATCCTCTACTCCCTTCATTGGCTGCCTGTAAGATGGCGAATCATCTTCAAGATTGGCTTACTGAGTTTCAAAGCATTACACGACCAAGGCCCAAGGTACCTGAAACAGCTGCTGACCCCATACTGCCCCACTTGATTACTGCGATCTGTAGATGAAGGACTTTTAGCAGTACCTAGAATCTACCGTAATTCATCTGGGGGTCGAGCATTTAGTCATGCGGCTCCAACTCTATGGAACTCACTTACCCGCACAGTGCGACAGGCCCCAACTATAGAATCCTTCAAAGGTAGACTCAAGACTTTTCTGTTTACTCAAGCATTTCCATAGTGTCCCTTTTAGTATCTTCATGCTTCTGTACTTTATGAAAATGTACTTCATTATTTTCTGTACTATATTATGCTATGTATCTGTTAAGCGCCTTGAGTCCTATTGGAGAAAGAGCGCTATATAAATAAAATTATTATTATTATTATTATTATTATTATTATTATTATTATCTCTCCTTCCTGCACTCCCCAAGTCCCAGCACCAGGCTTCTTTCCATAAAAATCCAGGATGCTTATTCTCGGACCTAGCTATTTGGTCCTCGAATTCTTAAAGATAAAGAGATGGTGAAACTTGCTGTGCAGACAGGAACACTCCACAAAAGAACTTCAACTGAACCCTATATCAGGGATGGCTAGCTTTTAGTCTCATCCTATACATACTTTTAATGGGATATGTTTCATACTTTCATCTTACACTTCGACTTACCTCCCAACCAGTGGCGGTTGCTATCCAGGCCTGCATCACAGACCAAATATAGCAGAGTGGGGACTGGTTAATGCAGAGGTTCTCAAACTCGGTCCTCGGGAGCCCACACAGTGCATGTTTTGCAGGTAACCCAGCAGGTGCACAGGTGTATTAATTACTCACTGACACATTTTAAAAGGTCCACAGGTGGAGCTAATTATTTCACTTGCGATTCTGTGAGGAGACCTGCAAAACATGCACCGTGTGGGGTCCTGAGGACCGAGTTTGAGAACCTCTGGGTTAATGCATAACCATTACTGCTCCTTTAATCTAGTTTTAATACCTGCGGATGTCAGTCTATGTCTTTCTGTCTTGACTGGGAGTCTGGGTGGGCAGGCAGATAAAGGAAGGACAGGCTGATTGCTGTGTCCCAGATGCAGCGGCTGTAATACACAGTGCTGATCTCGAGGGATAGATACCCACACAGGTATTAAAAACTAGATTGAAGGTGTAGTTATGGTTACAGTAGGTGTGGTCTGCCCTGCAGCCCTCAGCAGGGACGTGCAGTCAGGGGAGGCAGGGCCTCACCTGTCATACTGCAATGAAAACAGCTGATTTTTTCACTGATCTGTGTTATAATACAGATCAGTGTAAACATCAGCTGTTTCTATTGCAGTATGAAGTTGCTGCACTCACTGCTCGTTCATAGGGACAGCGGAGAGGCAGCAATAGCTCTGCCTCCCTCTGGTAACCAGAAACTGCTTGAAGCTAGGGGGAGGTACTGCACGCCAGGCTGTAACTCTGCATTGAAAACAATGCCAGAAGAGGCAGCTCAGACATGCGTGGTTTGAGAGGGTCTCAAGGCACGTCCCTTCCCCCCATGATGCAATGCAACAGCTTCCTCCCCTGACTGGTGCTATTCACAAGCACTCCCACTGGCTTGGGCTGGAGAGGTGTACAACTGTACTGCGGGAACGTGTCAAGGTAAGATCTTCCTCTCCCTGCTGCCTGATCTCCACACTGATCGAGTGAACTGGGAAGGGGAGGAAGGAAGGGGGAGGAGGGTTTACTCAAAGCATCTCTCTCTTATCTCCCCCAGCAGCCGAGGCTTCAGTGCCTGAGATCAGGTTGTTATTTCTGCTAACAGCACATGATCTCAGGAATTTTTTTATGTGTAAAAAATGGGTCTCTGCCACAATGTGGAAAAAAGGGGACTGTCTGCCGTAATGTGTAATAAGGGGATGCTGTCTGCCGCAATGTGTAATAAGGGGACGCTGTCTGCCGTTATGTGTAAAAAAGGGGACTCTGTCTGCCACAATGTGTAAAAATAGGGACGCTGTCTGCCGCAATGTGTATAAAGGGTACGCTGTCTGCCGTAATGTGTAAAAGGTTGACACTGTCTGCCGTAATGTGTAAAAAGGGGATGCTGTCTGCCGTAATGTGTAAAAAGGTGGACTGTCTGCCGTAATGTGTAAAAGGGGCTTTGCCTGGTGTAGTGGCGCTACTTTACGGTGTAATTTGAATAATGGAGACTACTGTGCACCGTAATATGAATTAGTTTTATTTTGTGGCCACACCCCTTCCCCACGAAGCCATGCCCCTATATTTTTGTCAGGCGCCTATGACGCGCACTGACCCTATTTTACATGAGGGGGGTGGGGGCACCGCTGGTCTTGTTCTGTACAAAATGTGTTTGAAACCACTTGGCTGCACAGGCGTTCGCACTCTTGCAAAGCGAAAATACACTCCCCCATGGGCGGCGACTATGTGTTTGCACGGCTGCTAAAAGTAGCTAGCGAGCAATCCAACTCGGAATGACCCCCCTAATGCAGCCCTCCCTGACATGCTCCTCTATCAGGTTCATATACAGTATGTGTGTGTAAATCTGGCTCTGATACTTGCCAGTGCCTCCCCAGCCATTTACCTCACCGCACGTCACTGGCCCTCAGTGTGCAATGGCCACTGCTCCCAACAACCCTGATTGTCAGAGAGAAAAGGCAGCAGATATAGGGAGGGAGGGAAAGCAAATCAGGAAATGCAAAACAGTTAAAGCAAGTTAAGAATAATTAGACTTTAAGTACAGTAGGTAAGATATTTTTTTCTTACCTAAGTCACAGTAAGTGACTTTAGCATGTTAGTTTTATAAAATGTTAGCAAAAGTGCAGAAAATTTAAAAAAAAATGTAAACATCCCAGAACTGTAATATATTTGATAAAACAATCAATTTTTAAATTTTCTATTAATTATTTTATAACTTAATAAATAACGCAATTATTTCTACTGTTTTAAGCATATCTTTTATGTATTTGCTTAGCACAGTAGAGTCAGAGCACTAGGGGCATATAGCGTAATTCAGACCTGATCGCTGGGCAGCAATTTTTGCAGTCCTGCAATCGGTTAGTCGCCGCCTATAGGGGGAGTGTATTTTAGCTGTGCAAGTGTGCGATCGCATGTGTAGCAGAGCTGCACAAACTGCTTTTGTGCAGTTTCTGTGCAGCCCAGGACTTACTCAGCCCCTGCGATCCCTTCAGCCTGTCTGGGACCGGATTTGATGTCAGACAACCTCCCTTCCAATGCTTGGACACACCTGCGTTTTTCCAGGTACTCCCAGAAAATGGTCAGTTGCCTCCCAGAAATGCCCTCTTCCTGTCAATCTCCTTGCGAACACCCGTGCGATCAGATCCTTTGCACAAACCCATCGCTGACTGGCGATCCATGTTGCTACGGTCCATCATGCCTGCGCATTGCAGTGCATGCGCAGTTCAGATATGATTGTAGACTGTGAGAACATGTAGCCTAGTGATCAGGTCCCATAGACTCTATTACGCATGTGCAGTTTTCTGAGGAAATGGCATGGCAGCCATTTTCCCAGAGATTTCCTTACTGCACATGCGCAAAACACCAGTAAAATGGCTGCTGTTCTATTTTCCTGGTGATTTGTGAAGAGGTGCTGGTGCCAAGGGGGGACTCTGGAGAGAGGAGTATTGAAAAAATAGGTGCAAGGTGTGCTGTGTGGGTCCCTTGGACTCAGGGACCTGTGTGTACAGCACATCTTGCATCTATTATAGATACGCTACTGCTCTCGGTAACTTGCTGTTTTATCTGTTGATAATGTTTTTAAAAATGGGTTAAATAATCTTTTAGCACCTTAACTGCTGAGGTTTTTCTCCCCCTTGTACTCAGGGATTTTTTTTTTCCCCATTTGTGTTTGTCGCAATCTAACATCAATACCTTGGATTTTCAGAAAACATTATATTTTCAGAAAATACCATTAGTCTATTACTCATTCTAACACGTCAAAAAAATGTCACCCAAAAGGCCAAATAAAGTGTTTTTCATTGAAAATTCAAGAAAGAGAACCAAAAGGAAACATGTTTTTTTTGTCTTATAAACACCACAAAGAAATACTTTGTGGTTCTTGTTTCGCCAGTAACTCACCTTTCCCAGATTAGTAAAAAAGGATTTTATTTGCAGGTTTTGTTGGTTTATTTATAAAATTTTATTTGTAGGTATTAATTAAAAAAAAATCTGCACTTGAAATGAAAATGCAATATTTCACTGTCACGATTGAATGCCTATTTACAGATGTGTCCTCATACATCTTTTCTGCAGACATGCCAAACAGCACATCATCGCACGTCATGTCCCGTCATACTCTGCCAGGATTGGATGTCTTTTTTTGGCAAAAAAATGTATATTAGCCAAAACACGGTGCAACTAGTACGCACCAGGAGACTGTGCTGATTAATTTTATATGCAACGCTTATATACAGTATCTGTGTGCAACTTAGTCTTTGAAGCTGCATACAAAGTGCTACAATGCAGCAGCAACTGCTTTTTTCCATTGTGCTTCATATACAGACTCAGTCACACATAGATATACACGTGTATGTGTAAGAAGAATAGGGTATCCTAACAAGACATACCATTTATAAACTTAACAACCTATCGCATAAGTGAGTGACCACATTTTATGTGACACAAGATGAGGGAGATAAGATCCTATACTATACATCCTCCCCCAGACAATAACTACTAAGAGGGTTTATTGTTGGAAAGAGGAGACCCCACCCCTATTTCAAGATATGTGCATAGGAAAGCTCAACGTGGAGGCGTTACACCACGGTTCAATAGAGGACTCAATTTATTGGTTAACGGCTGACCTCAACAGGCAAATCCGAATACAATGAATCACATTGAAAAGGCATACTTTATGACATTTTAAATATGGAAAATTAATACATCCGACACAAGGTATTTTTATTGTACAGGGACTGGATAATAGTTGTGATCACTCCGCCTCCGTTGCGTCCTGTAAGACAATTAACTTCCATACAACTTTGCAAAGTTAAATACCAGGCTGAATCTGGCTTGCTATACGTAACAACCCGCTAATTAATTTAGTTATATAAGCTCTAGTCTAGGATAAACCTCACATTAAACATCTGCAAAATATGCAAACTTTGAAAAAAAATGGTAGATTACACTAAAATTTTCTCCCCGCCCCCCCCTTCCCCCGAACCAAGGTATGTAAGTAAACCGATTTAAGTCAGTATAGCAAAACGTCCCTTAAAGCACGTGCACAGCTAAGTGTGTATTAATTAGAGCACTCTTATTGTTTGTTGCCTGGATTAATTGAAAACAGAAATTAATTGTTCCTGCCTGGTATGAAGTCTATCCTATGGGTTAGTGCTGCTCCTGAGGGAGGACTACTCTGTTCCGGTAAGTCTGTCAGCTTGTCCCGGTCCCTAGTCTGTAGCTTCTCTCTGACACAAGCCTTGCAACTGATACATTGTATTCCCCTTTTAATGGCTGTGCAACTATCCTGTCACTTTGTAGCACTGTGATAGCTGTGCATAGAAGGGCTATTGTTTTCCAACAGTCGGCTATACTGAAGAAGTAAGATGCAGCTCTATCAACTCTCTGCCTCAATTACTAGTGATGAAGCTATAGCTGTCCCTAGGAGGATATGTTCAGTTCAGTTAAGGGACTTGAAAAGAGAGTTCCTATGCAGCACTATGTTGCTTGACCATGCCTGCTGGCTAATACTGGTATTGCACCTGGTATTGTGGTGTAGGCACAATAGTTTCAGTCTGTGCTCGGTGCTGCTTTTACTAACCTAGTCCTGCTGTCTGCGTAGCTCTCTATGTGAGGTTGTTGCAGCTTTCATGGATGGGAGGACTCTGTCGCTGAGAGGGCTGCCTGCTTAGTGACTCTCAACATGTCAGACCCACCTCCATGCTGCCTTCAGTCCTAGCCGGATTCCTGTCCCTGCCTCCGAGCCCGCCTTCTGGCGTGGCTGCTGCAAGTGTCTCTGGAGCTGTACCCCTGGAGCCGCCTACCGGTTGTCAGTTACAGCATTTTTGCGATGGAAGCTTGGCCTCCGGACCTGCCTCCGGCATCCGTTGTGCACCTCAGCCAGGATCTATACCGCAGCTGCTGCCCTGCTGTCACTCCTGTAGAGCTCCACCTCGATGCCCGCCTATTCCGGAGTCGCGGCCGGCCCCAGTTACGCTGGCTGGGAAATGGGCTGCTGGAAGCGCACCAAGGGAGGTGAAGTCCCGCTGCTCTCTACACCCGACCGCCAGGGATCACTGGAGCTGTACTCGATGCACCACCCGGTCCTTAATGGTGCAGCACACACAACCCTCTGGCTCCAATGGTCCATCCGCGCTCCAGCAGCACTTCCTCCCCACAAGCCCTTGCTGTTCCCCTGGGGAGTACCTTGTGCCCCCGTGCATGGTATTCCAGCACTTTCTCCACACGTGCTGGCTTCCCTGGGTGCTTAATCTTTGCTTATACACTGCTAGCAATGCATGGGGTAGCCACAGGATGGCTGGGGACATACCCCAATGACACCAATGTTATGCTGTACATATTAATAAATACACAGCATCAATATAGGTAAGTAATTGTGCAGGGCACATACATTTACATTTCTCTGACATCCTAGTGGATGCTGGGTACTCCGTAAGGACCATGGGGTATAGACGGGCTCCGCAGGAGACTGGGCACTCTTAAAAGAAAGATTAGGTACTATATCTGGTGTGCACTGGCTCCTCCCTCTATGCCCCTCCTCCAGACCTCAGTTAGTATCTGTGCCCGGCCAGAGCTGGATGCACCCTAGGGGCTCTCCTGAGCTTCCTAGAAAAGAAAGTATTTGTTAGGTTTTTTATTTTCAGTGAGATCTGCTGGCAACAGACTCACTGCTATGAGGGACTGAGGGGAGAGAAGCGAACCTACCTGCTTGCAGCTAGCTTGGGCTTCTAAGGCTACTGGACACCATTAGCTCCAGAGGGATCGAACACAGGCCAAGTCCTCGGTCGTCCGGTCCCGGAGCCGCGCCGCCGTCCCCCTTGCAGAGCCAGAAGAACGAAGAGAAGTTGAAAATCGGCGGCTGAAGACTCCGGTCTTCATTAAGGTAGCGCACAGCACTGCAGCTGTGCACCATTGCTCCCTTAGCACACCACACACACCGGTCACTGATGGGTGCAGGGCGCTGGGGGGGGCGCCCTGGGCAGCAATTAGATTACCTTACTTGGCGAAAAGCACATAATACAGTCTGATAAACTGTATATGTGCATTAACCCCCGCCATTAAAGTACATAAAAGGACAGAAGCCCGCCGCTGAGGGGGGCCGAGCCTTCTTCCTCAGCACACCGGCGCCATTTTCTTTTCACAGCTCAGCTGGAAGGAAGCTCCCCAGGCTCTCCCCTGCAGTATCCTGGTACACAAAGGGTAAAAAAGAGAGGGGGGGCACATAAATTTAGGCGCAAAACTGTGTATATAAGCTGCTATAGGGGAAAAATCACTCAGTATAGTGTACATCCCTGTATTATATAGCGCTGTGGTGTGTGCTGGCATACTCTCTCTCTGTCTCTCCAAAGGGCCTGGTGGGGGAACTGTCTTCAAATAGAGCATCCCCTGTGTGTGTGGTGTGTCAGTACGCGTGTGTCGACATGTCTGAGGTAAAAGGCTCCTCTAAGGAGGTGATAGAGCGGATAAGTGTGTGGGAGGGTGTCTCCGTCAACAACGCCGGCACCTGTTTGGATATGTGTAAGTGCTGAGGTAAAATTATTGCACAAAAGGTTAGGGAACAGAAAGGAAATCTACCCTGGTCTGTCCCTATGTCACAGAGTCCTTCAGAGTCTCTCTATATTCACTATCCAAAATAACAAAGTATCGACACGGAGTTTTACTCCACTGTCGACTACGATAATGCAAAGTTACAGCCAAGAGGGCTAAAATATATTCAATATATGATTATTGGAATAAAAGATGATTTGCATATCACTGATGACTCATCTGTCCCTGACACGAGAGTACATATATTAAGGGGAAGAATGCTGAGGTAAATTTCCCTCCTCTTGTAACCCTGATTTAGGGTTTAAACAACACTTATACTGAGGTAGTTATAATATGGTTACTAAAATGGAGTATAAGCATATATATTATTCATATAAAAGTTAATGGATGTTGTAATACTGTATGCATGTTTTGAGGTAAATAATACAGTTCACATATATGTAATTGTATGTACATTGATGTAAATGTAGTGGTGAATACAATTAAGGCTTATTTTATGGTTTCACAGTGTATCTAAAGGGTTAATGTCCTTGTGCTCCTAACTGTCTGTAACCATATATATAGTGTTAATGATATGTATAAAAAAAATAGAAATAATATATATATGTTGGTGTAATATATCTATATGTGTATGGGGTATGTTGTAAGATGAAGTATGGTGGTATTAGATAAACATGTATATAAAGAGGATTGGGAGGGGGATAACTAAATTAATTTGTTTAAAATAATTAATGTGATATGACAAGAATGAAACAGAGGTCGTATATTGCGATTTTTTAGTCAGCTACTGTGGTGTAATATTTAACATAGAACGAGGCATTGCAAGCTGGTAATAGTCTGCAGGGTAATAGATGGATCACTAGAGTGTCCACGCGCTGCAGGAGTAACAACCTGCCGGGCGGGAACAGCGGGTCCGCGAGCTGAGAGCAAGACGGACCGCGAGGCTAGGGGAAAGATGGATGTTGATTGGCGGCAGAAGGGGGATCGCGCGGCTCCGGCGGGAAGCGGGAGGCACGAGCCGAAGGTCTGGGAGAATAAATGGAGCTCCCCGCCGGCAGACAGACAGATTGCTGTTCCCCCTGTGAGTGCGCACACCTGATTCTCCTACTCTGCTGACAGCGGCATACTGTCACTGCCGCCGGCGGAGTTCAGGTGATGTAGCCGGAGCAGGGCTGGCGGAGGAAAGCTGAGTGGCAGCGGGGCGAGTGCTACAGATTGTACTCACCGCTGTGATAGTGTTGATGCCTGCGGGATCCAGAAGACCGGATAGCTCAAAGACCTCTGCGCCGCAGAGCGGAGGGGTTGTGGCGCTGGTCCAGGCGAAGAAGTGCTGAGGAAGAGGCTTGCTGCAGCGGTGTCAGCAGGACCTGAGAGGTGGCAAGTACAGAAGAGTCAGAGAGAAGGACTGACGACAGCAGAATCGACAGTCCATAGCAACCAGAGAAGCTATTCTGGTTGGCAGGGGCGGAGTGGAACAAGCATCAGTGTAGCACAGAGGGACCTCAACCTACCAGAGCAGAAAGGAGGAGTCGGGGGAGCGCTTGGCAGCCGTACTACTAAATGAGTGAGTGACAAAAATCTTGCACCTCTCCCACATTTAAACTAAACACAATAACACTAGTGCTATGCATCACTCATGCTACAATTAAAATGCGATTGAGGGCACATTTGCTAATCAGCAATTATTGAGGAGGCAGAGGCAGTGTTTTACTGTGAAAGTGTAGCAAGCTATATCCCAGAAACTTTTAATAATTGCAATATAGCTCCATATGAGACAGCCTAATAGACCAGTAAAGAGGTCATATCTTGGGATGAGACTGTAACTATGCTCAGATAACTTTAAATTCCCTATGGTTCTAAGTAGTAACTTTGAAACAAGAAAGAAGAGACTGTGACCTGTTTTATTGCAGCACCAATTATTACACCCAAGTTTAGATATTTTTAGTATATTTAATGGATATCTCTCTGCACAAGAATTGACAAAGACTTGTAGCATTAGTAAGAATCAATTTGCATGGCATTAATAGCCGAGAAGGAACATTTCATGCCAGAGGATTTAATTCATCTGCCGCTAAATAACTTTGTAATATTACACATAAATTGTGCACCTACAAGGGATAAATACCTGCACAGGAGATATATATATGTATTTATATTTATTTGTATACAAAGTTGGAGAGTTCAAATGTAGTGAAACAAAATATATTCAATGCAAGTAAAACCAGCACGGGTATTATTCGAAGGAAAATTTTATCTAATTCTACAGGAGCAGAGAGGATACATTATTTAAAGTGCATGGAAATAACCACGTCAATCCAAAGGAGCATAGCTATTGAAAGTAAATTATATCCATTCCTTTTAAAGTCTAGTATGGAACTGAATCGTTGAGATTTCTCTTCACTAAGTAGATGAGACATTTATGCTACAATACTTATAGGAGAGCAGTTTTGTCAAAGGGATGCTTTCTACTGAAAAGTGATACATTGAAGGAAAAGATACTTTTGTTTCTTTAACAGAGAGGAAAGGAAACCTCATTGACACTATGTAATACAGTGAGTAGTACAGCTGTGTTTCATGCTAGGTTAGGTGATCCAGACACAACAAGGAAAATAGGGAAGAACTAAAGTAGTCATTACAGGGTAATGCTAAACTGTGGATATTGATTATTATTGTTAATTGCATGTATTTTAAGGGTTTTTTCTTAGTGCACTATCACAGTAAGAGTACCCGGGTCACTCTAACACCTAATGGTGTTGCCTTTAGAAGGTAATTTTTGTACTGCATGCAAGATAAATTGTATAGATTCTAAAGGAGGGATTAGTGGGCAGGATTGTAAATGTGATTTAGGTTACTATATCTGTGAAATGTGTTTGCTTTTAATTCGTTAAACAATTTTGTGATGAATAAATATACTTACCCATACTTATGATATGTAATGTGATTTGAGAATATCCTCTGGAGATCCTGAAGAGAAAAATGCAAACAGAAGAACAGGTATAATATTGTAAGAAAAGTATATATAGATATATTTATAACACAAACTGATTTCCAGTTAATCTTCACTATTAGAGAGAGGCTTACCCAGGCAAGCCCAAATAATTAGCTTGGGTGGAGGCACAGCTATTTGGTAACAATCCTTTAATATACCTAGATAGCTCTCGTTCCAGGTATTAAGGGTAGGGTTACATTTGGAGGCACTGCTGAGACGAATATATTCAGGATAAAATAATGGAAAAATTTACTGGGGAAGATATTAGTGCTTGGTGTCAAAGGAAGAAAAAAGATCCCAAGAGATGTTTAAGTGTGGGAGGAAATTTTTCGGAATTCTCTGATACGGAGATAGTGGAAAGGCTAGCCAGGTTATATGGAATAATTAGGCCAAGGGTTGTAGATAAATGGATGGGAGGATTGGGAAGAGTAATAGCAGTACTGATAGAAACAGAAAATGAGTTGGAGACTGATGTAATACCATTGATAGTGGTAGCTGATGAAAAGACGGGTAGGAGGTGGAATGTGATGTGGCCTAACATATGGGGGGATGGAGAAGAAGCAACTAGTGCACATATATCAGTGCCCTCTCTAGACAACCATAATAGAGATGAGAGGAATAGTGGTGGTGAAGGGGGTGACGCTCAGGATACTGGTACAAATGCCACTGGTGGACAGTTTGAGGTCATAATGGATAGAGTGGTCACTCAGTTAGAAAGGTGGCATTATGAAGGGAGTTATAGGCGGTTACGGATTTTTTCCGGGATTCTACCTGTACCATCAGGAGAGGAGACATATGAGGCCTGGAAAGAAGCGGCGGTACAACAAGTGGAAGAATGGCAATGTCCGGATAAGATAAAGAGACAGAGGGTAGTAGAAAGCTTGAGAGGGCCGGCTATGGGAATTATTCAAGCTGCTAGACGTAGTAATCCTAATGCTACTTTAGAAACATTCTTTGAGGCATTAGATTATGCATATGGCACCCTTGAGGATGTGGGAGACCTCACCTCTAGGTTACACCATACATTCCAGGAACCGACTGAAAAGCTGAGTGCATTTTTGATTAGGTTAGACAAGTTACTATATAAGATAGTGGATAAAGGGGGTATAGTAAGGGAAGATGTGGACAGAAGCAGAATGAAACAGTTACTGCGGGGTGCATTGACCACCGACTCAGTAGCTCAGAAATTAAGATGTTTAGGAATTAAAGAACCTTTTCCTACTTTTAACGAACTGTTAAAAGAAGTCAAACAAGAAGAGGTATTAATAGAAATGAGAGAGAAAACGGTAAAGAAGGTTAAGGTAATACAACCTGTAGTGGAAAGCAATGCATTTGAGGAAAAAATATTAAAGTTGATGGACGAACAAAGTAAGAAAATTGACAAATTCATTGCAGCACAGGCTGTGAATACTCAGCAAATATCCAACGAAAGCAGCCCCGTAAGAGGATTAGGTAGAGGGAGTAACAACTTTAATAGAGGATGCTTTAAATGTGGGAGAACAGGACATCGGGCCTTTGAATGTCATTTGAATAGAAATTGGAATCGGAATACTGACCGTGTTTCAGGAGGTAACCAGAATACGGAAGGTTCAGGGTCGGGAAACGGACGGGGGCGGTCTGTGGGCCCCTCACAGGCCCCCTAGAGGTTAGTCACTGTGCTATGGGGAATTCCTGGAGGAGTGGAAGTCTACCAGAAGGATTGCTGGGACCTGCTCCCCTTTTGAATGCTAATATAAATGGACGCCACTGCAAGATCTTGGTGGATAGTGGATCCCAAGTTTCTATCATATTTGAAAATTGGTACCATGAGAACATTTCTGATGTACCCATCCAGCCCTTAAGCGGACTAGTAATATGGGGTCTAAGTGTTGAAAAGTACCCTTATCTAGGGTATGTACAGGTGACTCTTGAGATTAACAACAGGGTAAGAGAAGAGGAAGGGATGCAGACATCACTTATAGCATTGATATGTCCAGAAGTTCCTGAAGGAAGGGACGAACCACCCGTGATTATAGGGACTAACACCCGGATATACCCTTTACTGGCTGAATGGTACGAAGGAGACGAGGAACTGTCTTCTGTACGGACTTGTTGCATTAAATCCGCTGAGAGTATAATTGTTTTAGAAAATAAGTTTGATGTATGTTTCCAAGGGAGTGACATTTCTTTGGAGGAAAAATCTGCTTTAATTAAGGAGCTGGAATCTAAGAAACAGGTATTCTCTATGGGAGAATGGGATCTGGGGACAGCTAATGGGGTGGAGCACAGTATTAGATTAATGGATGAGACTCCTTTCCGGGAACGATCCCGCAGGATAGCTCCTGCAGACTTTGAAGACGTAAGGCAACACCTTAAAGGACTACTTGAGAATCAAGTTATAATCGAGTCTAGAAGTCCTTACGCTTCCCCCATAGTGATTGCGCGGAAAAAGAGTGGAAAAATACGAATGTGTGTAGACTATCGCACATTGAACCACAGAACTGTTACAGACCAGTATACAGTACCAAGGATAGACGAAGCTTTGGACTGTCTCCAAGGGAGCTCTTGGTTTTCTGTGTTAGATTTAAGGAATGGGTATTACCAAATCCCCATGAAGCCGGAAGACCGTGAAAAAACTGCATTTATATGCCCGCTGGGTTTCTTTGAATTTCTAAACATGCCCCAAGGAGTAAAAGGAGCCCCAGCTACCTTTCAAAGAACAATGGAAAGGACTGTGGGGGATATGAACTATAGGGAAGTCATTGTATATCTAGACGATATAATCGTTTTTGGAGCTACCCTGGAAGAACACAATAAACGACTTCTTAAAGTTTTGGATAGATTGATGGAAGGGGGATTGAAATTATCACTGGAAAAATGTCATCTCTGCCAATCAACGGTCAAATATTTAGGGCACATTGTAAGCAGAAGTGGGGTTTCCACCGACCCAGAAAAAGTGGAGGCCGTTAAGAATTGGCCTAGACCAACAAAGTTAAAAGAACTAAGGTCTTTCCTAGGCTTTTGCGGGTACTACCGCAGGTTTGTCCCAAATTATTCCAGTATAGCTAGGCCTTTAACCGATTTGACAAGAGGATATCCAACGTCAAATAAGAAAAAGAGGCGAGAACGGTCAGGTGAAGGAGGTCCTTTGCATAAAGTCAATGATCCATTTGGAGAAAGATGGACTACCGACTGTGAAATGGCCTTTAATTTGTTAAAACAAAAATTGACTAATGCCCCTGTATTAGCCTATGTAGATCCTGGGTTGTCCTATGTCCTTCATATTGATGCCTCTTTAGAAGGATTGGGGGGTGTTCTGTATCAAAAACATTCCGATGGATTGAAACCTGTTTCATTCATAAGTCGAGGCCTAACTAGTAGTGAAAAACGGTACCCCGCTCACAAATTAGAATTCTTGGCTTTGAAATGGAGTGTAATAGATAAATTTCATGATTATCTATATGGAGTGACATTTGAGGTACAAACAGATAATAATCCTCTGACCTATGTACAAACAACGGCCAAACTGGATGCCACGGGTCACCGATGGTTGGCTGCCCTGGCGCTATATGATTTCACACTTAAATACAGACCAGGTGTGAGCAATATTGACGCCGACTCCCTTTCCAGAATTCCAAATCAGCAGATGGAAAATACAGAAGAAGAATGGATAGAGATACCAGCGGGAGAGATCAAAGGAATGTGTCATAAGATGAGTTTGAAAGTATCAGCTGGAAGTGAAAAAGTTAGCGCTTTGGGAATGAAGTCAACCGCACTGCCGCCATCATATTGTTGGATTAGTCATGTAGAGCTTGAAGATTTGCCTAAACTGAAACGCTATCAAATTCGGAAAGAGCAACAACAGGACCCCTGCATACAACACTTAATTCCTGGTAGTAGAAAATCGGAAATTTCCCATGAATCTCTATTAGAAGTCAGACTGTTGAGGAAACAAAAACGTAATTTGCTTATAAAAGCAGGGATATTATACCGCAACATTAGACAAGTGGATGGGCGAAAGAAGTTTCAGCTAGTGTTACCTAAGAAACACCGTGCTCTAATAATGCACGCATTACACGATAATCATGGCCATTTGGGATTTGAGAAAACATTAAACCTTATAGCAGATAGATTTTACTGGCCGGGTATGGGAAAAGAAATAAAAGAATACTGCCAAAACTGCGGAAACTGTGTATTACGGAAAACGTTACCATCCAGAGTAGCTCCTTTGGTGACATTTAAAAGCAAAGGGCCTATGGATTTGGTCTGTATGGACTATCTCTCCCTTGAAGTAGAAGAAGGAAAGAAGTGTAATATATTAATTGTGACAGACCACTTCACTCGTTATGCCCAGGCATATGTGACGCAAAATCAAAAGGCCACCACTGTAGCAAATACCTTATGGGATAAGTTTTTTATCCATTATGGTTTGCCGAACAGATTACATACTGATCAAGGGAGAGACTTTGAAAGTCGATTAATAAAGGAAATGTGTTTGAGTTGTGGAATTTCCAAATCTAGGACTACTCCATATCACCCTCAGGGTGATCCGCAACCCGAAAGGTTCAACAGAACCTTGTTAGACATGTTAGGGACCCTGAATCCCTTGAACAAGCAGCATTGGAAGAGGCATATTGACCGTTTAATACACGCGTACAATTGTACCCGAAATGAGGCCACTGGATTTTCACCTTACTATTTAATGTTTGGGAGGGAGGCTAAGCTCCCAATTGATGTATGTATGGGAACTAATGCAGGCAATGACCCTTGTGTTTCTCATTTAAAGTATGTAGAAAGACTGAGAAGAGAATTGGGGGAGGCCTATGCTTTAGCTGAGCGAACTGCCAGTAGATTGGGAGAGAGGAACAAGGTTCGCTATGATAGAAGTGTGCGGGATCAGGTTCTGTTTCCTGGGGACCGAGTATTATTAAGACAACTAGGGATTCCGAGGAAATTAAAAATTTCAAATCGATGGAGACAGGACCCCTATATAGTAATAGAAAAGTTTAAAGACTTACCTGTGTATAGAATTCAGCTTGAAAATGGACAAGGTGCAGTTTTAACTCATCATAGGCAGAATCTACTTCCCATAGGTAGAGAAGTACGCCTAGAAGATCCTGAAAGTATAAATAAGATAGTACCATTTAGGAAGGAGACATCAAATAAGCTAACTGACTCATTAAGATCTAACAATGATGGTGGTGATGAGGGAGAAGATGAAGGTCAGGGCTGCTATTATAAGGATCCATATGTTGAAAGTAGGAAAGTGAATGATATAGGAGACATCAGGGGGCTCCCTGAGTCTTTTTCAGAGCTTGACCACACAATTACCTGTGTAGATCCTGTAGAGTATGACAGTGCTGTTCAAGATAAGGAGAGTAGTGGTCCAGGGGAGGGATTTGATCATTATTCTACCTGTAGTGATATAAGCATAGAACAAGAAACTATAACTAGACCAAGAAGAACATGTCAACCCCCATCTATGCTTACTTATGATGAATTAGGAATCCCTAGCATTATACCCAGGATAATACATCCCAATGCTATACTTACCTGGCCCTATTTTGAGAATTATACAAATAGTTATCGAATAAACTAATATTGTGTATATTTGTGGTAATCTAACCCAAATACCTTTGTTTAGATCACCAGGGGGAGAGTGTAACCATATATATAGTGTTAATGATATGTATAAAAAAAATAGAAATAATATATATATGTTGGTGTAATATATCTATATGTGTATGGGGTATGTTGTAAGATGAAGTATGGTGGTATTAGATAAACATGTATATAAAGAGGATTGGGAGGGGGATAACTAAATTAATTTGTTTAAAATAATTAATGTGATATGACAAGAATGAAACAGAGGTCGTATATTGCGATTTTTTAGTCAGCTACTGTGGTGTAATATTTAACATAGAACGAGGCATTGCAAGCTGGTAATAGTCTGCAGGGTAATAGATGGATCACTAGAGTGTCCACGCGCTGCAGGAGTAACAACCTGCCGGGCGGGAACAGCGGGTCCGCGAGCTGAGAGCAAGGCTGACCGCGAGGCTAGGGGAAAGATGGATGTTGATTGGCGGCAGAAGGGGGATCGCGCGGCTCCGGCGGGAAGCGGGAGGCACGAGCCGAAGGTCTGGGAGAATAAATGGAGCTCCCCGCCGGCAGACAGACAGATTGCTGTTCCCCCTGTGAGTGCGCACACCTGATTCTCCTACTCTGCTGACAGCGGCATACTGTCACTGCCGCCGGCGGAGTTCAGGTGATGTAGCCGGAGCAGGGCTGGCGGAGGAAAGCTGAGTGGCAGCGGGGCGAGTGCTACAGATTGTACTCACCGCTGTGATAGTGTTGATGCCTGCGGGATCCAGAAGACCGGATAGCTCAAAGACCTCTGCGCCGCAGAGCGGAGGGGTTGTGGCGCTGGTCCAGGCGAAGAAGTGCTGAGGAAGAGGCTTGCTGCAGCGGTGTCAGCAGGACCTGAGAGGTGGCAAGTACAGAAGAGTCAGAGAGAAGGACTGACGACAGCAGAATCGACAGTCCATAGCAACCAGAGAAGCTATTCTGGTTGGCAGGGGCGGAGTGGAACAAGCATCAGTGTAGCACAGAGGGACCTCAACCTACCAGAGCAGAAAGGAGGAGTCGGGGGAGCGCTTGGCAGCCGTACTACTAAATGAGTGAGTGACAAAAATCTTGCACCTCTCCCACATTTAAACTAAACACAATAACACTAGTGCTATGCATCACTCATGCTACAATTAAAATGCGATTGAGGGCACATTTGCTAATCAGCAATTATTGAGGAGGCAGAGGCAGTGTTTTACTGTGAAAGTGTAGCAAGCTATATCCCAGAAACTTTTAATAATTGCAATATAGCTCCATATGAGACAGCCTAATAGACCAGTAAAGAGGTCATATCTTGGGATGAGACTGTAACTATGCTCAGATAACTTTAAATTCCCTATGGTTCTAAGTAGTAACTTTGAAACAAGAAAGAAGAGACTGTGACCTGTTTTATTGCAGCACCAATTATTACACCCAAGTTTAGATATTTTTAGTATATTTAATGGATATCTCTCTGCACAAGAATTGACAAAGACTTGTAGCATTAGTAAGAATCAATTTGCATGGCATTAATAGCCGAGAAGGAACATTTCATGCCAGAGGATTTAATTCATCTGCCGCTAAATAACTTTGTAATATTACACATAAATTGTGCACCTACAAGGGATAAATACCTGCACAGGAGATATATATATGTATTTATATTTATTTGTATACAAAGTTGGAGAGTTCAAATGTAGTGAAACAAAATATATTCAATGCAAGTAAAACCAGCACGGGTATTATTCGAAGGAAAATTTTATCTAATTCTACAGGAGCAGAGAGGATACATTATTTAAAGTGCATGGAAATAACCACGTCAATCCAAAGGAGCATAGCTATTGAAAGTAAATTATATCCATTCCTTTTAAAGTCTAGTATGGAACTGAATCGTTGAGATTTCTCTTCACTAAGTAGATGAGACATTTATGCTACAATACTTATAGGAGAGCAGTTTTGTCAAAGGGATGCTTTCTACTGAAAAGTGATACATTGAAGGAAAAGATACTTTTGTTTCTTTAACAGAGAGGAAAGGAAACCTCATTGACACTATGTAATACAGTGAGTAGTACAGCTGTGTTTCATGCTAGGTTAGGTGATCCAGACACAACAAGGAAAATAGGGAAGAACTAAAGTAGTCATTACAGGGTAATGCTAAACTGTGGATATTGATTATTATTGTTAATTGCATGTATTTTAAGGGTTTTTTCTTAGTGCACTATCACAGTAAGAGTACCCGGGTCACTCTAACACCTAATGGTGTTGCCTTTAGAAGGTAATTTTTGTACTGCATGCAAGATAAATTGTATAGATTCTAAAGGAGGGATTAGTGGGCAGGATTGTAAATGTGATTTAGGTTACTATATCTGTGAAATGTGTTTGCTTTTAATTCGTTAAACAATTTTGTGATGAATAAATATACTTACCCATACTTATGATATGTAATGTGATTTGAGAATATCCTCTGGAGATCCTGAAGAGAAAAATGCAAACAGAAGAACAGGTATAATATTGTAAGAAAAGTATATATAGATATATTTATAACACAAACTGATTTCCAGTTAATCTTCACTATTAGAGAGAGGCTTACCCAGGCAAGCCCAAATAATTAGCTTGGGTGGAGGCACAGCTATTTGGTAACAATCCTTTAATATACCTAGATAGCTCTCGTTCCAGGTATTAAGGGTAGGGTTACATGTCAATCACCTAGTGGGGTGATTGCCAGTGGGCGGGGCATCACCTCAGAGTGGGTCATGTGACTACTGGAGAGGGGTGGAGAGGTGCTGTGAGTGTAGCTGAGGGAGAGACTGCATATCCCTTGGTGAGAGGACATAGTTTTTTGCTGTGCCGGCCGTCGCCCGCATTAGAGCTGAGTGGTATACATTGCGGCGGCCGGAGGGGGCTTAGTGTGTGTAGCCAGAACAGGGCTTCCTTACTGTAAAGGTGGTGAGAGCAGCATTGAGACTCAGCACTGTTCATAGAACCCGGCATCAGGGCTAGTCAACTCACCCAGCAGTATTGGAAGGGCGCACCTATGACAGGGAGACAGAGAGGGTTCCTCCTATTACCGGCACAGACTCTGACAGCCACAACAAAGAAGCCAGGACCAGCAGCAGAGGCTCCATTCTGTGTGGCTGTAAGTGTAAGGGAGGAGTCGGGGGAGCAGCCTGCAGCAGCATCACTAGATCGTAGAAGTGTGAGTGTATAATCCAGCCATTTATATTACCCCTACACTAAGCACAGCAAGCCATAGGTGACTATGGTACATAGTCAATTTCATATTGGGACTAAGGACTCCAGGGCTAGGCCGCAATAATGGCTATTAAGCAGGAGGACAGTAATGGGTCACAGTAGTCAGAGTGACCTATAATGACAGTTCCATGTATAACTTAATCATAGTGCTAAGGAGAAGGTAGAAAGCACTGGGTATATATATATATAACAGGAGGAGTGGAGTGAAACTTGAACTGTTTAACGCTTCATAAATACAGTTTTAAAGCTCCCCCATATATCAGCATCACATCAGTCAAAGGAGAGCCAGAGACATTGTTCCGCAGCGCTAAATAGAAAGTAACACCCTAAAGCTGCCCCCTAATGTGTGTATTTATGCCCCTGAATTAGCAGAATTAGAGTCAAGGACATTAAAGGTAGCCATACTACAGTGACATTGGATGAATGTTAAAGCCTCTTAGCCACAAAGGATTAGAATATCATCCCGATTCAAGGACTAGCTTGTGGCACTTTAATACAACTGTGTTATATGTATATTCGTGAACCCGTAAGAAGGACTGACACGTAAGAGACTATTAGTTTTAAAGTTAAAGGATTTGAGCTCGCTGTGACTATGATAAGAGAAACCATCTCTTGCAGATATATTTAATATAGACTCATCCTAAGAGACAACAATAATTTGAGGCATACAGGAATCGAAAAGCTATATATGCTCTGAAATATAGAAAGCATCAGCTACTTCAAATGGACACAAGGACGCAGCATAACAAAGGTTTATCATACCAGCTTCTTAGGAGTTTAGTTTAATACTGGACAACTACGGTAACATTTTTACTGAGGAAAGGATACAGATTCCTTGGTAATCAACTGTTGATGTTACTATCTATGAGCTAAATAGGTACTTTCTGTTATCTGCCAAGGAGGAACTATAAGTAACCTTATAGGAGAAAGTAATCGCTACCATAAGTAGACTGAGCCAAACATCTTTCTCTTTAACTGAAGGGAGAACTGATAGTTGATACTAAAACATAGTGTCAGACATTCTGTATTAACTGCTGTTATTTTTAGGAAGTTTATGGGCCCTTATAGTGCACTATCATATTAAGAGTACCCGGGTCACTCTAACACCTAAGGGTGTCTTGAAAAGAAAAAGGATTTGTTGTATTGCATGCAGGTACTGTGTATAGGCCTAACTGACAGGGGTTTAGCATGGATTAATGACTTAAAGGGGAATGTGTAATTGATGAAATGTTAATGTATACTTAATCCATTTGGTACTGGTCATTAAAGTGTTATACTTGCCATGTGTGTCTGGTCCGTCTGGAAGTTGATCTGAAGATCCTGGAAGAAAGAGACAGGTATATTAGATAATATATCTATGATATAAGGGAATCATCCCCTAAGGATAGAGATCAGGCTTACTCAAGCAAGCCTTAACGGTAGTTAAATACTACACATAGCTTGAGTGGAGGCACAACTATTAGGTAACCATCCCTTAATAGAATACATAGACAGCTCTCGTTCAAGGTATTGAGGGTAGGGTTACATTTGGAGGCACCGCGTGAGATAGAAGTTACACTCAGGCCCTGTTACACCGCAAGTGTCAGCTGCCATTAATTATTATTGATAAAGTCCTCACATCCCTAAAAATAAAATACAAATATGGGAAAGAAGCAAAGGAACAGGAAGAAGGTTGGACATAAAGCAATTGCTGTATCAGTTGGGAGAGTTGAAGCCAATAGAGAATGTAAAAGTATGGACAAACAAGAGTACCATAAGGGACCAGGCTTAAAGGAAGAGGTGACATGCAAGTTTGTGTGAACTTTTGTAAATAACCTAGGTGTGAAAAATGAAAAAATATTAGATGTCCCTGTAGAGTTGGAGAAGAGAAAGAAAAAATCAAAGGACAAGAAAGTCAGACTTGATCCCCACCTAAAGGATAGTGAGGGAGGTGTTAGTGACAACCTTGCTCATACTTTGGTCGCTAACATGGATTATGGAATGATAGGAGATAAGAATGTTCTACCACTGAAAGAGAGAGTTCCAGGGGAAGTGAAGATAGATGTAGGTATACAGAAATTAGAAACTGTGCTAAAGCAAATAGCTGAGGATTATAAGAAACATGGACAATTAGTATTAGCTCTGCCAAAAGATCAACAGAAGGACCTGCTTTCCCTGTTTCCAACTTCCATTGAGGAACCAACAAGAAGAGATAGCCCAGTGGATCTACAGACCCCGATAGAGGTGATAAAACATATAGCACTGGACAGGTCTAAACATATTTATCAGTTGTTGGAGGTTCTAGATGAAACCCGATGGAAGCTAAAAGAAGAACAGATGTTTAACACCAAAATTGATGAGAGGAACAAAGAGCTTGAAAGAGAACTTTGGTTTATACAGAGAGAGATGGAAACCATGGCATCTGATGAAAGACAAACCAGAGTGGATCAGGAGCAACAAAAGTTGATAATGTACCAGCAGCAGGAAGACAATATTCATTCTCTGGAATCAAAAATAACTGAGTTGTCTGAATTATTGGAAGTGGGTAAAGAAACTGAAAAGGAGGATCATATTCGTCTGAATGAAATGAAAGAAAGACTGTCTCAGCTAGAATCTGAGAATAAAATACTCAAGGATGCCAACTTTCTAAACAACTGTCCTGAAGACCGTATCCATGAATTTTCTATGCGACCGGATACTAAGGACATAGCATTACAGACTGAGGTAGTGGATGGTATATTGCTGAGACAATCTTCTATGAATAAAGTTGATAGTAAAGGGACACAGTATATGTCTCTTAAAATGACTGGCACAGTAATATGGTTCCATGTGAAGAAAGGCTATGGCTTCATTAAAAGGCATGACACCGGAGAAGACATATTTGTACATTGGACATCCATAACGAAGAATAACCCCCTAAAACTGTTGTACAGTGTAGGAGATGGAGAGAAAGTAGAATTTGAAGTGTTGGAAGGGGAAAAGGGTGTACATGCAGCAAATGTGACTGGCATAGGTGGAGTACCAGTGAAAGGGAGTCGATTTGCTCCAAACCGACGAGGATCATACAGTTATTGTTATCAACCACGAGAAAAAGCGGTTGATGAAGGAAGTGCATATTCAGAACAAAGGCAAGGGAGAGATCCAGCTCCATGTCATCCTTCTACAACCTTACATTACCGACCTCTCTCGAGATTCAATGGTAGAGTAAATCAGTCCCAGGATCAAGAAACTGAAAATTCAGATGCTAAAGACTTGATAACTTTAGAAGCTTCGTCAGAGAAAGAAACTAGTCTCAGTGACAATCGTACTGAGGTACATGATAACTTTACCCTTAGCACAATCTCTTAAATCTTCCATCCGAAGTCCAGTACTAAAAGAAGTCAATAAATCAGGTGTAGAAGAGCAAGGGAAACCAGCACGATCAGAGAACACTATCCCTGGGAGGCATGAAGGCTATGTAGTTCCATCCCTCCCTATTTGGCCAACAGTTAAAATGGTTGAGATGAGGTGGCTTGCTAATGGATGTGAATGAATATATACTATTTTAGCATAGTGAGTAAGGTAGATGGTGCATTGGCACCTAAAGATGTTAAACAGTGACAATGCACCAGGGGGAGAAATGTAACCCTGATTTAGGGTTTAAACAACACTTATACTGAGGTAGTTATAATATGGTTACTAAAATGGAGTATAAGCATATATATTATTCATATAAAAGTTAATGGATGTTGTAATACTGTATGCATGTTTTGAGGTAAATAATACAGTTCACATATATGTAATTGCATGTACATTGATGTAAATGTAGTGGTGAATACAATTAAGGCTTATTTTATGGTTTCACAGTGTATCTAAAGGGTTAATGTCCTTGTGCTCCGAACTGTCAATCACCTAGTGGGGTGATTGCCAGTGGGCGGGGCATCACCTCAGAGTGGGTCATGTGACTACTGGAGAGGGGTGGAGAGGTGCTGTGAGTGTAGCTGAGGGAGAGACTGCATATCCCTTGGTGAGAGGACATAGTTTTTTGCTGTGCCGGCCGTCGCCCGCATTAGAGCTGAGCGGTATACATTGCGGCGGCCGGAGGGGTCTTAGTGTGTGTAGCCAGAACAGGGCTTCCTTACTGTAAAGGTGGTGAGAGCAGCATTGAGACTCAGCACTGTTCATAGAACCCGGCATCAGGGCTAGTCAACTCACCCAGCAGTATTGGAAGGGCGCACCTATGACAGGGAGACAGAGAGGGTTCCTCCTATTACCGGCACAGACTCTGACAGCCACAACAAAGAAGCCAGGACCAGCAGCAGAGGCTCCATTCTGTGTGGCTGTAAGTGTAAGGGAGGAGTCGGGGGAGCAGCCTGCAGCAGCATCACTAGATCGTAGAAGTGTGAGTGTATAATCCAGCCATTTATATTACCCCTACACTAAGCACAGCAAGCCATAGGTGACTATGGTACATAGTCAATTTCATATTGGGACTAAGGACTCCAGGGCTAGGCCGCAATAATGGCTATTAAGCAGGAGGACAGTAATGGGTCACAGTAGTCAGAGTGACCTATAATGACAGTTCCATGTATAACTTAATCCTAGTGCTAAGGAGAAGGTAGAAAGCACTGGGTATATATATATATAACAGGAGGAGTGGAGTGAAACTTGAACTGTTTAACGCTTCATAAATACAGTTTTAAAGCTCCCCCATATATCAGCATCACATCAGTCAAAGGAGAGCCAGAGACATTGTTCCGCAGCGCTAAATAGAAAGTAACACCCTAAAGCTGCCCCCTAATGTGTGTATTTATGCCCCTGAATTAGCAGAATTAGAGTCAAGGACATTAAAGGTAGCCATACTACAGTGACATTGGATGAATGTTAAAGCCTCTTAGCCACAAAGGATTAGAATATCATCCCGATTCAAGGACTAGCTTGTGGCACTTTAATACAACTGTGTTATATGTATATTCGTGAACCCGTAAGAAGGACTGACACGTAAGAGACTATTAGTTTTAAAGTTAAAGGATTTGAGCTCGCTGTGACTATGATAAGAGAAACCATCTCTTGCAGATATATTTAATATAGACTCATCCTAAGAGACAACAATAATTTGAGGCATACAGGAATCGAAAAGCTATATATGCTCTGAAATATAGAAAGCATCAGCTACTTCAAATGGACACAAGGACGCAGCATAACAAAGGTTTATCATACCAGCTTCTTAGGAGTTTAGTTTAATACTGGACAACTACGGTAACATTTTTACTGAGGAAAGGATACAGATTCCTTGGTAATCAACTGTTGATGTAACTATCTATGAGCTAAATAGGTACTTTCTGTTATCTGCCAAGGAGGAACTATAAGTAACCTTATAGGAGAAAGTAATCGCTACCATAAGTAGACTGAGCCAAACATCTTTCTCTTTAACTGAAGGGAGAACTGATAGTTGATACTAAAACATAGTGTCAGACATTCTGTATTAACTGCTGTTATTTTTAGGAAGTTTATGGGCCCTTATAGTGCACTATCATATTAAGAGTACCCGGGTCACTCTAACACCTAAGGGTGTCTTGAAAAGAAAAAGGATTTGTTGTATTGCATGCAGGTACTGTGTATAGGCCTAACTGACAGGGGTTTAGCATGGATTAATGACTTAAAGGGGAATGTGTAATTGATGAAATGTTAATGTATACTTAATCCATTTGGTACTGGTCATTAAAGTGTTATACTTGCCATGTGTGTCTGGTCCGTCTGGAAGTTGATCTGAAGATCCTGGAAGAAAGAGACAGGTATATTAGATAATATATCTATGATATAAGGGAATCATCCCCTAAGGATAGAGATCAGGCTTACTCAAGCAAGCCTTAACGGTAGTTAAATACTACACATAGCTTGAGTGGAGGCACAACTATTAGGTAACCATCCCTTAATAGAATACATAGACAGCTCTCGTTCAAGGTATTGAGGGTAGGGTTACACTCTCATGAGGAAAAAGAGCGGGAATCTCCAGACAAGAGACGGCAGCTTCCCACAAGAGAATTCTCAGGCTGTATCCTTTCCCCACTAGGGCCAGGATGTGTTGAGAATCTTCCCCTTGGGTGTCCTGTTTGCACTAGCTATTCTCAGGGATCCTGCAGATAGCGTGCACATTCTAGTATACTACCCAGACCGGCGATTGTGTCGGCATGGGTTTATAGCACTGTGGCAGCGTGGACAGGTACCTTATCAGCGGAGATTGAGACCCTAGTATGCATATACATATTTTAAGATGCTGTCTTAAGTGATAGATATATAATTATAAAGCATGCCCAAAGGGACATGAGTATATAGACTGGGTCCTAGAGACAAAAGCTATGTCGATTTCTGCTTGACGTGTCCTGTAGAATATACATTGGACAGATGATGCCGACGAAGCATATGGAAGGCTGAGGATTGTGTGGAGAAAGGTTCTCGGGCCTGGTCTCCACAGTTATAGCTGGTAATTCTGATATTTTGCCTTATATTCCTGCACAGCCTAGGAAAGCACGACATTATTAAATGCAGCTTTTCGAATAAAGAAACAAGAAAGTCTGAGGTGCGTCCTTTCTTGTCAGAGCCGGGGGCAGAGGAAAGAAGCTGTACAACACAGCTAGTCCCCAGGAACAGAAGTCCTCCCCGGCCTCTATAAAAATCCACCGCATGTCGCTGGGGCTCCACAGGCGGAGCTAGGCCCGGTGGGGACACGCCTTCGTAAGTTCAGCCACAAGTGGGTTCACTCCCTGTTAGATCCCTGGGCAATAGAAATTGTATCGCAGGGATACAGGCTGGACTGTGAGAAGATGCCCCCTCACCGAGGACCCGGCGGGCTTCCCCCCAAGAGAGGAAGCCAGTGTTAACTGCAATTCGTAAATTGTATCTTCAACAGGTGGTGGTCAAGGTTCCCCTCCTTCAACAAGAGGGTGTTATTATTCGACCATGTTATAATCCCGAAACCAGACGGTTCGGTTAGACCCATATTGAATTAAAATCCCTGAACATATACATGAAAAGGTTCAGGTTCAAGATGGAATCTCTAAGAGCGGTCATTGCATGCCTGAAATGAATCGGGACATAAGGGATGCATACCTTCGTGTCCCCATTTATCCACCTCATCAGGCGTACTTCAGAATTGCGGTATGGGATTGTCATTACCAATTTCACCAAGGTAATGGCGGATATGATGGTGCTCCTGCGGAAGCAAGGTGTCACTATTATCACATACTTGGATGATCTCCTCATAAAAGCGAGATCAAGAGAGCAGTTGCTGGACAGCGTATCACCTTCTCTGGAAGTGAAACGGCAACACGACTGGATTCTATATATTCCAAAGTCGCAGTTGGTTCCTACAGCTCATCTGCCTCGCCTAGGCATGATCCTAGACACAGACCAGAAGAGGGTTTATCTCCTGATAGAGAGAGCTCAGGAGCTCATGACACTGGTCAGGAATCCATTGAAAACCAAAACAGGTGTCAGTGCATCACTGCACTCGAGTCCTAAAAAGGATGATGGCATCATACGAGGCCATCCCCTTCGGCTGGTTCCATGCAAGGACAATGGAACTTACTGGACAAGTGGTCCGGATCACATCTTCAGATGCATCGGTTAATCACCCTATCCCCCAGGGCCAGGGTGTCTCTCCTGTGGTGGCTGCGGAGTGCTCGAGGGCCGCAGATTCGGCATTCAGGACTGGGTCCTGGTGACCACGGATGCAAGCCTCCGAGGGTGGGGGGCAGTTACACAGGGAAGAAAATTCCAAGGTTTGTGGTCAAGCCAACAGACTTACCTTCACATCAATATCCTGGAACTAAGGGCCATATACAACGCCCTAAGTCAAGCGGAGTTCCTGCTTCGCGACCAACTGGTTCTGATCCAGTCAGACCGCAGGGGCTCATGTAAACCGCCAGGGCTGCACAAGGAGCAGGGTGGCGAGGGTAGAAGCCACCAGAATTCTTCGCTGGGCGGAGAATCAAGTAAGCGCACTTTCAGCAGTGTTCATTCCGGGAGTGGACACGACCTCCACCCGGGAAAGTGGTGACTTCATCAGGAAGTCTTCACGCAGTTTTGCAAATTGATTGAAACTGCCTCAGGTGGACTACATTGCGTCCCACCTCAATAAAAAGATAAAAAAGGTTTTACGCTAGGTCAAGGGACTCTCAGGCGATAGCTGTGGTCGCACTAGTAACACCGTGGGTGTTCCAGTCGGTCTATATATTCCCTCCTCTTCCTCTCAGACCCAAGGGCTGAGAATTGTAATAAACGGAGAAGTGTGAACAATATTCTATGCTCCAGATTTGTCAAGAAGGACTCGGTACCCAGAACTGCAAGAAATGCTCTAAGAGGACCCATGGCCTCTGCCTCTCAGTCAGGACATGTTGCAACAGGGACCCTATCTGATCCAAGACTTACCGCTGCTGCGTTTGACGGCATGGCGGTTGAACGCCGGATCCTAGCGGAAAAGGGCATTCCGGATGCAGTTATTCCTACGCTGATAAAGGCTAGGAAAGACGTGACAGCAAGACTTTTTCACTGTATATGGCGAAAATAGGTTGCTTGGTGTGTGGCCGGGAAGGCCCTACAGAGGAATTCCAGGGGGGTCGATTCCTGCACTTCCTACAGTCAGGAGTGACTATGGGCCTTAAATTAGGATCCATAAAGGCCAAGATTTCGGCCCTATCCCTTTTTCTCTCAAAAAGAACTGGCTTCACTGCCTGAAGTTCGGACGTTGTTATAGGGTTGCTGCATATTCAGCCCCTTTTGTGCCTCCAGTGGCACCTTGGGATCTTAACGTGTGTTGGATTCCTAAAATCCCACTGGTTTGAGCCACTTAAGACCGTGGAGCTAAAATATCTCACGTGGAAAGTGATCATGCTTTTGGCCTTAGCTTGGACTAGGCGTGTGTCAGAATTGGTGGCTTT
This sequence comes from Pseudophryne corroboree, assembly GCF_028390025.1. Lineage (NCBI taxonomy): Eukaryota > Metazoa > Chordata > Amphibia > Anura > Myobatrachidae > Pseudophryne > Pseudophryne corroboree. Next base: position 268,802,869 of record NC_086451.1, on the reverse strand, counting down.
GTCATGTAAAAGCCCATATCTGATCTTCCATATGGAAAGGGCAGAATGGAGGACTCGTCCCCAATTTCTCCATAAGGTGGTATCATCGTTTCATTTGAACCAACCTATTGTGGTGCCTGCGGCTACTAGGGACTTGGAGGATTCCAAGTTGCTGGACGTAGTCCGGGCCCTGAAACTTTATGTTTCCAGGACGGCTAGAGTCAGAAAAACTGACTCGCTATTTATCCTGCATGCACCCAACAAGCTGGGTGCTCCTGCTTCAAAGCAGACTATTGCTCGCTGGATCTGTAGCACCATTCAGCTTGCACATTCTGCGGCTGGACTGCCGCATCCTAAATCAGTAAAAGCCCATTCCACGAGGAAGGTGGGCTCTTCTTGGGCGGCTGCCCGAGGGGTCTCGGCTTTACAACTTTGCCGAGCTGCTACTTGGTCGGGTTCAAACACTTTTGCAAAATTCTACAAGTTTGATACCCTGGCTGAGGAGGACCTTGAGTTTGCTCATTCGGTGCTGCAGAGTCATCCGCACTCTCCCGCCCATTTGGGAGCTATGGTATAATCCCCATGGTCCTTACGGAGTACCCAGCATCCACTAGGACGTCAGAGAAAATAAGAATTTACTCACCGGTAATTCTATTTCTCGTAGTCCGTAGTGGATGCTGGGAGCCCGTCCCAAGTGCGGACTCTCTGCAATACATGTATATAGTTATTGCTTAACTAAAGGGTTATTGTATGAGCCATCTGTTGAGAAAGGCTCAGTTATTGTTCATACTGTTAACTGGGTATAGTTATCACGAGTTGTACAGTGTGATTGGTGTGGCTGGTATGAGTCTTACCCTGGATTCCAAATCCTTTCCTAGTAATGTCAGCTCTTCCGGGCACAGTTTCCCTAACTGAGGTCTGGAGGAGGGGCATAAAGGGAGGAGCCAGTGCACACCAGATATAGTACCTAATCTTTCTTTTAAGAGTGCCCAGTCTCCTGCGGAGCCCGTCTATACCCCATGGTCCTTACGGAGTACCCAGCATCCACTACGGACTATGAGAAATAGAATTACCGGTGAGTAAATTCTTATTATTAATAATATATAGGTACCTATAGTACTCTAGTGGGGTGTCACACATCCTTCACCCGTCTATGCAAAAAAAGAAAATTTCTATAGCAGAGGGTGTTATTCTCTAGTAATCACAGCAATGGCAGAACTTGTAAGTGGTGGGCCCAAGTGCCAAAAATAGCTTTGGGCCCATCTCATCTGCTCCACAGGGAGAGGCATAGGGTGATGGGTAGTGGCGGGGAGGCAGTTGATACCAGGGAGAGGCAGGGGGTGATAGGAGTAGGCAGTGGATGACATAGAGAGGCAGATGGAGACTGTGGAGGCAGAAGGTAGGTGGGAGAGGCAGTCAATGACATTGCATGGCAGGGGGAAGTGATGGGTGGCTCGGGAGTCAAAGGATGACAGGGAGAGGCTTTGGCCTGCATGGAGAGGCAAGTGGGGTGGCAAGCAGAAGCAGTGGGTAACGGAGGAGGCAAAGGGTTACAGGGAGAGATAATGTGTACAGGGAGATGCAGGAGGTTGCTAGAGAAGCAGCGGGTGGCTGGGGAGACAGAGGGTGACAGGGAGAGGCAGAAGGTGACAAAGAGAGACAGCATGTGACAGGGAAGGCAATGGGTGCCAAGGAGAGGCAATGGGTGACTGACTGGAGACGCTGAGGGTGACAGGGTGAGGCAGTGGGTGTTTGTACTAGGAAGTTGGTGACAGCAAAAGGAATAGAATGACAGAGATTCCCCCAACTCACACACACACCACTTGCCCTGCAACAGTAAATTCACCAGAGCTATATTAAACACATGGGGATAGTGTTAAACATATAGAAAAAGAGAGCAGGTGCACCATACAGCCACTGGAATTATAATATTAAATTGGACAATATTCTGAGCCTGCCCACCATTTGTCAAGGTAAGCCTCATCGGACAGATTAGTATTAAGTCTCAGCTAGGTAGCACATCCAATTATATTATTTTTATTATTATTATTATTATTATTATTATTATTATCCTTTATTTATATAATAAGAGATCCAAAAGGGATCCATAGTGCCTAATTACAGAGTACATAAACAAAATAATCAAAACAGGAAAATAGTGACTTACAGTTGAAGACAATATAGGACAACTACAGGGTAAATAAACATAAATACAGCAGCAGATGACACTGACATAAGTATCAGGTTGGCAGAAAACCGTGGGATTTTTTTGACGTGGAAGATGGTTTAAGTAAGCGAAGGATAAGCACAAGAGGGTTGAGAACCGTGCTTGTGAGAGCTTACATTCTAAAGCGGAGGGGCACACAAACAGGGGTGACACAGATGGGGTAGACCATGAGTGAGAAACAGAGGGCTAGGATGAGATTAGGCTAGGTTTGGTGAAGAAGTGGGTCTTCAGAGAGGTGAGGTGGAGAGTCTGAAGGGGGGAGGTAGAGATTTCCAGAGAAATGGAGCAGCACGTGAAAAATCTTGAAAGTAGGAGTGGGATGAAGTAATCAGTAGGCAGGAGAGGTGGCGTGCATTAGCAGAGCAAAGAGGATGGGTGGGAGTGTAGAGGGAGATAAGGTCAAAGATGTAAATGGGAGAGGAGTGGGTGAGGGCTTTGAATGGGATTCTGAAAGGAAAGGGAAGCCAATGAAGGGCTAGTAGGAAAGGAGAGGGGAGGTGGATGTTGTGCATTTGGTGAGGAAGATGAGCTGGGCTGCAGCACTGAGAATAGATTGGAGTGGAGAGAGGCATTTGTCAGGGATGTCAATTAGCAGATTACAGTATTCAAGTTTGGAAATTATCAGTGAGTGGATAATGGTCTCTCGGTCAGAAAGGGTCTAATCCTGGAAATATTTTAGAGATGAAAAAGACAGGTTTGTAAGAGGTGCTGATTGTGTGGTTTGAAGGAGAGGGAGGAGTCAAGGTTTACTCCAAGACAGCACACTTGGGGTCTAGAAGTGATAGTAGTGCCATCAATATATAATGAAACTGTGGGAAGTGAGGTTGTGCGGGAGGTTGGGAAGATGATGAGCTCAGTCTTAGACATGCTAAGCTTAAGCAAGCACTAGGACATCCAAGAAGATATAGCCGAGAGACAGTAGTTATAATTAGCTAGGGTGTGCAGTCCAGGTCCTCTTTCCCCAATATACAGTATTTGAGTGTAAAGTATACATAAAAATTAAATGGCATACAGTAATACATGTGTAACAAACATTTTCTCTCTTACAGCCTCCCAATATTAATATTTTTTTACCTTACACCTTCACTTATGTTAATGTAATGATTTTTTTTTCCCAACCAGTTTTTTTTCCTACCAAGGGCTGCTGCTGCACAGGCAATTTGCTTACAGTGCTTCTCCTACCCATGCATAGACATTTGGCTCTGTGAACGGTCACGAGATTGTGACATGACCATGTCAGATCCCAGGTGCCAGAGCCGGCCTTAGCTATAGGCAGGCTAGGCATTTGCCTAGGGCATTCAAGCATGTCTAGGGGCATCCAAGCATGTCCCTGCAGCATCTCATGCTGAGAGGGACAGTCCGCAAACTAACTGTTACTTTCCAAATGTATTCAATCAGTACTTGTATACACTGCTGTTTACATTTGTCAAAAAAAATGCACACTGTGCCTTAAACTTCCTCTGACATGCTTGAATGCCCCTGACTTGTGAGACCTCAGACAGACAGCAGAAGCCCAGTAAATGCAATTCCTGGACCTGTGACATTTTTACTGACTATATAAGGTTATTACTAGATGGCTTCTTATGATAACACGTGTATTTTTGAAGACTGCTTCACAGAAACCTGACATCACCTATACTGCTTGTGCACATGGGGGAGGGGGACCCTGCTATCCTGTGTGTGTCCCTTATCCCTGTGCAAACCCCAGGTGTCTGCAGGGACATAACATGGGCAGTGTTCTCCCCACACTTTATTTCCTAGTCAGTCCATACCGTAAAATTCCCCTGCCATCTAGCACTGTAACGTGGTCAGTAAGTTGCGTTGTGCTATTTCTATATGAAACATCAGTGCAGCGTGACTTTTGGACACATCAGACTGGAGGGCAGAGCATTTAGCTCCCACAGTATAAAGTAAAGTGCATGCAGTTAACGAGAGTAACAGACACCAGCAAACACACTGAATAGTGAAGAGAATGGACAGTTTCTACATGTTTGATACTGATCTTTTTGTATAACCAGTAAGTGTGTCAGTATCTGTGGCAGTATATGTGTATTATGGGCATTACTAATGTGGGGCATATGTGTAAGGTGCATTACTGTGTGGCATTATGTGTATTATGGGCATTACTAATGTGGGGCATATGTGTAAGGTTCCTTTACTGTGTGGAATTATATGTATTATGGTCATTACTGTGTGGCATTGTGCAGAGTTGAACTGGCCCACAGGGTAACCCCCCGGTGGGCCCCACTACCTGAGCGTTGCAGGTACAGATGCAGAACTAGCGGCGGAGCTAGGGGGCACCAGACAAAATTTTGCCTAGGGCATCAAATTGGCTAGGGCCGGCTCTGCCAGGTGCCCTCAAACATCCGGTTAAAGAATAAAGCCAGAGGTGTGCCAGAACATAAGCAGGAGAAAAGAGAGGCTTTCCCCTCCGGCTAGATACAGCAGCATCACTACAAAGTCTGGGGGGAGTAGCTGTGGTAGAGATGGGCCATTCATGTCACTCAGCAGAAATGAGTATCACTAAATCTGGGGGGAAGAGTGAGGAGAGCAGTCCGACTCCTGCTTTGGCTGAGACCTAATCTGACCTGTAACTTCTGGCAGAAGCTTCACTGCGATACAGTACAGATTGGGACACTGTCAAGGGGTGCAGTGTGGCAGCAACATACAGTGAGTCAGTGTGACTCATCGTAATGCCGGTGTTTGTGTGCACCTCGACTCACTGGCTGCACCACCACTAGCTCCGCCACTGGATCCCAGGTGTTCACCAGACAATAGCTGCTAAGGTGGACACATAATTTGAAAGAGAGGACTCCCCTCTTTCATATGTATGTGACCCCACATTTACAGAAGTAACTATGGGCATGAGAAGGCATTTAGCTCCAACCCCCAATATATTTGGAAAAGCTACAGTATGCTTTCTGTAGTGCAGGCTAACATCCAGTGATAACTAGAGATGTACGCTGGATGATTTTAGCTGGATTTGGATTTGGCTCTTATTCATTGTCTGGTTTTGGATTTGACAAATAGCTATCACTGGTTTTGGATTTATATTTGGATTTTTTTTTTTAAACCACATAATGTGGGTGTTTTTTGTTCCTAGAGTATCAGTAACCTTAATACCATTCATTTCCAGTCAATTTTGACCACCTCACAGGTCACAATATTCTTTTCATCAATAGGGCTGGATGTAATGATGCCCAAGTTGGCCAGAGCTGCAGGTTCCTGGCAGAACCCAGACTTTTTTAAAAAGCAATAATCATGTACACGGAAAAACCATGCCTTGTAAATGATTACTGTTTTAAAAAAATCCAAGTTCTGACTGGAACCTGCACCTGCAGCCAACACAGGCATCATTACATCTGGCCCATAATGGCCAAAGGCTGCAGTGAGATGGCTGGTTACTAAGCTACAGAGCAGTGGCACAAACACATGGCAGTTTATAGCACATCTATGAAATATTGCCACAGAGTACTAGGGTACAGTGCAAAGCACAGAACAGCACAAACAATAGATCTATGTATATTTTTAACTTGCAGCTCAGTTCAAACTGCATGGAGTCTCAGGGATTCTAACAAAGGGCACCATGGCAAAGTGCACCAAACAGTACAAACAATAGATCTACATATATATTTAATTTTTCTGTTTTTGAACCTGCAGCTTGGTTCAAACTGCATGGATCACAGGATTTATAGATAAGTGTAAACAAATCACACTAGGGTAAAGCGTACCAAACAGTACAAATCCCCCCCCCCGCAAACAAAAAAAATATATATATATATTTATATATATTATATCTGTTTTTTCATTTGCAGCCTGGTTCAAACTGCATGGATCACAGGGCTTATAGATGAATGTGAACAAAGTGCAACTATGGTAAAGTGCACCAAACAGTACAAACTATATATATATATATATATATATATATATATATATATACATACAATGGGAATAGTTGGCACTCAGAAACACATGAATACAGACCGGGGTGCCCTCCTTGGATGAATGCACAATATGGGTGTCTGCAGTATCAGAAGCCACAGTCCACTAACCCCCTCTCCACAGAAACAGGCGGCACTCCACGGATTTGATGTGAAATAGAGATTTATGAAACAAACAGCATGACGAATCCAATGTTTCAACACCGCGGCGGGTGTTTTTGTCATGGACACATGTGTCCTTGACAAAAACACCCGCCGCGGTGTTGAAACGGATTCGTCATGCTGTTTGTTTCATAAATCTCTATTTCACATCAAATCCGTGGAGTGACGCCTGTTTCTGTGGAGAGGGGGTCAGTGGACTGTGGCTTCTGATACTGCAGACACCCATATTGTATGTATATATATATATATATATATATATATATATATATACTGTTTTATTTTTATATTTTTAACTTGCAGCTTGGATCAAACTGTGTGGATCACAGGGCCTATAGATAAATGTAAACAAATCACACTAGGGTAAAGCACCATCAAACAGTACAATTTACAGCAAAGTACAGAACAGCATACAGCAGAGTGAAGTGTGACCCTATATACAAGCACCATAGAGCACAGCCACTTGTGGACACAGCACAGCTAATACAGCAGAGTATAGCACAGCAAATGGCAGTATGCAGTGTGCCCCCTATACACAGTCACTATAGAGCACAGCCACAGCCACTTGTGGACATTGCACAGCTAATACAGCAGTATAGTATAGCAAAAGGCTGCATGCAGAGTGCCCCATGTACACAGTAACTATAGAGCACAGCACAGCTATTACAGCAAAGTAAAGTGCAGCAAATGCAGCGTGCTTTAATGTGAAATGGCACGGAGTCCCGGCTGCAGCGCCTTACATAAATCCAAGTCCCGTGAGAATCCATTGGGAGGATGATGTTTGTACTCAATGTGGGATCCAAGTCTGGCGAGCTCGGATGGACTTGAATCATCGATGTTTGGAGCTGACCAGATTCCTTGGAATCCGCACAGCTCATCTCTAGTGAGAACATTTGATCACCATACAATAAAAAGTAGGAAACAAATCATTTGAAATAGGGATCCCGCCTCTTTTAAATGTGCTCCTGATTATATACTATAGATGCCAGGTTTGTGGGAGATCTTCCCGCATCCCCGTACTTAATGATTTTTCTGCAGTGTAGGGGTTAATGCCTGGTGATCACACTAATCACTAGTCATTAATTTCTAAAGGTAACAGAATTTGAAAAAGTAGTCTCCCCTCTTTCAAAAAATGGTGTCCCCATCTTTTATCTTATATGATGGGAGAGATAGAGGGACATGGCGTCTCCCTTACTCTCACTACATCTTTGTTCAAGTACTGCTTGTCTATCCCCATCTGCACAGTAATTTGAATTGGGAGTATTATTGTATGGCCACGACCCTTCCTTTTGAGACCACACTCTTTTTAGGTCATGGGAGGGAGGCCGCAAAATTATAGTTTACAGGGGGTCACTGGACACCCTAGTACCGGTCCTGCATGTAGGTTTGCGGGGTAAATGCTATGTCTGGTTTTGCATTACACAAATGCTTTACATTAAATTTTTATTTTATTTGAGAATGGGCACGCCCTGATCAAATCTAAACCTCTCTGCACATTTTACATGATTTTACCAAGGTACAAAGAGCCTGATTCACATTTGTAAGGAATCTAAATGCATCTGCGAAATTCGAGCGTGGCCTTTGGGTACACAGATCGAATCACATTGTGACTGCAAGATTGCAGCATTCAAACACAATTGCCATTATATATATGGTTTACCTGTGATCAAGCCATCTATGTATTGTTGTCAATGCCAATCTGGACTAACTGCCATATCTAAGGGTTGGGGTAATTTGTATTATCTGCCTTGGTTATTTATTTGAATTTATAACAAAGAATTGAAAAACCCAACACATTGCCTTCCTTCAAACATATACTCTCCAGGGTAAATAAAAAAAATAAGAATTTACTTGTAAAATCAGAATATCAGACATTCTTGCCCTGTACAGTAAGTCAGTAAAATACTGTCTAGGATTCTGTTGTACTACGAAATGTCATTTGTATCACTTATGGTTTGAAACAAATTATAAACAATGTATCCAAATAATGATATAATGTTTGTGAACATGGTAATGGTTTGCAGGCTGCTTTTATGAAAATTACTGACGCCTTAAACTATTAGATACGCAGTGATACTGTTGACATTTGAAAAAAAGTATATGCCTATTGGGTAAGACAAAAGAGGGGCTTCGTTATACCTAGGAATCGCCCTGAATTATTTTTAGTGCAGTTTAATTAATATCCTTGAGATTGGGTCTGCTAACACATACAATTTCAGCATAGCTAATAAACAAACTAATTATTTTAAAATTAATTAACTGAAATTATCATTGTTTGACTGTATTTAATTTTTATTAATACCATTAAACACACTGCCATTATTATGTTTGCAAGATGAATTCTTGCTTTATGTTGGACTCCAATAAACTAATATTTTCTTATTTTAATGAATACCTTAAGAAAGCTAATATTTCAAGCTTTTTTAAACTATCTATTTGTCAAATACTGTGCACACAAACTTATGCACACATTATAATTTATCTTTAAGCATTCACTGACAAAAGAGTCTTCTGTGCTCTATGGTTTCTCAAAAACTGGTGTGTACGGTAGCCTTTTCCTGCAAGGTCACAAGGTGCGCTAGTATTTACATCTTAGAATGTCTATGGGGGGGTTGGCGCATTTTTCTACTGTTTGCACTGGAAGCCAAATTGTCTACAAACAGCCCTGAATGGGGGCACACACCACTGTTTTTAAGAATGGTACTGGTTGCTGCACCCCAAATACAGCAGCTTCTCAGTCATGCTGCAGCTAAGGGGGGGCCTGCAGGAAAGATTAATAAACTATGTATTCTCTATCTCTGAGCTTTCTTCTTGTGTTTTTCTACTCTTTATCTACAGTAGCTTAGAACTATTAATAGGAAATGCCAATAATTTCTCAAATGAGATACAGGATGTAGTTATGTGACCAGTGGTCACAGTACCTCCCCCTACATCCCGCCCCCTCACAATCCTGATGGTCTGCATGCTGACCAACAGGGACTATTCCCATTTGTGGGTGTCCACCAAGCCCGCAGTGTGGCGAGCGCAGCTAGTCCACAAGGGGCTTGTTGCACTCGCCCCCACTGGCATTACGCTGCCAGAGTACCGGCGTCGGTATGCTGACCGGCGGTCACGCATACCACACCCTGAGATATGCATATAATACATTACCTTATATTCCATTTTCTTTGCAGATTTTATGTTTCTGACAATTCCTGGGAGACCGTGCTCACTACAAAAGAATGCACCAATCTCTTGTGGCAGACAGAGCAGTGACCTCCTCTTCTAGAAGTACATTCACAAAAATCCTTCAACTGTATCATAAGCAAAAACTGTAGATGCAGAATAGAAGTTGCTTTATTCTTGTTTCGATAGGAAGTGTCTGCACCAGAAATAGCATGATGACATATAAAAATAAGGTATTCAATTTCAGCAAAAAGGAAAGCATGATTATAATTTACAATATAACATTCAGCACAATGGATAGCAGACTATAATGTAATGCTGTTAGCATTAAGACGTGCACAGAGGAGCCAGATGGTGATATGCCAGCATCTCACTGTTCCCAATGTCACCAGTGGAAAGGACATGTATTAGCTGCAGATTTAAAAAAATACTAATGGTCAGCATATGCACAAAGTTTACTTATTAGCTGTGTTGTTCACTGTAGACATCTGCTTTTGTGAGTGAGCACATGTGTGCATACAGTATGCGCATGTCTGGCAGTATAAAGAACAGGTGTCAGATTACGAGTGGAGGAAGAGAGAGAAAGAAAGAAAGAAAGAAAGAAAGAAAGAAAGAAAGAAAGAAAGAAAGAAAGAAAGAAAGAAAGAAAGAAAGAAAGAAAGAAAGAGTTAGAGAGGAGGACAGAAAGAGATGGAGTATGAGGGTAAGAGAGATCGGACAGTCATGTTTGTAAGTAAAGCAATGAAGCAAGCAACTGGGCAAAACCATGTTGCACTGCAGGTGGGGCAGATGTAATATGTGCAGAGAGATTTCGATTTGGGCGGGGTGTGTTCAAACTGAAATCTGATTTGCAGGGTAAACATAAAGCTGTCCAGTATTTGTGGGCTACATGCAGAAGCAGCCAGTATTTACCCTGCACAGAAAAATATAATCCAAATCTAAATGTCTCTACACATATTACATCAGCACCACCTGCAGTGCAACATGGGTTTGGCCAGTTACTTGCTTTTTTGCTTTACTTACAAACATGAATCAGGCCCAGTGATAGAAGAGAGACAGAAAAACAGCAATGTCAAACAAAACAGCTGGCATCCCGATAAGTGCTGGTTCCACTAGTACAGTACATACAGCAGAATGTGGAATATCCATCGAATTTATGAGTGGCAAAGTTATACAATTAGATTACAGCTATTGCCTTCTTAAAACAAATGGCATTGACAAACCTTCTATACTGAAAACCCTCACAAGCAGGGCCTTCCATACTGTTTGTTTCACATCTGCACCTCCTTCACATCAACCTTGCCTGTTCTTGTTCTCTTTTTATATGTAGTTACATAGTTACATAGTTAGTGAGGTTAAAAAGAGGCAAAATGCCCATCGGGTTCAACCTGTATTCTGTGTTAAGCTGTTCATATTATAATGCACCTGCTGAAGTAATGGTTTAGTACCAATTGACAACTATGATTGTTACCACTCCCAGATATTGAAGTCACTATATTAAAAGTAGTGATGTGCATCGGACATTTTTCGGGTTTTGTGTTGTGGTTTTGGATTCGGTTCCGCGGCCGTGTTTTGGATTTGGACGCGTTTTGGCAAAACCTCACCGAAAATTTTTTGTCGGATTCGGGTCTGTTTTGGATTCGGGTGTTTTTTTTAAAAAAAACCTAAAAAACAGCTTAAATCATAGAATTTGGGGGTCATTTTGATCCCATAGTATTATTAACCTCAATAACCATAATTCCACTCATTTCCAGTCTATTCTGAACACCTCACACCTCACAATATTATTTTTAGTCCTAAAATTTGCACCGAGGTCGCTGGATGGCTAAGCTAAGCGACACAAGTGGCCGACACAAACACCTGGCCCATCTAGGAGTGGCACTGCAGTGTCAGGCAGGATGGCACTTCAAAAAAATTGTCCCCAAACAGCTCATGATGCAAAGAAAAAAAGAGGCGCACCAAGGTCGCTGTGTGACTAAGCTAAGCGACAGAAGTGGCTGACACAAACACCTGGCCCATCTAGGAGTGGCACTGCAGTGTCAGGCAGGATGGCACTCCAAAAAAATTGTCCCCAAACAGCACATGATGCAAAGAAAAAAAGAGGCGCACCAAGGTCGCTGTGTGACTAAGCTAAGCGACACAAGTGGCCGACACAAACACCTGGCCCATCTAGGAGTGGCACTGCAGTGTCAGGCAGGATGGCACTTCAAAAAAATTGTCCCCAAACAGCTCATGATGCAAAGAAAAAAAGAGGCGCACCAAGGTCGCTGTGTGACTAAGCTAAGCGACACAAGTGGCCGACTCAAACAACTGGCCCATCTAGGAGTGGCACTGCAGTGTCAGGCAGGATGGCACTTCTAAAAAATTGTCCCCAAACAGCTCATGATGCAAAGAAAAAAAGAGGCGCACCAAGGTCGCTGTGTGACTAAGCTAAGCGACACAAGTGGCCGACACAAACACCTGGCCCACCTAGGAGTGGCACTGCAGTGTCAGGCATGATGGCACTTCTAAAAAATTGTCCCCAAACAGCACATGATGCAAAGAAAAAAAGAGGCGCACCAAGGTCGCTGTGTGACTAAGCTAAGCGACACAAGTGGCCGACACAAACACCTGGCCCATCTAGGAGTGGCACTGCAGTGTCAGGCAGGATGGCACTTCAAAAAAATTGTTCCCAAACAGCACATGATGCAAAGAAAAAAAGAGGCGCACCAAGGTCGCTGTGTGACTAAGCTAAGCCACACAAGTGGCCGACACAAACACCTGGCCCATCTAGGAGTGGCACTGCAGTTTCAGGCAGGATGGCACTTCAAAAAAATTGTCCCCAAACAGCTCATGATGCAAAGAAAAAAAGAGGCGCACCAAGGTCGCTGTGTGACTAAGCTAGTATACTTGACGACACAGAGGTAGGTAGAGCAGTGGCCTTCCGTACCGTACTGCTATATATACTGGTGGTCACTGTGTCAGCAAACTGCAAAACTAAAATGCACCACAGGTATAGAATGTAGATGGATAGTATACTTAATGACGACACAGAGGTAGGTACAGCAGTGGCCTTCTGTACCGTACTGCTATATATAGTATACTAGTGGTCACTGTGTCAGCAAACTGCAAAACTAAAATGCACCACAGGTATAGAATGTAGATGGATAGTATACTTAATGACGACACAGAGGTAGGTACAGCAGTGGCCTTCCGTACCGTACTGCTATATATGCTGGTGGTCACTGTGTCAGCAAACTGCAAAACTAAAATGCACCACAGGTATAGAATGTAGATGGATAGTATACTTAATGACGACACAGAGGTAGGTACAGCAGTGGCCTTCCGTACCGTACTGCTATATATAGTATACTGGTGGTCACTGTGTCAGCAAACTGCAAAACTAAAATGCACCACAGGTATAGAATGTAGATGGATAGTATACTTAATGACGACACAGAGGTAGGTACAGCAGTGGCCTTCCGTACCGTACTGCTATATATAGTATACTGGTGGTCACTGTGTCAGCAAACTGCAAAACTAAAATGCACCACAGGTATAGAATGTAGATGGATAGTATACTTAATAACGACACAGAGGTAGGTACAGCAGTGGCCTTCCATACCGTACTGCTATATATACTGGTGGTCACTGTGTCAGCAAACTGCAAAACTAAAATGCACCACAGGTATAGAATGTAGATGGATAGTATACTTAATGACGACACAGAGGTAGGTATAGCAGTGGCCTACTGTACCGTACTGCTATATATTATATACTGGTGGTCACTGGTCAGCAAAACTCTGCACTTTACTCCTGCTATATAATACAGCTGCTCCCCAGTCCCCACAATTAAGCAGTGTGAGCACAGATATATGCAGCACACTGAGCACAGATATGGAGCGTTTTTTTCAGGCAGAGAACGGATAAAACTGGTGGACACTGATCAGCAAAACTCTGCACTGTACTCCTCCTATATTATACAGCTGCTCCCCAGTCCTCCCCACAATTAAGCAATAATGCACAATCAAGTTCAACAATAACGGAGAGGACGCCAGCCACGTCCTCTCCCTAACATTTCCAATGCACAAGTGAAAATTGCGGCGACGCGAGGGTAAACATAAAGCTTACATATTTAACCTAGTAAGCCTTCCCTCGTACTCCAATGTCTCTAACCCTTTTATCAATTTGGTAGCTCGCCTTTGAACTCTTTCTAGTTCACCAATATCTTTTTTATAATATGGTGCCCAAAACTGAACACAATGTGTTCTCTTTTATATGATTTGGAACTCTATTCAATGCTGAAGCATTTTGTGGTGCCTTATAAACAATGATAAGCACTGTCTCAAAAAAGGAAAATATTTTGATTTAATCAAACTTTATTTAAGGTACATGTGAAGACTATAACTGGCTTAGGGCCTTTTTCAGCAACAGTCGGTAATGCTAAGCGATCACATTTACCCAACTTTCAGGTAATGCGCACACACAGAGCCTGTTCTGCATGGGCATGGGCTGGGGATGTGATCAGATCGCAGTGAAGCGAACACCTCTGACTGATTGACAGGCAGAGGCATTTGCTGCACCATCAGGGGCAGCGTTGTGGTGTTGCGGTAGCATGTCAATGGAAATGCGGGTGGTTCCAGGCATTTTCCTGGAGGCTGAGTGACATCACACACGGCCGCTGCAAGGAAAAACATGGTGGCAGTGTGCTTGCTTTTGCAGCCAGGCTGCTCAGGCAGGATGCTATCCTTACTTTGCCAGGTCTGAAATGTGATCGCCCTGTGCCCTGAGCTGGGCGGCCCCCAGCATGCAATCGTATGCAGTTGCAGTTTTACTAAATTAGCAAAACTGCAACCGAAGCTGAATAAGGTATGTACAGGTATGTACAGTATGTATAATGAAGGAGTATTGTTTTTCACCTTTTGTATGTTACAATTATGTGCATGGTGATTGGAAAAAAAAATTGTTTAAAAGCATTAAGATTTAGAAATGGCCTCTAAATACTATGACCAGCCTGTGAAACAGCACTGGGTACAGCCATATAAAAAGCACTTCCAGCTTTTTCTTTTGAGTCTAAATGATTGCTGCACCTGACATGCAGGTCATGGACCTCTATCTGGGTTCCTAAATAGGCCAGGGAGCACGTCCTTTTTGGAGCCGCAGCTGCCTGACACATATAAGAGACACCAGCAAGAGGAAACGCCAGCTGCCACCAAGTCATCGCTGCGGGTGCTGTTGGATTTTTACCCATCTCGGACCCCAGCAGCCTGGGAAACCAGCGTTGCCGGACCTGGTAAGTGAGCTTGGTAGTCTGTACTTTGGCTCTCTACTCCCCTGTTGCTCCCCACCCCTGCATGCAGGGTCTGTTGCCTCCGAGCGATATGCCACTGAGTGCAGACTAGTTTTTTGTAGCCTGGTATTTCAAACTACTTTTTTCTACCTCAATACTTCTATATCACACATCTACATACAACAATGGTGGTCATTCCGAGTTGATCGCTCACTAGCAGTTTTTAGCAGCCATGCAAACGCTATGCCGCTGCCCACTGGGAGTGTATTTTAGCTTAGCAGAAGTGCAAACGAAGGGATCACAGAGCGGCTACAAAAAAATGTTGTGCAGTTTCAGCGCTTGCGATCACTTCAGACTGTCCAGTTCCTGTTTTGACGTCACAAACACGCCCTGCGGTTGCCCAGCCATGCCTGTGTTTTTGCTGGCATGCCTGCGTTTTTCCGAACCCTCCCTGAAAACGGTCAGTTGACACCCAGAAACGCCCTCTTCAATCACTCTGCGGCCAGCAGTGCGACTGAAAAGTTTCGCTAGTGCCTGTGTGAAACTACATCGTTCATTGTAATAGTACGTCACGCATGCGCAGTGCGCCGCGTACGCATGCACAGAAGTGCCGATTTTTTGCCTCATCGCTGCACAGCGAACGAATGCAGCTAGCGATCAACTCGGAATGACCACCAATATCCTAAGTATATTGTTACATACATTTTTGTTAATAGATAAATATAGATTTATCTATAGAGATATTAGAACAGCATAATAATACAAAAACAAAATAGGGTAAATTGCATAAGTGTTTTCTAAATAATAAATATGATAACAATTATAATGGTTACACCACAGCTTGGAAATCATACTACAAACCAGTGACCATAATATTGGTTACTAGCTTTAATTATACATGCAGCAGCATTCATTATGGATTTGGGCAGCAGCCGCCAGCACTTCATTGATTAGTAGTGGAATATTTATCAAACCCATTGCTAAGATAAATAAGCAGCCTCCTAATTGCTACGCTTGTTGAAAAAATATTCAAAATTTACTACACAGCCAGACAGACAAATACCCTATGCTGAATACATTGGCCCTTTCATTTATCTACAAAGATTGCTGGGCATAGAAAGGCTTCTAAGGCCCCAGATAGTCACTGTCATGTTGATTTGGAATATCTCTCTGAAGGACAAGAAAACCACCTCAGTTATTAAGTAAGTTGTGATGGAGCAGTAGTATGAATCGCCGCATCATATTATATTTAAGTGTGACCGAAAATGTTTTATATTTATGTTTATTCACAAATCGACACACATCTCTACATTATACAAACTGATAATGTTCAGCCTGTATTGCCTTTAACCACTTGCCTGGCATGTACAGATCAGATGCAACCATACCAGGCTCGGAGACCTGTCAGATATGCCTACTGTGTGGTTGCTAGAAGAGAATTTTCCAGCAGCTGCAGCTCACAGGAAGACCTCCTGATCCCAGAGTCTGCTTTCCTAGTATCTGTCATGTTGTCAATCACTGCTGTTCGTGCAGCCTGGAGGCACCCCCACCACACTGCTGCAAAGTAATAAAAAGCAGTCCAAGTCTTCCCTGTGGACACCTGAAGCGCTTCAGAGAGGAGCAGCCACTGGGGAAAAAAACATCAATGTTTGTACCAATGTTTAGTAAAAAAAAAGTGTTTTTCGTTTTTTGGATGTTTCTTGAAT
Organism: Pseudophryne corroboree; assembly: GCF_028390025.1. Classification (NCBI taxonomy): domain Eukaryota; kingdom Metazoa; phylum Chordata; class Amphibia; order Anura; family Myobatrachidae; genus Pseudophryne; species Pseudophryne corroboree. The sequence goes on along the minus strand of NC_086451.1, from coordinate 268,786,423 downwards.
AAAATTTTGTTGGATATGTTTTAAATAACTGTTCTTAACTTAATACATGATAAAAAAAAATCACAATGAAATTTTTTTTTAGCCAGTTAAGCGGTTAAAAAGAAACTACTTTTAAATCCCGTTACAAAATTCAAACTGCTGTAGAAAATCAGCAATTTGTAAAAGTGCTATGATGATTGGACTTTTGTAGATGATCAATTCCATTCATCTCTGTTAAGATTACAGTGCACTTTTAAGAAGATGCTGAGAAATTGCATTGTGTATTTGAGGACACAATACTTATGTGATTTTACATGAAACAAGTAAATTAGTCCACTTTTTGTGTATGCATTTAGATGCAGTTTGACATGTGCAGAGGAAGCAAAGTCATCACACTGAGAAGAGGTTAGGAAATGGTTATTTATTTATTTAACATTTTATGCTTTTACATCAGGGACAAAGGTGACCTGCAAAGTTAAGTAGGAAATCTTATTTACCATCTCATACAGTACAAATCATTATATAGCTCCAGGGGCGGATCCAGAAGAAAATGATAGGGGGGGGGGGGGGCACCATGGAAGGGGCAAGTACATTTGCGTGCGGCTTCAGTGCATGTGAGGTGGCGCTTCTTATACAATGCCCACAGTTGTAGCGCTCATTATGCAATGTCCACTGTACTGGTAGTGCCCCTTATATAGACCCCATAGTAGTGGTGCCCCTTTTGCAATGCCCATATTGCCCCCAGTAGTAATGTTGCCTGTAGTAATGCCCCTGCAGTTATGGCCCCAGTAGTTTACCCCCCCCCCCTTTAGTTTATCCTCCCAGTGGTAATGCCCCCAGTAGTTTAGCCACCAGTAGTAATGCCCCCCTGTAGTTTGCCCCATTGTAGTTTAGCCCCTGTAGTTATGCCCCCCTTGTAGTTTAGCCTTCAGCAGTAATGCCCCCAGTAGTTTGGCCCCTGTAGTTATGCCCCCAGTAGTTTGGCCCCCCTGTAGTTTAGCCCCCAAGTAGTAATGCCCCTGTAGTTACGCCGCCAGTAGTTAGCACCTTTGTAGTTGGCCCCCAGTAATAGTCCCCCAGTAGTTTTCCCCCAGTAGATGCCACCCAGTAATAATGTCCGCCCGCAGTTTGCCCCCAGTAGATGCCCCCCAGTAATAATGTCCCCCAGTAGTTTGCCCCCAGTAGATGCCCCCAGTAATAATGTCCCCCAGCAGTTTGCCCCAGTAGATGCCCCCCAGTAATAATGTCCCCCAGCAGATTGCCCCCAGTAGATGCCCCCAGTAATAATGTCCTCCAGTAGTTTGCCCCCAGTAGTAATGCCCCCTAGGAGTTTTCCCCCAATAAATGACCCCCCAGTAGTAATGCCTACAGTAGATGCCCCCCAGTAATAATTCCCCCAGTAGATGGCCCCCAGTAAAAATGTCCCCCAGTAGCTGCCCCCAATAGATGACCCCCCAGTAGTAATACCCCCAGTAGATGCCCCCCAGTAATAATGCCCCCAGTAGCTGCCCCCAATAGATGACCACCCAGTAATAATGCCCCCTACGAGTTTGCCCCAATAGATGACCCCCCCAGTAGTGATGCCCCCAGTAGATGGCCCCCAGTAAAAATGTCCCCCAGTAGCTGCCCCCAATAGATGACCCCTCAGTAGTGATGCCCCCAGTAGATGCCCCCATTTATAATGCCCCCAGTAGTTTGCCCCCAGTAGTAATGCCCCCCCAAGTAGTAATGCCCCTTGTTGATGCCCCTTGTTGATGCCCCCCAGTAGTAATGTCCCCTCAGTAGTAATGTCCCCCGGTAGTTTGTCCCCAGTAGATGCCCCCGCTGCATTAAGGAAGAAGAAAAACATACTTACCGAGCCCCGTTCCCGCTTCCAGGCCGCTGCATTCCTCCTCCCTGGGCGTCCGCTCCTCAGTCAGCACTATGAGAGAGACGTCATGACTGACGTCTCTCCCATAGCGCATGCCGCACAGTGACAGCGCCGGACGCCAGAGCTCAGTACTGAGCTCCTGCCTCCGGCTGCCGCTGTGCAGGGAGGCGGGCGTCCGCTGGTAACACAATCTCAGTGGGTGCCCGTCATCTCCCTGTGCGGCCGTCGCCGGGGAGGGACAGGGGACAGAAGGCCACAAATGACAGGGGGGGCACGGGCCCGAGTGACCCCCCATGGATCCACCACTGTATAGCTCTAACTTTTAACAGCCTTGGGAATTAAAAAGCTATTAACTTTCTTTAAATATGCCTAACACTGTCTAGTAGCAAATCACTGCAGAAAAAGAGAATGAATACACTTTCCTGAATAAGACCTGGGGGTTTATTTACTAAAGTCACGATTTTTTCCAAGTTTTTTTTTTTTTCTAAGTGTCATCTCGGGAATTTACTAAGCACAAATATCGGCAGTGTTTGGGCTATTTGTAATGGTTTTCACGACAGAGGGCAGAAATATGAATGAATAGACCAGCGGTCAAACGCGGCAGTTTGTTCATACAACACGGGAATTTACTATTCATTCGTATTTTGGTGTTTGTCCCTGAATGTTCAATTGCTGTTGCTTTTTTTTGCTAATCGTAAAAAAAATCAGCAAAAAAATAGACCTGCTTTTTCCTGGCATGTTTGGATAGTCATGCACAGATCAGTGAGATCCGTGCATGATTATCTGTGGGAAAGGGTCTGTTTAGGTTAAAAATGTAAAAAAAAATTGTGTGGGGTCCCCCTCCTAAGCATAACCTGCCTCGGGCTCTTTGTGCCGGTCCTGGTTGTAAAAATACGGGGGGGAAATTGCGTAGGGTCCCCCCATATTTATACAAACAGCACCGGGCTCTGCGTCCGGTCCTGGTTCCAAGAATACGGGGGACAAAAGATGTAGGGGTCCCCCGTATTATTAAAACCAGCACTGGGCTCCACTAGCCAGAGAGATAATCCCATAGCCGGGGGACACTTTTATATTGGTCCCTGCGGCCGTGGCATTACACCCCCAACTAGTCACCCCTGGCTGGGGTACCCTGGAGGAGTGGGGACCCCCCTCCAGCCACCCAAGGGCAAGGGATGAAGCCCAAAGCTGTCCCCCCCCCCCCATCCCTGGGCGGTGGATGGGGGGCTGACAGCCTTTGTGTAAAAATAAGAATATTGGTTTTTGTTGAAGAACTACAAGTACCAGCAAGCCTCCCCGCAAGCTGGTACTTGGAGAATCACAAGTACCAGCATGTGGAGAAATAACGGGCCCGCTGGTACCTGTAGTTCTACAACAACAAAATACCCAAAAAAAAACACAAAACACACACCGTGACAGTAAAGCTTTATTTTACATACATGCACACTTACACATTCACATACTTACTAGAGATGAGCGCCGGAAATTTTTCGGGTTTTGTGTTTTGGTTTTGGGTTCGGTTCCGCGGCCGTGTTTTGGGTTCGACCGCGTTTTGGCAAAGCCTCACCGAATTTTTTTTGTCGGATTCGGGTGTGTTTTGGATTCGGGTGTTTTTTTCAAAAAACCCTAAAAAACAGCTTAAATCATAGAATTTGGGGCTCATTTTGATCCCAAAGTATTATTAACCTCAAAAACCATAATTTACACTCATTTTCAGTCTATTCTGAATACCTCACACCTCACAATATTATTTTTAGTCCTAAAATTTGCACCGAGGTCGCTGTGTGAGTAAGATAAGCGACCCTAGTGGCCGACACAAACACCGGGCCCATCTAGGAGTGGCACTGCAGTGTCACGCAGGATGTCCCTTCCAAAAAACCCTCCCCAAACAGCACATGACGCAAAGAAAAAAAGAGGCGCAATGAGGTAGCTGACTGTGTGAGTAAGATAAGCGACCCTAGTGGCCGACACAAACACCGGGCCCATCTAGGAGTGGCACTGCAGTGTCACGCAGGATGTCCCTTCCAAAAAACCCTCCCCAAACAGCACATGACGCAAAGAAAAAAAGAGGCGCAATGAGGTAGCTGACTGTGTGAGTAAGATAAGCGACCGACACAAACACCGGGCCCATCTAGGAGTGGCACTGCAGTGTCACGCAGGATGGCCCTTCCAAAAAACCCTCCCCAAACAGCACATGACGCAAAGAAAAAAAGAGGCGCAATGAGGTAGCTGACTGTGTGAGTAAGATAAGCGACCCTAGTGGCCGACACAAACACCGGGCCCATCTAGGAGTGGCACTGCAGTGTCACGCAGGATGGCCCTTCCAAAAAACCCTCCCCAAACAGCACATGACGCAAAGAAAAAGAAAAGAAAAAAGAGGTGCAAGATGGAATTGTCCTTGGGCCCTCCCACCCACCCTTATGTTGTATAAACAGGACATGCACACTTTAACCAACCCATCATTTCAGTGACAGGGTCTGCCACACGACTGTGACTGATATGACGGGTTGGTTTGGACCCCCCCCCAAAAAAGAAGCAATTAATCTCTCCTTGCACAAACTGGCTCTACAGAGGCAAGATGTCCACCTCATCATCATCCTCCGATATATCACCGTGTACATCCCCCTCCTCACAGATTATCAATTCGTCCCCACTGGAATCCACCATCTCAGCTCCCTGTGTACTTTGTGGAGGCAATTGCTGCTGGTCAATGTCTCCGCGGAGGAATTGATTATAATTCATTTTAATGAACATCATCTTCTCCACATTTTCTGGATGTAACCTCGTACGCCGATTGCTGACAAGGTGAGCGGCGGCACTAAACACTCTTTCGGAGTACACACTTGTGGGAGGGCAACTTAGGTAGAATAAAGCCAGTTTGTGCAAGGGCCTCCAAATTGCCTCTTTTTCCTGCCAGTATAAGTACGGACTGTGTGACGTGCCTACTTGGATGCGGTCACTCATATAATCCTCCACCATTCTTTCAATGTTGAGAGAATCATATGCAGTGACAGTAGACGACATGTCCGTAATCGTTGTCAGGTCCTTCAGTCCGGACCAGATGTCAGCATCAGCAGTCGCTCCAGACTGCCCTGCATCACCGCCAGCGGGTGGGCTCGGAATTCTGAGCCTTTTCCTCGCACCCCCAGTTGCGGGAGAATGTGAAGGAGGAGATGTTGACAGGTCGCGTTCCGCTTGACTTGACAATTTTCTCACCAGCAGGTCTTTCAACCCCAGCAGACTTGTGTCTGCCGGAAAGAGAGATCCAAGGTAGGTTTTAAATCTAGGATCGAGCACGGTGGCCAAAATGTAGTGCTCTGATTTCAACAGATTGACCACCCGTGAATCCTTGTTAAGCGAATTAAGGGCTCCATCCACAAGTCCCACATGCCTAGCGGAATCGCTCCGTGTTAGCTCCTCCTTCAATGTCTCCAGCTTCTTCTGCAAAAGCCTGATGAGGGGAATGACCTGACTCAGGCTGGCAGTGTCTGAACTGACTTCACGTGTGGCAAGTTCAAAGGGCATCAGAACCTTGCACAACGTTGAAATCATTCTCCACTGCACTTGAGACAGGTGCATTCCACCTTCTATATCGTGCTCAATTGTATAGGCTTGAATGGCCTTTTGCTGCTCCTCCAACCTCTGAAGCATATAGAGGGTTGAATTCCACCTCGTTACCACTTCTTGCTTCAGATGATGGCAGGGCAGGTTCAGTAGTTTTTGGTGGTGCTCCAGTCTTCTGTATGTGGTGCCTGTACGCTGAAAGTGTCCCGCAATTCTTCTGGCCACCGACAGCATCTCTTGCACGCCCCTGTCGTTTTTTTAAAAATTCTGCACCACCAAATTCAAGGTATGTGCAAAACATGGGACGTGCTGGAATTTGCCCATATTTAATGCACACACAATATTGCTGGCGTTGTCCGATGCCACAAATCCACAGGAGAGTCCAATTGGGGTAAGCCATTCTGCGATGATCTTCCTCAGTTGCCGTAAGAGGTTTTTATCTGTGTGCGTATTCTGGAAAGCGGTGATACAAAGCGTAGCCTGCCTAGGAAAGAGTTGGCGTTTGCGAGATGCTGCTACTGGTGCCGCTGCTGCTGTTCTTGCGGCGGGAGTCCATACATCTACCCAGTGGGCTGTCACAGTCATATAGTCCTGACCCTGCCCTGCTCCACTTGTCCACATGTCCGTGGTTAAGTGGACATTGGGTACAACTGCATTTTTTAGGACACTGGTGAGTCTTTTTCTGACGTCCGTGTACATTCTCGGTATCGCCTGCCTACAGAAGTGGAACCTAGATGGTATTTGGTAACGGGGGCACACTGCCTCAATAAATTGTCTAGTTCCCTGTGAACTAACGGCGGATACCGGACGCACGTCTAACACCAACATAGTTGTCAAGGCCTCAGTTATCCGCTTTGCAGCAGGATGACTGCTGTGATATTTCATCTTCCTCGCAAAGGACTGTTGGACAGTCAATTGCTTACTGGAAGTAGTACAAGTGGGCTTACGACTTCCCCTCTGGGATGACCATCGACTCCCAGCAGCAACAACAGCAGCGCCAGCAGCAGTAGGCGTTACACGCAAGGATGCATCGGAGGAATCCCAGGCAGGAGAGGACTCGTCAGAATTGCCAGTGACATGGCCTGCAGGACTATTGGCATTCCTGGGGAAGGAGGAAATTGACACTGAGGGAGTTGGTGGGGTGGTTTGCGTGAGCTTGGTTACAAGAGGAAGGGATTTACTGGTCAGTGGACTGCTTCCGCTGTCGCCCAAAGTTTTTGAACTTGTCACTGACTTATTATGAATGCGCTGCAGGTGACGTATAAGGGAGGATGTTCCGAGGTGGTTAACGTCCTTACCCCTACTTATTACAGCTTGACAAAGGGAACACACGGCTTGACAAATGTTGTCCGCTTTTCTGGTGAAATACTTCCACACCGAAGAGCTGATTTTTTTGGTATTTTCACCAGGCATGTCAACGGCCATATTCCTCCCACGGACAACAGGTGTCTCCCCGGGTGCCTGACTTAAACAAACCACCTCACCATCAGAATCCTCCTGGTCAATTTCCTCCCCAGCGCCAGCAACACCCATATCCTCCTCATCCTGGTGTACTTCAACACTGACATCTTCAATCTGACTATCAGGAACTGGACTGCGGGTGCTCCTTCCAGCACTTGCAGGGGGCGTGCAAATGGTGGAAGGCGCATGCTCTTCACGTCCAGTGTTGGGAAGGTCAGGCATCGCAACCGACACAATTGGACTCTCCTTGTGGATTTGGGATTTCGAAGAACGCACAGTTCTTTGCGGTGCTTTTGCCAGCTTGAGTCTTTTCAGTTTTCTAGCGAGAGGCTGAGTGCTTCCATCCTCATGTGAAGCTGAATTACTAGCCATGAACATAGGCCAGGGCCTCAGCCGTTCCTTGCCACTCCGTGTGGTAAATGGCATATTGGCAAGTTTACGCTTCTCCTCCGACAATTTTATTTTAGGTTTTGGAGTCCTTTTTTTACTGATATTTGGTGTTTTGGATTTGACATGCTCTGTACTATGACATTGGGCATCGGCCTTGGCAGACGACGTTGCTGGCATTTCATCGTCTCGGCCATGACTAGTGGCAGCAGCTTCAGCACGAGGTGGAAGTGGATCTTGATCTTTCCCTAATTTTGGAACCTCAACATTTTTGTTCTCCATATTTTAATAGGCACAACTAAAAGGCACCTCAGGTAAACAATGGAGATGGATGGATACTAGTATACAATTATGGATGGACTGCCGAGTGCCGACACAGAGGTAGCTACAGCCGTGGACTATTGTACTGTACTGTGTCTGCTGCTAATATAGACTGGATGATAATGAGATGTAGTATGTATGTATAAAGAAGAAAGAAAAAAAAAACACGGGTAGGTGGTATACAATTATGGATGGACTGCCGAGTGCCGACACAGAGGTAGCTACAGCCGTGGACTACCGTACTGTGTCTGCTGCTAATATAGACTGGTTGATAATGAGATGTAGTATGCATAAAGAAGAAAGAAAAAAAAAACCACGGGTAGGTGGTATACAATTATGGACGGACTGCCGAGTGCCGACACAGAGGTAGCTACAGCCGTGGACTACCGTACTGTGTCTGCTGCTAATATAGACTGGTTGATAATGAGATGTAGTATGTATAAAGAAGAAAGAAAAAAAAACACGGGTAGGTGGTATACAATTATGGACGGACTGCCGAGTGCCGACACAGAGGTAGCTACAGCCGTGGACTACCGTACTGTACTGTGTCTGCTGCTAATATAGACTGGATGATAATGAGATGTAGTATGTATAAAGAAGAAAGAAAAAAAAAACACGGGTAGGTGGTATACAATTATGGACGGACTGCCGAGTGCCGACACAGAGGTAGCTACAGCCGTGGACTACCGTACTGTACTGTGTCTGCTGCTAATATAGACTGGTTGATAAAGAGATGTAGTATGTATGTATAAAGAAGAAAGAAAAAAAAACCACGGGTAGGTGGTATACAATTATGGATGGACTGCCGAGTGCCGACACAGAGGTAGCTACAGCCGTGGACTACTGTACTGTGTCTGCTGCTAATATAGACTGGTTGATAAAGAGATGTAGTATGTATGTATAAAGAAGAAAGAAAAAAAAACCACGGGTAGGTGGTATACAATTATGGACGGACTGCCGAGTGCCGACACAGAGGTAGCTACAGCCGTGGACTACCATACTGTACTGTGTCTGCTGCTAATATAGACTGGTTGATAAAGAGATGTAGTATGTATGTATAAAGAAGAAAGAAAAAAAAACCACGGGTAGGTGGTATACAATTATGGATGGACTGCCGAGTGCCGACACAGAGGTAGCTACAGCCGTGGACTACTGTACTGTGTCTGCTGCTAATATAGACTGGTTGATAAAGAGATGTAGTATGTATGTATAAAGAAGAAAGAAAAAAAAACCACGGGTAGGTGGTATACAATTATGGACGGACTGCCGAGTGCCGACACAGAGGTAGCTACAGCCGTGGACTACCGTACTGTACTGTGTCTGCTGCTAATATAGACTGGTTGATAAAGAGATGTAGTATGTATGTATAAAGAAGAAAGAAAAAAAAACCACGGGTAGGTGGTATACAATTATGGATGGACTGCCGAGTGCCGACACAGAGGTAGCTACAGCCGTGGACTACTGTACTGTGTCTGCTGCTAATATAGACTGGTTGATAAAGAGATGTAGTATGTATGTATAAAGAAGAAAGAAAAAAAAACCACGGGTAGGTGGTATACAATTATGGATGGACTGCCGAGTGCCGACACAGAGGTAGCTACAGCCGTGAACTACCGTACTGTGTCTGATGCGACTGGATGATAAATAATGATATAAAAAATATATATATATCACTACTGCAGCCGGACAGGTATATATTATATAATGACGGACCTGCTGGACACTGTCTGTCAGCAGAATGAGTTTTTTATAGAATAAAAAAAAAAACACCACACAAGTCACACGACGAGTGTTTAACTTTTTCAGGCAATCACAATATAGTATACTACTAACTATACTGGTGGTCAGTGTGGTCAGGTCACTGGTCAGTCACACTGGCAGTGGCACTCCTGCAGCAAAAGTGTGCACTGTTTAATTTTAATAATATGTACTCCTGGCTCCTGCTATAACCTATAACTGGCACTGCTCCCCAGTCTCCCCCACAATTATAAGCTGTGTGAGCACAGTCAGATATATACATAGATGATGCAGCACACTGGGCTGAGCAGTGCACACAGATATGGTATGTGACTGAGTCACTGTGTATCGTTTTTTTCAGGCAGAGAACGGATTATATTAAATAAAACTGCACTGTCTGGTGGTCACTGTGGTCAGTCACTACTAAACTCTGCACTCTCTACAGTACTCCTAAGCTCCAGTAAATCAAGTGTCTCTGTCTCAAATCAATCTCACTCTCTCTCTTCTAATCTAAATGGAGAGGACGCCAGCCACGTCCTCTCCCTATCAATCTCAATGCACGTGTTAAAATTAGAGATGAGCGCCGGAAATTTTTCGGGTTTTGTGTTTTGGTTCTGGGTTCGGTTCCGCGGCTGTGTTTTGGGTTCGACCGCGTTTTGGCAAAACCTCACCGAATTTTTTTTGTCGGATTCGGGTGTGTTTTGGATTCGGGTGTTTTTTTCAAAAAACCCTAAAAAACAGCTTAAATCATAGAATTTGGGGGTCATTTTGATCCCAAAGTATTATTAACCTCAAAAACCATAATTTACACTCATTTTCAGTCTATTCTGAATACCTCACACCTCACAATATTATTTTTAGTCCTAAAATTTGCACCGAGGTCGCTGTGTGAGTAAGATAAGCGACCCTAGTGGCCGACACAAACACCGGGCCCATCTAGGAGTGGCACTGCAGTGTCACGCAGGATGTCCCTTCCAAAAAACCCTCCCCAAACAGCTCATGACGCAAAGAAAAAAAGAGGCGCAATGAGGTAGCTGACTGTGTGAGTAAGATAAGCGACCCTAGTGGCCGACACAAACACCGGGCCCATCTAGGAGTGGCACTGCAGTGTCACGCAGGATGTCCCTTCCAAAAAACCCTCCCCAAACAGCACATGACGCAAAGAAAAAAAGAGGCGCAATGAGGTAGCTGACTGTGTGAGTAAGATAAGCGACCCTAGTGGCCGACACAAACACCGGGCCCATCTAGGAGTGGCACTGCAGTGTCACGCAGGATGTCCCTTCCAAAAAACCCTCCCCAAACAGCACATGACGCAAAGAAAAAAAGAGGCGCAATGAGGTAGCTGACTGTGTGAGTAAGATAAGCGACCCTAGTGGCCGACACAAACACCGGGCCCATCTAGGAGTGGCACTGCAGTGTCACGCAGGATGGCCCTTCCAAAAAACCCTCCCCAAACAGCACATGACGCAAAGAAAAAAAGAGGCGCAATGAGGTAGCTGACTGTGTGAGTAAGATAAGCGACCCTAGTGGCCGACACAAACACCGGGCCCATCTAGGAGTGGCACTGCAGTGTCACGCAGGATGGCCCTTCCAAAAAACCCTCCCCAAACAGCACATGATGCAAAGAAAAAGAAAAGAAAAAAGAGGTGCAAGATGGAATTGTCCTTGGGCCCTCCCACCCACCCTTATGTTGTATAAACAGGACATGCACACTTTAACCAACCCATCATTTCAGTGACAGGGTCTGCCACACGACTGTGACTGATATGACGGGTTGGTTTGGACCCCCCCCAAAAAAGAAGCAATTAATCTCTCCTTGCACAAACTGGCTCTACAGAGGCAAGATGTCCACCTCATCATCATCCTCCGATATATCACCGTGTACATCCCCCTCCTCACAGATTATCAATTCGTCCCCACTGGAATCCACCATCTCAGCTCCCTGTGTACTTTGTGGAGGCAATTGCTGCTGGTCAATGTCTCCGCGGAGGAATTGATTATAATTCATTTTAATGAACATCATCTTCTCCACATTTTCTGGATGTAACCTCGTACGCCGATTGCTGACAAGGTGAGCGGCGGCACTAAACACTCTTTCGGAGTACACACTTGTGGGAGGGCAACTTAGGTAGAATAAAGCCAGTTTGTGCAAGGGCCTCCAAATTGCCTCTTTTTCCTGCCAGTATAAGTACGGACTGTGTGACGTGCCTACTTGGATGCGGTCACTCATATAATCCTCCACCATTCTTTCAATGTTGAGAGAATCATATGCAGTGACAGTAGACGACATGTCCGTTATCGTTGTCAGGTCCTTCAGTCCGGACCAGATGTCAGCATCAGCAGTCGCTCCAGACTGCCCTGCATCACCGCCAGCGGGTGGGCTCGGAATTCTGAGCCTTTTCCTCGCACCCCCAGTTGCGGGAGAATGTGAAGGAGGAGATGTTGACAGGTCGCGTTCCGCTTGACTTGACAATTTTCTCACCAGCAGGTCTTTCAACCCCAGCAGACTTGTGTCTGCCGGAAAGAGAGATCCAAGGTAGGTTTTAAATCTAGGATCGAGCACGGTGGCCAAAATGTAGTGCTCTGATTTCAACAGATTGACCACCCGTGAATCCTTGTTAAGCGAATTAAGGGCTCCATCCACAAGTCCCACATGCCTAGCGGAATCGCTCCGTGTTAGCTCCTCCTTCAATGTCTCCAGCTTCTTCTGCAAAAGCCTGATGAGGGGAATGACCTGACTCAGGCTGGCAGTGTCTGAACTGACTTCACGTGTGGCAAGTTCAAAGGGCATCAGAACCTTGCACAACGTTGAAATCATTCTCCACTGCACTTGAGACAGGTGCATTCCACCTCCTATATCGTGCTCAATTGTATAGGCTTGAATGGCCTTTTGCTGCTCCTCCAACCTCTGAAGCATATAGAGGGTTGAATTCCACCTCGTTACCACTTCTTGCTTCAGATGATGGCAGGGCAGGTTCAGTAGTTTATGGTGGTGCTCCAGTCTTCTGTACGTGGTGCCTGTACGCCGAAAGTGTCCCGCAATTCTTCTGGCCTCCGACAGCATCTCTTGCACGCCCCTGTCGTTTTTTAAAAAATTCTGCACCACCAAATTCAAGGTATGTGTTATGATTCCTGTACTCCAGACCGGAGGAGATCTTATGGCAGGGATCTGAGTACAGGAAAATAAGCTGGTTGTGGGAGCTGGATAGCCTAGTAACCCCTGGCGCCCTAACTCCGTTGTCTCGCCCGTGTTATCAGAAATCCCCTGCGAGACTATGGTTGCTTGAGCCCATGGCAGCCGCGTTCGAAGGGCGGATTATGTCTGCCCAACCCCGATGCCCCCGCAGGTCTTAATGGGAGACAAGGGGAAGTCCGAGACAGGGTGATAACAAGGGGCCCTCTGACTAAGCAACCAGGCCAGGGGTTACAAGCTAACTAACTAAATCAAAAGGTATGTGCGGACTAGCCGCCAGGAAAAAGGACAACCAAGGATCCACTGATCCGACACTCCTATCCGGCATCGCCGGACACCAGAGTGGATCTGTGGAAGCGGAATCCTCCGCAAAGCTCCAGAACACAATTAAACAAAAATAATAAACAGAAGCGGACAAGCCGCAACACACGGCTGCGCCGCGACTCACGAACACCACCAGATGTTAAAGGTGCTCGGTCAGACTCCAGGAACAGATGGTAACTTCCGAGTACAGGATCTCTGAGGACAGGAACAACCGAAAAGACCGGGACTGGGAACTCTCTGCAGCAGACACAGGCAAACAGGAAGCTATCACCGGCGTCTGTAAGAAGTCCTGAGGGTGCCTTTATTCAGGCACCCTCCAATCAGGATCCAGACAGGACAATCAAATAGAAATGCCGTGCAGCTTGCATGCTGCACGGCCAGCACATAATCAGGGTAATGAGAATAGACCCAGCAACGGGGAACGCGGCTGAACGTGGCGTCCCCGTTGCTAAGGTCAGAGCGGCTCCGTGCGCCCGGCGTCTTAGCGTTGCCAGGGAGCCGGCGGCTGAACGCGCACGGCGTCCCTGGTTGCTAGGCGCCGGGCCGCACGGCCGAGCGGACCCCGGCGCCTAACAGTACCCCCCCCTTGAGGAGGGGTCAAGGAACCCCTAAAGCCAGGTTTCCGAGGAAATTCACGAAAAAATGCCCTTTTGAGCTTTGGGGCATGGAGGTCTTCATCCAGGACCCACGACCTTTCCTCTGGCCCATAACCTCTCCAATGCACCAAAAAATAAAGCCGACCCCGGGACAACTTGGAATCGAGAACCTTCTCAACCAAGAACTCTTGCTGACCCTGTACATTAACTGGTGATCTCCCTTGAGATTTTTTACGAGGAAATCTGCTGGACGAAACATATGGTTTAAGCAATGAGCAATGGAAGGTATTTCCGATCCGTAAAGTTTTTGGTAAACGTAACCGGAAAGCAACTGGATTGACTTTTTTGATAATGAGAAATGGTCCAATATATCTAGGACCCAATCTGGCTGAGGTTTGTCGAAGTTTGATGTTGCGAGTCGACAACCACACCCTGTCTCCTACTTTAAAAGTGCACGGCCGCCGGAGCCTGTCAGAAATTTTTTTTTCCCGGAAAGCTGCTTTTCTGAGAGCCAGGTGCACTTTTTTCCAAATAAGTTTAAGATGAGAGGTCAGGGCCAGAGAGGAGACAGAGGAATGTTGAAAAAATGAATTAGCTCTGGGGTGGAAACCAAAAACTGCAAAAAATGGAGACACATTAGTGGAGGAATGACAGGCATTATTATAAGCAAACTCCGCCAATGGAAGAAACTCAGACCAGTCATTTTGGAGTTTGGCCGAGTACAAACGCAAATATTGTTTTAGAGATTGGTTAACTCGCTCAGTCTGTCCATTGGATTGTGGATGATAGCCGGAGGTTAATGATAATTTCATCTTTAATGAAGCACAAAAAGACTTCCAAAATTGCGCAATGAATTGTGGACCCCTGTCAGAAACAATATCAGTGGGTAACCCATGGAGTCTGAAAACATGACGGAGGAACAAGACTGCCAATCCCTGGGCAGATGGCAATCGGGGAAGAGCAATAAAATGGGCCATCTTGCTAAAACGGTCCACTACCACCCATATGACTCGGCATCCGGCTGACAGAGGGAGATCCACCACAAAATCCATGGAGATATGCGACCATGGCCTAAGAGGAACTTTCAAGGGCATAAGTTGACCAATAGGCAAAGAACGGGGAACTTTATGCTGTGCACAGACCTGACACGAAAAAACAAACTCTTTAATGTCTTTGGAAAGACCAGGCCACCATACTGAGCGGGATACTAATTCCAAAGTCTTAGCGATTCCCGGATGCCCTGCAACTTTGCTATCATGAAATTCCGCCAAAACAGTTGCTCTCAAAAACTCAGGAACAAAAAGACGACTAGCAGGAGTATTTCCCGGAGCTTGATGTTGAAGCAGCTTTAATTGGGAAAATACATCCTGTGTGAGACCTGCCTGAATGACTGAAGGCGGAAGTATGGGAGTAACAGGACTGTTGTCTTGAACCGGAAGGAATCTGCGTGACAGGGCATCTGCCTTGGTATTCTTGGAACCTGGTCTGAAGGTGATAATGAATTTGAAACGAGTAAAAAATAAAGCCCAACGAGCCTGTCGGGCATTCAGTCGTTTAGCCGATTCAATGTATTGAAGATTTTTGTGATCAGTCAAAACTGAAATGGTGTGGGTAGCTCCTTCAAGCCAATGTCTCCACTCCTCGAAAGCCCATTTAATAGCCAGCAATTCCCGGTTACCAACATCGTAGTTGGATTCTGCAGATGAGAATTTCCTGGACATAAAGGCACAAGGATGTAACTCAAGGGAATCTGGATCCTTCTGAGAAAGGATAGCCCCTACTCCAACCTCCGAGGCATCCACCTCAATAATGAAAGGTAATTCTGGGTTGGGATGTCTAAGGACAGGGGCTGAGACAAAGGCTTGTTTTAAGGCCTGAAAAGATAACTCCGCTTCACATGACCAATTGGTAAGATCTGCTCCCTTCTTAGTAAGTGCCACAATGGGAGCAACTAGGTCAGAGAAAGAGTGAATAAATCTTCTATAGTAGTTTGCAAACCCTAAAAAGCGCTGAATTGCTTTTAAATTGGTGGGTTGCGCCCAACTAAGGATGGCTTGGAGCTTTTTTGGTTCCATTCGGAATCCCCGAGGGGAAATAATGTACCCTAAAAAGGATACTTCCGTGACATGAAATTCACACTTCTCCAGCTTGGCATATAAGTGATTTTCACGTAATCTCTTTAGCACCTGACGCACCTGGGTAACATGTTGTTCCACGGAGTCAGAATATATCAAAATATCGTCTAAATAGACCACGACGAATCTTCCCAGAAACTCACGGAGCACATCATTAATGAGATCCTGGAAAACTGCCGGAGCGTTAGATAGGCCGAATGGCATGACCAGATACTCATAGTGGCCCGACTGAGTACTAAATGCCGTTTTCCACTCATCCCCTGACCTGATTCTGATGAGGTTATATGCTCCTCTAAGATCAATCTTAGAAAAAATAACAGCCGAACGTAGCTGATCAAAGAGGACAGAGATCAGCGGCAGAGGGTAAGTATTCTTTACTGAGATTTTATTCAAAGCTCTAAAGTCAATGCAGGGTCTGAGTGAACCATCCTTCTTCTCTACGAAGAAGAAACCTGCACTTAAAGGGGATTTAGATGGCCTGATAAACCCTTTCCCAAGGCTTTCTTTCACATACTCATTCATGGCCACAGTTTCAGGACCAGACAATGCATATAACCTTCCTTTAGGCAACGTGGCACCAGGAATTAACTCAATGGCACAATCATAAGGCCTATGGGGAGGCAAAATATCCGCATTGCCCTTGGAAAACACATCAACAAAATCCTGGTATTCCCCAGGAATATGTGCGGAACTGGCGGCAGCTACTCGGATAGGAAGCGTAATACATTCTTTATCACAGATGGTACCCCATTGTAGGATCTCCCCAGACTGCCAATCAATGACGGGATTATGAAAGGCCAGCCAAGGATGACCCAGAACCACAGGAACTGCTGGACAATGGGTAAGGAAAAACTCAATTTTTTCAGAATGCAGAGCTCCCACCGAGAGCAAAACAGGAGGTGTACATAGAGAAATAACCCCATTGGATAAAGGACTCCCATCTAAACCATGCATGGTGATACACCTACCAAAGGTTAGCTGAGGAATACCTAAGGCCTTGGCCAATGTTAAATCCATAAAGTTTCCTGCAGCTCCACTGTCCACAAAAGCAGAGACCGAGGAACAGAGGCTGCCATAGGAAACTTTAGCAGGAACCAACAGTGAATTATTTGAGGAGATGAGCTGCAGACCAAAGTGAACCCCCTCACAATTCACTTGGTCAGGAAGTTTCCCAACTTGTTTGGACAACTACGGGCAAAATGTCCCTTACCTCCGCAGTATAAACACAGACCATAATTTTGCCTCCTGGTTCTTTCTTCCGGAGACAATTTGGAGAGACCAATCTGCATAGGCTCCTCTATGTCTACCGGAATGGAAGGAACCCAGGGAGAGGACCCGACAGATGCCCCTTTTTCAGCCCTCCGCTCTCTGAGCCGACGATCTATTTTAATAGATAGCTCCATGAGGTTATCGAGGGTCTCAGGAGCGGGATACTGGAGGAGACTGTCTTTTATAGATTCCGATAAGCCGAGGCGAAACTGACTGCGCAGGGCTGGGTCATTCCAGCCACAGTCGTTCGACCAACGGCGAAACTCCGTACAATAATTCTCTGCGGGATTCCTACCCTGTCTAAGAGCACGCAACTGACTTTCTGCGGACGCCTCTCTATCAGGGTCGTCATACAATAGCCCTAAAGATTTTAAAAAGGCGTCTACAGACGATAAGGCCGGATCGTCTGTCTTTAAACAAAAAGCCCAGGTCTGAGGATCCCCCTGAAGTAGAGAAATAATAATCCCAACCCGCTGAGCCTCTGTACCTGAGGTAACTGGTCTTAAACGAAAATACAGTTTGCAAGATTCTTTAAAATTAAAAAACTGTTTTCTATCCCCAGAAAAACGGTCAGGCAGATGCATTTTTGGTTCAGGGATGACCCTCTGGGAAGTCCGTAACAGATCTTCCTGTGACCTCACCCGGAGGGACAGATCCTGAACCATCTGAGTAAGTTCCTGAATCTGACTAACAAGAAGCTGGCCAGGGTTTGGCCCAACACCGGTGGGATTCATAAGGCCGACAAAAATCTCCCAACTAAAAAGTGAAAAAATTTACTGTAAGTTAAATCTTTTCTTTTGTAGGCCGGTGATAATGTTATGATTCCTGTACTCCAGACCGGAGGAGATCTTATGGCAGGGATCTGAGTACAGGAAAATAAGCTGGTTGTGGGAGCTGGATAGCCTAGTAACCCCTGGCGCCCTAACTCCGTTGTCTCGCCCGTGTTATCAGAAATCCCCTGCGAGACTATGGTTGCTTGAGCCCATGGCAGCCGCGTTCGAAGGGCGGATTATGTCTGCCCAACCCCGATGCCCCCGCAGGTCTTAATGGGAGACAAGGGGAAGTCCGAGACAGGGTGATAACAAGGGGCCCTCTGACTAAGCAACCAGGCCAGGGGTTACAAGCTAACTAACTAAATCAAAAGGTATGTGCGGACTAGCCGCCAGGAAAAAGGACAACCAAGGATCCACTGATCCGACACTCCTATCCGGCACCGCCGGACACCAGAGTGGATCTGTGGAAGCGGAATCCTCCGCAAAGCTCCAGAACACAATTAAACAAAAATAATAAACAGAAGCGGACAAGCCGCAACACACGGCTGCGCCGCGACTCACGAACACCACCAGATGTTAAAGGTGCTCGGTCAGACTCCAGGAACAGATGGTAACTTCCGAGTACAGGATCTCTGAGGACAGGAACAACCGAAAAGACCGGGACTGGGAACTCTCTGCAGCAGACACAGGCAAACAGGAAGCTATCACCGGCGTCTGTAAGAAGTCCTGAGGGTGCCTTTATTCAGGCACCCTCCAATCAGGATCCAGACAGGACAATCAAATAGAAATGCCGTGCAGCTTGCATGCTGCACGGCCAGCACATAATCAGGGTAATGAGAATAGACCCAGCAACGGGGAACGCGGCTGAACGTGGCGTCCCCGTTGCTAAGGTCAGAGCGGCTCCGTGCGCCCGGCGTCTTAGCGTTGCCAGGGAGCCGGCGGCTGAACGCGCACGGCGTCCCTGGTTGCTAGGCGCCGGGCCGCACGGCCGAGCGGACCCCGGCGCCTAACAGTATGTGCAAAACATGGGACGTGCTGGAATTTGCCCATATTTAATGCACACACAATATTGCTGGCGTTGTCCGATGCCACAAATCCACAGGAGAGTCCAATTGGGGTAAGCCATTCTGCGATGATCTTCCTCAGTTGCCGTAAGAGGTTTTTAGCTGTGTGCGTATTCTGGAAAGCGGTGATACAAAGCATAGCCTGCCTAGGAAAGAGTTGGCGTTTGCGAGATGCTGCTACTGGTGCCGCCGCTGCTGTTCTTGCGGCGGGAGTCCATACATCTACCCAGTGGGCTGTCACAGTCATATAGTCCTGACC
Organism: Pseudophryne corroboree; assembly: GCF_028390025.1. Taxonomy (NCBI): domain Eukaryota; kingdom Metazoa; phylum Chordata; class Amphibia; order Anura; family Myobatrachidae; genus Pseudophryne; species Pseudophryne corroboree. The sequence continues at coordinate 268,767,494 of NC_086451.1, read as the reverse complement.
CTGCCCTGCTCCACTTGTCCACATGTCCGTGGTTAAGTGGACATTGGGTACAACTGCATTTTTTAGGACACTGGTGAGTCTTTTTCTGACGTCCGTGTACATTCTCGGTATCGCCTGCCTACAGAAGTGGAACCTAGATGGTATTTGGTAACGGGGGCACACTGCCTCAATAAATTGTCTAGTTCCCTGTGAACTAACGGCGGATACCGGACGCACGTCTAACACCAACATAGTTGTCAAGGCCTCAGTTATCCGCTTTGCAGCAGGATGACTGCTGTGATATTTCATCTTCCTCGCAAAGGACTGTTGGACAGTCAATTGCTTACTGGAAGTAGTACAAGTGGGCTTACGACTTCCCCTCTGGGATGACCATCGACTCCCAGCAGCAACAACAGCAGCGCCAGCAGCAGTAGGCGTTACACGCAAGGATGCATCGGAGGAATCCCAGGCAGGAGAGGACTCGTCAGAATTGCCAGTGACATGGCCTGCAGGACTATTGGCATTCCTGGGGAAGGAGGAAATTGACACTGAGGGAGTTGGTGGGGTGGTTTGCGTGAGCTTGGTTACAAGAGGAAGGGATTTACTGGTCAGTGGACTGCTTCCGCTGTCGCCCAAAGTTTTTGAACTTGTCACTGCTTATTATGAATGCGCTGCAGGTGACGTATAAGGGAGGATGTTCCGAGGTGGTTAACGTCCTTACCCCTACTTATTACAGCTTGACAAAGGGAACACACGGCTTGACAAATGTTGTCCGCATTTCTGGTGAAATACTTCCACACCGAAGAGCTGATTTTTTTGGTATTTTCACCAGGCATGTGAACGGCCATATTCCTCCCACGGACAACAGGTGTCTCCCCGGGTGCCTGACTTAAACAAACCACCTCACCATCAGAATCCTCCTGGTCAATTTCCTCCCCAGCGCCAGCAACACCCATATCCTCCTCATCCTGGTGTACTTCAACACTGACATCTTCAATCTGACTATCAGGAACTGGACTGCGGGTGCTCCTTCCAGCACTTGCAGGGGGCGTGCAAATGGTGGAAGGCGCATGCTCTTCACGTCCAGTGTTGGGAAGGTCAGGCATCGCAACCGACACAATTGGACTCTCCTTGTGGATTTGGGATTTCGAAGAACGCACAGTTCTTTGCGGTGCTTTTGCCAGCTTGAGTCTTTTCAGTTTTCTAGCGAGAGGCTGAGTGCTTCCATCCTCATGTGAAGCTGAACCACTAGCCATGAACATAGGCCAGGGCCTCAGCCGTTCCTTGCCACTCCGTGTGGTAAATGGCATATTGGCAAGTTTACGCTTCTCCTCCGACAATTTTATTTTAGGTTTTGGAGTCCTTTTTTTACTGATATTTGGTGTTTTGGATTTGACATGCTCTGTACTATGACATTGGGCATCGGCCTTGGCAGACGACGTTGCTGGCATTTCATCGTCTCGGCCATGACTAGTGGCAGCAGCTTCAGCACGAGGTGGAAGTGGATCTTGATCTTTCCCTAATTTTGGAACCTCAACATTTTTGTTCTCCATATTTTAATAGGCACAACTAAAAGGCACCTCAGGTAAACAATGGAGATGGATGGATACTAGTATACAATTATGGATGGACTGCCGAGTGCCGACACAGAGGTAGCTACAGCCGTGGACTATTGTACTGTACTGTGTCTGCTGCTAATATAGACTGGATGATAATGAGATGTAGTATGTATGTATAAAGAAGAAAGAAAAAAAAACCACGGGTAGGTGGTATACAATTATGGATGGACTGCCGAGTGCCGACACAGAGGTAGCTACAGCCGTGGACTACCGTACTGTGTCTGCTGCTAATATAGACTGGTTGATAATGAGATGTAGTATGCATAAAGAAGAAAGAAAAAAAAAACCACGGGTAGGTGGTATACAATTATGGACGGACTGCCGAGTGCCGACACAGAGGTAGCTACAGCCGTGGACTACCGTACTGTGTCTGCTGCTAATATAGACTGGTTGATAATGAGATGTAGTATGTATAAAGAAGAAAGAAAAAAAAAACACGGGTAGGTGGTATACAATTATGGACGGACTGCCGAGTGCCGACACAGAGGTAGCTACAGCCGTGGACTACCGTACTGTGTCTGCTGCTAATATAGACTGGTTGATAATGAGATGTAGTATGTATAAAGAAGAAAGAAAAAAAAAACCACGGGTAGGTGGTATACAATTATGGATGGACTGCCGAGTGCCGACACAGAGGTAGCTACAGCCGTGAACTACCGTACTGTGTCTGATGCGACTGGATGATAAATAATGATATAAAAAATATATATATATCACTACTGCAGCCGGACAGGTATATATTATATAATGACGGACCTGCTGGACACTGTCTGTCAGCAGAATGAGTTTTTTATAGAATAAAAAAAAAAACACCACACAAGTCACACGACGAGTGTTTAACTTTTTCAGGCAATCACAATATAGTATACTACTAACTATACTGGTGGTCAGTGTGGTCAGGTCACTGGTCAGTCACACTGGCAGTGGCACTCCAGCAGCAAAAGTGTGCACTGTTTAATTTTAATAATATGTACTCCTGGCTCCTGCTATAACCTATAACTGGCACTGCTCCCCAGTCTCCCCCACAATTATAAGCTGTGTGAGCACAGTCAGATATATACATAGATGATGCAGCACACTGGGCTGAGCAGTGCACACAGATATGGTATGTGACTGAGTCACTGTGTATCGTTTTTTTCAGGCAGAGAACGGATTATATTAAATAAAACTGCACTGTCTGGTGGTCACTGTGGTCAGTCACTACTAAACTCTGCACTCTCTACAGTACTCCTAAGCTCCAGTAAATCAAGTGTCTCTGTCTCAAATCAATCTCACTCTCTCTCTTCTAATCTAAATGGAGAGGACGCCAGCCACGTCCTCTCCCTATCAATCTCAATGCACGTGTTAAAATTAGAGATGAGCGCCGGAAATTTTTCGGGTTTTGTGTTTTGGTTTTGGGTTCGGTTCCGCGGCTGTGTTTTGGGTTCGACCGCGTTTTGGCAAAACCTCACCGAATTTTTTTTGTCGGATTCGGGTGTGTTTTGGATTCGGGTGTTTTTTTCAAAAAACCCTAAAAAACAGCTTAAATCATAGAATTTGGGGGTCATTTTGATCCCAAAGTATTATTAACCTCAAAAACCATAATTTACACTCATTTTCAGTCTATTCTGAATACCTCACACCTCACAATATTATTTTTAGTCCTAAAATTTGCACCGAGGTCGCTGTGTGAGTAAGATAAGCGACCCTAGTGGCCGACACAAACACCGGGCCCATCTAGGAGTGGCACTGCAGTGTCACGCAGGATGTCCTTTCCAAAAAACCCTCCCCAAACAGCTCATGACGCAAAGAAAAAAAGAGGCGCAATGAGGTAGCTGACTGTGTGAGTAAGATAAGCGACCCTAGTGGCCGACACAAACACCGGGCCCATCTAGGAGTGGCACTGCAGTGTCACGCAGGATGTCCCTTCCAAAAAACCCTCCCCAAACAGCACATGACGCAAAGAAAAAAAGAGGCGCAATGAGGTAGCTGACTGTGTGAGTAAGATAAGCGACCCTAGTGGCCGACACAAACACCGGGCCCATCTAGGAGTGGCACTGCAGTGTCACGCAGGATGGCCCTTCCAAAAAACCCTCCCCAAACAGCACATGACGCAAAGAAAAATAAAAGAAAAAAGAGGTGCAAGATGGAATTGTCCTTGGGCCCTCCCACCCACCCTTATGTTGTATAAACAGGACATGCACACTTTAACCAACCCATCATTTCAGTGACAGGGTCTGCCACACGACTGTGACTGATATGACGGGTTGGTTTGGACCCCCCCCAAAAAAGAAGCAATTAATCTCTCCTTGCACAAACTGGCTCTACAGAGGCAAGATGTCCACCTCATCATCATCCTCCGATATATCACCGTGTACATCCCCCTCCTCACAGATTATCAATTCGTCCCCACTGGAATCCACCATCTCAGCTCCCTGTGTACTTTGTGGAGGCAATTGCTGCTGGTCAATGTCTCCGCGGAGGAATTGATTATAATTCATTTTAATGAACATCATCTTCTCCACATTTTCTGGATGTAACCTCGTACGCCGATTGCTGACAAGGTGAGCGGCGGCACTAAACACTCTTTCGGAGTACACACTTGTGGGAGGGCAACTTAGGTAGAATAAAGCCAGTTTGTGCAAGGGCCTCCAAATTGCCTCTTTTTCCTGCCAGTATAAGTACGGACTGTGTGACGTGCCTACTTGGATGCGGTCACTCATATAATCCTCCACCATTCTTTCAATGTTGAGAGAATCATATGCAGTGACAGTAGACGACATGTCCGTAATCGTTGTCAGGTCCTTCAGTCCGGACCAGATGTCAGCATCAGCAGTCGCTCCAGACTGCCCTGCATCACCGCCAGCGGGTGGGCTCGGAATTCTGAGCCTTTTCCTCGCACCCCCAGTTGCGGGAGAATGTGAAGGAGGAGATGTTGACAGGTCGCGTTCCGCTTGACTTGACAATTTTCTCACCAGCAGGTCTTTCAACCCCAGCAGACTTGTGTCTGCCGGAAAGAGAGATCCAAGGTAGGTTTTAAATCTAGGATCGAGCACGGTGGCCAAAATGTAGTGCTCTGATTTCAACAGATTGACCACCCGTGAATCCTTGTTAAGCGAATTAAGGGCTCCATCCACAAGTCCCACATGCCTAGCGGAATCGCTCCGTGTTAGCTCCTCCTTCAATGTCTCCAGCTTCTTCTGCAAAAGCCTGATGAGGGGAATGACCTGACTCAGGCTGGCAGTGTCTGAACTGACTTCACGTGTGGCAAGTTCAAAGGGCATCAGAACCTTGCACAACGTTGAAATCATTCTCCACTGCACTTGAGACAGGTGCATTCCACCTCCTATATCGTGCTCAATTGTATAGGCTTGAATGGCCTTTTGCTGCTCCTCCAACCTCTGAAGCATATAGAGGGTTGAATTCCACCTCGTTACCACTTCTTGCTTCAGATGATGGCAGGGCAGGTTCAGTAGTTTTTGGTGGTGCTCCAGTCTTCTGTACGTGGTGCCTGTACGCTGAAAGTGTCCCGCAATTCTTCTGGCCACCGACAGCATCTCTTGCACGCCCCTGTCGTTTTTTAAAAAATTCTGCACCACCAAATTCAAGGTATGTGCAAAACATGGGACGTGCTGGAATTTGCCCATATTTAATGCACACACAATATTGCTGGCGTTGTCCGATGCCACAAATCCACAGGAGAGTCCAATTGGGGTAAGCCATTCTGCGATGATCTTCCTCAGTTGCCGTAAGAGGTTTTTAGCTGTGTGCGTATTCTGGAAAGCGGTGATACAAAGCGTAGCCTGCCTAGGAAAGAGTTGGCGTTTGCGAGATGCTGCTACTGGTGCCGCCGCTGCTGTTCTTGCGGCGGGAGTCCATACATCTACCCAGTGGGCTGTCACAGTCATATAGTCCTGACCCTGCCCTGCTCCACTTGTCCACATGTCCGTGGTTAAGTGGACATTGGGTACAACTGCATTTTTTAGGACACTGGTGAGTCTTTTTCTGACGTCCGTGTACATTCTCGGTATCGCCTGCCTACAGAAGTGGAACCTAGATGGTATTTGGTAACGGGGGCACACTGCCTCAATAAATTGTCTAGTTCCCTGTGAACTAACGGCGGATACCGGACGCACGTCTAACACCAACATAGTTGTCAAGGCCTCAGTTATCCGCTTTGCAGCAGGATGACTGCTGTGATATTTCATCTTCCTCGCAAAGGACTGTTGGACAGTCAATTGCTTACTGGAAGTAGTACAAGTGGGCTTACGACTTCCCCTCTGGGATGACCATCGACTCCCAGCAGCAACAACAGCAGCTCCAGCAGCAGTAGGCGTTACACGCAAGGATGCATCGGAGGAATCCCAGGCAGGAGAGGACTCGTCAGAATTGCCAGTGACATGGCCTGCAGGACTATTGGCATTCCTGGGGAAGGAGGAAATTGACACTGAGGGAGTTGGTGGGGTGGTTTGCGTGAGCTTGGTTACAAGAGGAAGGGATTTACTGGTCAGTGGACTGCTTCCGCTGTCGCCCAAAGTTTTTGAACTTGTCACTGACTTATTATGAATGCGCTGCAGGTGACGTATAAGGGAGGATGTTCCGAGGTGGTTAACGTCCTTACCCCTACTTATTACAGCTTGACAAAGGGAACACACGGCTTGACAAATGTTGTCCGCATTTCTGGTGAAATACTTCCACACCGAAGAGCTGATTTTTTTGGTATTTTCACCAGGCATGTGAACGGCCATATTCCTCCCACGGACAACAGGTGTCTCCCCGGGTGCCTGACTTAAACAAACCACCTCACCATCAGAATCCTCCTGGTCAATTTCCTCCCCAGCGCCAGCAACACCCATATCCTCCTCATCCTGGTGTACTTCAACACTGACATCTTCAATCTGACTATCAGGAACTGGACTGCGGGTGCTCCTTCCAGCACTTGCAGGGGGCGTGCAAATGGTGGAAGGCGCATGCTCTTCACGTCCAGTGTTGGGAAGGTCAGGCATCGCAACCGACACAATTGGACTCTCCTTGTGGATTTGGGATTTCGAAGAACGCACAGTTCTTTGCGGTGCTTTTGCCAGCTTGAGTCTTTTCAGTTTTCTAGCGAGAGGCTGAGTGCTTCCATCCTCATGTGAAGCTGAACCACTAGCCATGAACATAGGCCAGGGCCTCAGCCGTTCCTTGCCACTCCGTGTGGTAAATGGCATATTGGCAAGTTTACGCTTCTCCTCCGACAATTTTATTTTAGGTTTTGGAGTCCTTTTTTTACTGATATTTGGTGTTTTGGATTTGACATGCTCTGTACTATGACATTGGGCATCGGCCTTGGCAGACGACGTTGCTGGCATTTCATCGTCTCGGCCATGACTAGTGGCAGCAGCTTCAGCACGAGGTGGAAGTGGATCTTGATCTTTCCCTAATTTTGGAACCTCAACATTTTTGTTCTCCATATTTTAATAGGCACAACTAAAAGGCACCTCAGGTAAACAATGGAGATGGATGGATACTAGTATACAATTATGGATGGACTGCCGAGTGCCGACACAGAGGTAGCTACAGCCGTGGACTATTGTACTGTACTGTGTCTGCTGCTAATATAGACTGGATGATAATGAGATGTAGTATGTATGTATAAAGAAGAAAGAAAAAAAAACCACGGGTAGGTGGTATACAATTATGGATGGACTGCGGAGTGCCGACACAGAGGTAGCTACAGCCGTGGACTACCGTACTGTGTCTGCTGCTAATATAGACTGGTTGATAATGAGATGTAGTATGCATAAAGAAGAAAGAAAAAAAAACCACGGGTAGGTGGTATACAATTATGGACGGACTGCCGAGTGCCGACACAGAGGTAGCTACAGCCGTGGACTACCGTACTGTGTCTGCTGCTAATATAGACTGGTTGATAATGAGATGTAGTATGTATAAAGAAGAAAGAAAAAAAAAACACGGGTAGGTGGTATACAATTATGGACGGACTGCCGAGTGCCGACACAGAGGTAGCTACAGCGGTGGACTACCGTACTGTACTGTGTCTGCTGCTAATATAGACTGGATGATAATGAGATGTAGTATGTATAAAGAAGAAAGAAAAAAAAACCACGGGTAGGTGGTATACAATTATGGACGGACTGCCGAGTGCCGACACAGAGGTAGCTACAGCCGCGGACTACCGTACTGTACTGTGTCTGCTGCTAATATAGACTGGTTGATAAAGAGATGTAGTATGTATGTATAAAGAAGAAAGAAAAAAAAACCACGGGTAGGTGGTATACAATTATGGATGGACTGCCGAGTGCCGACACAGAGGTAGCTACAGCCATGGACTACTGTACTGTGTCTGCTGCTAATATAGACTGGTTGATAAAGAGATGTAGTATGTATGTATAAAGAAGAAAGAAAGAAAAACCACGGGTAGGTGGTATACAATTATGGACGGACTGCCGAGTGCCGACACAGAGGTAGCTACAGCCGTGGACTACCGTACTGTACTGTGTCTGCTGCTAATATAGACTGGTTGATAATGAGATGTAGTATGTATGTATAAAGAAGAAAGAAAAAAAAACCACGGGTAGGTGGTATACAATTATGGATGGACTGCCGAGTGCCGACACAGAGGTAGCTACAGCCGTGGACTACCGTACTGTGTCTGCTGCTAATATAGACTGGTTGATAATGAGATGTAGTATGTATAAAGAAGAAAGAAAAAAAAAACCACGGGTAGGTGGTATACAATTATGGATGGACTGCCGAGTGCCGACACAGAGGTAGCTACAGCCGTGGACTACCGTACTGTGTCTGCTGCTAATATAGACTGGTTGATAATGAGATGTAGTATGTATAAAGAAGAAAGAAAAAAAAACCACGGGTAGGTGGTATACAATTATGGACGGACTGCCGAGTGCCGACACAGAGGTAGCTACAGCCGTGGACTACCGTACTGTACTGTGTCTGCTGCTAATATAGACTGGATGATAATGAGATGTAGTATGTATAAAGAAGAAAGAAAAAAAAACCACGGGTAGGTGGTATACAATTATGGACGGACTGCCGAGTGCCGACACAGAGGTAGCTACAGCCGTGGACTACCGTACTGTACTGTGTCTGCTGCTAATATAGACTGGTTGATAAAGAGATGTAGTATGTATGTATAAAGAAGAAAGAAAAAAAAACCACGGGTAGGTGGTATACAATTATGGATGGACTGCCGAGTGCCGACACAGAGGTAGCTACAGCCGTGGACTACTGTACTGTGTCTGCTGCTAATATAGACTGGTTGATAAAGAGATGTAGTATGTATGTATAAAGAAGAAAGAAAAAAAACCACGGGTAGGTGGTATACAATTATGGACGGACTGCCGAGTGCCGACACAGAGGTAGCTACAGCCGTGGACTACCGTACTGTACTGTGTCTGCTGCTAATATAGACTGGTTGATAAAGAGATGTAGTATGTATGTATAAAGAAGAAAGAAAAAAAAACCACGGGTAGGTGGTATACAATTATGGACGGACTGCCGAGTGCCGACACAGAGGTAGCTACAGCCGTGGACTACCATACTGTACTGTGTCTGCTGCTAATATAGACTGGTTGATAAAGAGATGTAGTATGTATGTATAAAGAAGAAAGAAAAAAAACCACGGGTAGGTGGTATACAATTATGGATGGACTGCCGAGTGCCGACACAGAGGTAGCTACAGCCGTGGACTACTGTACTGTGTCTGCTGCTAATATAGACTGGTTGATAAAGAGATGTAGTATGTATGTATAAAGAAGAAAGAAAAAAAACCACGGGTAGGTGGTATACAATTATGGACGGACTGCCGAGTGCCGACACAGAGGTAGCTACAGCCGTGGACTACCGTACTGTACTGTGTCTGCTGCTAATATAGACTGGTTGATAAAGAGATGTAGTATGTATGTATAAAGAAGAAAGAAAAAAAAACCACGGGTAGGTGGTATACAATTATGGATGGACTGCCGAGTGCCGACACAGAGGTAGCTACAGCCGTGGACTACTGTACTGTGTCTGCTGCTAATATAGACTGGTTGATAAAGAGATGTAGTATGTATGTATAAAGAAGAAAGAAAAAAAAACCACGGGTAGGTGGTATACAATTATGGATGGACTGCCGAGTGCCGACACAGAGGTAGCTACAGCCGTGAACTACCGTACTGTGTCTGCTGCGACTGGATGATAAATAATGATATAAAATATATATATCACTACTGCAGCCGGACAGGTATATATTATATAATGACGGACCTGCTGGACACTGTCTGTCAGCAGAATGAGTTTTTTATAGAATAAAAAAAAAAACACCACACAAGTCACACGACGAGTGTTTAACTTTTTCAGGCAATCACAATATAGTATACTACTAACTATACTGGTGGTCAGTGTGGTCAGGTCACTGGTCAGTCACACTGGCAGTGGCACTCCTGCAGCAAAAGTGTGCACTGTTTAATTTTAATAATATGTACTCCTGGCTCCTGCTATAACCTATAACTGGCACTGCTCCCCAGTCTCCCCCACAATTATAAGCTGTGTGAGCACAGTCAGATATATACATAGATGATGCAGCACACTGGGCTGAGCAGTGCACACAGATATGGTATGTGACTGAGTCACTGTGTATCGTTTTTTTCAGGCAGAGAACGGATTATATTAAATAAAACTGCACTGTCTGGTGGTCACTGTGGTCAGTCACTACTAAACTCTGCACTCTCTACAGTACTCCTAAGCTCCAGTAAATCAAGTGTCTCTGTCTCAAATCAATCTCACTCTCTCTCTTCTAATCTAAATGGAGAGGACGCCAGCCACGTCCTCTCCCTATCAATCTCAATGCACGTGTGAAAATGGCGGCGACGCGCGGCTCCTTATATAGAATCCGAGTCTCGCGAGAATCCGACAGCGTCATGATGACGTTCGGGCGCGCTCGGGTTAACCGAGCAAGGCGGGAAGATCCGAGTCGCTCGGACCCGTGAAAAAAAACATGAAGTTCGGGCGGGTTCGGATTCCGAGGAACCGAACCCGCTCATCTCTAGTGAAAATGGCGGCGACGCGCGGCTCCTTATATAGAATCCGAGTCTCGCGAGAATCCGACAGCGTCATGATGACGTTCGGGCGCGCCTGGGTTAACCGAGCAAGGCGGGAAGATCCGAGTCGCTCGGACCCGTGAAAAAAAACATGAAGTTCGGGCGGGTTCGGATTCCGAGGAACCGAACCCGCTCATCTCTAATACTTACCTATTGTCCCACTGAGCCCTTCGGTCCCCTTGTCCAGTAGAATAGACGGGGTACCTGTCAAATAAAATTATACTTACAACCTATCCTGTGTAGATCTGTCCTCTTCTTGGGGGTAATTCTGAGTTGATCGCAGCAGGAACTTTGTTAGCAGTTGGGCAAAACCATGTGAACTGCAGGGGGAGGCAGATATAACATGTGCAGAGAGAGTTAGATTTGGGTGGGTTTTGTTTCTGTGCAGGGTAAATACTGGCTGCTTTATTTTTACACTGCAATTTAGATTGCAGATTGAACACACCCCACCCAAATCTAACTCTCTCTGCACATGTTATATCTGCCCCACCTGCAGTGCACATGGTTTTGCCCAACTGCTAACAAAGGGGGTAATTCTGAGTTGATCGCAGCAGCAAGTTTGTTACCAATTGGGCAAAACCATGTGCACTGCAGGGGGGGCAGATATAACATGTGCAGAGAGAGTTAGCAGTGCCGTTTCTTGCGGCGGGCGCGCCGTGCAAACGCACGGGGCGCCCGCCGCGGCACTTTGCGTGTCCTTGTCTGCTCCTCCTTCCTCTTCCTGAGCACTCCTGCTCGGGGGGCGGAGTTTCGCGGAATGACGCGATTGCGTCATGACGTCACGACGCAATCGCGTAATTCCACAAAACCACGCCCCCCGAGCAGGAGTACTCGGATGATGGAGGAGGAGCAGACTACCTGGAAGGAGGAGGAGGCGGCCGGCGCGAGGGAGGTGAGGCGGCCCGACTTCGAAGAGCGGGAAGGTTCTGTATATGTAAGTAGTCTCTCTTTCTCCACCCTTCCTCCCCCCCCCACTTGACACCTGCCTGCCGCACTGTATTTAATGGGGATACCTGCCTGCCGCACTGTATTTAATGGGGACACCTGCCTGCCACACTGTATTTAATGGGGACATCTGCCTGCCGCACTGTATTTAATGGGGACACCTGCCTGCCGCACTGTATTTAATGGGGACATCTGCCTGCCGCACTGTATTTAATGGGGACACCTGCCTGCCGCACTGTATTTAATGGGGACATCTGCCTGCCGCACTGTATTTAATGGGGACACCTGCCTGCCGCACTGTATTTAATGGGGACACCTGCCTGCCGCACTGTATTTAATGGGGACATCTGCCTGCCGCACTGTATTTAATGGGGACATCTGCCTCCCGCACTGTATTTAATGGGGACATCTGCCTGCCGCACTGTATTTAATGGGGACATCTGCTTGTGTACTGTGTAAAATGGGGACACCTGCCTGTCGTAGTGTATAAAATGGGGACATCTGCCTGCGTAGTGTAAAAAATGGGGACACCTGCCTGCCATACTGTGTAAAAAGGGGACACCTGCCTGCCGTACTGTGTAAAATGGGGACATGTGCCTGCCGCACTGTGTAAAATGGGGACACCTGCCTGCCGTAATTGATAAAATGGGGACACCTGCCTGCGTACTGTGTAAAATGGGGACACCTGCCTGCCGTAATGTATAAAATGGGGACACCTGCCTGCGTAATGTGTAAAATGGATACACCTGCCTGCCATACTGTGTAAAATGGGGACACTTGCCTGCCGTGATGTGTAAAATGGGGACACCTGCCTGCCATACTGTGTAAAATGGGGACACCTGCCTACCGTACTGTGTAAAATGGGGACTTTAGATTTTTTTATTTTTCCCTGTGGTGGCCGTGATGATATCAGATGAGGCCACGCCCACTTTAATGATCCCACGCCCATTTTAATGAGGGGGGGGGGCGCATTTTGAAATCTCGTACTGGGAGCCAAATTGGCTAGAAACAGCCCTGAGAGTTAGATTTGGGTGGGTTAGATTGTTTCTGTGCAGGGTAAATACTGGCTGCTTTATATTTACATTGCAATTTAGATTTCAGTTTGAACACACCCCACCCAAATCTAACTCTCTCTGCACATGTTATATCTGCCCCACCTGCAGTGCACATGGTTTTGCCCAACTGCTAACAAATTTGCTGCTGCGATCAACTCAGAATTAGGCCCAAAGTTCCTGCTGCGATCAACTCAGAATTACCCCCCTTATCCGATGTAATCCATGGACTTGAATAAAAAAACAAACTGAAAACCCGATCCACGCACTTAAAGGGGTTCCATGTTTACACATGGAACCCCTTTCCCCGAATGCTAGGACCCCCCGTGACTTCTGTCACTGAAGGTCCCACCAGCCAATCAGGGAGCGCCATGTAATGTCGCTCTCCTGATTGGTTGTGCGCTCCTAGCCTGTCAATCAGGAGGAGCGCACTGCCTAGAATGGAGGAGAGCGCTCCTCCATTCTACTCAATGATGGGAACTTTGCGGTCTGCGGTTAAACGCAAAGTGAATTCGGGTCACTCTTGTCAGGGGTCCTGACACACTGGGAGGAGATCACACTGTAAACAGTGACAGAAGAGCTGCTATTCATACTTCTGGCGCATCAGCAAGGTAGCAAACCTGGCGCCTACCTGCTTACTGATAGAGTGCACTTACTGACAAACATACTGACAGTCACACTTACTGACACAGACACTGACACACTTACTGACACATTGACACACACACACTTATTGACACAGATACCCCTTATTGACAGATATCCTTACTGACACAGATACCCCATACTTACACACACACATGACATACACCGCTTACTGACACAGATACCATTTACTAACACAGACACCACTTAATGATCGATACCCCTTACTGACACACACATTTAATGACAGATGTGACTTACTGGCTTCATGGGGAAGAGGTGTGGCCACAAAATAATACCAATTCATATTACGCCGCACAGTAGCGCCACTACACCAGGTAGAGCCCCTTTTACACATTATGGCGGACAGATTCCCCTTTTTACAGATTACGGCAGACAGGGTTCCCCTTTTTATATATTACGGCAGATAGCATCCCGTTTTTACACATTATGGCAGACAGGGTCCCCCTTTTTATATATTGCGGCAGATAGCGTCCCGTTTTTACACATTACGGCAGACAGCGTCCACTTTTTACACATTACGGCAGACAGAGTCCCGTTTTTACACATTACGGCAGACAGACTCCACCTTTTACACATTAAAAATAGATAAATAGACACATACCAACCCCCGGGATCCCGATCGCCAGAATGCCGGTGGGGGTGGGCAAGCACAACGGAGCCACTTGTGGGGTCCCTATGCTCGCCACGCAGTGGGCTCAGTGGCATGCTGCGCTCGCCAAGTTTTTATTCCCACTCGATGGGTGTCGTGGACAGCCACGAGTGGGAATAGTCCATGTTAGTCGGCATGCCGACTGTTAGCATTGTCAGCGGTTGGGATTCCGATGTCGGTATTCTGACCACTAGCAAATCAACTAAATCCCATACCAAGCTCATCCTACATTAACCAACAGCAACAAAAGCCTAGTTTAAAGAAAATGACCATAAAACCTGTGAAATAAACACATAATATGTGACTATGCAGTTATCCCCATAGACTGCTCCAGCCCCCCCCCCCCCTAGATAATATTGTTCTGCCACCTGCACCCCCTTATATATTAATTTAACTTATGCCTCTATATCATCTCAATTAATATATTAACGTGTGCTTTTATTAATTTACTGTATGCCACATGCCCCCTTACATATTTATGCCGTCACCTCCCCCAACTATATATATTTATTTATTCTGTTTCCCTATTCCCCCTTTTATTTTTAAGTTGTGCCTCCTGACCCCTGCACACTAGCCTGCCTTCTATATTTATATAACTGGAGCTTCCTACCTCGCTGTTCTACTGTCCTGTTTATCATGTGCTGCCGGACTGCTCCATAATCCACACCACACAGTAACGAAGTGGCTGATGTGCTGCTATTGCCACATCAGATGCTAGGGGCGGAGCTTCATGTGGTATGGGGCAGAGAAACGGACGGGTCAGGGGGTGGAGCCTCTGCCATAATCAGGGGCTGGGGGAAGATTTTCGGATAGGGCCTGGGCTGGACGGAACTTCGGTCGGCTGCTTCGATGTTGACTGTGGAGGTGACTGGGCAGCTGGCAGGTGAGGGAGCTGAGCTGCTGGTGATGACAGAATTTTTTTTCCTGTCATTACTGGCTGCATTGCAGGGGAGCCTGTGGGCCTATTTTCAATGGGGGGCCTGGAGCTGCAGCTCCATCCGCCCCATTGTTAATCCGGCCCTGGTTATAGCTCCAGTCATCCATCAATCAACAGGCTAACAGCCAGTGTCTGAATCAGACATGCACACAATGTCAATGTCAGACACAGTGAAGCTAAATTTTGCTACAGTGCATGCGCCAAAGCCATAAGGAGCACACACAGCGATGGTATTGTACCAGAGTACACACAGAGGATTCATTTGCAAAGTGAGTGACAGGTTAACAGCAGTTGGAGGAGTTAACGGAGGGTGGCTAGAAAAATGCAGACATGTCGAAAACGTTCTCTGGGCATACCTATTTTAAGTCAGGCACTGCAAATTTGTTTATAGCAGAAAGAGGGCCAGGCATCTTACTGTATGTGAGATGCTCACTCTGAGACAGCACTGACTTGCTCAGAAAGTTGAGATGCACAAGGTGTGCACTGATATACTATTTCACTTGAAATGTTTAACCAGTTTGTTGAGGGTCTCAGTGTTGTGGATGTTAGTAAGGCTGTTAGATTGGCACACCGGTAACGGAACATGTGAGTGGTGGGCCCATGTGCAAAATTTGCTTTGGGCCCACCTCCACATCTGCACCCCAAGTTTGCAATATGCCACCCATTAGTGGGTTACAGGGAGAGGTAAAGAGACACAGGTAGAGACAGTGGTTACTGGGGAAAACAGTGGGTAATGGTCAGATGAGGACAGGGAGAGCTAGTGGGTGACAGCCAGATGGTGACAGGGAGAATCAGTTATAAAAAGGAGAGGAAGTAGGTGACAGGGATATTTATAGGGTGTCAGGGAGAGGCTGACTAGGAGAGGCAGAGAGTGATGGGGAGAGGCAGTGGGTGACATGAGAGCATGACAGGGTGAGGAAAAGTGTGATGGACAGAGGGTGATGGCCTGAGGGAGATGGGCAGAGGCAAAGGGAGATGGGGAGAGGTAGATCCAGTAGCTCCTCCATTCCTTCTTGGGTTTTCATTTTGGGGGCAGTCGTGAGAGTTTGATGTCATATCACAGTCACTGGCAGCAAGAGCAGGATTGCTTCCAAGAGCAGGCACTGGCAGAAAGAAAGCAAGAGCTAAGGAGAGATGTGGGAAGGAGAGGGGAAGGGGGATGGGCCTCTCCCATCTACTCTCCACTGGTCGAACCGCATACCTTCCTTGTTACGGCCTCTGGAACTGTGGTGGTGTACTTTAATGAGTCATTTCTAGTTACCCCGTGGAACTGTGGTGGTGTACTATAATGAGTCTCTCCTTGTTACGGCCTGTGGAATTGTGGTGGTGTACTATAATGAGTCACTCCTTGTTACGGCCTGTGGAATTGTGGTGGTGTACTATAATGAGTCACTCCTTGTTACAGCCTGTGGAAATGTGGTGGTGTACTATAATGAGTCACTCCTTGTTAGGCCTGTGGAATTGTGGTGGTGTACTATAATGAGTCACTCCTTGTTACGGCCTGTGGAATTGTGGTGGTGTACTATAATGAGTCACTCCTTGTTACGGCCTGTGGAATTGTGGTGGTGTACTATAATGAGTCACTCCTTGTTATGGCCTGTGGAATTGTGGTGGTGTACTATAATGAGTCACTCCTTGTTACGGCCTGTGGAATTGTGGTGGTGTACTATAATGAGTCACTCCTTGTTAGGCCTGTGGAAATGTGGTGGTGTACTATAATGAGTCCGGTACAATGTACCTGCTTCATTGCACTGTTCCTGTGACACGCAGTAGTGGAGAAGGTGAGTTTGTGAGGTTTGTGCAGGTATGCTGTCCCTTTTGAGTATATGCTAGACTGCAGAAGAAACTACAAGCAAGCTGACAAGTGCTATACCTTTGAGTAGGTTCAGTGTTTTGTGTCTGTCTTCTTGTAGGATACATCTGTTTAAGGCACTTGGTTGCTAGGGTACTGTAGGCCATTTGTGTTTCCCCTTGTGTGTCTCCTCTTTAAGCCAAGTCTGTCTGATGAATGTGGAAGTGCCCAGAGGATAATCGGGTTGTCATTACTGAAATGTTTTAACATAGTCTGTGAGCACATATATACCACATATACACTAAAACAAGGAACTATAGGGGTCATTCCGAGTTGTTCGTTCGTTATTTTTTTCTCGCAACGGAGCGATTAGTCGCTAATGCACATGCGCAATGTCCGCAGTGCGACTGCGCCAAGTAAATTTGCTATGCAGTTAGGTATTTTACTCACGGCATTACAAGGTTTTTTCTTCGTTCTGGTGATCGTAATGTGATTGACAGGAAGTGGGTGTTTCTGGGCGGAAACTGGCCGTTTTATGGGAGTGTGTGAAAAAACGCTACCGTTTATGGGAAAAACGCGGGAGTGGCTGGAGAAACGGGGGAGTGGCTGGGCGAACGCTGGGTGTGTTTGTGACATCAAACCAGGAACGAAACTGACTGAACTGATCGCAGATGCCGAGTAAGTCTGGAGCTACTCAGAAACTGCTAAGAAGTGTCTATTCGCAATTCTGCTAATCTTTCGTTCGCAATTTTGATAAACTAAGATTCACTCCCAGTAGGCGGCGGCTTAGCGTGTGCAATGCTGCTAAAAGCAGCTTGCGAGCGAACAACTCGGAATGACCCCCTATGGCTTTTGTGCCTGTGTTGACCATTCCAGTAGGTGCAATTGGCGGTCTACTCTATGTTCGCTTTATCCTAACATTGTTTTTCAATCGTGTCCCCACCTCTTCCTCTTTCTTAAATAGTTGTCAGACCTGTGCTCCATGAATGCCTTCAATACACCCAGCAGCCTGAAGGTGAGAGCAGGAAGAGGCACTACACCTCTTCCAAACTCTCCACACCTAGATAAAGGCACAACCATTAGCCTATCATTTAAGGCAGTACATTCAGGAATCATGTGTTTGGCCAGCATTTACAGTACATACAGTACATGTGTAGTCAATTTTCACTACAATACAGTTGGACTGTATTAAGATGGGTCTGTGTAGTTTGATCCTCCATCTGTGTCAGATTACAACATGTGTGGATAGCATTTTGAATTCCATATAAAAATCATACTTTTATAATGAATGGAACCAGGTTTCCTGAAGACAGTGCTTAGCATTTAATCAATAATGTAATAAAGGTTCTTCCTCTGTCCATGACAAGCACTAGTTTAGTGGGAAACCAATCAGGCTCTCATGTCTTGTATGCAGGTTTCTTGAACTCAGCTGAATAAAGGTTATTGATTTACTGGAATCCTGAACTTTGCTGTCGAGGAAGAAACTTCATTATAATATTGATTCAGTGGCTCCTGCCATCTGCTGAGATTGTGATCTCGTCAGTTAAGGTATACAAATACATTGTGAAGGCCTAAAGTGCCTGAGCGCATGTCCTTGTGATACACAATAGATAAATATAAGCAGAATAAGTGTTTTTCATGTAACCACCAATGAAGGAGAATATGGAGTTTGTTTGTAAAGATGTCTCTTAGTGAGACTACACCCTTTTCATACTGTTAGATTTTAGTTGACTGTTGTAGAGTGTCTGTAGCAAATGCATCTTTACATACTAATGCATGTGGTGATTGTTGCTTCCAAGAAAAATGATTTATGTCAGTGCAGCTTTTTTCATTCTTTAGCCTAGTATGAGGATCTGTAATAGGATGCTTTCCGGTTTATCCTTCCCCTTTAGATAAAGTACACATGGTCGTATCGTACACACACTGATAGATAGTGACTGCTACAGATAAAGGTATCACGATTCCTTAATCCCAACAGATTAGCATGGAGATGAAATATTCACCCATATTGATAAAGTGTACCCAACTCACAATTAATTGAATAGTGACGTATTCTTAAAGACATCTTTGATGTCTTTGGGGTCCTCCCTTCTCTCCAGTTCACATTCCTTTCCAGGTTGCCGACTTACAAGTGAACTCTTTCAAATAAAATCATGATTTTTGTATAACTTCTGGCTCAAGTAAATCCCCAAATGAGTAGAAAGTTTCCCTTGATGAAGTCTGTGTGACGAAACACGTTTGAAAACCTGTACTGACCTCTAATCCAGATAAGATACTTACCTCTTTTTAAAATATCCTGCACTTTACTTCTATATTTATTTATTATTCTTGTGTATGTGCTTTTTTTATCCCATTTTTTTAAAGGGAATTGTATATCAATGTTACATTTTAGAATATTGTTAAAAAATTGCTTTTTATATTTATACACCGGGTATATTACTTTATTTTAGACACCATTGGTCATTTGTACCTCCCCCCCCCCCCATCCTTTTTTTGGTAGACCCATTTGTATCAGGGATTTACCATCCCTGTATCCTTGGATGGGCCAGCAGATGCCCTATATTTTGGGGAGTGTCGTTATAAATTAATTTGATAACTTTTACATTGTTAAAATCCTCTGAGACTGTTGTCGGTTTCACATGTGGCGCAGTATTATTATTTTGTCCCATGTATATATATACAGTGGGGCAAAAAAGTATTTGGACAGCCACCGATTGTGCAAGCTGACCCACTTAAAAAGATAAGAGAGGTATATAATTTCCATCATAGGTACACTTCAACTGTGAGAGACAGAATCTTAAAAAAAAAACTAGGAAATCACATTGTATGATTTTTAAACAATTTATTTGTATATTCTTGCGGAAAATAAATATTTGGACAATCAAAAAGTTTAACTTAATACTTTGTAATATACCCTCGGTTGGCAATTACAGAGGTCAAACATTTCCTGTAGTTCTTGACCAGGTTTGCACACACTGTAGCAGGTATTTTTTCCCACTCTTCCATGCAGATATTAATTAGATCTGTCATGTTTTGGGGCTGTTGCCGGGCAACACGGACTTTCAACTCCCTCCACAGATTTTCTATTGGGTTGAAGTCTGGAGACTGGCTGGGCCACTCCAGGACCTTGAAATGCTTCTTACGGAGCCATTTCTTAGTTGCCCGGCGGTGTTTTTGGGGTCATTGTCATGCTGGAAGAACCAGCCACGTTCCATCTTCAATGCTCTTACTGAGGGAATGAGGTTTTTGCCCAAAATCTCACGATACATGGCCCCATTCATCCTCTCCTTAATATGGATCAGTCGTCCTGTCCCCTTTGCAGAAAAGCAGCCTCAAAGCATGATGTTTCCACCCCCATGCTTCACTGTGGGTATGATGCCATTCATCATTCTTCTCCCTCCAAACACGGCTAGTGAAGTTTATACCAAAAAGTTTGATTTTGCTCTCATCTGACCACATTACATTCTCCCAATCCTCCTCTGGATCATCCAGATGGTCACTGGCAAACTTTGGACGAGCCTGGACATGTGCTGGCTTAAGCAGAGGGACCTTTCGGGTGCTGCAGGATTTCAATCCATGACGACGTAGTGTGTTACTAATGGTAACCTTTGTGACTGTGGTCCCAGCTCTCTTGAGGTCATTGACCAGGTCCCCCCGTGTAGTTCTGGGCTGATTCCTCACCGTTCTCAAGATCATTGATACCCAACGAGTGAGATCTTGCATGAAGCCCCAGGTCGAGGGAGATTGTCAGTGATCTTGTATTTCTTCCATTTTTTAAGAATTGCGCCAACAGTAGATCGCTTCTCACCAAGCTGCTTGCCTAATGTCGAGTAGCTCATCCCAGCCTTGTGCAGCTCTATAATTTTGTCCCTGGTGTCCTTAGACAGCTCTCTGGTCTTGACCATGGTGAAGAGGTAGCAGTCTGACTGTTTGAGGGTGTGGACAGGTGTCTTTTATACAGATAACCAGTTCAAACTGGTGCCATTAATACAGGTAACGAGTGGAGGATAGAAGAGCTTCTTAAAGAAGAAGTAACAGGTCTGTGAGAGCCAGAAATCTTGCTGCTTGGTAGGTGTCCAAATATTTATTTTCCAGAAGAATATACAAGTAAATTGTTTAAAAATCATACAATGTGATTTCCTGGGGGGGGGGGTCATATTTTGTCTCTCACAGTTAAAGTGTGCCTATGATGGAAATTACAGATCTGTCTCATCTTTTTAAGTGGCTCAACTTTCACAATCGGTGGCTGTCCAAATACTTTTTTGCCCCACTGTATATAATATATATATATATATATATATATATATATTTGTAATGGATAAGAAACATGCAGCAACATCCAATATAAAACACTTTTATGTGGTTTTCATGATGCAAAGAAATTCTCTTTCACAAAGTGCATCGTGCATCGTGCAAACACAGTAGCAGGAGTCCAGCAGCAGACAGATTGTAAACAAAGGGCATAATAGCATACGGTTACTTATCCATTAGTAGTAGTGTGCATGGGTCCTCCTGCAGTAAATGCGTGTGTCCGGCTCAACAGCCGTGTCGGTGTGCAACCCACACCTTAATCATGAGCTATGATTAAGGTGAAAATCTCTTTTATACTACATTCATACACTTGACTTGAGAGCTCATTGTTATTCAGGGGCAGATGTATTAACCTGGAGAAGGCATAAGGAAGTGATAAACCAGTGATAAAGCAGTGTTAAGTGCAAGGTGATAATGCACCAGCCAATTGGCTCCTAACTGTTAATTTACATATAGGAGCTGATTGGCTAGTGTGTTTATCACCTTGCATTTATCACTGGTTAATCACTTCCTTATGCCGTCTCCAGGTTAATACATCTACCCCTCAGTTACAAATAACCTTTATTAAATAATACATTCCAATATACTGCCATATCCTGGATTCAAAGCTATAACCAGTCTAATTGTAATCAAACACCCTACTCATTGAGCTATTTGATCCTGCATAAAAACTATGAACACTATATGAAGCTACTGGTACTTTGTAAAAAAAATAATCAGCATTGCAATTGAGCAGATCTATGTGGTGTGCAGCCACACATCCAATCTCTTGCAGTCACACACTACATTGATCTGCTCAGCCGCAATGCTGATCATTTTTATCACAAAGTACATGAAAAACTTCAAATAGAATATCGATCTTAGAATTATCTACCTATGTAAGGGCAGACAGCGCAATGAATAAATTGTCTGATTGCAATGCCACATGCAATGAGTTCGAATCCCAGGTATGTCAGCATCTTGAAATGTAATAAAGGACAGTGTGACTGAATAACAAAGAAATTTCTAGATGAGTTCATGAATGCTGTATAGGTATTAGTGACAGAAGGGGTCATGGTAGGCGACAGGGGCGGTCAGGAGATGCTGGGCTTCAAAAAGGGAGAAAGCTGCAAGTGAAAGTAATTAAAACAGATAATTGACAAGTGCCACCAACAGCGCCCCCTAGCTTGCAGCACTATGTGCGGTGCGTAGTCCACACACACCTAGTTACGGACCTGCTTTGTATTACATGATGGTCACTAGGATTATCTATGTTTTGCATACAGGTAGGCAGAAACTTTGTGATTTCTTTTTGATTTCTTTTACACTGATGACAATGTATTTAAATCCCACCGACTTTTGTGTTGACCCCTCCTACAATTGAATTTAAACCCACCTACATGATACCACTTTTATAATTTTTCCAGGGACAGTCTAAGTACCCAATCTGCCATGTACCCACATTTTGCTCCATATTGATATTTATTGTAAAATGAACAGACACTTACTGTAACTACAAAGAGTACTGACTGTAACTGCTACAAGAGGGAGTGCAAATGTCCTAAAGAAATGAAAACATAATCAATTTAATATTACATTATGGCTTACTATTTTCCTGTGCGTGGGGCCTAAAAAATATGAATGTTTTACTTTCATATAAAAATTAATGCTTTTTTTAATGCAGTTTTATTATAAAAGAAGAAAATGATTAGTACATCTGCTCTAAACCAACAAATTTTTCTAAGTCATTTACTTAAAACAGGCTCTGTTTGGGGAAGTCTTAATCTTGAGAATGAAAACACTTAAGGCTGTTCAGGAGGCAAATGTGCAGTGATATTTAAATGAGCCCAAAGATGTAATATCATGTGCATTAAACAATTAGATTTTTTCATTCATTTGTACCAAGTGACCTTTTTTTCTGCTAATCAAAATATTTTGTATTACACATAGATTATATGATATTCTTTTCTAGTCATAGTAGGTACTGTATGATGTGGAAAATATTTTGTATTACACATAGATGATATGATATTCTTTTCTAGTCATAGTAGGTACTGTATGGTGTGGAAAATATTTTGTATTACACATAGATGATATGATATTCTGTTCTAGTCATAGTGGTACTGTATGGTGTGGAAAATATTTTGTATTACACATAGATTATATGATATTCTTTTCTAGTCATAGTGGTACTGTATGGTGTGGAAAATATTTTGGATTACACATAGATTATATTATATTCTTTTCTAGTCATAGTAGGTATGCTGTGGAAAATATTTTGTATTACACATAGATGATATGATATTCTTTTCTAGTCATAGTGGTACTGTATGGTGTGGAAAATATTTTGGATTACACATAGATTATATTATATTCTTTTCTAGTCATAGTAGGTATGCTGTGGAAAATATTTTGTATAACACATAGATGATATGATATTCTTTTCTAGTCATAGTGGTACTGTATGGTGTGGAAAATATTTTGAATTACACATAGATTACAGTATATGATATTCTTTTCTAGTCATAGTAGGTTTGCTGTGGATTATGTATGCTGATAAATATTTACCCTATCCTTAGATATTAAAATAGTATCGGATAGGCTGGTAAAATGTTTCAAACTAATGTATCAATTTAAGCTATCCATTATGCTAAATTCCAAATTGGTCTGGTCATTTGGGGTAAAACACAACTCATCCAAAATTATGTGCCCCTACTTTTCTGTGTAATCAAGTGGCATAGATAGTACATTAAGTTCTTGCTAAGAGTAGCCGACTTATATTTCATCTATGGTTACAAAATATAGTTTTAAATTGCAACCTGGAGCATTTGTGTGTCTTGAACACATTCAGCAATTAGTACTCTGATACAGCTCATCTCATCAGCATGATCTAAGATTTGCACAATGGTAGTTCATGAGATTCAACTCACCAGTTGTCACGTTTAAATACAGAAAGGAGGATCACAAATTATATGTGATCTAAAGTGTGGTAATTACCTGCAGGAATAATTACCAATAATGTTTTCAAGTGACTGTATATATATAATTTTGCATTCTTTCAGCCTAAATGTGACAAGATGGCTGACAGGCAATATCCTGCATTTGACCCCCATAGGTCCAGGGCAGGGGAGATCTGCAGACCATAAAGTTTGAGATGACATGTGCCTGACTGGACCATTGTAAAGGGGGATGACATTTCTACATCAAAAGCAGAGATTTGCAAGCTCTGGACATTGAGGGCTGATAAGGCCAATTTGTTTGTTAGGTCAACAGAGGGGCTGTAAACAGACCAGGGATGCAGGGATCCTATTTCCTGGCTATTGTCATAAACCTCACTTTCTTTGAAAGAGATTCATACAGTGCACCCCTTACCACCCCCCTTGGCTTTTGCCAAGCACCAAGTATGTCCAACAGGGAAACAGTTAAAAAGCCCAAGGGAGGGGGCCTGATGAAGCTGGAGACTATATCTGCCCCTCTCATGAAAATAGGAGTTGTGATCTCTTGGGGACAGCTAGTATGCTGGAGATGACCTGAGTTATTCTGTGAAGTCCCCCACGGCAGAAATCTAAAATTTGCTTGCGTGAGTAGGGCTTCTGTAAGTTTTATTTCCTTTTCATTTATTGAGATTGCTGTATTCTGTGTGTTTTTAAAATATTCTCAATAATCTTTGTAACATTTTTGTAACCAAAGCTCTGAAGTATTCTTGAAATTAAAATCATAATTTTAGTTCTGATTTCTGTTGTTCTTATGAACTCAACACCTGTGTGGCTCACGCCTACCTAATTTTCTAAGTATTGCAGTGTGTGTGTGACAGGTAAAGCTAAAGACGCCTGCAACGTCCGTAATACGTTGAAAAGTCTTTGCTGGTGGCAGCTGAAAGTATTTAAGTAATCCCGTGTGTCAAAAGTGACCCCGTATGTCGCATGTGGCAGTTCTCAAATTGTCATATTTGTGGAATTGTCCGGCAGCGTCGTCACACCAGTCTACACTCATTAAGCTTTCTGATCTTTCAGCAGCCCATTCCAGGAGAGGATAGCCAGTTGGGAGGTATAGAGGGTGTGGTGCAGCGTATAAGGGACATCTTGCAGTGATAACATTATGGCTCTGCATCTACTATTCAGTGTTAATGTGGTACCCCAGAAAAACTGTGTATGCCCAACTCACAAATGCATGGAGAAGGGGAGCAGATAGACATATAATTGAAAACAATGCAGCATAACCCCTTTTTAAACACAGTGCTGAACATAATAAAAACACCATTTGTTGGGACAATTAGTACACAGATACCCATTCATTTGGATGATCATTATAGAGTTCCCAAAGTAGGATGGCAGCAAAGAAGGCTAATAAGATACTAGCATGCATAAAACGGGGAATTGATGCAAGGGACGAGGGTGTTATACTCCCATTATATAAATCACTAGTGAGGCCACACCTTGAATACTGTGTACAATTCTGAGCATCGTACTGCAAAAAGGATATCCTGGAGCTAGAAAAGGTTCAGAGGAGGGCGACCAAACTAATTAAGGGCATGGAGACAATGGAATACAAGGAAAGGCTTGAAAGACTAGACATGTTTACATTGGAAAAGAGGAGACTAAGAGGGGATATGATCAACATCTACAAATTTATAAGGGGAAAATACACAAAGCTTGCGCGGGACCTGTTTTTGGCCAGATCAACACATAGGACTCGTGGACACTCGCTCAGGTTAGAGGAGAGGAGATTCCACACAATACGTCGTAAAGGCTTTTTCACAGTAAGGAAAATACGTGTTTGGAATTCCCTGCCTGAGGGAGTTGTAATGGCGGACTCTGTCAACACCTCTAAGAATGGGTTAGATAAATTCCTCATGGATAAGGATATCCAGGGTTATGGTGCATAGTCACGCACTATATTTACTATAAAAAGGGATAAAATGCAACGGCTGACATCAGCATCAGACAAAGTTTTAGACAAATCATCATGCATAGGAGACCACAAATAGGTTGAACTCGATGGACAATTGTCTTTTTTCAACCCCAGATACTATGTTACTATAAGACATTGGGGCAACTTTACTAAGGTGTGAGTATTTTTAGAACTGGTGATGTTGCTCATAGCAACCAATCAAATTCTACTTAACATTTATATATCTGCTTCTAAGATAATAGATAGAATCTGATTGGTTGCTATGGGCAACATCACCAGTTCTAAAAAAAAATGCCCACCTTAGTAAATTTACCCTATTGAGTTGTTTTGGTGAGTAAACACTGAGTCATTTGTTCAAGGGATAATTACTACAGAGACAGCTGCTAGCTAGAAATTGTAAGACACCTTTGATAACTACAGTATACTCGTGCAACATTGAAGTACAGTGACATTTCCCATCTTGAAACCAGGATTAGTATTTCTTCTAAAAAGTGCTTGATCCCTTGAACACAAGGCCAAGTCGACCTGTCATTGGCTACAGCAGAATAAAGTGAAGGTTCTGGAGTGGCCATCTCAGTCTCCTGACCTCAATATCATTGAGCCATTCTGGGGAGATCTCAAACGTGCAGTTCATGCAAGACAGCCTAAGAATTTACAGGAACGGGAGGCTTTTTGCCAAGAAGAATGGGCAGCTTTACCATCTGAGAAAATAAAGAGCCTCATCCACAACTACCACAAAAGACTTCAAGCTGTCATTGATGTTAAAAGGGGCAATACACGGTATTAAGAACTGGGGTATGTAAACTTTTGATCAGGGTCATTTGGGTAGTTTCTGTTGTCATTATAATTTAAAAAGAGTAAACACAGTTGTTTGACAATAAATGGCTTCACCCAACCACTAACCATGAGTGAAAGAAAAGTTTGTGAGTTATCATTCATATTCTCTGACAAATGGCCAGAAAATCACAAATTCTGCTAGGGTAAGTAAACTTATGAGCACAACTGTATATCAGTGAATAGATTAATCAAACACTTGAATTATTGAATGTTTCAGTGTATTGTAAGCTGTAGCTAAACCTGATTTTCATGTTATCATCTAAAGTGAATTTCATTCTTCATTGCAATCTTCTTCTTTCTTTGTTCTATACTCATCATCCAATTTTTGCTGTGTATCTAATCATCCTCTTCCATCCAGAATTCTTTACAGTGTAATAAACTTCCTGATGGAGATTGCTGTCATTGAACTCACTGTTTGTTTATCAATTTATTCAATTTATCCTACCTCTCTTAATCACAAACAGAGAACAAGGTACAGGGAAAAACATTTTAGGGAAAGGGTCCATGACAAAGCCACCAAACACCTATGATAACTCTTCCAACCACTTAGACACCCTGGGGTTTGCGTTTCACTATGATTACTTGCATTGTAAAGCAGAGGGCAGGACTATGATGGCACAATTCTGCGTGAATCACGTCACCAAGCTATCCAGACTGCCTAATTCACTTCGGAGGTAGGCAAAAGCAGGAGGGGGGGAGTACAAGGGGCCCCCAGGGGACTTGCTCACCTTTCAAGGCATCTGAGAGGGCTATCCTAAACTCAGGACTGTTATAGTCCTATATATTTGTAGGTACTATGCCTTTTAATAGTTATATTAGTGTACAAAGATTTTAGTTTGAACTGTCTTTCTATCTGTATGATTTACAGATTCCAGAATTCTCCTCTTGCCTTTATGTTTGATACTATTGTAAAATATCACACAATAGCTATCGGATAAAATATTTATGCACTGCTTAACATAAAGCATTTGAAATATTATTTATAAGTATTTCAATGAGTTTATCAAAAACTTTACTTCAGTCATAGATAGACAGCTGTCTTTTATTTGCTATAGTTTGTTATTCTAATAAAGTTAATAGAAAACGACACTTTCAGTACAATTACAGACGTATCAAAAAATATTTATTTTTTCCCCCTGTGAAATTAAACTGTATTATGAATGTTTCAATGATACATCAGTACTTCAATGCCCTTTTCCTGGTGCTTCAGTGATTAATGTTCTTGGTATGGATGTTTAATGCCTCCTATGTAAGTTAAGTTCCCAAGAGTCTTTCCGACTTTAAAGTGCCTGTCAGTAATGTGATGGAGAAAATATCTTCTGAGAACAGAAAGTACTGGATGCTGGTCAAAAAATCTATAGCTCCATGTGATGCCAATACTGTGAACAATAAGAGGCCTGGGAGTTTAACGCTTGTCTATCTAGTTACAAGTGCTGAACCAAGAATAAATAGAAGCAGATGTAATTTATGGATTGACAAGCTGTGCCACCGGCCGTCTTTCTTTCTTTCCAACTTCTGTATTGAATGAATGAAGCCTAGCACATTACAGTATTTTAGAGTTGAGGAGAGCTGCATGGACCTGTCAGATTGTTGCCTTCAGCCTCAGTGTATGGATAATATACAACATATTGTACAATGGGGGTGATTCAGACCTGATTGCTGGGCTGATAGTCGCCGCCCAAGGGGGAGTGTAAATTCGCTGTGCAAGTGTGCGATCGCATGTGTATGCCGAGCTGCAAAACTCCAGTGTGTGCAGTCTCTGCGCAGCCCAGGACTCAATCCTACAGTGTGATGAGAACAGGCTGATTGAGTCCGGAGCTTACGTCAGACACTTGGGAATGCCTGCATTTTTACAGACACTCGCAGTAAACAGTCAGTTACCACCCACAAACGGCCTCTTCCTGTCATCACCTTGCGAACGCCCGTGCAAATTAAATTCTTGACCCATCCTGTCGCTGACCAGCGATGTCCATTGTTGTTAGCCGATGCGGGTGCGGTTTATAACGGAATACCCGCTGTGCAAAAACACACAGCAGCAATCAGGTCTGAATTACCCCCAATGTCTGCAAACAACGTGAACAGTTTTGAATACTGTAGGTAAGTACATACAGTATATTTAAAATAAAAGATTATGTCAGCCACAAAGCATATTAGTCAGACAAGGACTGAAAAGCACACAGCAATGCCAATAATAACATTCCCTATAATGCACAGCACTTAGCAATGGCCATCATTTCATCCCAAGTGTTACCCACTATATTATTTCTAACAGCAAAACTACATTAATAAGCAGTACATGGAATATTATCTCTAGTAATTCCTAGCATTACCAAGTAGTACCCGGAATATTATCTCTAGTAATTCCTAGCATTACAAAGCAGTACCCAGAATGGGTGGTCTTCAGTATGCAGACTATCGGGATCCCGGCGCACAGTATCCCAGCGCCGGAATCCCGACAGCCGACATACCAACACTTTTTTTCCCTCGTGGGGGTCCACGACCCCCCTGGAGGGAGCATAAAATAGCGTGGTGCGCGTAGCACGCCACCGTGCCCGCAGAATGGCGAGCGTAGCGAGCCCGCAAGGGGCTCATTTGCGCTCACCACGCTGTCGGTATACCGGCGGTCGGGCTCCCAGCGCCGGTATGCTGGTCGCCGGGAGCCCGGCCGCCGGCATACCATACTACACCCCCCGGAATATTATCTCTAGTAATTCCTAGCGTTACAATGCAGTACCCGGAATATTATCTCTAGTAATTCCTAGCATTACAAAGCAGTACCTGGAATATTATCTCTAGTAATTCCTAGCATTACAAAGCAGTACCCGGAATATTATCTCTAGTAATTCCTAGCATTACAAAGCAGTACCCGGAATATTATCTCTAGTAATTCCTAGCATTACAAAGCAGTACCCGGAATATTATCTCTAGTAATTCCTAGCATTACAAAGCAGTACACAGAATACTATCTCTAGTAATTCCTAGCATTACAAAGCAGTACCCGGAATATTATCTCTAGTAATTCCTAGCATTACAAAGCAGTACCCGGAATATTATCTCTAGTAATTCCTAGCATTACAAAGCAGTACCCGGAATATTATCTCTAGTAATTCCTAGCATTACAAAGCAGTACCCGGAATATTATCTCTAGTAATTCCTAGCATTACAAAGCAGTACACAGAATACTATCTCTAGTAATTCCTAGCATTACAAAGCAGTACCCGGAATATTATCTCTAGTAATTCCTAGCATTACAAAGCAGTACACAGAAAACTATCTCTAGTAATTCCTAGCATTACAAAGCAGTACCCGGAATATTATCTCTAGTAATTCCTAGCATTACAAAGCAGTACACAGAATACTGGCCCTCATTCCGAGTTGTTCGCTCGCAAGCTGCTTTTAGCAGCTTTGCACACGCTAAGCCGCCGCCTACTGGGAGTGAATCTTAGCTTATCAAAATTGCGAACGAAAGATTAGCAAAATTGCGAATAGACACTTCTTAGCAGTTTCTGAGTAGCTCCACACTTACTCGGCATCTGCGATCAGTTCAGTCAGTTTCGTTCCTGGTTTGACGTCACAAACACACCCAGCGTTCGCCCAGACACTCCTCCGTTTCTCCAGCCACTCCCGCGTTTTTCCCAGAAACGGTAGCGGTTTTTCAAACACTCCCATAAAACGGCCAGTTTCCGCCCAGAAACACCCACTTCCTGTCAATCAAATTACGATCACCAGAACGAAGAAAAAACCTCGTAATGCCGTGAGTAAAATACCTAACTGCATAGCAAATTTACTTGGCACAGTCGCAGTGCGAACATTGCGCATGCGCAATTAGCGGAAAATCGCTGCGATGCGAAGAAAATTACCGAGCGAACAACTCGGAATGAGGGCCATTATCTCTAGCAATTCCTAGCATTGCAGAGCAGTACCCGGAATAATTTCTCTAGTAATTGCTAGCAGGGCCGTAACTAGGTGTGTGCCAGCGGGGCGTTGCACACAGCGCATTTGCACTGAAGGCGCATCCGCTGGCACAAACACAGGGCCACTAGCGCCAGTAGCAGATTTACCGCAAAGCAATTTAAGCAGGCGCTGCTGTTTGCTGCTGCCTGCGCCTAAGTGCTGCCATCATCATCCCTGCAACCCTCTCCCCTCCCCAGTCTCAGGAGTCAGACACCTGCGCAGATTGCCGCTCTTCACTTGGAAAACCCACTGACCATACTGATGGCGGACGCACTATATCCCCTGCAGCTCAGCGCTTTCTCACAGCCAGGGCCGGATTTTCCGCTCAGCTGGCCCTGCTCAGGAGGTCACCCGGCTCCTAGCGGCTTTAGGGGATTGAGAGATCTCCGGACTGCTAACTGCAGGGGAGATTTGTGTGGTCACTGGGCTTCTGCAGGAACATGATGGTCAGCCCTGGTGGGATAGAAGTCTGCGCGGGATCGCTTAGCTGGGGGTGAAGTGAACTGTGGACTGCAGCAACTCTCAGCCGCGTCTCCTTTCTGCCCGGGGCCAGAAGTGTGATGTGGGAGCTCCCGGCCACAGTAAGATACACCACACTACAGCGCAGCAGAGTATATGCTGGAAGAAGCAAGGAGTGCTTAAACCCCCACGATCAGTCAGCACTGGCCAGGGATAAGGAGATGTAGTCCAGTAAGTGCTGTGGCCAGCCAGGCCACAATCCAGTCAGCGCAGGAAGTGGGGGGAGCTGCAACAAAAAGCACCCAGCCTGGTAAGTATGAGGATGCCATGCCTCTCAACATTAACCCCCCCCCCACTCTCTTTCTCTTTAACATGCCTCTCTCCCTCCCCATGCCTCTCTCCCTCCCTCTCCATGCCTCTCTCCCTCCATGCCTCTCCTCTCTTTCTCTCTCCCTCCCCATGCATCTCATCTCTCTCCCTCCCCATGGCTCTCCTCTCTCTCTCTCTCTCTCTCTCTCTCTCTCTCGACATGCCTCCTGGTAAGTATGAGGCTGCCATGTGTGAGGGGCATGACGGTGTAAGATGCAATGTGTAGTAGGCATTACAGTACAGTACACAATGTGTAATTGGCATTACATTGTGTGGTGTAATGGGTATTACAATGTGTGACATAATGTGTAAGAGGCATTATGGTTTGTGTCATAAGGTAAGGGGCATTGCAATGTGTGGCATAATGTATAATGGGCATTACGCCATGTGTGTCATAATGTGTAAGGAGCATTACTGTTTGTTGCTTAATGTATAACGGGTATCGCTGTGTGTGGCGTAATGTGTAAGGGGCATTACTGTGTGTGGCGTAATGTGTAAGGGAAGGTTAAAGTCCCTAGGCAGCACCACATACATCCATATACCTATACTTCCAGGATCGGAGTGCACCTCACAATCCAATGCTGTAGCTGCTCTTGTACATGGTCCACGACGCTGCGGCTGTGTGCTGGCATCCTCTCCCTGGCATCCTGCCGTAACACACTGATGCCTCCCTCATCCCAGAGTCAGAGTTGCTGCTGCCAGAGCCTGCCGTAAATGTGTAAAAGGGAGGTCTGCCTGCAGTAATGTGTGACGGGCTGTACCTGATGTAAGTGGAACTACTGTGCGCGGTAATTTGAATAATTGAGAAATTGGTAATGTTTTGTGGCATTGCCCCTTCTTCATGAAGCCACACCCCTATATTTTTGGCATGCGCACAAGGCGTGCACTGGACCTATTTTACTTACTGTATAGGGGTGGGGCGCTGATGCTGTTTCTTGCACACAGCGCTAAAATGTCTAGTTTCGGCACTGATTGCTAGCATTACCAAGCAATACCAGGAATATTATCTCTAGTAATTCCTAGCATACCACGTAGTACCCGGAATATTATCTCTAGTAATTCCTAGCATTACAAAGCAGTACCCGGAATAATTTCTCTAGTAATTGCTAGCATTACCAAGCAGTACCTGGAATATTATCTCTAGTAATTCCTAGCATTACCAAGCAGTACCCGGAATATTATCTCTAGTAATTCCTAGCATTACAAAGCAGTAACCGGAATATTATCTCTAGTAATTCCTAGCATTACCAAGTAATACCCGGAATATTATCTCTAGTAATTCCTAGCATTACCAAGCAGTACCCGGAATATTATCTCTTGTAATTCCTAGCATTACAAAGCAGTACCCGGAATAATTTCTCTAGTAATTTGCTAGCATTACCAAGCAGTACCCGGAATATTATCTCTAGTAATTCCTAGCATTACAAAGCATTACCCGGAATAATTTCTCTAGTAATTGCTAGCATTACCAAACAGTACCTGGAATATTATCTCTAGTAAATTCCTAGCATTACAAAGCAGTACACGGAATATTATCTCTAGTAGTGAACCGCATTACCAAGCAGTACCCAGAATATTATCTCTAGTAATTCCTAGCATTACCAAGCAATACCCATAATATTATCTTTAGTAATTCCTAGCATTAAAAGCAGTACCCGGAATATTATCTCTAGTAATTCCTAGCATTACAAAGCAGTATGTCACGATCCGGGTATCTGGACGCCATTTCTTACCCATCAGATGCCTCCTAAGGCTGGCTCAGCGCTCCAGGACCGGATCCCATCTGTTATCCTAATGTTCACATTCCTGCATCCTCTCCTGTCTCTCTGAGACGCTGTCACAGTAACGCCTTATTACATCTGGCATGGCGTCTCCCGCGGCCTCCGCCGCCGTCCCTGAGCTTCTGCATGCAGAGTGTCAGAGTGGCGATTACGTCAGCCGCGGCCTCCGCTGTGTCCGCGTGGTTGGATGTGCACTTGTCAGCCTGGCGTCTCCTGTCTCCAGTGGCCGGCGCCGCCATTACTGTTTTCATTACCACATGGATTACAAACCAAACTTCCCTCCAAGTGTCTGCATGGGCGCAGCCATCTTGGATTCTGTCAGCTGATCATTTCCTCCAATCTGTTGTCAGTATTGTTAATCTGCATAATTGCCTAGCCAATCCCTTCCTTGCTGCAGGTATAAATACACTGTGCCTGAGC
The DNA here is from genome assembly GCF_028390025.1 of Pseudophryne corroboree. Classification (NCBI taxonomy): domain Eukaryota; kingdom Metazoa; phylum Chordata; class Amphibia; order Anura; family Myobatrachidae; genus Pseudophryne; species Pseudophryne corroboree. The sequence goes on along the minus strand of NC_086451.1, from coordinate 268,733,748 downwards.
AAGGAAGGCGTCAGTGCTTTGGTTGTCAAACCTAGTTCCTGTTTGTCTCTCTCCTGTGATTGTCTTCCAGGTTCCAGCTCCTGTCTCAAGACTTCCACCATAGAGACCCGCACCAGCATTCCACCTGCGGTGTAGCCTGACTCTCCAATCCATTGTGGATTCATCTGTTTCCAGCTACAACACTACCTGCTTCCAGCTCAGCTTCCAGCAGAGTACAGCTTCCCTTAAAGGGCCGGTGTCCTTTCTACACTTTACCACTCTCCACCGGTATTATTATTTCTCCGCTCTCAAGTTCTACATTTCAGTTCATATTTCATCGCTCCCAAGTTCATTTATTATTTAACTGGTTCCAGCCAGTATCCACTCCGTGCTAACAACAGTCTGGTTCCAGCCAGTATCCACAGCAGCTGTTTTACCTTCAGCAACCCAGCTTTTCCTGGAACACCAGCTGGCACAATCCTGGGTTATCTCCATTGCTACAGTCGGGCCTGGTAAGGACTTTCCATCTAGAAGATCATAAGAACTATCTCACACTACCAGTGCCCTGTGGCTCCTGCCATCCTGTAGTACCCAGGAACTGTATTTATTATTTGCTGACTTTTACGTTTTCTTTTACTGCTGCTGTGTTGCGGAGTTGTTATAATAAACATCATTGACTTTTATCTAAGTTGTCGTGGTCACGCCTTCGGGCAGTTATTATTCATGTTACTTACATGTCCAGGGGTCTGATACAACCTCCCAGGTTCCGGTACATCTCAGCCCCTACAACTGAGGCTGCCTCCCGTCAGCTCAGGCCCTCAGTTGTGACAGTAAGCACTGACCTAATGAATCCAGCCGGAGACCAGGATCAAGCGGCCAGGCCGATGCAAGAACTGGCAGCCCGACTAGAACATCAGGAGGCTGCACAGGGCCACATCATCCGCTGTCTCCAGGATCTCTCTACTCGGCTGGATGGGATTCAGACAACTCTCCGTGGATCAGGCGCATCTGGTGCGTCAACCACAGTGACTCCAGCTATAACCCCACCCACCTTACCCATTTCTGCTCCACGTCTTCATCTTCCAACGCCAGCAAAATTTGACGGATCTCCAAGATTCTGCAGGGGATTTCTCAACCAGTGTGAGATTCAGTTTGAGCTACAACCTGGCAATTTTCCCAGTGACCGTACAAAAATTGCCTACATCATCTCTCTTCTCAGTGGCTCCGCCCTTGACTGGGCATCACCGTTATGGGAGAGGTCCGACACCCTGCTATCTTCTTACACTGCATTCGTGTCAACATTCAGGCGCATCTTCGACGAGCCAGGCCGGGTAACCTCAGCTTCATCCGAGATTCTCCGTTTACGCCAGGGGTCACGTACTGTAGGACAATATCTGATACAGTTCCAGATCCTGGCATCCGAACTGGCATGGAACGACGAGGCCCTGTATGCTGCATTCTGGCATGGCTTATCTGAGCTTATTAAAGATGAGTTAGCTACCAGAGACTTACCTTCTAAGTTAGATGAGCTAATCTCACTCTGCACGAAAGTTGATTTACGTTTCAGAGAGAGAGCAACTGAGCGTGGAAGATCATCTGCTCCAAAATCTTCTGCTCCTCCTCCTCATCAACTGTCACCATCTAAAGATGAGCCCATGCAAATTGGCCGTTCCCGTTTAACTCCTGCTGAGCGTCGAAGACGTCTCTCTGAGTCTCTTTGTCTTTACTGTGCAGCTCCGTCTCACACCATCAATGCCTGTCCCGAACGTCCGGGAAAACTCCAAACCCTAGCTCGCCCAGGAGAGGGCCGGCTAGGAGTAATGATCTCCTCTCCATCTCCTCATGATTGTAATCTCCCAGTCTCGCTTCAAGTTGCTCAACGTTATCGGAACGTCATTGCGCTCCTTGATTCCGGAGCAGCTGGGAACTTTATTACTGAAGCCTATGTTAAACGGTGGTCCCTACCCACCGAGAGACTTCCTTCCTCCTTTTCCTTAACTGCCGTGGATGGCAGTAAAATTTTTGATACTGTTATTGCTCTAAGGACTCTACCAGTTCGTCTGAGAGTGGGAGTTCTTCATTCCGAACTTATTTCACTTTTAGTGATTCCAAGAGCCACACATCCTGTGGTCCTGGGCCTTCCATGGCTCCGTCTTCACAATCCTACAATTGATTGGACGACTACGCAAATCCTGGCATGGGGTTCCTCCTGTGCAGAGACATGTTTGTTTAAAGTATTGCCTGTCTGTTCTTCCTCCCCCAGGTCGTCTGATGTTCCACCTCCTCCATATCAAGATTTCACGGATGTGTTCAGTAAAGCTTCTGCTGATATCCTTCCTCCTCATAGAGAATGGGACTGCCCGATTGATCTCGTTCCAGGGAAGGTTCCACCTCGAGGCCGAACTTATCCGTTGTCTCTGCCTGAGACGCATTCTATGGAGGAATACATTAAAGAGAACCTAGCAAAGGGGTTCATTCGACCTTCTTCTTCCCCAGCCGGCGCAGGCTTCTTTTTTGTAAAAAAGAAAGATGGTGGTCTGCGGCCGTGCATCGACTACAGAGGTTTGAACGACATTACCATCAAGAACCGTTATCCTTTACCCCTGATTACTGAGCTCTTTGACAGAGTTAGCGGAGCTACCATCTTTACAAAGCTGGACTTGCGAGGTGCATACAATCTCATCCGGATCCGTGAGGGTGACGAGTGGAAGACCGCCTTTAACACCCGTGACGGACATTATGAGTACCTCGTCATGCCCTTCGGATTGAGCAATGCTCCAGCTGTCTTCCAGCATTTTGTCAATGAGATTTTCAGAGACATTCTATACCGTCATGTCGTGGTCTATCTAGACGATATCCTCATTTTTGCCAACGATTTAGAGGAACATCGTTTTTGGGTTAAAGAGGTTCTGTCCCGTCTCCGTGTCAATCATCTCTATTGCAAATTAGAAAAATGCGTCTTTGAAGTCAAGTCCATTCCGTTTCTAGGGTACATTGTGTCCGGTTCCAGGCTAGAGATGGATCCTGAGAAACTACAAGCAATTCAGAATTGGCCGGTACCCTTAACCCTCAAAGGGGTCCAGAGGTTCTTAGGGTTCGCCAATTATTACCGAAAGTTTATACGAGACTTTTCCACCATTGTGGCGCCTATTACTGCTTTCACCAAGAAGGGTGCTAACCCGTCCAAGTGGTCTGAAGAAGCCATGCAAGCTTTTCATCTTTTAAAACAGAGGTTCATCTCTGCGCCTGTCCTGAAACAGCCTGACATCGACTCTCCTTTCATCCTAGAGGTGGATGCCTCCTCCGTTGGAGTAGGAGCGGTGTTATCTCAGAGGGCTAAAGATGGCCATTTACATCCTTGCAGTTTCTTCTCCCGGAAGTTCTCCCCAGCTGAGCGCAACTATGCCATTGGCGACCAGGAGTTGCTAGCCATCAAGCTCGCTCTAGAAGAGTGGAGGTATCTGTTGGAGGGAGCTTCTCATTTAATCACCATACTTACAGACCACAAGAACCTTTTATACCTGAAGGGCGCACAATGTCTCAACCCTCGTCAGGCTAGATGGGCACTTTTCTTTTCCAGGTTCGACTTTAAACTCCAGTTCTGTCCGGGCTCTCAGAATCACAAGGCCGATGCCCTTTCCCGCTCATGGGAGCAAGAAAATGAGTCAGAGTCTTCAGACAAGCATCCTATTATAAATCCGTTGGCATTCTCCACGGTAGGGATGGACTCTATGCCCCCATCAGGGAAAAGTTTTGTGAAGCCGATGCTAAGGAAGAAGCTCATGCATTGGGCCCATGCTTCCCGTTTTGCCGGACATACAGGTATCCAAAAAACCCTGGAGTTTATCTCTAGGTCCTATTGGTGGCCAACTCTGAAAAAGGACGTCTTGGAGTTTATTGCATCTTGCCCAAAGTGTGCCCAACATAAAGTATCCCGCCAGTCGCCTGCGGGGCAACTGGTTCCACTATCCGTTCCCCGTCGACCATGGACCCACTTGTCGATGGATTTCATTACAGACTTACCCATGTGCAACAAGTTCAATACCATCTGGGTGGTAGTTGACCGGTTCACCAAGATGGCACACTTCATTCCTCTCACCGGTCTTCCGTCAGCTTCCAAGTTGGCTCAAGTATTCATACAAGAGATCTTCCGACTCCACGGTCTTCCTGAAGAAATTATCTCAGATCGAGGAGTTCAATTCACAGCCAAATTCTGGCGAAGTTTATGTCAAGTCCTCCAAGTCAAGCTAAAGTTTTCCACGGCTTACCATCCTCAGACCAATGGTCAAACCGAGAGGGTGAATCAGGACTTGGAGGCCTTCCTCCGCATCTATGTGTCCTCCTCTCAAGATGACTGGGTTCAATTACTTCCCTGGGCCGAGTTCTGTCATAACAACCAGTATCATTCTTCATCTGCTTCAACACCATTCTTCACTAACTTTGGATTCCACCCTAAAGTTCCTGAGTTCCAACCGCTTCCAGCAACTTCTGTTCCCGCAGTGGATATCACCTTGCATCAGTTTGCCAATATCTGGAAGAGCGTACGATCAGCTCTGCTCAAGGCATCGTTCAGGTACAAGAAGTTTGCGGATAAGAAGCGTCGAGCAGTTCCTGCTCTCAAGGTGGGTGATCGGGTATGGTTATCCACGAAGAATTTGAGGTTAAGAGTTCCCAGTATGAAGTTTGCACCTCGCTATATCGGTCCTTTCAAGATTGAACAAGTCATCAATCCTGTTGCTTACAGACTCCAGTTGCCTCCCTTCTTAAAAATACCCAGGACATTCCATGTTTCCCTGTTGAAACCGCTGATCTTGAATCGGTTTCATTCCTCACTTCCTCCAACTCCGAAAGTCCAAACTCAACGAGGCGTTGAGTATGAAGTGGCCAAGATCCTGGACTCACGTCACCGTTACGGTCAACTACAATATCTTATTGACTGGAAGGGTTATGGTCCTGAGGAACGTTCATGGACCAATGCTTCTGATGTCCATGCTCCTGCCTTGGTCCGGAGATTCCATTCCAAGTTTCCTCAAAAGCCAAAGAAGTGTCCTGGGGCCACTCCTAAAGGGGGGGGTGCTGTCACGATCCGGGTATCTGGACGCCATTTCTTACCCATCAGATGCCTCCTAAGGCTGGCTCAGCGCTCCAGGACCGGATCCCATCTGTTATCCTAATGTTCACATTCCTGCATCCTCTCCTGTCTCTCTGAGACGCTGTCACAGTAACGCCTTATTACATCTGGCATGGCGTCTCCCGCGGCCTCCGCCGCCGTCCCTGAGCTTCTGCATGCAGAGTGTCAGAGTGGCGATTACGTCAGCCGCGGCCTCCGCTGTGTCCGCGTGGTTGGATGTGCACTTGTCAGCCTGGCGTCTCCTGTCTCCAGTGGCCGGCGCCGCCATTACTGTTTTCATTACCACATGGATTACAAACCAAACTTCCCTCCAAGTGTCTGCATGGGCGCAGCCATCTTGGATTCTGTCAGCTGATCATTTCCTCCAATCTGTTGTCAGTATTGTTAATCTGCATAATTGCCTAGCCAATCCCTTCCTTGCTGCAGGTATAAATACACTGTGCCTGAGCAAGGAAGGCGTCAGTGCTTTGGTTGTCAAACCTAGTTCCTGTTTGTCTCTCTCCTGTGATTGTCTTCCAGGTTCTAGCTCCTGTCTCAAGACTTCCACCATAGAGACCCGCACCAGCATTCCACCTGCGGTGTAGCCTGACTCTCCAATCCATTGTGGATTCATCTGTTTCCAGCTACAACACTACCTGCTTCCAGCTCAGCTTCCAGCAGAGTACAGCTTCCCTTAAAGGGCCGGTGTCCTTTCTACACTTTACCACTCTCCACCGGTATTATTATTTCTCCGCTCTCAAGTTCTACATTTCAGTTCATATTTCATCGCTCCCAAGTTCATTTATTATTTAACTGGTTCCAGCCAGTATCCACTCCGTGCTAACAACAGTCTGGTTCCAGCCAGTATCCACAGCAGCTGTTTTACCTTCAGCAACCCAGCTTTTCCTGGAACACCAGCTGGCACAATCCTGGGTTATCTCCATTGCTACAGTCGGGCCTGGTAAGGACTTTCCATCTAGAAGATCATAAGAACTATCTCACACTACCAGTGCCCTGTGGCTCCTGCCATCCTGTAGTACCCAGGAACTGTATTTATTATTTGCTGACTTTTACGTTTTCTTTTACTGCTGCTGTGTTGCGGAGTTGTTATAATAAACATCATTGACTTTTATCTAAGTTGTCGTGGTCACGCCTTCGGGCAGTTATTATTCATGTTACTTACATGTCCAGGGGTCTGATACAACCTCCCAGGTTCCGGTACATCTCAGCCCCTACAACTGAGGCTGCCTCCCGTCAGCTCAGGCCCTCAGTTGTGACACAGTACCTGGAATAATTTCTCTAGTAATTGCTAGCATTACCAAGCAGTACCCGGAATATTATCTCTGGTAATTCCTAGCATTACAAAGAAGTACCCGGAATATTATCTCTAGTAATTCCTAGCATTACCAAGCAGTATCCGGAATATTATCTCTAGTAATTCCTAACATTACAAAACAGTACCCGGAACAATTTCTCTAGTAATTGCTAGCATTACCAAGCAGTACCTGGAATATTATCTCTAGTAATTCCTAGCATTACCAAGCAGTACCCGGAATATTATCTCTAGTAATTCCTAGCATTACAAAGCAGTACCCGGAATAATTTCTCTAGTAATTGCTAGCATTACCAAGCAGTACCCGGAATATTATCTCTAGTAATTCCTAACATTACAAAGAGCAGTACCGGGAATAATTTCTCTAGTAATTGCTAGCATTACCAAGCAGTACCCGGAATATTATCTCTAGTAATTCCTAGCATTACAAAGCAGTACCCGGAATATTATCTCTAGTAATTCCTTGCATTACAAAGCAGTACCCAGAATAATTTCTCTAGTAATTGCTAGCATTACCAAGCAGTACCCGGAATATTATCTCTAGTAAATTCCTAGCATTACAAAGCAGTACACGGAATATTGGCCCTCATTCCGAGTTGTTCGCTCGTTCTTTTCCTTCGCATTGGTGCGATTTTCCGCTAACTGCGCATGCGCAATGTTCGCACTGCGGCTGCGCCAAGTAAATTTGCTAAGAAGTTTGGTATTTTACTCACGGCATTACGAGGTTTTTTCTTCGTTCTGCTGATCGTAGTGTGATTGACAGGAAGTGGGTGTTTCTGGGCGGAAACTGGCCGTTTTATGGGAGTGTGTGAAAAAAACGCTGCAGTTTCTGGGAAAAACGGGGGAGTGTCAGGGCGAACGTTGGGTGTGTTTGTGACGTCAAACCAGGAACGACAAGCACTGAACTGATCGCACTGGAAGAGTAAGTCTCGAGCTACTCAGAAACTGCAAAGAAAAATCTTTTCGCAATATTGCGAATACTTCGTTCGCAATTCTGCTAAGCTAAGATTCACTCCCAGAGGGTGGCGGCTTAGCGTGTGCACTGCTGCGAAAAGCGGCTAGCGAGCGAACAACTCGGAATGAGGGCCTTTATCTCTAGTAGTGAACAGCATTACCAAGCAGTACCCAGAATATTATCTCTAGTAATTCCTAGCATTACCAAGCAATACCCATAATATTATCTTTAGTAATTCCTAGCATTACAAAGCAGTACCCGGAATATTATTATCTCTAGTAATTCATAGCATTACAAAGCAGTACCCGGAATAATTTCTCTAGTAATTGCTAGCATTACCAAGCAGTACCCGGAATATTATCTCTGGTAATTACTAGCATTACAAAGCAGTACCCGGAATATTATCTCTAGGAATTCCTAGCATTACCAAGCAGTTCCCGGAATATTATCTCTAGTAATTCCTAGCATTACCAAGCAGTACCCGGAATATTATCTCTAGTAATTCCTAACATTACAAAGCAGTACCCGGAATAATTTCTCTAGTAATTGCTAGCATTACCAAGCAGTACCCGGAATATTATCTCTAGTAATTCCTAGCATTACAAAGCAGTACCCGGAATATTATCTCTAGTAATTCCTAGCATTACCAAGCAGTACCCGGAATATTATCTCTAGTAATTCCTAGCATTACAAAGCAGTACCCGGAATAATTTCTCTTGTAATTATTGCTAGCATTACCAAGCAGTACCCGGAATATTATCTCTAGTAATTCCTAGCATTACATAGCAGTACATGGAATATTATCTCTAGTAGTGAACAGCATTACCAAGCAGTACCCGGAATATTATCTCTAGTAATTCCTAGCATTACCAAGCAATACCCGGAATATTATCTCTTGTAATTCCTAACATTACAAAGCAGTACCCGGAATATTATCTCTAGTAATTCCTAGCATTACAAAGCAGTACCCGGAATAATTTCTCTAGTAATTGCTAGCATTACAAAGCAGTACCCGGAATATTATCTCTAGTAATTGCTAGCATTACAAAGCAGTACCCGGAATATTATCTCTAGTAATTCCTAGCATTACAAAGCAGTACCCGGAATATTATCTCTAGTAATTCCTAGCATTACAAAGCAGTACCTGGAATATTACCTCTAGTATTTCCTAGCATTACAAAGCAGTACACGGAATTATTTCTCTAGTCATTGCTAGCATTACCAAGCAGTACTCAGAATATTATCTCTAGTAATTCCTAGCATTACAAAGCAGTACACAGAATATTATCTCTAGTAGGGAACAGCATTACCAAGCAGTACCCAGAATATTATGTCTAGTAATTCCTAGCATTACCAAGCAGTACCTGGAATATTATCTCTAGTAATTCCTAGCATTACAAAGCAGTACCCAGAATATTGGCCCTCATTTCGAGTTGTTCGCTCGTTCTTTTCCTTCGCATTGGTGCGATTTTCCGCTAACTGCGCATGCGCAATGTTCGCACTGCGGCTGCGCCAAGTAAATTTGCTAAGAAGTTTGGTATTTTACTCACGGCATTACGAGGTTTTTTCTTCGTTCTGCTGATCGTAGTGTGATTGACAGGAAGTGGGTGTTTCTGGGCGGAAACTGGCCGTTTTATGGGAGTGTGTGAAAAAAACGCTGCCGTTTCTGGGAAAAACGGGGGAGTGTCTGGGCGAACGTTGGGTGTGTTTGTGACGTCAAACTAGGAACGACAAGCACTGAACTGATCGCACTGGAAGAGTAAGTCTCGAGCTACTCAGAAACTGCAAAGAAAAATCTTTTCGCAATATTGCGAATACTTCGTTCGCAATTCTGCTAAACTAAGATTCACTCCCAGAGGGCGGCGGCTTAGCGTGTGCACTGCTGCGAAAAGCGGCTAGCGAGCGAACAACTCGGAATGAGGGCCTTTATCTCTAGTAGTGAACAGCATTACCAAGCAGTACCCAGAATATTATCTCTAGTAATTCCTAGCATTACCAAGCAATACCCATAATATTATCTTTAGTAATTCCTAGCATTACAAAGCAGTACCCGGAATATTATCTCTAGTAATTCCTAGCATTACAAAGCAGTACCCGGAATAATTTCTCTAGTAATTGCTAGCATTACAAAGCAGTACCCGGAATATTATCTCTAGTAATTCCTAGCATTACAAAGCAGTACCCGGAATATTATCTCTAGTAATTCCTAGCATTACCAAGCAGTACCCGGAATATTATCTCTAGTAATTCCTAGCATTACCAAGCAGTACCCGGAATATTATCTCTAGTAATTCCTAGCATTACAAAGCAGTACCTGGAATATTACCTCTAGTATTTCCTAGCATTACAAAGCAGTACACGGAATTATTTCTCTAGTCATTGCTAGCATTACCAAGCAGTACTCAGAATATTATCTCTAGTAATTCCTAGCATTACAAAGCAGTACCCGGAATATTATCTCTAGTAATTCCTAGCATTACCAAGCAGTACCCGGAATATTATCTCTAGTAATTCCTAGCATTACAAAGCAGTACACAGAATATTATCTCTAGTAGTGAACAGCATTACCAAGCAGTACCCAGAATATTACGTCTAGTAATTCCTAGCATTACCAAGCAGTACCTGGAATATTATCTCTAGTAATTCCTAGCATTACAAAGCAGTACCCAGAATATTGGCCCTCATTTCGAGTTGTTCGCTCATTCTTTTCCTTCGCATCGGTGCGATTTTCCGCTAACTGCGCATGCGCAATGTTCGCACTGCAGCTGCGCCAAGTAAATTTGCTAAGAAGTTTGGTATTTTACTCACGGCATTACGAGGTTTTTTTCTTCGTTCTGCTGATCGTAGTGTGATTGACAGGAAGTGGGTGTTTCTGGGCGGAAACTGGCCGTTTTATGGGAGTGTGTGAAAAAACGCTGCCGTTTCTGGGGAAAACGCGGGAGTGGCTGGAGAAATGGGGGAGTGTCTGGGCGAACGCTGGGTGTGTTTGTGACGTCAAACCAGGAACGACAAGCACTGAACTGATCGCACTGGAAGAGTTAGTCTCGAGCTACTCGGAAACTGCAAAGAAAAATCTTTTCGCAATATTGCGAATACTTCGTTCGCAATTCTGCTAAGCTAAGATTCACTCCCAGAGGGCGGCGGCTTAGCGTGTGCACTGCTGCGAAAAGCGGCTAGCGAGCGAACAACTCGGAATGAGGGCCATTGTGTGTATGTGTCAGTTTGCATCTTCACAATGAGTAAAGCTGTTCTTGTTTGCAAGCAGGGCTGAACTACCTTGAACCCTTGGATATCTACTTAACACAGGGAGCTACTGTAGCTGCAGCCCAGCTTATCAGCAGACCAGAAACACCCACTTCCTGTCAATCACACTACGATCAGCAGAATGAAGAAAAAACCTCGTAATGCCGTGAGTAAAATACCAAACTTCTTAGCAAATTTACTTGGCGCAGCCGCAGTGCGAACATTGCGCATGCGCAGTTAGCGGAAAATCGCACCGATGCGAAGGAAAAGAACGAGCGAACAACTCGGAATGAGGGCCAATATTCTGGGTACTGCTTTGTAATGCTAGGAATTACTAGAGATAATATTCCAGGTACTGCTTGGTAATGCTAGGAATTACTAGAGATAATATTCTGGGTACTGCTTTGTAATGCTAGGAATTACTAGAGATAATATTCCAGGTACTGCTTGGTAATGCTAGGAATTACTAGAGATAATATTCCAGGTACTGCTTGGTAATGCTAGGAATTACTAGAGATAATATTCTGGGTACTGCTTGGTAATGCTGTTCACTACTAGAGATAATATTCTGTGTACTGCTTTGTAATGCTAGGAATTACTAGAGATGAGGGCCAATATGAGAGATATATTCTCAGACCATTTATTGGTTTTCAACCTAGGATATAGGACCTGATTCATTATGGATTGCTATTGAGGCTGAGATAGCAATGTTAAGAAATCTACTATTGCTAAAATTTGCATGTGAAGAGCCGCCCAGAAAGGATAAAAGATGCCCACCGATGCATTCGCAAATCTGCATAGGCATTACTAGATTCACAATGCATACGCAAAAAAAGGACACTATCAACATTTGCGGCTGACCCCAGCATGCGTAAAACAATTAGAAATGGGCACCATGTTTTTGAATGCAGCATTCGCAGATGACGTCAGAAAACGGTCATGACACGCTTGCATTTTCCCAACCACTCCCCACAAACGCTATGTTACCACCCATGAACAGTCAATCAAAATGTGTTCTCTTTACAATTAGGCTGTACAGGGGTGTATCTAGGGGTCCGAGCGCCCCTGGAAAAGTAAGGGGCTGGCGGGCGCACACACCCCCTACACACATTTGAAATGAGGTGTGATTATTGGAAATGGGACATGGTCTTGTGGGGGAAGGGGGTGGACACAATAGTACTTCCAATTCAAATTATGCACACAGTAGTGTCCCGTATTCACATTAAACTGCATAGTAGTGTCTCGTATTCACGCTACACCATCTCTCCTCCCCTAACCCACCTTTCCAACAGCCTGACCCTAACCCCCCCCCCCCCAGCCTCTTCAGTGGTGCCCAACCCTAATCCACCCTTCCTAATCTCTCCCTGCAGCCTAAAACTAACCCTCCCACCCACGCAGCCTAACCCTCCCACTCTCGCAACCTAACCCTAACCCACCCACGCGGTTTGCCAGTGGAGACTTTGGCAACAACTCAATCCGGATTTTGGCATTCTGCATCGCTATCTATGTTGGGATGCCAGCATCAGCATTCCGAGCAGTTTCGGGATGCTGGCGTCAGCTTTCCGACCACCGGGATGCCAAACGCCGGCATCTTGACTGCATCCCGAATGAAATGCTAATGAGATGCTGTGAGATGAGCCTCAAATGGACCCAGCCATTAACCAAATACCATTAGTTATACCCCTTTTACACTCGCAGGAAAATCCCGGGATATTGCACGTGAACGCGCATCATCCCGGGATTCTTCTCAGTGTAAATGGGTACATGGACAATTTCCCGGGACGAGCATCCCGGGATTTCATCCCAGGTCAAAAGCAGGGTTGAACCCGGGACCGTCCCGGGAAGCTGTGTAGTGTGAAAGGGTCCGTCCCGGGATTCACTATCCCGGGACTGTTAAAAGGACTTGGATTGGAGCTTTCTTGGGCTCAGAAAAGCTGATGTCATCTTTTCTGAGCCCAAGGCCATTTCTAATGACATACTAATGCATTTGCAGGGATATCCCGGGATCAGTGTAAATGGGGCTGTCCCGGGTCGATCCCAGGTCTTAATGCAGTGTAAAAGGGGTCAGTCCCGGGAATGCATCCCGGGATGCATCCCGGGAAGCATCCCGGGAGTGACCCGGGAGTGCGAGTGTAAAAGTGGTATTAGATGGTAGAAGTGCTTCCTGTTAGAAAAAACATCAGGGTGCCATCACTTCCAAGATAAAATGATCAATTATACAATTAACTGATATACATTTCCTTGTACCTGGCAATGAAATAGGTAAGATATGTATTTTCTTTATTACACTCAACAAGTTAGTTTTCACTTACTTACTACTTACTTACATCTAACATGCATGAAAATTGTGTAGTTTTCCAGGTACTATAGTTCCTTCTCCCAAACACTGCCACTTTTTTATTGTCTTCAACAATAAATAGATCTATAGCACTGTGCTATATAACAATTGCTGTGTACCTGATGAAAGTCTGTTAGTGCCGGCGCAGTGCCGGAGTCCGTCAGCACCGCACTGCACTAGTGATCAGACTAGTGTCCTGCAGCACCACACTTGTAATCAGACTAGTGTCCAGCAGCACTGCACTGCACTAGTGATCAGAATAGTGTCCGGCAGCACCGCACTTGTAATCAGACTTAGAAGAAACTACAGTTCCCAGCAGCCCTTGCTGCCGGGAGCTCCCAGCAACAAGGGCTGCTGGGAGCTATAGTTTATTTTGAGTCTGATTACAAGTGCGGTGCTTCCGGATACCGGCGCCACTCCAGCAGTAACAGACTCTCACCAGGTACAGTCTGACAGTACTGCTTTTCTACATTTTGGCCGTGGGTGGCACCGCTAGGCAGCACTCCCTCCTTGCCTGGCGCCTCATACATAAAACATAATAAAAGAACAGTATTCAATAGACATATGTGATCACAAGAAACATGACAATTGGGGTCATTCCGAATTGATTGTAGCTGTGCTAAGCTTAGCACAGCTATGATCGTTAACTCAGACATGCGGGGGGACACCCAGCACAGGGCTAGTCTGCCCCGCATGTCAGTGCCAGCCCCCCTTCGCACAAATACAAAAGCATCGCACATAGGCGATGCTTTTGTATTTGATGAGTAACTCCCGGGCAACGCAGCTCCTGCGGCTAGCCGGGAGTTGGTCGTCGCTCCCGCTGGCTGCAGCAGCTGCGTGAGACATCATGCAGCTGCCGTGGCCGCCCCCCCCAATGGTCTGGCCACGCCTGCGTTGGCCGGACCGCTCCCCCTAAACGGCGGCTTAACGCCGCCGTTCAGACCCCTCCCGCCTAGCGACCGCCTCTGTCTCAGAGGCGATCGCTAGTTAACGAAAGCTGCCATGCGCCGGCGCACTGCGGCGCCGGCGCATGTGCAGTTCCGACCCGATCGCTGCGCTGCGACAAACTGCAGCGAGCGATCGGGTCAAAATGACCCCCAATATACAGAGTAGGATACATTATGAACACATGCTGAACAATTTACAAGCTTCTGTGATTTGTGTCACACGTGAAAGCAATAGCAGATAATTAAACATTCACATTAATTCAAAACATAATTTCAGTTGGATGCATGGACCATACAGATGTGTCCTTGCTGGTCTCACAGGCTAATCATGGCAAATGTGACTTATTTGTTTCGATTAGTATGCTCGCAGAGGTGCATGGGCACTGTGCATGCAACTGCAATCCATAGGATAGTATAGTGGGGGTAATTCATATCTCATCGCTGCTGTGCGTTTTCGCACAGCGGGCAATCAGATCCTAACTGCACATGCGTATGCACTGCAATGCGCATGCGCGTCGGACAGCTACAACAGGCATCGCCAATTAGCGACAGGATGGTGCGAAGGATCCATTCACACGGGCGTACACAAGGTGATTGACAGGAAAAGGCCGTTTGTGGGTGGCAACTGACCGTTTACAGGGAGTGTCCGGAAAAACTAAGGCGTTCCTAAGCATTTTGAGGGAGGGTGTCTGACGTCAGCTCGGGCCCCGATCAGCAGGATTCAATCGCACTGGAAGAGTAAGTCCCGGGCTGCGCAGAGACTGCACAAACTGATTTTTATCAGCTCTGCTAACACATAGGAACGCACATTGCACAGTGAAAATACAACCCCCCTGTAGGCGGAGACTATCTGATCGCAGGACAGAAAAAAATGCAGCCCAGCGATCAGATGTGAATTAGGCCCCATGTGTATGCTCCCATGAACAGGTCACAGCTTTCCACGAATAGTCACAATCATGGCTATTTTGAACCCACGATCCAATTGCATGTACAGTAAGATGAATGTGGGTATATCTGTATATCTATCTATACTATAGTAGTTGTACAGTATATTAATTTTCAGTGACCTGGATGAAGGCTGAAAAATTTGCTAAATCCCTTGGCTTCAACGTAGGAGTCAACAGAAAAGTATCCTATTATAAGAATTAATTCCTTTATGCTTATTCATCTGGCTGCTGGGAACTATTCAGGACTATACTGAGGCTGGTGAATGGTACAGATATTCAGGGGCCCAATTATCATTGTATATTGGTGGCTTAATCCACAATTAGGCAAATATTAACTATCCCCTAAATGTGTCACAGAGGGACCACAGCAAATATCTCCAATATCTGCTGCGATCCCTCCATTAACGCCTGCAACCGCATCCCACATAGGTTTCTATGCTGCAAGATTGGCCTTCGCAGCAACTCCATCTGATGATGGCGGTAGCCCATTGTATCCTATGGGCTACACATTACGGATGTAGTTCCGGAGGGTTCCCCCAGAACACTCCACCGGAAATGGCCGCTGTGCATGTGTAGTTACTAGTGGAATTATGCATGAGCAGAAGTTCTTGAATCCCTTACAGCACATCACAGGGATGGGCTCCTTTCAGAACCCATGTCCCTACGGAAGCATGTTAGTACATTAACCCAAAGTAATCACATATTGCGATGTGATCCTGGGCACTAATATTGCATCCAGATCAGTGAATATGAGATTAATAATGAATGAGCCCCTCAGTGTGTTAAATAATACAGCTTGACCCTAATCTAGTTCAGAAGCAGACGACTGCAGAACTCTGAGAATGTCTGACAAATAGTTTCACTGGCTGAGATTTGCTTAATTCTAAGGGGTTTATTTACTAAGAATCGTGTTTTAGCAGATGTCAGCCGAGATCAAGCTCGGCTGACATCGGCCGTTTGAGAGTGCAATTTTTTTTAAAAACACGGTAATTTACTAAACTACCTTGTTTTTTAAATTTGCACTCACAGATGTTGATGCCATTCGTATTGTTGACAGTGTTTTACGGGAGAGAATAGTAAAACACTGCCAGACTTAACACAGTGCAGGCCGGCCGGATCAGTGTGATCTGTGCAGGGCTTCATTGTTTAAAAGTACTGAAATAGTTAAAAGTTTTAAAAAAAACTATTTGGGCGGTAGGTGCTGGGCTGATAGCCAAAATTGTGTAAAAATAATAATATTGTCTGTTGCTGTGGAACTACAAGTCCCAGCAAGTCTCCCCCAGCATGCGGGGAATTAATGGGCCCGATGGTACCTGTAATTCCACAACAAAAGAAATACCCAAAAAAAAACACAACACACACACCATGATAGTAAAAGTTTATTTACACGAACATGCAAACTTACACACCTCAAACATACTTACCTAGTGTCCCACGCTGTACTTCGGTCCCCTTGTCCACACAGAATCCATTGGTGTACCTGTAATAAACAAAAACAAAATTCTCACCTATTATCCCGTGTAGATCGGTCCTCTTCTGTCCAAGTAGGCATCCCAGGGGTTAAAAAATGTACAAACCGAACAACCCAAACCACGCGACTAAAGTCTTTCCCCGAACGCCGACACCCCCCGTGGCTGCTGTCAGTAGAGGCCCCGGCAGCCAATCAGGGAGTGCCACGTCATAGCGCTTTCCTGATTGGCTGTGCGCTCCTGGCCTGTCAATCAGGTGGAGCGCACCGGCTATAACGGAGTGTCGCGGTCCTCCTTTATAGTCAATGGTGGGAAAATTGTGGTCTGCGGCTAACCGCGAGGTTGATTGAGATCACTCTTGTGGGACGCAGGATTTTTTTGCAGTTTGGTGTTGTGCCTGTGCATTACGTTCTGTATGTATGCGCAGTCATTCGATTTCGCACAACAGCGATCAGGTCTAAATTAGGCCCAAGACCATGTGTTGTATATACAATTAAACATTTTTTCATTGATAAAAGCTTCACTAACAGTTGATGTTAAGACAATTTTGCTCATAAAAATAAGGACTGCAGATGGGTGGTCTTCACTAATGAATGGAATGTGTTGTTTTCTGTCCCCAGCTGCCTTATGATGGATTGCTGTGGGAGCATAGCTTACATAAGAGGGTACACAGAAAAGCTCCTAGAAGATTCTCTGCTTTTTCAGGATGCACTGTTATTAAAACTATTAATATCTTTCACAGGAGAAGAGAATTCGAGAAGTAAGTTGCAGCCAATTATGAGTACATGCTTTGACCAGCGTGTTTTTTTAACCCTGGGAAAAGTACCTACTGTATAATTGGCTATTGTAGGATTCAGCATTTTTAAATGCACTTTCATTTCCAATGCTTGGCTTCTTGTAAAAACTAATCTCCTTTTAGCCATATTGTAGTTTATAACATAGAGTTTTACCTTGCGCTAGATTACCAACATCTAATATTCCACTTAATAATAACACCTGCAGCAATTCCAGTAAAGGGGAAATTTGCAGACTTCGCCGCAAGCAGAAAAAAAGGTTTTTCTTAAAGGAATGCACCGGTGAAGTTATAAACCACTGAACCGCAATAGTACAATCAATAAGTCAATTAATTATCCATTTAAAACACATTAACTAGAGATGTGCACCGGAAATTTTTCGGATTTTGTGTTTTGGATTTGGATTCGGTTCCACGGCCGTGTTTTGGATTTGGACGCGTTTTGGCAAAACCTCCCTGAAATTTTTTTGTCGGATTCTGGTGGTTTTTTTTTCAAAAAACCCTCAAAAACAGCTTAAATCATAGAATTTGGGGGTAATTTTGATCCTATAGTATTATTAACCTCAATAACCACAATTTCCACTCATTTCCAGTCTATTCTGAACACCTCACACCTCACAATTCTATTTTTAGTCCTAAAATTTGCACCGAGGTTGCTGGATGACTAAGCTAAGCGACCCAAGAGGGCGGCACAAACACCTGGCCCATCTAGGAGTGGCACTGCAGTGTCAGACAGGATGGCACTTAAAAAAATTGGCCCCAAACAGCACATGATGCAAAGAAAAGAGAAAAAGAGGTGCACTGTGGTCGCTGGACGGGTAAGCTAAGCGACACAAACACCTCAATATCACAGGAATTATTTGTTCTAATCAATGGTATTATTGGTCCAAATCACTGGAAGAAAATGACAAAATCACTGGAATTATTCGTTCTAATCAATGGTATTATTGGTCCAAATCACTGGAAGAAAATGACAAAATCACTGGAATTATTTGGCAAGATCACTGTAATTAATAACTATAAATCACTGATATTAATTGGTAAAATCTTGCTATCGCCTGCCTAGTGAAGTGGAATCTAGATGGGATTTTGTACCGGGGACACAATAACTTCATCAATTGTCTAAATCCCACTGCACTAATGGCGGAAAACGGGCACACGTCTAACAGCGCACTGATTATACTGAGAACTGATTATACTGATCACTGATGATACTACGTAGAACTGACACTGAGCAGCGACAATAGCACTGGACTATTGTACTGTAGTATACTGTCACCACAATGCAGCACTGACACTGAGCACAGATATTAAGCACTGATCAGGATACTAGAAGTAACACTGAGCTGCAAGATAAAGCAATGGCCTACTGTACTGTACTACCTTCAATTATATACTGGTGGTCCCCACAATGCAGCACACTGAGCACAGATATTAACAGGTGTATCTCACACATCGCTCAGTACAGATTACAGGATGTATAATCACCAGGTGTATAACACACATCGCACAGTACAGTATACAGGGTGTATAATTAATTACCAGGTGTATCACACACATCGCACACTACAGTATATAGGGTGTATAATCCCCAGGTGTATCTCACACATCGCTCAGTACAGATTACAGGATGTATAATCACCAGGTGTATAACACACGTCGCACAGTACAGTATACAGGGTGTATAATTAATTACCAGGTGTATCACACACATCGCACAGTAAAGTATATAGGGTGTATAATCCCCAGGTGTATCTCACACATCACACAGTACAGTATATAGGGTGTATAATCCCAAGGTGTATCTCACACATCGCTCAGTACAGTATACAGGATGTAAAATCACCAGGTGTATCACAAACGTTGCACAGTACAGTATACAGGGTGTATAACCCCCAGGTGTATCTCACACATCGCTCAGTACAGATTACAGGATGTATAAAATTACCAGGTGTATAAGACACGTCGCACAGTACAGTATACATACTGGTCACAACAATGCAACAGATATTAAGCACTGATCAGGATACTAGAAGTGACACAGAGCTGCAAGATACAGCAATGGCCTACTATACTGTACTGTATGTATACTGCTGGTTACCAAAATGCTGCACTGTCCTACTATATACTGCTCACAATAATGCAGCACAGAGATAGTATACTTGACACAGAGCTGCAAGATACAGCAATGGCCTACTGTACTGTACTATATGTATACTGCTGGTCACCATAATGCTGCACTGTCCTACTATATACTGCTCACAATAATGCAGCACAGATATAGTATACTTGACACAGAGTTGCAAGATACAGCAATGGCCTACTATACTGTACGACTATAATTATATACTGGTGGTCCCCAGTCCCCACAATGCAGCACACTGAGCACAGATATTTGCAGCACACTGAGCACAGATATGTAGCGTTTTCAGGCAGAGAACGTAGATATTTTCAGCACACTGAGCACAGATATTTGCAGCACACTGAGCACAGATTATGGAGCTTTTCAGGGAGAGAACGCAGCCACGTCCTCTCCGTTCAATCTCCAATGCATGAATGAAAATGACGGCGACGCGCGGCTCTTTATATAGAATACGAATCTTGCGAGAATCCGACAGCGGGATGATGACATTCGGGCGCATTCGGGTTAACCGAGCAAGGCGGGAAGATCCGAGGCTGCCTCGGAACCGTGTAAAATAGGTGAAGTTCGGGCGGGTTCGGATCTCGGAGAACCGAACCCGCTCATCTCTAACATTAACACATAAGAACATATCATCAATGTTTTAAAAAAATAGCATCTTGTATATATTGACACCAATGTAAAGGCAAAAGGGGTGATTCAGAGCTGATCATAGATGTGCTAAAAATAGCACATCTACAATCACAATCTCTGACATGTGGGGGGGGGGGTGCCCAGTACAGGGCTATTGCGCAACATATGTCAAGCCCTACCCCCCATTGCAGAGGTGCAAAACCATTGCATGGCGGCGATGCTTTTGCACCCGGTGAGTAGCTCCCTCCTTATGCAGCCTAGCTGAGGAGGCAGGCATCAACCCACCACATAGGACTCCAGGCTGCGATCTCTGACATTGCAGCGTACAGGTCTGAATTAGGCCCCCAGAGTCCCGTGGTTTACAAGTTTTCATCAATTAGTTTCCAGGGATGTGCGGTAATCTAAATGGCTCAGGAGGCACTGGCCAAATTTACACGCAATATATGAGCCAAAGAGTGCATGTGGGCATTATATACAGTTGCAGCAGTATAAACTTGTGCTTCAGTTTTTCCACATTTTGTTTTGTTACAGCCTTATTCCAAATTCTACACACAATACCCTAAAAGGAAAAAAATAAATCACATGTAAAAAATAAATCACATGTAAGTATTCACAGTCTTTACCATGAAGCTCAAAATTGAGATAAGGTGCATCCTGTTTTCACTGATCCTCCTTGAGATGTTCCTACAGCTTAATTGGAGTCCTCCTGTGGTAAATTCAGTTGATTGGACATGATTTGGAAAGGCACACACCAAACTATATAAGGTCCCACACTTGACAGTGCATGTCTGAGCACAAACCAAGCATGAAGTCAAAGGAATTGTCTGAAGACCTCCAAGACAGGATTGTCTCAAGGCATAAATCTCGGGAAGGGTACAGAAAAATATCTGCTGCTTTAAAAGTTCCAATGAGCACAATAGCCCCCATCATCCATAAATGGAAGAAGTTCAGAACCACCAAGACTGTTCCTAGAGCTGGCCAGGGAGGTGACCAAGGACCCAATGGTCACTCTGTCAGAGCTACTACACCTTCCAGTAGGACAACCATCTCTGCAGCAATCCACCAATCAGGCCTGTATGGTAGGGTGGCCAGACGGAAGCCACTCCTTAGTAAAAAGCACATTTCAGCCCGCCTTGAGTTTGCCAAAATGCACTTGAAGGACTCTATGACCATGAGAAAAAAAATCTTAGGTCTGATGAGACAAAGATTGAACTCTTTGGCGTGAATGCCAGGCGTCATGTTTGGAGGAAACCAGGCACTGCTCATCACCAGGCCAATACCATACCTACAGTGAAGCGTGGTGGCAGCATCATGCTGTGGGGATGTTTTTCAGTGGCAGGAACTGGGAGACAAGTCAGGATAGAGGGAAAGATGAATGCAGCAGTGTACAGAGACATCCTGTATGAAAACCTGCTCTAGAGCGCTCTTAACCTTAGACTGAGGCGACAGTTCTTCTTTCAGCAGGACAACGACCATAAGCGCACAACCAAGAGATCAAAGTAGTGGCTTCAGGACAACTTTGTGAATGTCCATGAGTGGCCCAGCCAGAGCCCCGACTTGAATCCGATTGAACATCTCTGGAGAGATCTGAAAATGGCTGTGCACCGACGCTTCCCATCCAACCTGATGAAGCTTGAGAGGTGCTGCAAAGAGGAATGGGCAAAACTGCCCAAAGATAGGTGTGCCAAGCTTGTGGAATCATATTCAAAAAGACTTGAGGCTGTATTTGCTGCCAAAGATGCATCAACAAAGTATTGAGCAAAGGCTATGAATACTTATGCCAAACTCTGCTTTAAGGGTATATTCAACTAAAGTTTGAACTGCCATCTAGTCGGAAAGTATGCCGTCTAGTCTAGTATTCAATGGGGCTGCCGTTTTTCTGACTTGTCGGAAAACACATGGATCAGAGGATTAACCGCGGATCCACTTGTTTTGTCAGATTTGCAGCCAAATCCGACAGATTTTAGTCCCATTTTCAACAATTTCAATCCGACTTTAAAAAAAGTCAGATTGGCATTGCCGAAAACGGGCAACACCTGTTGCATTTGCCTGCAAATTAAATACTGCATTGTCGGATCCTCTCCTGTCGGAGAGGATCCGACATGCATTGAATAGACCCCTTAAAGGTAATGCACATCGACTCCACTTTCTTGCCCACGCAGCCTCCCGCCATTGCCACCATGCCCTCCGCTGTCTCACCCTACTCCAATTCCCACCACCAGCACTGCATCCCGCAGCAGCAGCAGACAGTGCTGGGATCCCTCCGGATCCTGCACACTTCCACACTGATAGTGTACTTGGCTGCCAGGACCAGAGATTGGTCGCCAGCTTTGGTCTCCGCAGCCTACACACTATAAAGTCGTCACCTGGTCAGCAGTCGGGTCTCCTAGTTTTTAAACAGGTTTAAAAACCAGAAGACCTGACAGGCATCCAGGATCAGGTGTGTAGGTCGGTCTACACAGAGTACACATATGTCCAATGCCGGGCAAACTGGTCGGTTGGGAGTTGGATCTCCCGAGGATTGGACAAGTGTGTACCCAACTTAAGTGCACTATTGGTGTATCCAACCTACACTGTATTTGACCTGCACTGCATTGAACCCGTATTATATCTAACTCACATTGTATCTGACACACACTGTATCTGACCCACATTGTATCCGACCTGCACTGTCTGTAACCTGCACTTTATCTGACCTGAACTGTATCTGACCTGCACTGCCTGTAACCTGTACTGTATCTGACCAGCACTGTATCCAACCTACACTGTATCCAACCTATACTGTATCCTGCACTGTATCCAACTCACACTGTGTCTGACCCATACTGTATCTGTCCTACACTGTCTGTAACCTGCACTGTATTCGAGCCACACTGTATCCGACACACACTGTATCCGACCTGCACTGTAACCTGCCCGGTATTTGACACTCAGGTATGGAACACTGTTTTTATGGTTGGGGAGATTTGGGGGAACTGCTCAACAAAAAGGCTGATTGATTGGGGCTTTACATGCAAGTCATCAGTGGCCCAGGGCCTCCAGGAGGGAGGTACAGATTAGGCTATGAGAATAGGCAAGTGCTGGGGGCCTATGCACTTGTGTAGGAGGCATCCACATGGTTTAGGTTTTTTTTCTTTGCTGTTTGTTAACTACTACTACTTTAGAGTAATGATATTGGGGGTCATTCTGAGTTGATCGCTAGCTGAATTTGTTCGCAACGCAGCGATCAGGCTAAAAAATGGCAGTTCTGCGCATGCATATGCGGCGCAATGCGCACAAGCGACGTACGGGCACAACGAACGCTGTAGTTTTGCACAGGGTCTAGCGATGCATTTCAGTCGCACTGTTTGCCGCAGAGTGATTGACATAAAGTGGGCTTTTCTGGGTGGCAACTGTCCGTTTTCAGGGAGTGTGCTTTAAAACGCAGGCTTGCCAGGAAAAATGCAGGCGTGGCTGGGTGAACACTGGGCGGGTTTGTGACGTCAAATCCGGAACTGAATAGTTTGAAGTGATCGCAAGCATTGAGTAGGTTTTGAGCTACTCTGAAACTACACAAAATATTTTTGCAGACGCTCTGCGATACAACCGTTCGCACTTCTGCTAAGCTAAAATACACTCCTAGTGGGCGGCGGCATAGCATTTGCACGGCTGCTAAAACTAGCTAGTGAGCGATCAACTCGGAATGATGCCCATTGCACACCCGATTCTTAGTAAATTTTTGTGTTGTCTTGTTTTCTATTGATAGTACTTGTGAGTTGGTTCAATTAGTTATTGTTAATACATTACTAATTTGCAAAACATTTTTAAACAGAAATAACTGTTTGTGCCGCTGTTATGCTGCTTAGTTTAGCCAGCCAACCTTTGGCCTGTGTTGGATAACAATATTGTGAACTGTGAGGTGGTTAAAATTTACTGGGCTGGAAATCAATGTTACTGAGGTTAATAAATACTGTGGGAACAAAAACAGCTTTATGATGTGATTTTAGCTGTTTCTATGCTTTTTTAAAAAAATATACAAATCCACAACCAATACTGTACCTGCACAGATGGTTTTGACAAAACCAAATACAAATCCAAACCACAAAGGATATACAGAGCCAAAATCAAAACCCATGACGGGGGCCAGCGCACATTCCTACTTTTTATGGGGGTGAGCATGTTTGTAAAGAAAGGTATTTCTAAATTAATGTTATTACTGTTTTGACAGTTAAAATTGCTAATATTATTATTTGACATATGTTACTTGCTTTGCTACTTATTTGTATAGTTGGCCATAATGGCACTTTCCACTGGCACTGGTTTAGGGGGGGTGTTACCTGTCTCAGCCACCAGGGCCGGACTGGCCCACAGGGGTATAGGGGAAACCACCAGTGGGACCCACTGCCCCGGGGGCCTACTCCTCCTCTAGGGATCAGGTTCCAGACTGTGTTCTTGAATTATACATTACACATATGTTACATTATACTGCACAGGACTATGGTGTATTCTCTACAGTGCATTGCCAATATTTATCTGGTACATTATCATGCACGCACTACCAGTATGTATATATATATATATATATATATATATATATATATATTTGTCAAGGGGCCCAGCCCATGCACTCACTAATGGTTAGGCTAACCAATGTAGCGGCTGGCTACACCCCCTCTCGAGACTTACAAAACCCCTAAACATGGGCCCCTACCATTGCATTTCCCGGCGGGACCTTCATGCCCCAGCCACCCACAAGTTTTCACCATGGGGAACCCACAGTTGTCCAATTCTGGGTATGGTTCTCTGTAAATTATCCCATCCTTGCCATTTACATCCTAGCTCTTGGCTCGGGGCTCCATCACTGAGCCACCATGATGCTGTGGCCAAGAAGTGCTGCACGTAATAACATCCTGATGTGCTGATGCAGATAAGCAAATCCTTCATTTTCCCAATGGGTGCTCAAATCCCTAGATGCGCTACTGTATGTTGTACAGTGTTGTATATGGTGTTTGTCTTTATACCATGAGACTGTGTTGGAGCCAGTGGGTATGTTGAGTACACAAAATGATGCAACTATAAAATTAACACATTTGTTGCCACATATAAAATGGACTAAATGTTTCAATGTTACTAAGAATTGCTTGTCCAAACTCTTCAATCACATCATATCAGTGGTAAAGAACATAGAGGCTGAATCAGAGGGGGATGCAAATTGCAACACCGATATGTCTTTGTACGCAGTGCCAGTCGAGAACAGGCAAAAGCCACAGGAGGCATCTTGAGTTAAAAGAAGCCCCCTGCAGGTTTCTGTGATCCACTGCTGCATCCTAGGACACACCATCAGATCAAGTGCATGACCATCGGTCATCTGAGATATCCTCAGGTTTTTCAGGATGTCCGGGGAAATCACGCTGCTTAAGCCAAGGACGCAGCTACTGGTTTCAACACACCTAGAAAATGAGAACGACATGCCCCTGTTATGTGGAATGCCAGTTGCCACCCCCCATGCCAGCAGCATGTCAATCATTCCTCGGCAATTGGGGCACTGTGAGCGACATCACAACCTCAGATCTGCACAGACCTAAAAACATTGGAGCTATGCATAAACATAGAGTTTATGTACGTCTTTGAATTAGATCCGTAATAATAAAATGGTCATCCAAAATCCCTACCAAGCAAGGAGGAAATATATTAACAATCCCCAAAAATATTTTTTCTTAGGAATGGTATGGACTTATTTTGAAAACGTGCATAGAATTGCACTATGGTGTTCCTACCTAATTATACATTTACTTGTCCCAGAGAAAAACATACAAGTGTAATAAATGACTGTACCACGATAGGGCGAATATTCTGTCACAAAAAAAGACTAAATTGTGTACAATATAAAACTGCAAATAAAATGTATTTGTTGTGTCATTTTTCCATGGTCATACAGTATATGTACAGATGGAGCCGCGCACATCTGAGGCGGCTCCATCGCAAACATGCACTCCCAGCGTGACTAGGTGATCCGTCTGCCTAGTCACGCTGGGAGTGCACAGAGAAAGCTCCCATTCAGAGCGTCTCTGTCAGGGCGTGCGGACGGAGATGCTATCCATTCAAGTGAATGTCTCCGTCATGGGTGTGCGTATCTGGATGGAGACACGTCCGGCGATAGGCGTGCCCTAGTCACAGACGGAGCCACGACTAGCGTGGCTCCATCTGTACTGTAGGGATCAATATGTGATCCCGGCGGTCATTATACCGATGTTGGGATCCCATCCATTAGAATGCTGGCAGGGGGGGCGAGTGCAAAGAAGCCCCTTGCGGGTTCTCTACTCTTACCCCTCATTGGCCTCGGTGGCGAGCTTTGCTCGCCACAGGTTCTATTCTCCCTCTACGGGTGTCATGGACACCCACTCTGCCATGACACCCATAGAGGGAGAAAAGCACCTACCTCGCCAGTATTCCGGCGGCGGTATGGTGCCCCTGGCCGGATCCAGGCATTGGTATTGTGATAGCCGGGATCCCATCCATCGATATGCTGACCGCATACCGTACTGACAAAGCAATGGAGGGATACATTTATTCCTATGTGTTGCTAAAAGGTAATAGATTTATATCCCCTCATATTTCTAAACCTTCATTGCTTGGTTTATTTACTAAACGACATTCAAACACACTGTCATTTTTTGTGTATTTTGACAGGGGTCTCAAAGTAGCGATTTTGTTTATAGAAAATACACACTGTCTATTGCTTGTTTAAAAAAAGAAATCTGCTTTAAAGTCTGGGGTGAGAGTCAAGATGGCTGAAAATAGCCAGTATGTAAAAGTACTGTTCAGTAAATAGACCCCAACTATATGTTCTAGTCAGTTAGGAGTTAAGCCATTTTTGAAGCTACAGGTAAGTGTAATTGTACACTGCCTGTGGTTAAAAGGAAGAAGTCTGGCTTTTATAGTTAATTGCCTGCAGTTATAATTAAGCTGTTCTTTTTAATATTGTGTGTATGTGTCAGTTTGCATCTTCACAATGAGGAAAGCTGTTCTTGTTTGCAAGCAGGGCTGAACTACCTTGAACCCTTGGATACTACTTAACACAGGGAGCTACTGTAGCTGCAGCCCAGCTTATCAGCAGCCCATTTAGAACAGTTTTGATGTTGAGTATAGACAAGCCATGGTTTTTAATTACAGTTATATTTTAGGAGGCAAGGACGTCCATGCTGTTATAATCTGTGTGAATCCTATGGAGAATCTTCACAGCGACTTCAAATCAATCTTTTGAAACCACTGAGGACTGTTCATATGATGTGTAATTAAATTACCTATTTATTTGACTTGTTAGTTGCTGACATGATATATTATAGTCACACAACATTGTGTACTACAGGCTGCATTATAGGCAATTCAAATAAACATCGACATTGTTCAAAAGTGCAATGCAATTCAACATTTTAAAATAGGTAAAAGCAATGCAGTATTTCTGTAATTATCATCATTTTTGTATTTAATATTATGGTGTACAACTTTGCTTAAATTCAATAACGAAGACATAAAATGAATGACTTCACATTATGTGACAAATTCTTTAGTATAACCTATTACTGCTTTGGGTGGGATGTGAAACATTTGCCTTGCAGCTGCTTATGAATTTGCTGTAGAATTCTGTATGGAGACAGAATGGTAATTCGTGAAGCTGGCCAAGCACTGACATCTACAGGCTGAATGAGGGAAAAAATAATTTCTGTACACTTGCTAAATGTTCCTAATTTCCAGAAACAGTAGCAAGTTTTAAACATTTAAACTTGGAAATTTTTGTCTCTGCAATGTTAGAATATATACATTTTGTCACAAAGATTGGTTAGGAGTGGATACAGCCTTGCAATCTGTAAAACAAAGACATAACAGATTTGGAGCAATATGATTATGAAGCCACCACAGATTTTAGAGGTTTACACTGTATCACCAAAAGGTCTGGGGGAACTTCGTTTATTAGTAGCCTTTATGGTTTATAATATCCATTCACAGGGTCAGATTAAGGTTAATCTGCACCCTAAGTAATCTTCATCCCACTGCCCTCACACCACCAATACACACTACCCAGCCCCTCAGGTGAAAGATTGGAGACTCAGTAGTGCACCCCAGATCCTGGAACACTAAGCAGCTGCCTAAATCTGTCTAATGGTTGCGATGACCCTGAGCAGCCGCTTAGAAAACAATAGGGGCTGCTTTTGCCTGCAGAAATAGAGGGACCAGGGCAGATATCAGAGATATCTGCTGCGGTCCCTCCTTCTTACATGGGCATACTTAGATTTTCAAGGATTTCAGCTCTGTTCTGCGGGATTTCCCGAATTCACTTTAATAATGAAACCCCTTATACCCCTTTTACACTCGCAGAAAAATCCCGGGATATTGCACGTGAACGCGCATCATCCAGGGATTTTTCTCAGTGTGAAAGGGTACAGGGACAATTTCCCGGGACGAGCATCCCGGGATTTCAACCCAGGTGTCGACCTGGGTTGAATCCGGGAACGTCCCAGGAAGCTGGGTAGTGTGAAAGGGCCCGTTCCGGGATTCACTACCCGGGACTGTTAAAAGGCCTCCGATTGGAGCTTTCTTGGGCTCAGAAAAGATGATGTCATCTTTCAGAGCCCTGGGGAGCGTCCTGGATGCATGTGAGGAAGGCAGCATGGCGACTTGGACAGACCGGGAGGTTAGAGAGTTGCTGAGCATTAGGGGAGAGGAGGAAATAATGAGGCAGATCACAGGCACAGTTAAAGAAGCAGTGATTTATAAAAACATCCCCAAGATGCTGGAAGCCAAAGGAATCATCCGCGTACAGCAGCAAGTGTTAAACAAAATGAAAACTCTTAAAAAGCAGTTCTTGAAGGTGCATGACAACAACCGGAAAAAGAGTGGGGTTGGCCGTATCGACTGGCAGTACTATGACATCTGTGCAAATATCTTTGGAAACACAGCTATATGCAGTCCGGTGAGTCTGTCTTCCAGTTCACAGTACACTGCTACAGAAGGCACTCCAGAAGAGACACAGACAAGCAGTGACGTCTGCCCGTCATCACCCTTCTTAATTGACGACACACCCGAGGACAGCAACACATCCTCCCACCCGTCCATCAACACATCTAGAAACGACGACAGCATAACTGCAACCATTGAAGACGTCGTGGATGCTCAGACCAGTGACAGTGGGACTGTACAAAGTACCGTCACCCCAACTTTACAGAAAAACAGTAAGTACATGTTTAGAAATTAACACGCATAGCACAAATCCACAATTGTTAATCATCTGGTTACGTGGATAGTATGAGTGGCTGGTGTGGCGGTAGCGTGGCAAGCGCAAATGATCCCCTTGCTGCTGGCACGGTGGCACGCTTTGCAATTTCTGCCCCCACCCAGGGGGGCTTTGCATTTTTATATATAGATCAATGTTGCAGAGTAGCTAGTATGTAGGAGGATTAATGCCACAAACACATGTTTGCTAACGCTGCTATTTTTACACTGCACTCCACTCCACACTGCGGATAGCCTCGCTTCACAAATCCTTTGATGGTATCCTGTAAGCGCTGTCCTTGTGGTAGAGATATGAAGCGCTTGTATAAGGTAGATACAATTTCTTTAGTCACCTGGTGGACTATGACACAGCAGATGGAGATCGCAACTCCGAACAAGCATGAGACTGAGCGGTACTCTCCTGGGGTAGCATACCACCACAATGCAATAGCTAGCCTCCTGCGTGCCTCAATGGGTCTCCTAAGCCTGGTGGTCTGCATGTCAAGTGCTGGGGTAAGTAATTCCAGGATGTAATCAAAGGTTGCACGAGACACACGGAAGTTAGCCATCCACTCCTCATCCTGGTAAGCTTCCACAGTCCTCATAAAGGCTTCTCCATGCCGGCGATCTCTGGACCAAAATGAGCAGTTAGGCCCCATACTCACGCTCAGGATGGTACTCATCCTGGATGATATGAGGGCTCTCCTCCTGCGCAAATATTGGCGGCGATTAGCAGCCCTATCCACCATAAATTGCAACCTCCTCCTCCTCATAAAATATATGTGCAGTATACTGCACAGTGTGACAAGCTGCATCATGCTGTCACTGGCTGTATGAAACATCTGCAAAGCAGAAAGAATCACAAGCTCAGGCATACACACTGGTACTACGTCGGCCATGACTGCAGCCAGAGCTGTCTTAACAGCAGTGTAGGCCCTGGGCACAGCAATGCACTGGGGCCCCTACTCACCCATCAGCGGTAGGGGTGGGGGGTGCTATCAGCGGCAGGTTTGAAGTCCCACGGGGGGGGGGGGGGGTTCTATCTTTCGCTCAGCATGTAGGACCTGGAGAAATAATTTCTGCTAATTACTCCTTTACTGCACAGATGGGGCGGGAAGGAGAACACTAAACTGTAGAAGGGGACATTGTGCTGAATGATGGTGCCCTGGTACATGACTTCCAGGGTGGTAGGGAGTGTTTAATACACAGCGGAGGGGTGGATAGTGGAGTGGGCTTAATATTCATCATTTTCCGGGGGTCAGGGCCGCTTGCTTTACTGCAGATATCTCCAGTGCCTGGAAATAGATTTCTTAGCTTTAATGGGCTAAAAAAAACTAGAGAGTCCCACCATTCAGGAGGTACTGGGGACACCTGTTGGGTGGTGCTGGGGACACCTTTCAGGAGGTACTGGGGACACCTTTCAGGAGGTACTGGGGACATCTTTCAGGAGGTACTGGGGACACCTGTCAGGAGGTGCTGGGGACACCATTCAGGAGGTACTGGGGACTTGGGGATCAGACTTCAGTAGCCAGAGCAATCCACCAACAAAAATATAAAACTGCATATTAGGCGTGTGGAGCTGTAGCAGGGACCAGCTGCTTGAAGGCTGATATCTCTGGTTCTGGGCATAGTAGAGACAAGCTGCCAGTGTCACCTGAAAGTGGAGAGTCCCAGCTTTTGGAGTATACCCTCAGAAAAACTCGTAAGTCAGACAGAACTCGTGATATCTGGCTGGGAAGAACAATTAACAGGCTTGGATGGGGACCACTGCTTTGAAGTCAGATATCTCCGGTTCCCCAGGGCCGATTTTCAAAAATCTGGTACCCCTGGAAAGAGGGGACCCTCAGCTATCAGTCTAGGGCCCTTTTACTCCTGGGGCTCTTGGGGAAGAGCCCATTGAGCCCATACGAAAAGACGGCCCTGACTGCAGCAATGCTGTGAGCTAGCCCCACCCCTCCCTTTGTTGACTATTGTAACCTCATCTATGTGAGCCAGAAAAAGGCCATTTCTAATGACATACATATGCATTTGCAGGGATATCCCGGGATCAGTGTAAATGGGGCTGTCCCGGGTCGATCCCAGGTCTTAGTGCAGTGTGAAAGGGGTCAGTCCCGGGAAAGCATCCTGGCTGTGCGAGTGTAAAAGGGGTATTACTTGGATTTTGATTTTTGTAATGACTTTTTTTCAACACTACATCATGTTTATTTCAATTTTTTTATAATCTTAATAAATAAGGTAATAAACGTTATTATTGGTTACTGATAAATGTGCCCCAACAAAGAATACCCCCACCACCACCACCACCCTCAATAAGGCTCCCAGCATTTGATACATTTTAAAAGCTACAGATGTGTCCTCATACACTATAGCTTCAGTCACGCCAAGCAGTCCCAGCTCGCCAGGTCCGAGGCAACTCATCTGTGACAAGTGTCTTTTTTTGCTCAAGCTGTGCATTTTACAAACAGAAAAAATAGGATTTTGTTAACCTACCTGTAAGTCCTTTTCTCCTAGTCCGTAGAGGATGCTGGAAATGACATCAAGACCATGGGGTATAGACGGGATCCGCAGGAGACATGGGCACTCTAAAGACTTTTCATTGGGTGTGAACTGGCTCCTCCCTCTATGCCCCTCCTCCAGACCTCAGTTGTAGGAACTATGCCCAGGGAGACTGACATTTCGAGGAAAGGAATTACTTAACTAGTGGTGAGAAATCTACCAACTCACACCCTCAACCATGCCGCACACATGGCATTCAACATAACACACGCCAACAGGCATGAACTAATTGCGGCAACATGCTGAAACCAAGATAACACAACTTGTGTAACTGTAATAACTAAACTGCAGGTAAAGTACGCACTGGGACGGGCGCCCAGCATCCTCTACGGACTAAGAGAAAAGGATTTACTGGTAGGTTATCAAAATCCTATTTTCTCATACGTCCTAGAGGATGCTGGGGACGACATCAAGACCATGGGATCTATACCAAAGCTCCAGTACGGGCGGGAGAGATTGACCAAACTTTAGGTCCTCATCGGCCAAGGTGTCAAACTTGTAGAACATAGCAAATGTGTTTGAATCTAACCAAGTAGCTGATCAGTAAAGTTGTAATGCCGAGACCCCCCCGGGCAGCCACCCAGGATGAGCCCACCTTCTTAGTGGAGTGGGCCTTTACCGACGTCGGTAACGGCAATCCAGCCGTAGTATGAGCTTGCTGAATCGTATTTCTAATCCAACGTGCAATAGTCTGCTTGGAAGCAGGACAGCCAATCTTGTTGTGATCATACAGGTCAAACAGAGCCTCTGTTTTCCGTATATGAGCTGTTCTAGCAACATAGATTTTCAAAGCTCTAACCACATCTAGAGACTTTGAATCAGTGAATGTGTCAGTAACTACTGGCACCACAATAGGTTGGTTTATGTGAAAAGCAGAAACCACCTTTGGAAGAAAATGTTGGCAACTCTGCCCTATCTTCATGGAAAATCAGGTAAGGGCTCTTGTGAGACTAGGACCCCAATTCCGACACCCGCCTTGCGGATGCCAATGCCAAAAGCATCACCACTTTCCAAATGAGAAACTTCAACTCTATCTTTTGGAGAGGCTCAAACCAATCCGATTGAAGGAACTGCAATACCACGTTAAGGTCCCATGGTGCCACTGGAGGCACGAATGGAGGCTGGATGTGCAGAACCCCTTTCATGAAGGTCTGAACCTCTGGAAGAGAGGCCAATTGTTTTTGGAAGAACACTGACAAGGCCGAAATTTGGACCTTGATTGATCCCAATCGTAGGCCCGTCTCCACACCATCCTGCAAAAAATGGAGAAAACGTCCTAAGTGAAACTCTTCCGTAGGAGCTTTCTTGGATTCACACCAAGACACATATTTTCTCCAAATACGGTGGTAATGTTTTGACGTTACTCCCTTTCTGGCCTGAATAAGGGTGGGGATGACCGCCTTAGGAATACCCTTCCTGGCTAGGATATGGCGCTCAACAGTCATGCCGTCAAATGTAGCCACGGTAAGTCTTGGTACACACATGGCCCCTGCTGCAATAGCTCGAATCACCCATGCACAGGCAGTAGTGGGCCTGAGCAGTGTACCATTGGAAACATAAATGGATTTCAATGTCGTTTCCATTTTGCGGTCTGCCAGCTCTTTAAGAGAAGCCATGCCAGGAGCAGGGAGAATTACCTTCTTTGTCAACCTGGAAAGTGCACTGTCTAACCCAGGGAGTGACTCCCATTTTTTCCTGTCTTCAACCGGGAAAGGATAAGCTATGTGAATCCTTTTGGGAATACGAAATTTTTTATCAGGATTCACCCACATCCCTTCAAACAGAGCATTTAGTTCGTGTGAAGGAGGAAACGTGACTTTGGATTTATTTTCCTTACATAAATAAGCTTTCTCCTGAGGTACAGGATGGCTTTCTGTAACCTCCAACACATCCCTTATAGCCAGAATCATATATTGTATACTTTTTGCCAATTTATGATCCATCTCTCTGGATTCACTATTGTCGACACAAGAATCAGAATCAGTGTTTATAACATTTGCAAATGGTCTCTTATGTGACCCAGAGGGGCCGCCCGCATAAGGAATAACAGCATCCTGAAAAATCACATCTTCTACAGATTTTCTCCAGCATGCAGTCTTAGATTCAGACTTATCCAATCTACGGTTAATCAGATGCATACTGTCACGTAGCTCTTTCACCCATGCAGGCTCTTGGTGTGCCGGTAGAGCCACCACATTACAACTAGTGATGAGCGCCTGAAATTTTTCGGGTTTTGTGTTTTGGTTTTGGGTTCGGTTCCGCGGCCGTGTTTTGGGTTCGACCGCGTTTTGGCAAAACCTCACCGAATTTTTTTTGTCGGATTCGGGTGTGTTTTGGATTCGGGTGTTTTTTTTCAAAAAACCCTAAAAAACAGCTTAAATCATAGAATTTGGGGGTCATTTTGATCCCATATTATTATTAACCTCAAAAACCATAATTTCCACTCATTTTCAGTCTATTCTAAAAACCTCACACCTCACAATATTATTTTTAGTCCTAAAATTTGCACCGAGGTCGCTGGATGACTAAGCTAAGCGACCCTAGTGGCCGACACAAACACCTGGCCCATCTAGGAGTGGCACTGCAGTGTCACGCAGGATGTCCCTTCCAAAAAACCCTCCCCAAACAGCACATGACGCAAAGAAAAAAAGAGGCGCAATGAGGTAGCTGTGTGAGTAAGATTAGCGACCCTAGTGGCCGACACAAACACCGGGCCCATTTAGGAGTGGCACTGCAGTGTCACGCAGGATGTCCCTTCCAAAAAACCCTCCCCAAACAGCACATGACGCAAAGAAAAAAAGAGGCGCAATGAGGTAGCTGTGTGAGTAAGATTAGCGACCCTAGTGGCCGACACAAACACCGGGTCCATCTAGGAGTGGCACTGCAGTGTCACGTAGGATGTCCCTTCCAAAAAACCCTCCCCAAACAGCACATGACGCAAAGAAAAAAAGAGGCGCAATGAGGTAGCTGTGTGAGTAAGATTAGCGACCGTAGTGGCCGACACAAACACCGGGCCCATTTAGGAGTGGCACTGCAGTGTCACGCAGGATGTCCCTTCCAAAAAACCCTCCCCAAACAGCACATGACGCAAAGAAAAAAAGAGGCGCAATGAGGTAGCTGTGTGAGTAAGATTAGCGACCCTAGTGGCCGACACAAACACCGGGCCCATCTAGGAGTGGCACTGCAGTGTCACGTAGGATGTCCCTTCCAAAAAACCCTCCCCAAACAGCACATGACGCAAAGAAAAAAAGAGGCGCAATGAGGTAGCTGTGTGAGTAAGATTAGCGACCGTAGTGGCCGACACAAACACCGGGCCCATTTAGGAGTGGCACTGCAGTGTCACGCAGGATGTCCCTTCCAAAAAACCCTCCCCAAACAGCACATGACGCAAAGAAAAAAAGAGGCGAAATGAGGTAGCTGTGTGAGTAAGATTAGCGACCCTAGTGGCCGACACAAACACCGGGCCCATCTAGGAGTGGCACTGCAGTGTCACGCAGGATGTCCCTTCCAAAAAACCCTCCCCAAACAGCACATGACGCAAAGAAAAAAAGAGGCGCAATGAGGTAGCTGTGTGAGTAAGATTAGCGACCGTAGTGGCCGACACAAACACCGGGCCCATTTAGGAGTGGCACTGCAGTGTCACGCAGGATGTCCCTTCCAAAAAACCCTCCCCAAACAGCACATGACGCAAAGAAAAAAAGAGGCGCAATGAGGTAGCTGTGTGAGTAAGATTAGCGACCCTAGTGGCCGACACAAACACCGGGCCCATCTAGGAGTGGCACTGCAGTGTCACGCAGGATGTCCCTTCCAAAAAACCCTCCCCAAACAGCACATGACGCAAAGAAAAATAAAAGAAAAAAGAGGTGCAAGATGGAATTGTCCTTGGGCCCTCCCACCCACCCTTATGTTGTATAAACAAAACAGGACATGCACACTTTAACCAACCCATCATTTCAGTGACAGGGTCTGCCACACGACTGTGACTGATATGACGGGTTGGTTTGGACCCCCCCCAAAAAAGAAGCAATTAATCTCTCCTTGCACAAACTGGCTCTACAGAGGCAAGATGTCCACCTCATCATCATCCTCCGATATATCACCGTGTACATCCCCCTCCTCACAGATTATCAATTCGTCCCCACTGGAATCCACCATCTCAGCTCCCTGTGTACTTTGTGGAGGCAATTGCTGCTGGTCAATGTCTCCGCGGAGGAATTGATTATAATTCATTTTAATGAACATCATCTTCTCCACATTTTCTGGATGTAACCTCGTACGCCGATTGCTGACAAGGTGAGCGGCGGCACTAAACACTCTTTCGGAGTACACACTTGTGGGAGGGCAACTTAGGTAGAATAAAGCCAGTTTGTGCAAGGGCCTCCAAATTGCCTCTTTTTCCTGCCAGTATAAGTATGGACTGTGTGACGTGCCTACTTGGATGCGGTCACTCATATAATCCTCCACCATTCTTTCAATGGGGAGAGAATCATATGCAGTGACAGTAGACGACATGTCCGTAATCGTTGTCAGGTCCTTCAGTCCGGACCAGATGTCAGCATCAGCAGTCGCTCCAGACTGCCCTGCATCACCGCCAGCGGGTGGGCTCGGAATTCTGAGCCTTTTCCTCGCACCCCCAGTTGCGGGAGAATGTGAAGGAGGAGATGTTGACAGGTCGCGTTCCGCTTGACTTGACAATTTTCTCACCAGCAGGTCTTTCAACCCCAGCAGACTTGTGTCTGCCGGAAAGAGAGATCCAAGGTAGGCTTTAAATCTAGGATCGAGCATGGTGGCCAAAATGTAGTGCTCTGATTTCAACAGATTGACCACCCGTGAATCCTTGTTAAGCGAATTAAGGGCTCCATCCACAAGTCCCACATGCCTAGCGGAATCGCTCCGTGTTAGCTCCTCCTTCAATGTCTCCAGCTTCTTCTGCAAAAGCCTGATGAGGGGAATGACCTGACTCAGGCTGGCAGTGTCTGAACTGACTTCACGTGTGGCAAGTTCAAAGGGCAGCAGAACCTTGCACAACGTTGAAATCATTCTCCACTGTGCTTGAGACAGGTGCATTCCACCTCCTATATCGTGCTCAATTGTATAGGCTTGAATGGCCTTTTGCTGCTCCTCCAACCTCTGAAGCATATAGAGGGTTGAATTCCACCTCGTTACCACTTCTTGCTTCAGATGATGGCAGGGCAGGTTCAGTAGTTTTTGGTGGTGCTCCAGTCTTCTGTACGTGGTGCCTGTACGCCGAAAGTGTCCCGCAATTCTTCTGGCCACCGACAGCATCTCTTGCACGCCCCTGTCGTTTTTTAAATAATTCTGCACCACCAAATTCAAGGTATGTGCAAAACATGGGACGTGCTGGAATTTGCCCATATTTAATGCACACACAATATTGCTGGCGTTGTCCGATGCCACAAATCCACAGGAGAGTCCAATTGGGGTAAGCCATTCCGCGATGATCTTCCTCAGTTGCCGTAAGAGGTTTTCAGCTGTGTGCGTATTCTGGAAACCGGTGATACAAAGCGTAGCCTGCCTAGGAAAGAGTTGGCGTTTGCGAGATGCTGCTACTGGTGCCGCCGCTGCTGATCTTGCGGCGGGAGTCCATACATCTACCAAGTGGGCTGTCACAGTCATATAGTCCTGACCCTGCCCTGCTCCACTTGTCCACATGTCCGTGGTTAAGTGGACATTGGGTACAGCTGCATTTTTTAGGACACTGGTGACTCTTTTTCTGAGGTCTGTGTACATTTTCGGTATCGCCTGCCTAGAGAAATGGAACCTAGATGGTATTTGGTACCGGGGACACAGTACCTCCAACAAGTCTCTAGTTGGCTCTGCAGTAATGATGGATACCGGAACCACGTTTCTCACCACCCAGGATGCCAAGGCCTCAGTTATCCGCTTTGCAGTAGGATGACTGCTGTGATATTTCATCTTCCTCGCAAAGGACTGTTGGACAGTCAATTGCTTGGTGGAAGTAGTAAAAGTGGTCTTACGACTTCCCCTCTGGGATGACCATCGACTCCCAGCAGCAACAACAGCAGCGCCAGCAGCAGTAGGCGTTACACGCAAGGATGCATCGGAGGAATCCCAGGCAGGAGAGGAATCATCAGAATTGCCAGTGACATGGCCTGCAGGACTATTGGCATTCCTGGGGAAGGAGGAAATTGACACTGAGGGAGTTGGTGGGGTGGTTTGCGTGAGCTTGGTTACTAGAGGAAGTGATTTACTGGTCAGTGGACTGCTTCCGCTGTCACCCAAAGTTTTTGAACTTGTCACTGACTTATTATGAATGCGCTGCAGGTGACGTATAAGGGAGGATGTTCCGAGGTGGTTAACGTCCTTACCCCTACTTATTACAGCTTGACAAAGGGAACACACGGCTTGACACCTGTTGTCCGCATTTCTGTTGAAATAGTTCCACACCGAAGAGCTGATTTTTTTGGTATTTTCACCAGGCATGTCAACGGCCATATTCCTCCCACGGACAACAGGTGTCTCCCCGGGTGCCTGACTTAAACAAACCGCCTCACCATCAGAATCCTCCTGGTCAATTTCCTCCCCAGCGCCAGCAACACCCATATCCTCCTCATCCTGGTGTACTTCAACACTGACATCTTCAATCTGACTATCAGGAACTGGACTGCGGGTGCTCCTTCCAGCACTTGCAGGGGGCGTGCAAATGGTGGAAGGCGCATGCTCTTCACATCCAGTGTTGGGAAGGTCAGGCATCGCAACCAACACAATTGGACTCTCCTTGTGGATTTGGGATTTCGAAGAACGCACAGTTCTTTGCGGTGCTACTGCTTTTGCCAGCTTGAGTCTTTTCATTTTTCTAGCGAGAGGCTGAGTGCCTCCATCCTCATGTGAAGCTGAACCACTAGCCATGAACATAGGCCAGGGCCTCAGCCGTTCCTTGCCACTCCGTGTGGTAAATGGCATATTGGCAAGTTTACGCTTCTCCTCCGACAATTTTATTTTAGGTTTTGGAGTCCTTTTTTCACTGATATTTGGTGTTTTGGATTTGACATGCTCTGTACTATGACATTGGGCATCGGCCTTGGCAGACGACGTTGCTGGCATTTCATCGTCTCGGCCATGACTAGTGGCAGCAGCTTCAGCACGAGGTGGAAGTGGATCTTGATCTTTCCCTAATTTTGGAACCTCAACATTTTTGTTCTCCATATTTTAATAGGCACAACTAAAAGGCACCTCAGGTAAACAATGGAGATGGATGGATACTAGTATACAATTATGGACGGACTGCCGAGTGCCGACACAGAGGTAGCTACAGCCGTGGACTACCGTACTGTACTGTGTCTGCTGCTAATATAGACTGGTTGATAAAGAGATGTAGTAGTATGTATGTATAAAGAAGAAAGAAAAAAAAACCACGGGTAGGTGGTATACAATTATGGACGGACTGCCGAGTGCCGACACAGAGGTAGCTACAGCCGTGAACTACCGTACTGTACTGTGTCTGCTGCTAATATAGACTGGTTGATAAAGAGATGTAGTAGTATGTATGTATAAAGAAGAAAGAAAAAAAAACCACGGGTAGGTGGTATACAATTATGGACGGACTGCCGAGTGCCGACACAGAGGTAGCTACAGCCGTGGACTACCGTACTGTACTGTGTCTGCTGCTAATATAGACTGGTTGATAAAGAGATGTAGTAGTATGTATGTATAAAGAAGAAAGAAAAAAAAACCACGGGTAGGTGGTATACAATTATGGACGGACTGCCGAGTGCCGACACAGAGGTAGCTACAGCCGTGGACTACCGTACTGTACTGTGTCTGCTGCTAATATAGACTGGTTGATAAAGAGATGTAGTAGTATGTATGTATAAAGAAGAAAGAAAAAAAAACCACGGGTAGGTGGTATACAATTATGGACGGACTGCCGAGTGCCGACACAGAGGTAGCTACAGCCGTGGACTACCGTACTGTACTGTGTCTGCTGCTAATATAGACTGGTTGATAAAGAGATGTAGTAGTATGTATGTATAAAGAAGAAAGAAAAAAAAAACACGGGTAGGTGGTATACAATTATGGACGGACTGCCGAGTGCCGACACAGAGGTAGCTACAGCCGTGGACTACCGTACTGTACTGTGTCTGCTGCTAATATAGACTGGTTGATAAAGAGATGTAGTAGTATGTATGTATAAAGAAGAAAGAAAAAAAAACCACGGGTAGGTGGTATACAATTATGGACGGACTGCCGAGTGCCGACACAGAGGTAGCTACAGCCATGAACTACCGTACTGTACTGTGTCTGCTGCTAATATAGACTGGTTGATAAAGAGATGTAGTAGTATGTATGTATAAAGAAGAAAGAAAAAAAAACCACGGGTAGGTGGTATACAATTATGGATGGACTGCCGAGTGCCGACACAGAGGTAGCTACAGCCGTGAACTACCGTACTGTGTCTGCTGCGACTGGATGATAAATAATGATATAAAAAATATATATATATCACTACTGCAGCCGGACAGGTATATATTATATAATGACGGACCTGCTGGACACTGTCTGTCAGCAGAATGAGTTTTTTATAGAATAAAAAAAAAAAACACCACACAAGTGAAGTCACACGACGAGTGTTTAACTTTTTCAGGCAATCACAATATAGTATACTACTAACTATACTGGTGGTCAGTGTGGTCAGGTCACTGGTCAGTCACACTGGCAGTGGCACTCCTGCAGCAAAAGTGTGCACTGTTTAATTTTAATATAATATGTACTCCTGGCTCCTGCTATAACCTATAACTGGCACTGCAGTGCTCCCCAGTCTCCCCCACAATTATAAGCTGTGTGAGCTGAGCACAGTCAGATATATATACATAGATGATGCAGCACACTGGGCTGAGCAGTGCACACAGATATGGTATGTGACTGAGTCACTGTGTGTATCGTTTTTTTCAGGCAGAGAACGGATATATTAAATAAAACAAAACTGCACTGTCTGGTGGTCACTGTGGTCAGTCACTAGTAAACTCTGCACTCTCTACACTTCTACAGTACTCCTAAGCTCCAGTAAATCAGGTCAATCTCTCTCTCTCTCTCTCTTCTAATCTAAATGGAGAGGACGCCAGCCACGTCCTCTCCCTATCAATCTCAATGCACGTGTGAAAATGGCGGCGACGCGCGGCTCCTTA
The DNA here is from genome assembly GCF_028390025.1 of Pseudophryne corroboree. Lineage (NCBI taxonomy): Eukaryota > Metazoa > Chordata > Amphibia > Anura > Myobatrachidae > Pseudophryne > Pseudophryne corroboree. The sequence goes on along the minus strand of NC_086451.1, from coordinate 268,692,889 downwards.
TATAGAATCCGAGTCTCGCGAGAATCCGACAGCGTCATGATGACGTTCGGGCGCGCTCGGGTTAACCGAGCAAGGCGGGAGGATCCGAGTCTGCTCGGACCCGTGAAAAAAACCATGAAGTTCGGGCGGGTTCGGATTCAGAGAAACCGAACCCGCTCATCTCTAATTACAACTCTGTGTCCCTAAAATGGCCTCCTCCGGGGAGGAACTCCCTGCCTCACACGTGTGCACCACACTCACAGACACACTGGGACTTATTTTGGGGACAGACCCACAGTAAAATCTGTCAGAGGGACACAGGATAGGAGCAGCCAGTTCACAAACCCAGCGCCAGTATTGCCTGTGAACACACTATGTCCACAGCCCAAAAGCGCTTTTAAATAGTAATATACACTATCAAATGCACCACAATCTCTTTGTGCCCCCCCTTTATAGCACCCTGTACTTGTCAGAAGTGGAGGAGAGGACCAGCGTGTTCTCTGCAGCCTGAGGAGAGAGAGAAAATGGTGCTGAGTAGTGTGCTGGCTGCCTGAGGAAGAAGCTCCGCCATTTTTACCTCAGAAACTTTTCATAATATTTATACTGGCGGGGGTAGGGCTGTGCCTTTTAGTCAGTTTGAGGTATTTTTCTTGCTGCCCAGGGCGCCCACCCCCCGCGCCCTGCACCCTGCAGTGCCTGTGTGTGTGGGCAGCAATGGCGCTCTGCGCTCCCGCCAGCCGCGCCGCACCACAGCCGTCACTTACTTGATTGAAGATTTAAAGATCATTCTTCTCATACTCACCTGTCTTCTGACTTCTGGCCCTGTGAGGGGGGTGATGGCGTGCTGTGGGAGTGAGCATCTAGACACGAATAGCGTTCATTTCCCTTCAGGAGCTAATGGTGTCCTTTCAGCCAGAAGCAGAGCCATGAAACTCTGAGGAAGTTGGTTCTGCTTCTTCCCCCTCAGTCCCACGAAGCAGGGAGTCTGATGCCAGCAGATCTCCCTGAAAATAAAAAACCTAACACAAGTCTTTTCAGAGAAACTCAGTAGAGCTCCTCAGTGCATCCAGTCGACCTGGGCACATTTCTAAAACTGAGGTCTGGAGGAGGGGCATAGAGGGAGGAGCCAGTTCACACCCAATGAAAAGTCTTTAGAGTGCCCAAGTCTCCTGTGGATCCCGTCTATACCCCATGGTCTTGATTTCATCCCCAGCATCCTCTAGGACGTATGAGAAACTTCTTTACTGGATAACACTGATCAATTTGACGTGCCACATTTGTACCTTTGTGTGTGAATGAGTCTGAATCTGTGCACGTAGTGCTGCGATGCATTTGCCACTGCTATTTTTCACGCAAATTCCATTGTGCTTCATTTGTGGCTCTGTACATGTTTAAATCTAATCCTGCATCTCGAGTACCTGTTAGCGGTGTTCTGCTGCATCTGCAATGGAAATAAGATGGAAAATTGAAAAAAAAAAAAAAAAAGACGCTATGCTACATCTTTCGGTGTATCATGACACATCTGAACATTTAGATTAATATTTTTATATTTCCTTTATGCTCTACAGCAGAGACTAGCAGACCCTTCTGGTATAGTTGTCTAATGTAAGTATGCAAATAGCTAGAACGACAACCCAGACCTTGCTAACTTACCAAAGGCTATCTGTCAGTCAGACTCTATGACACACAATGTTTGTTTATTTTTATTCTCACAGTAACTCATCTTGGGCAGCCCTAGCCTGCCAGACTACTCTGTATCCTCGTCTTTTCCAAACCAAGAAGAGGGAGATTAAGAAGGAGATTAAGGGAGCTGGCGCCTACACTTGTGGATAGCTGACATCAGGACTCACAGCCCAGGTGGTCCCGGCAGTTTGGAGTATACCTCACAGGTACTGTCAGCAACTAGTGCAGAGAGGTCATGTGTGGGGCGACAAATAGCGGTGGCTGCAATTGATTAAACATGTGGCCACAGCCAGTGCACTCTGGAAGCAATAATCAGATGTCTCTTTCTGAGGGTCACAGTTCAATAGATCTACAGTCAGAAGGTCTACAATCATTAGGTCGACACAATATGGTCGACAGTAAAAAGGTTGGCATGAATAAAAGGTCAACATGGTCATTAGGACTACCTATGAAAGGTCGACACTGGAAAAGGTTGACAGGTACAAAAGTTCAATACATAAAAAGGTCAACAAGGAATGGGCGACATAGAAAAAGTCAATACCGCATTTTTGCATTTTTTAATGTCGATTTTGCTGTCTCGGTATGTGGTCCCTCAATTATTGTACAGCTACGCTCGCCATGTTGAACTCGGCACAGGTTACTCTTCACAATCGTAGTCCATCGTTTTTTAGTTTGACAGACTCAGAAGCGCCCTGCAGTAGCCAGTGCCCATTGCAGCTGCCTAAAGCTGCCTAATGTTCGCACACTTAGGGCCTATTCAGTAAGGATCCCATAAGCGATCCTTACTGCATTTTCCAGATGTTTGGGAACTGCGCATCGCACAGGACCTGTTCTGCGCATGTGCAGAATGGGTCTTGCAATCGCATCAGACAAAGGCATGCGAAGGAAGGGACGGGAGCAGCCGGCATGTCACCTCTGTTTTCCTGAAGTGGCCTACTCGGCATGCATCTCCTCCTGTATTTGCATTACAATCCTTGCTAAATTAGGCCCTTAGTTTGATAACCATCATTATTATCAGGGCACACTCCCACCAGCCCCATAGTAGGTCAGGTGTAAACAGTACACGTAGAAAGAATCAAATTTACGCTTATGCCCAGGTTTACATAGCCTACAATTCCTTTGACATGTCCTGAAGTTTGCCTACATGAGATACACCAGCCCAGTTATGTCCCTTCAGTTGCAAGTAGAGATGTGGCTGAAATGTTTAGGATTATATAATTAGTGCGCTGGGCTAGTCGCAGCCCAGCATACTAAGTCACATCTGCAGAATGGCATACCATGTGCGCCCGTGAGAACATGCCTCAGGATAGATGATGACGGCTACATCTGTACCTACTAGTCATATCGGTCTAGTGGGTGTTGAATTTCACTATAATTATTTGTCAAAACAATTTTCAATATATTACTTGACTATAAAAAGACATACCCACATTGGACAAACCACTCCTGAGCATTCTTTATCACACTCATTTTATTGAGGCAGGTAGAACAGCATGGACCAATTGCTTATCTTTGCAGCACATGCTATCCGTTTCCAGCCATTGCATACAAATATTTGCTATCTTCGAGTAATTCTCTTATAAAAAGCACCATGAGACAGTTATAAAATGTTAGGCTGTTTCAAAGATTTTGCTATTTAAATCAGTACAATGCTTTCATAATTTTATGGATATTAAACTGTGGCTTAGAGCAGCACCTAACTACAGAATTACCACCATTCAAGCAAGGCCTTTGGCATGGAACTCTCCATGGTGCTAGTATTTGGTTATAGGTAGAATTGTTGGTGAAAAATATGTATATTTTAATGCAGATTTTTATCATCATTAGTTTTTATTGATTTTTATTTACAGGGAAGGGGTTCAGAAAAAGAAAGAAGGGGAGGGGGAGGGGGACATAACAAATATGTACAAATAACACATTCCAGAATACACACAATGCAGTACACATTACAATAAATCAACAAAAATATAAGTGCAATACAAAATAAACAAGTCAATCATAAAACAGAAATCTCAACAGGAAGCATCAGGTTAATTTTAACTAAATTGAAAGTGATCTGATGAAGATGGTTTATACAACCATTGCGCACCTTCCATGGAGTATTTTTTTATTTTTTAATGTAGAGCAGTCCTTGATACAGTGCAGTCAGGCTGCATTACTGATTGCTTCGCATCACCATCCAAAGTCATAGAGGGATAAGATTTCATTCATTTCTGTTGCTGACACAACTTCTGCCATTTGTGTAATACAAGCAAAATGGTGTTAATCTGTAACTGCTGCAGCTTCATTGATTGAAATCCTGGTGGTTTCAATGGTGGAAGTAGCCTTTAATATGTATTGTCTAGAGTTCCCTCAGGTTTAATGGATACAGAGCTTCATCTTTATTGGCTCTCTACTTATTGGAATTATCATCCCTGCTAATGTGGAAAGACTAATAGCCACCACCAGTGGTGGAAGTAGAAAAAAATGTCTTATAGGTACTGTGTGCGCGCGCCAAATGCACACACGCCAAAAAAATGGGTGTGGTCAAATACCACATGGGGCGTGGCCAATGAAAATGGGGGCATGATACACATATAGGGGGCCAGATACACATATGACCCCAATAGTGCCAGATATACATTGCCGCACAGTGCCAGATACATATTGCCACAGAGTGCCAGCTATATATTACCCCACATTGCCAGATATACATTGTCCCAGAGTGCCAGATATACATTGCCCCACAGTGCCAGATATATGCTGCCACACAGTGCCAGATATACATTGCCCCATTGTGCCAGATATACATTGCCCCACTGTGCCAGATATACAATGCCCCAGAGTGCCAGATATACAATGCCCCACTGTGCCAGATATACAATGCCCCACTGTGCCAAATATACATTGCCCCAGAGTGCCATATATACAATGCCCCACTGTGCCAGATATACATTGCCCCAGAGTGCCAGATATACAATCCCCCACTGTGCCAGATATTCATTGCCCCAGAGTGCCAGATATATGCTGCCACACAGTGCCAAATATACATTGCCCCATTGGTCCAGATATACATTGCCCCACTGTGCCAGATATATATTGCCCCAGAGTGCCAGCTATATATTACCCCACATTGCCAGATATACATTGCCCCAGAGTGCCAGATATGCATTGCCCCACAGTGCCAGATATATGCTGCCACACAATGCCAGATATACATTGCCCCATTGTGCAAGATATACATTGTCCCACTGTGCCAGATATACAATGCCCCACTGTGCCAGATATACATTGCCCCAGAGTGCCAGATATACAATGCCCCACTGTGCCAGATATACATTGCCCCAGAGTGCCAGATATACAATGCCCCACTGTGCCAGATATACAATGCCCCAGAGTGTCAGATACACAATGCCCCACAGTGCCATATATACATTGCCCCACAGTGCCAGATATGCAATGCCCCACTGTGCCAGATATACAATGCCCCACTGTGCCAGATATACATTGCCCCAGAGTGCCAGATATACAATGCCCCACTGTGCCAGATATACATTGCCCCAGAGTGCCAGATATACAATGCCCCACTGTGTCAGATATACATTGCCCCATTGTGCCAGATATACATTGCCCCACTGTGCCAGATATACTTTGCCCCACTGTGCCAGATATACAATGCCCCACTGTGCCAAATATACATTTCCCCAGAGTGCCAGACCCCCTCCTACTCACCGCTGCCTGTTGTTTCATCTATGTGAGGGGAGGAGAGCGCAGTGTGCGCCTCTCCTGCCCGCATTGCTCATCAGTCTCCAGCGGCAAGTATCTAAAATGAGGCGCCAGTTCGTTAGCCAATCAGAGCTCGCTGACTGGCAGCCAATCAGGAACCGTGGCTGCCGTTCCGCAAGCTCTGATTGGCTAGCAAACCAGTACCTTATTGAGATTCACCCCGCCACTGCCGCCGCTGGAGGCCGGACATCATAGAGAACTCAGGGGCAGAAGAGGCGCTGTGCTCTCCTCCCCTCACACAGCAGCGGAATGCAGGTATGATGGACAGCCCAGTGGTACGGCGTACCGGTTGGGAATTTCTTACTGGTACGCCGTACCGGCCCGTACCGCCATACTTGCAGCACTGGCCAGCACAAAAAGCAGAGTGTTAATGAAATAGAGCTAGTGATAATGCTATGGTGGGTATTACACTTTTCTTGGCACACTTGGACATGAGTCTCTGGGGGAGGGGGGGAGAATTGGCAACAGCAGTAATAATAGGCATGAAACTGTGGCAGGAATGAGGGTAGTTATTAGAGATATTGCAATCAAAAATGCTACACATTGTCATGTACAGTTGAGTTTTTCATTGTAATACTCAATTCTACAGAAGATCAGAACCCTACTGACATCAACTTTGAAAACTACTTTTGTTTTGCCATTATGCAGAATGCCATTCTGCACTGTATTAGTAAACTGGCTTTTTGCAGAATGAACAGAGATGAAAGTATGATGGTTAAGCAATTTTGCTGTGTGGTATGATGAAATCTGCAAAATGTGGAATAAAGCAATTATTAAAAAAAATTATTTGGAAAAATGCCCAATGTTTAGTTGTTATGATGTACACAGGGCAACACTTTGAGGCACAGAGCTGTAATAGACCTGATACTACTATATGATATATAGAACTGCTATGCTGGACACAGGGCATATTGTTGGCATGAGGCTATTACAGTACATCCGGAAAGTATTCACATTGCTTCACTTTTTCCACATTTGTTATGTTACAGCCTTATTCCAAAATGGAATAAGTTAAATTTTCCCCTCAAAATTCTACACATAATACCCCATGACGACAATGTGAAAAAAACATTTTTGAGATCTTTGCAAATGTAATAAAAAAAAAACTAAGAGATCACATGTACATAAGTATTCACAGCTTTTGCTCAATAGTTTGTTGATGCACTTTTGGCAGCAATTACAGCCTCAAGTTTTTTTGAATATGATTCCACAAGCTTGGCACCCCTATATTTGGCCAGTTTCGTCTATTCCTCTTTGCAGCACCTCTTAAGCTCCATCAGGTTGGATGGGAAGCGTCAGTGCACAGTCATTTTCAGATCTCTCCAGAGATGTTCAATCGGATTCAAGTCTGGGCTCTGAATGGGCCAGTCAAGGACATTCACAGAGTTGTCCTGAAGCCACTCCTTTGATATCTTGGCTGTGTGCTTAGGGTCTGCTGAAAGATGAACCGTCGCCCCAGTCTGAGGTCAAGAGCGCTTTGGAGCAGGTTTTCATCCAGGATGTCTCTGTACATTGCTGCATTAATCTTTCTCTCTATCCTGACTAGTCTCCCAGTTCCTGCTGATGAAAAACATCCCCACAGCATGATGTTGCCACCACCATGCATCACTGTAGTGCTGGTATTGGCCTGGTAATGAGCAGTGCCTGGTTTCCTCAAAACATGACACCTGGCATTCACGCTAAAGAGTTCAATGTTTGTCTCATCAGATCAGAGAATTTTATTTCTCATGGTCTGAGAGTCCTTCAGGTGCATTTTGGCAAACTCCAGGCGGCTGCCATGTGCTTTTTATTAAAGAGTAGCTTCTGTCTGGCCACTCTACCATACAGGCCTGATTGGTGGATTGCTTCAGAGATGGTTGTCCTTCTGGAAGGTTCTCCTCTCTCCACAGAGGAATGCTGTAGCTCTGACAGAGTTACCATTGAGTTCTTGGTCACCTTCCTAACTAGGGCCCTTCTCCCCCGATCGCTCAGTTAAGATGGCTGGCCAGCTCTAGGAAGAGTCCAGGTGGTTTCCAAACTTCTTCCATTTATGGATGATGGAGACCTCTGTGCTCATTGGGAACTTCAACGCAGCAGATATTTTTCTGTACCCTTCCCCAGATTTGTGCTTTGAGACATTCCTATATCGGAGGTCTACAGACAATTTCTTGGACTTCATGCTTGGTTTGTGCTCAGACATGCACTTTCAAGTGTGGGACCTTATATAGACAGGTGTGTGCCTTTCCAAATCATGTCCAATTAATTGAATTTACCACAGGTGGACTCCAATTAAGCTGTAGGAACTAGGAACATCTCAAGGATGATCAGTGGAAGCAGGATGCACCTGAGCTAAATTTTGAGCTTCATGGCAAAGGCTGTGAATACTTATGTACATGTCATTTGTTTCTTTTTATTTTTAAGAAATTTGCCAAAATCTCAAAAAAACTTTTTTCATGTTGTCATTATGGGGTATTGTGTGTAGAATTTTGAGGGGAAAAAATGAATTTATTCCTTTTTGGAATAAGGCTGTAACATAACAAAATGTGGAAAAAGTGATGCACTGTGAATACTTTCCAGATGCACTGTATATTGTTGGCATGAGGCTATTATAAGGAACATACAATGCGTGTTAACTGTTTCTTCTTTTGCTGTATCATGTGGTAGTTCATTTTTGTCATTTCTGTCATTCTACTCATGCCCATTATTTGAATACTATGCATACATGTTATCCAGGCCATGTACACTGCATAGATATAGCAGGTTTCTTTTGGATAAATACTGCAGTTGAGAAAAAAAAAAGTGTATCCAGCATCAGCTCTCATAGCCGAGACTGGTAGTGTTTAAATATAGGAATATACAGTAAATAATGGTCTGCACTGTGAAATGTATGTATCAATGACCTACAGTACATAGATGAGATGTAGCTCACTGCGGTCAGTTGGAACATGCAGCATATACTGTAAGCGTAAATGATCTATGTTTCCGTGCAGCTTTGTTTAGCATACATTATGCCCAAGTTTCAGGCCAACTCTGCATAAGGTCTATTATATCTAGTAAAGCGCATGTATTTTCTAACTCTGTAAATGTTATATATTATGGGCCTAATTTAAGGTTGATTGCAAAACAACATTATCCTCGAATGGGCAAAACCACGTGCACTACAGGTGGGGCATATATATATATATATATATATATATATATATATACACACAGAGTAAAAACCACAGCACTCACCGCACCAGAAGCGGGGCACAGCTATGCACTTACCACTCACAGGGTGGGGTGCATGTAACACTGCACTCTCCACCACAGAAGCGGGGTACACAGCTGTACTTACCACTCACAGGGCGGGGTGCATGTAGCCCATGACCACATTGCTCTAATAAATACAAACAGAGAACCCAGCACTCACCAAAGTAAGTTTATTGAATTGTTGAGGATAAGTAAGTTTACTTTGGTGAGTGCTGGGTTCTCTGTTTGTATATATATATATATATATATATATATATATATATATATATAGCATGTGCAGAGTGATTTAGATTTGGGTGGATTATTTTGTTTCTGTGCAGGGTAGATACTGGATGCTTTATTTTTACACTGTAATTTAGATTGTGATGCAGTGCACATGGTTTTGACCATTACAGTAAAATTTGGTTTTGCAATCAACCTCGAATTAGGCCCTATACAGTATACTGCAATTGTGCAATGACAAAGCCTAAAGCAATGGTGAAGTGAATTTTACTAGTAAAATGCGATGGGCATGCAAGCACATACAGACAGCATAGGGTCAACAACATACAAGTCCAATAGTGTGAACAGCTAGAAACATAAGGGTTGGCTATATATAGTATAGGTATAATTAATATTTACTTTACTTGATACAAAATATGTATATTTTTGTATACCTGACAGTTAATATTATTATTATTATTATTATTATTATTATTATTATTATTATTATTATTTTGTTCATCATGTTTATGAATTTCCAACTATTCCTTAGAAACAGTAACTAAAATGTCTATATGGTTGAGGAATTTGTAGTTTTAGCAATTGATTTATAGTTTCTTATTCTTAGAGGCCAGTAAATTTAATGTCTGTTAGTCTATCTACATGTTTGAGACATTTACTGCAATCCAATCTGAGTATTTAACAGACATCTACTTTCCAAGACAGTCACACCAATACACAAGCACTAACAGTCTATTTAAATTGTTCATACCTACTATGCAGGGGCGCCAGAATGTTTTGTGGCCTGATTGACAGGCAGAGGCAGTTGCTGGGTGGGAGGGGGCGGGTTTAGGGGCACGGTCTGGGTAATGGCGGAATGCCAAGACCATTGGGGGGGGGCACGGCAGCTGCGTGACATCACACACAGCCGCTGCGACGGGTATCTCCCTGTTAGCGCGCAGGAGCTGCACTGGTAGGGAGATACTCCTGAAGTACAAAAGCATTGCCACTGTGCAAAGCTTTTGTACTTCTGTGGGGGAGGGGAGGTAGGGCCTAACATGCGGGACGGACTAGCCCTGTGCTGGTCGTCCCTCCGCATGTCAGGGAAGCTAAATTTAGCACATCTACGATCAGGTCTGAATCACCCCCATAGTCCACAACATATACAAGCAAGCCTGCTTCCACCCCCCACCCCCCACCCCACTCATCCTCCCTCTGGCACATAAACACCACCAACAAAAATAAAATATCTGTCGAAACTATACATGCAATATAGAAACATTCAACTTAGAAACTGAATTTTGTAACTAGCCCACACAATAGCTAAAATAAAATAGATAAAATCAAGAGCAGAAAATATTTTTGTAATGTACCAAACCAATAGCTTTCCTGCCCAGAGCCGTACAGGCTTCAAATCAGTGATTGCTGCAAGTGATGCTTGTGTCAGTTAATTTCTTCTTTGTTAAGATTGAGGAGTTAGAATGCTGGATGTAGAAGTGTCGGCTCTTCTGGTAGTCAATAAGTGAAGGTGTTAGAAAGCTTCCATGTGATTAATGTCATTTCACTTAAACTTTTATAGCCAAATAAAACAGTAGGCTGTGAAGAAGCTGACATGAGCTAAGGGATACTACCTTCCACATAATTCATGTTCTATAACTTAGATAACCCGGACAGGCAGAGTGCTACTAGTTTTGTTATAGAATGTTGCAGTTCAGAGCCATGGAATTTAGCTGCATTGATGGCAATGTATTAGCATATGAAATAAAGGAACACAGTGGGTGTTTATGCATAATGAATATAGGATAGGATTTCAAGGTAAAGAAGAAAATAATAATGATAAACAGCAACAACACAGGTTTGCAAAGCTTATTTATAAGCATGCAGTTTCTCCAGTCTGGATACCATAGACTGTGAAATATGTCAATACTTAATTCTAAAAAAAAAAAATAGTTTTGACGTTCCCCCAGAATAAATCAAGTGTGTGTTGTATTAAAGGACTGTTGAACCTAAAATGAAAGATGTTTTATTGTAAACAGCTGGTAATATTCAGAAATATATTGCTTTAGTCTGGATAATGACAGAATCTGAGATATTTCAAACTGATTTACATTTCCAGTGCAGTTCATTGCAAGCTATTGTTCTCTGTCAGTAGTACTCTTCACTGGGAGTGTTGAATGTGTAAATAATAAATGACCCCATAAAAAGCCTATCAACTAATTCTTCTTAAATCCCACAATAAACCTTTCACAAAATCCAATGTCAAAAACAAAACTACAACTACAGTGACTCAAAAGGCTGTAAGTAGTGAAAAGATGTACAAGCCTTACTTAACATTGTGTGAAAGCATGATAAAGAAATCAGCTCCAGCTCAAAAGAAACATTATTAAATGGTCATGGCCATACCAGTATATTCCTGCCCGCACTTCCCTGACAACTAGAAACCACCCCCCTCTCTAGCTGGCTTAGTATGAGGTTACCCACAAGGGTGGAACTAGTATCCTCACAAGGGAGGCACTTGATATACCGGCTGTTGGGGATCCCGACCGCCGGCCAATCATAGTAGACCCTCCTCACAGCCACACTCAACTGTGGATGCAGGTTTCCACGCTTTCCTGCCAAAGCAAGTTTACCACACATATAAACACTGCTCCATCACCATCATTCTAGACCTAAGGCCATGCTAAGAGCTTGATACAGTATCTTCTAAATGTGCTAGAAGCTTAATATCTACTGAACTAACAAGCTTATACCTTACTCATTCAAATGAACACCATCTTACTGATTTAAATGAATGTAACCAAACTCAATCATTTGATGTTTGAAAACTGTTTGGTCTTGTTAACAACAACACCATTTCTCACACCCCACCACATGTGGCTAGGAATAATATCTGACCAAAATACTGTCAATTCAGCACAATTGACCAATAAGAGCTTGATACAGATCAGTTTTGTTGATTAAATAAAGTCAGTAGAGACATGCTTCTCTAAGTTGTTTGCACCTAAATGTACAGTACTACCAAAAAACTATAGACAAATATAATGGATTCAGTGGCGTAACTAGAGATTTTTCGTCCCAAAACCAAAAAAAGGTCTGGCGCCCCCCCACCCCCATTGTTATATGAAAAGTAAAGATTCTGCATGCGCCTCAGGCGCTCCATAAAAGGTGGTGTGGCCTCACTGTAAGGGGTGTGGCCTCACTGCAAAGGGCATCGTTTTGCAGGAAAAGACTACCTTATACCACAGTTTTGCAACCTGTATGCTCAGACATTGGCTACCACAGGGAAAAAAAATTCCAAAGATACAGTATGCCACACACCATAATACCTGTGACACATTATGCCACACACTGCAATGGCCATTATACATTATGCCACACACTGCAATGTCCATGATACATTATGCCACACACCACAATGCCCATTACACATTATGTAGTAAGGCTGTTAATTACTTTTAAGTTACCTGCTCATTGCCAGGGGATTCATGCTCTTGGTTCCATGCTTGCTGCCAAGGGTTTTCATGCTCTGGGTGTCATGCTCGTTGCCAGGGGTTTCATGGTCTATGTGTCATGCTCGTTGCCAGGGATTTCACGTTCTGTGTGTCATGCTCGTGGCCAGGGGTTTTATGCGCTGGGTGTCATTCTCATTGCCAGGGGGTAATGCTTGTTGCCAGGGGTTTCATGTACTGGGTGTGTAATGCTCATTGACAAGGGGTAATGTTTGTTGCCAGGGGTTTCATGCACTGGATGTGTAATATTCATTGCCATGGGGTAATGCTCATTGACAGGGTTTTCATGGACTGGGTGTGTATTGCTCATTGCCAATGGATAATGCTTGTTGCCAGGGGCTCCATATGCTTGGTGTGTAATGCTGCCATGGCTGCCAGCACTACTCATCGCTATGTGCTCCCAGGTACTGGCACTTCTCAGCTCTGTCAGATGCTAGAGGTCAAGTATGACCTCTAACATCTGTCTCCTCCATGGCGGTGGCCATTTTGGGAGGGACATTTATCAGATTGACATGCGGACGGCTAGTCCACATGTCAATCTGTGTTAATCAGTGGCTATACCTCCGCAGTACTTCACCTCCAAGCCTCCGCAGTGGCTACAGAGTAACTTCCTTTGCACCTGAAAAACCAATGTGCCTGCAGCAAAAACACTCCTGGATGCCCAATAAATGTAGTAGAGTCCCATGATCTAAACTTCCTCTACATCCTGTCACAAATCGGGTACTTCAACCCTCTTTCTGATTTACTGGATGGTGCATATCTGCAGGCCGGTCATCTCAGGATTCCCCTGAACTAACAAAACAGTGGTGTAATCCTGGTTGCGCACACCAGAGCTGCCCTGTACAACAATTGTAAAGAATGAGCCACACACCATCTCACAACAATGGATTCAAGATAAAAATTAACAATTGTCAACAGATGGTGCTCACAAATAACATAAGGCAGTGGTTCCCAAACTTTTTTTAAATCATGGTGCCCTACCATATCAGAATTTTTTTCATGGCACCCCTATGCCAAAAGTTTCTATTGAGAAATTTAGAAAGAAATATAAAATTAAATTAATTGTGTTTATATGTCATCCAAAGGTTCAATTGTATGGTGAGGGGCAAGATTTGATTCTGTTTGTCCACATATTTTATGAATGACAGCCAGCAGCACTGGTTTTGCCTATTACACTGACCATAAAGAATTTGAATTGGTCCTGAACCATCAAGCCAAGTTTGAGAACCACTGACGTAAGGTAATAAAGATTGGATAAAACTTATCTTATAATGGTATTAGGTGTGTCCCTTTTCTTTCTTTTTGACTGGTTCAGAGATGTATAACATGAAAAAAAGAAACAAAGAAACGTTCTCGTGTAAAAGAGTCACACAATGGTGGTGCTCCAACAGTTCTTTGTGTCAATAAATGGTAAGACCAACACCTAGAGAAATTATTTCACGGGTGTGCTCCCAATAGAATGCACTCACAAACAGTAGATGATAAATAGGCACATCAAGTGTATCTTTCAGGACCATTCACCACATGGATTTCTTATTCCTCCCTCATCCAGCTTTGTATTTCATGACATGTAAAGGAAGCAAAATCAGCAGAGGGAATCCATAGTGTAAAATCATTTTACTGTGACACACAGTAACAATCTCTTGAAAAAAAAATGGATGAATGGACTCTTACCAGAGTTCTAATGAAGGATGGCATGCATAGGGATGTAATCAGGGCCCCCGCACCTCTGCAGTCATTTCCTTCCTAGTCCTGGTCTGGTCATCTCCTTCTCATCAGCAGACTGTTCCCACCAACATGTTTCGATCCTGAAGTGGATCTTTTTCAATGCAGGGAATAGTCTGTATTGCAGTGTATTTACACCTATCATAATGATCTGATTAGCCCATCTGTGGGCTGTTTAGTCCTTTAACCCTGATTCAGTATTCCACTATAAACAAGAGTTCATCAACTTCAAACATTTATTTAAAATGCACATTCCGGGTGTCGTCCTTTTTCCCTGTTGTTCCACTCACTGTGTCCCAGGCTACAATACAGGAAGTGACATTGTGATGACTGCTTATCCTAGTCCTTTCTCAATATTGGTGTCCCTTGCAGTAATCCTGATGAAAGGGTATATACAGTGGGTGTCCGGACGTTCATAAAAGTTCATGATATTTTTTAAAAACATAATAGGAATCCACAGTAAGTAATCATTTGTGGATTGACAATTTATAATAAACATAATAGCAGCATCAGTCTTTCTTACAAAGATTTTACTGTACTTTGGGGAAAAAAACCATACAGCTTTAGTATAGCTTAATTGGAATTCATAAGTAAAAATCACTAAGAATACAAAAAAGTATTGGAAAAATCATGCAACACAAGTCAGTTCCATAAATATCTTAAAATCAAGCCCATCATTAATTAGCATTCTTAAAGGAAAGCAGAAAGTGTACCTATTAAAACAAAACTATAAAAGTCTTGATTTAAATCCATGGGATTAAGTGTTTTATAAGTATTCCCCTGTAGCTGCGATCCGGCACAGCATGGGTGACGCCAACTTGCCCAAGGTTAACTGAGATGAATTCAGCCATTCACACCATCTCTACACTGCACTTGACTTCCACATCCAATCCTGTGTTAGAGTTCCCTGTTTAAAGTGCTCTCTACCACCTGTCCATTGCCAGTATCAACTAGTCTTCTAGGTCTACTGGTCTCCTGTGTCAGAAGCAGTTCTCTGTTCCCAAGCACCAACATCTGTTCCATTCTCTCTCCGGTGTAATCCACAGTGCTCTTATTCTACTTGATTCAGCCCTATGCTCAGCACTCACCATTCTCCAGCAATGAATTGCTATCTGACCTTCCTGTTGTAATCAGCACTAATTTTACGCCAGTGGGCTGTCTGTTGTCTGCAGCAATCCATGTTCACCACAGTGGACGTACTCGATATACCAGCTGTCGGAATCCCGTGGAAAGTGCAGCAAGCCTGCAAGGAGCTCTTTTGCGCTCGCCCCACTGCCGGCATTCTGGCAGTCGGGATCTCGGTGCCGGTATGCTGGGCGCTGGGATCCCGACAGTTGGCCAAACGTAGTACACCCCACCACAGGCATGTTGCATTTAAACCAGAGAGAGAATAGAGCTGCTATAAGTGATATTGAGGGTAATTCAGACCTCATCGTAGATGTGCAAAAAATTCATTTATATATACATATATACATATACATACAGTCAGGTCCATAAATATTAGGACATCGACACAATTCTCATATTTTGGGCTCTATACACCACCACAATGGATTTTAAATGAAACAAACAAGATGTGCTTTTACTGCAGACTTTCCGCTTTAATTTGAGGGCATTTACATCCAAATCAGGTGAACGGTGTAGGAATTACAACTGTTTCTATATGTGCCACCCACTTTTTAAGGGACCAAAAGTAATGGGACAATCGACTCAAAAGCTATTTAATGGATAGGATTGGGATATTCCCTCGTTATTTCATCATCAATTAAGCAGGTAAAAGGTCTGGAGTAGATTCCAGGTGTGACATTTGCATTGGGAATCTGTTGCTGTCGACTCTCAATATGAGATCCAAAGAGTTGCCACTTTCAGTGAAGCAAGCCATCATTAGGCTGAAAAATCAAAACAAACCCATCAGAGAGATAGCAAAAACATTAGGTGTGGCCAAATCAACTGTTTGGAACATTCTTAAAAAGAAAGAACGCACCAGAGAGCTCAGCAACACCATAAGACCCGGAAGACAACGGAAAACAACTGTGGTGGATGACAGAAGAATTATTTTCCTGGTGAAGAAAAACCCCTTCACAACAGTTGCCCAGATTAAGAACACTCTCCAGGAGGTAGGTGTATATGTGTCAGTCAACAATCAAGAGAAGACTTCACAAGAGTGAATATAGAGGGTTCACCACAAGATGTAAACCATTGGTGAGCCAAAAAAACAGGAAGACCAGATTAGAGTTTGCCAAACAACATCTAAAAAAGCCTTTACAGTTCTGGAACCACATCCTATGGATAGATTAGACAAAGATCAACTTGTACCAGAGTGATGGGAAGAGAAGATTATGGAGAAGGAAAGGAACTGCTCATGATCCAAAACATACAGCCTCATCGGTGAAGCATTGTGGTGGTAGTGTCATGGCGTGGGTATGTATGGCTGTCAATGGAACTGGTTCCCTTGTATTTATTGATAATGTGACAGCTGACAAAAGCAGCAGGATGAATTTTTAAGTGTTTCCGTCAATATTATCTGCTCATATTCAGTCAAATGCTTCAGAACTCATTGGACGGCGCTTAACAGTGCAGATGGACAATGACCCGAAGGATACAAATAAACAATCTAAAGCCTAAAATACAAACAATATATACACCATTAGCATATAATGGCTGCAGACAGCAAAATATCCCAAAGTTAGAAAAATGAAACACCATATTATACAGAATCTAATAGAGTATTATTAGCTATCAGACAAAATTAATCACTAGGGACAGAAGCATATCATAGCAATAACGTGGAGTAATCAAAGAAAAGGAGTTATTATAATTTCCTCATTGAGACCTTCTGGAGCAGTAGAATTACTCTATATATCCATTCACATCCACGCTGTAGTAACATGCAATGTCTGTCACCTCCCCTACGTAATGGGGGAATATGGTCAATTGGCATGCATCTAAAGTCCAACATCGTATGTCCACAGCTTACAAAATGTCTAGCTACAGGTAGTGTGCTGCAGTCTAAAACACTATAGGCCTTCTGTAGTGAACTCCTGTGCATAGAAATATGCTCTTGAAGCATACGGATAGTTTTTACCACATATAATTTGTTGAATGGGCATAAAATAATGTAGACAACGTATCTCGATTCACATGTCAATCGATGTTTCAAAACAAAATTTCTATTGGTAACAGCCCAATATGATTGAACGCTGTTCCAGTTAGGAGGAATCTGCAATTAGCACAGCCCGTACACTGCCCTTGGCTTTTTACCTATTTTGTTACATTACAACCTGTAATTTAATTTTTTTTTATATGAATTTTATGTGGTGGATCTGCACAAAATAGTCTAAGTTGGTGACGTGAAAAGAGAAAAATGTATATAAAAAAGAATTTTTATACAAAAAAGTTTGAAAATTGGCATGTGTATATGTATTCACCCCCTTTGCTATGAAGCCCCTCAAAAGTTCTGGTGCAACCAATTACCTTCAGAAGTCACATAATTAGTGAATTAAGTTCACCTGTGTGCAATCTAAGTGTCACATGATCTGTCAGTATAAACACCTTTTCTGAAAGGCCCCAGAGGCTGCAACACCACTAAGCAAGAGACGTCCCACCATGAAGACCAAAGAGCTCTCCAAACAATTCAGAGACAAAATACAAGTCAGGGTGGGGTTATTAAAAAATATCCAAATCTTTGATGATCCCCTGGAGCACCATCAAATCCATCATCTTCAAATGGAAAGAACATGGTACCACAATAAACCTGCCAAGAGAGGGCCGGTCACCAAAACTCATAGACCGGGCAAGTAGGGCATTAATCAGAGAGGCAGCACAGAGACCAAAGGTAACCCTGAAGGAGTTGCAGAGTTCCACAGCAGAGACTAGTGTATCTGCGCATGTGACCACATTAAGCCGTACACTCCATAGAGCTGGGCTTTATGGAAGAGTGGCCAGAAAAAAAAACATTACTTAGTGTTAAAAATAAGAAGGCACGTTTTGAGTTTGCCAAAAGGCATGTGGATAACTCTCCAAATGAATGGAGGAAGGTGCTCTGGTCAGATGAGACTAGAATTTAACTTTTCGGCCACCAAGGAAAACGCTATGTCTGGTGCAAACCCAACACATCACCCCAAGAACACTATCCCCACAGTGAAACATGATTGTGGCAACATCATGCTGTGGGGATGTATTTTAGCAGCAGGGACTGGAAAACCGAGTCAAGGGAAAGAAGGATGGTGCTACAGATGGGTCCACGGTTATCTTGACTAGTTTTCTGCGCCTAAGCACAACATGACTTATTAGCATAAACCATTCATCTATTGTTCTCAGCTGCAATACAATACAGAGAACAACACAGCAGGGGATTAAGTCCGACTCGCCAGTCTCAGTTAATCCTATTAAAGGTCAAGATAAACGTGGACCCATCTGTAAATATAGGGATATTCTTGAGCAAAACCTGTTTCAGTCTGCCTGTGATTTAAGACTGGGATGGAGGTTCACCTTCCAGCATGACAATGACATGAAGCATACTGCTAAAGCAACACTCACATGGTTTAAGGGGAAACATTTAAATGAGTTGGAATGGCCTAGTCAAAGCCCAGATCTCAATCCAATTGAGAATCTGTGGTCAGACTTGAAGATTGCTGTTCACAAGCGGAATCCATCCAACATGTAGGAGCTGGAGCAGTTTTGCCTTGAGGAATGGGCAAAAATCCCAGTGGCAAGATGTGACAAGCTAATAGAGACTTATCCAAAGTGACTTGCAGCTGTAATTTCCGCAAAAGGTGGCTCTACAAAGTACTGACTTTAGGGGGGTGAATAGTTATGCACGCTGAAGTTTTCTGTTATTTTGTCCTACAGTATTTGTTTGCTTCACAATAAAAAAAAACATCTTCAAAGTTGTAGGCATGTTCTGTGAATGAAATGATGCAAACCTTCAAACAATCCACTTTAATTCCAGGTTGTGAGGCAACAAAACATGAAAAATGCAAAGGGGGTGAATACTTTAGCAAGGCCCTGTATTTTACAAACTGATGTATTTCTGTGTGTCAGTGATTCTAGCAGAGATATATATTACAAGCAAGGGCAAAGGGGGTCATTCTGACCTGGTCGCACGCAGGCTATTTTTTGCACTGCTACGACCAGGTAATCGCCGCCTACAGGGGAGGGGGTTAGAGCTGTGCAGGTGTGTGATCGGCTGTGCAGAGAGCTGCACAAGCAAAAAGTTTATGCAGTCTCTGCACAGCTCAAGACTTACTCACCCGCTGCGATGATCTTTACTGGAGCTGACGACAGGATCCCTCCCTGCAAATGGCCGGGCACGCCTGCGTTTCTTCAACACTCCCAGAAAGCGGTGACTTGACAACCCCGGCCGGCCTCTTCCTGTCAATCTTCTTGCGTTCGCCGATGCGAACGCTTTCTTCTTCAATCCGTCGCTGCCCGGCGCTCAACTACGCGCCTGCGCATTGCGGCCCACACACATGTGCAGTTCAGACCTGATTGCACCGCTGCAAAAAACAGCAGCATGTGATCAGCACGGAATGACCCCCAGAGTCCATTGTCAGGTTATATGAGACCAAACAAAACAAGTGTTGGACACATATCAACATTAGAATATTTGCGTCTTAATCTTGGGACAATGACGTTTCACCTTGTGTTTTAATCTTTATAATCCATGTTAAACATTGTATATATGTTGTTTCTAACTCTCAAAATTGAGGCAACAGTGCCCCTACTGTTTCTTAGCATTATGTACATTTCCTAATTTGACCTTTGTACCTGTAAAATAGCTTATTCAGGAGTTTTCCAGCCTATGTAAACTGGAACCAGTCTCACAGACCGGGCAAGGAGGGCATTAATCAGAGAGCTTTTAATAGAGTTTTCCAGCCTATATAAACTGGAACTCACAGACCGGGCAAGGAGGGCATTAATGAGACAGGCAGCACAGAGACCAAAGGTAACCCTGAAGGAGTTGCAGAGTTCCACAGCAGAGACTGGGGTATCTGCGCATGTGACCACATTAAGCCGTACACTCCATAGAGCTCAGTGACGTGCGGTGGGGTGAGGCAGAGCCTTTCCTGTCATACTTACGTTTAAACCAGAGTTTTGATTTAATAAAGTATATGAAAAATACTAATAATTTGTTTGAAATATCTTCTTTGCATTATTCTAATAATTTTTATAGGCCAAAGTTTGGAGTAAAAAGTCTATGGCAGGTGAGGCAGTGCCTCACCTGCTTATCTTTTCAGCACATCTGTGATCAAAACTCAACACATTTCCAGGAGTTTTTATTGCTGTACCTGTGTATAATGCCCAGATATACCCTTTGGCTTATATATTGCATGGAAATCTGGATCTGGGGTTAGACAGTGCCTCCTGAGCCATTTAGCTCACCGCACGTCCCTGATAGAGCTGGGCTTTATGGAAGACTGGCCAGAAAAAAAAACATTCCTTAGTGTTAAAAATAAGAAGGCACGTTTTGAGTTTGCCAAAAGACATGTGGATAACTCTCCAAATGAATGGAGGAAGGTGCTCTGGTCAGATGAGACTAGAATTGAACTTTTCGGCCACCAAGGAAAACGCTATGTCTGGTGCAAACCCAACACATCACCCCAAGAACACCATCCCCACAGTGAAACATGATTGTGGTTTAGCCCTGATCTGCCTGAATGAACCATTGACTGCAGAAAATGCCAGGATGACCTGAATATAACTTAGCAACTGGGCGCAGAGGGCAGGGTTCCTGAGTTTGCTGATGTGATTGCTGTATTGAACATCTACTGAATTGACCAATAACCTTAGCTAAGTATACAATAAATTTATATTTATATATTCAAATTATTTTTTTGAAGTACTTTTCTGGGATTCAACCCATCTGGGTCTCCCCAAACTTAATCCACCTGTAACAACTATATAGTCAAAATCGTAAGGACAAATTTCACCATGTGTACAGGGCTTTAGAGGTACAGATTCCCCTCTATTATATCTGCTGCTATTACACAATAGATAAAATTTCAAGGTCAGCGCACACCACTTTTCTCCTCTTTGCAAGTTTATTGTTGACAATAGACATCCTATACCAAATTCTTACCCAAAATTGCCAAAATAATGGTGCGGGCGGAGGAGGGGCGTGGGGGGGAATGTGAGTTTAGAGGTGATGGTTATGGAGCTTGCAATAAAGAAACTGAACCAAACGCAAATGTGTCTATTTCTTTTTACAAACACCACCAATACACTGTGGTTCTTGTTTAGGCACGGACAGTGTTAAAACAGATTTTTTTTTTCTTAAAATAAAGATTCATTTAGACCAGGCATGTCAAACTTGTGGCCCTGCAGCTGCTGTGAAACTACAAGCCTCAGCATGCTTTAGCAACGATCGGTGGAAGGTATTCTGGTCAAGCATGCTGGGACTTGTAGTTTCACAACAGCTGGAGGGCCATGAGTTTGACATGCCTGATTTAGACTACTGTATTTTTTTACTCACAGTATATTCTTCATGAAATCAGGATTTTCTTAATTTGATGTTACTCTTTTATTTATTTGAGGTTTTGCAATACATTGGAAAAAAGGGTTCCTATAAAAGTGCGTAATTCATTTGGGACTTTATCTCTCCCAGTTTAAAGCAGGTGCAAGAAGTTTGTATGAGTATTGGATATGGCATGTCAGGACCAAGAGTTTAGTACATCGCCCTTACTGCATGCTGGAGTGCAGCCCTCTAGAAATCCTGTGTAAGATCATTCCTGTGGTGGGTGCTACTGCTTGTAGCGCATGCTAAATTCACTGGCGTGTACCCCAGAATCCTTCCTGCCTAATTCCGGCACTGTGCGCCACCAATTTGCCCACGATAAGCTGATCACAATTCCTCCATCCACAGGCTCTGTTTCGTTCAGCTGACTCCTGTAAAGGTGTTTTTTTAGTGCTTCAGCTTCTGCAGCCAGCAATTAACTTCACAGGTGTCTGCACTTAGGGGGTAATTCAGACCTGATTGTAGCAGCAAATTTGTTAGCAGTTGGGCAAAACCATGTGCAGGTGTGGCAGATATAACATTTGCAGAGAGATTTAGATTTGGGAGGGTTATTTTGTTTCTGTGCAGGGTAAATACTGGCTGCTTTATTTCTACACTGCAATTTATATTTCAGTTTGTACACACCCCACCCAAATCTAACTCTCTCTGTACATGTTATATCTGCCTCCCCTGCAGTGCACATGGTTTTGCCCAACTGCTAACAAATTTGCTGCTACAATCAGGTCTGAATAACCCTCTTAGTAACTATAGCTGGTTACCTGAACACTGCTATTTCCTGCAGACTCTGTTTGTGGAACTACAGGTCACAGCCAGCTCCTGTATAGTTGTATTAAAGTGGTTCAGTTCCTGCAGCCAGAAACTACCTCCATGGGTGTCTGCAGTAATAACAGCTGATTACCTGTGTTCAAAAATGTCTGTGGGAGGAGGACTGCTGTGCAAGACCAGTAGCAGCAGCCACTCTTCCCATGGGCCTTTGCCGAGACATTGTCTCCATGCAGCCACGGTACCTATCACTCCCATCCCCACCCCAGAAAACAGGGCACACTGACTTACAGCAAGCAAAAGTGAGTTTTACACAAAAAAGATACTAGTTTGCCCCACATATGCCCTACAAATGTGGGGCATATGTGTAAGGGGCATTAATGTGTGTAACTAATTATGTGTATAAGGGCAATACCAATGTGTGGCATACTTGCCTACCTGACCCTCTCCGTGAGGGAGAAAATGCTCTGTTCCTGGACTTTCCTGGTAATGTATGATTGCCATCACCTGTGGTGAAACACCTTTCTTATCAATTAACTAGCTCCCCACAGGTGATGGCAATCATACATTACCAGGAAAGTCCAGGAACAGAGCATTTTCTCCCTCATGGAGAGGGTCAGGTAGGCAAGTATGATGTGGGGGCATATGTGTAGGTGCATTACTGTTTGGCATTATGTATATAAGGGCATTACTAATGTGAGGAATATGTGTAGGGAGCATTAATGTATGGCATTATGATGATAAGGGGCGCTATTACTGTGTGGCATACATATATAAAGAGCACTACAAGGAGCGATGGGGTGTGGTGTACCATGAATAAGGGGCACTACTGTGAAGCGTAACGTGCATAAGGGACACTGTCATGTGACCAAATGTAAATGTTGGACACTATTGTGTGATATAATGTTAATAACCTTGCACCAGTGTGTGGCGTAATTTGAACTTGGGGTACTATTGTGTGGCCATGCCTCTTCACAGCAAGAACACACCCCTTTTTGGCCCAAGCACCTTTGGCGCGCACTGTCCATATTCCAAATATGGTGAATGATGGCCCAATGCTCTTGCTTGCATATAGCACCAAAATGTGGATTGCTATGGGTGATGGGCGTTGCTGGCTCCTACTGTGATTTGTGTTGCTGGGTGATGGGTGCTGTGCTGGGAGAGGGGTGCTGGGTCAGATGCGGAACTCTCGGCAGTGTTAGGGGGCACCAGCCAAATTCTTGCCTAGGACATCAAATTGGTTAGGGCCATCCCTGCCCGCCATTCACCTCCCTAACTGTATCATTGTTTTCAGAAATCTTGAAGCAGTTACAAAAATCAAGGTACACTATGCAATCAGAGAGATACAGGTAGTCTTAGCCTGGGCTCTTTTGTACTTCACAAATACGGCTCATCTTGTTATAGAGGTGCATCTAGGACTATGTTACTATACCATAGTATACTAAATGCTGCATGCACACGGTGCGACGGCCAATATTGACTATATTGTGTCCAGAAGCATGAACCTCCGATATAGTCAATATCAGCCCTGCCTGCACACACTATTTTTCCTTGTGATGCCATTCCTAATGGACCGTGCATCGGCATCGCAAGGTGTTTACATACGGTGCGATATGTATTGTGGTTTCTACCGATATGGACTATATAGTCCATATCGGACTATATCGCACTGTGTGTAGGCCCCTATACTGTTTTGAAGTTTTAGCCTTTTTCTTTTGAATAGCTTTATGGTGTCCATACACTTGTGTGATGCCCCGCGACGCGACATCGCGGGGTATCGCACCGGCAGTTCAGGTGCGATGAAATCGAAGTGGTTACCATCCAATCATGCGATAGATCGCATGGTAATCACGTGATTGGCACGTCACTGCCGAGTGGGAGAGGCCTCTGGCCGCTCCCGGCAGGCGACCATCGCACATCGCAGTGCGATATATCACATGTGGTTTAAAAACCACAAGCGATCGCACTGCGATGCGAGAAATATTAAGTGCAGCACCTACTATCTTGAGACGCGACATTCGAGCGGCGTGCCCACGCATCGCTTCTCAAGGTACCTAAAATGTGCATACAATCCTTTGATTTCTCTCACAGATGAGGTCGAAATTGAAGGATAGCACCTAATATCTCACAAGTATATGGGTACCATTAGATTGACATCTGTACAATATATTGTCACTCTTTTTTCCATCAATCATAAGGTTCTACAGTACTGAATATAGGGTACTGAAAACAAGTCACTTGAAATAAGAGAAAGTTTGTGAAAAGCAGCAAATGTTCTTATTTCACTGTGGTTTCAGAGAATACTGCACATATTTACTGAACATAAGTTAACGTAGTCAGATACATATATCTGTCAGTGTGAGATATTAGATTGTGCAATGTGCATTAATCTGACAAATGCTCCTAAAACAGCCCATATGTTTAAAATTACTCTGGCCCCCTTAAGGAGTTGAAGAAAGTGAGTGAAATTACATTGGTTACACTTACACTATAGAAGCCATACAGAAGGCGCAGCTTGGCACCTGTAGAATATTTTAAGCGGTTTTCATCTAATTCAGCTTAGACAGGAAGCCATAAAGGGCTACATTTTTCAAATAGGACAAAGTAACAAAGAAAAGACTTTAATGCAAAAGAGCATTTTTTTTATGTTATGTTGCAGCAAGCGAGTTTGGTAAGTAATATCGCCTCCCAGGATGCCAGTTGTCACTATCTCGTCATTGGCATCCCGAGCAGTGGAATGTCGGCAGGGTGGTGAGCAAACCGAAGCCCCTTGCGGGCTCAGTGGCTGGCTACAGGTTCTATTCTCCCTCTATGGGTATCATGGATACCCATAAAGAGGGAATCACCTTCCACGCTGGTATCCGGCGGCGGTATTGTCCCCCCCCCCCCCCTCCTGTATAGATCCCGGTGTCTGTATCGTGACTGCCAGGATCCCGACGACCGGCTAACCGCATACCCAGCAAGCAAATAAATATAGCTCAGACTGAGAGAGAACACAGAGAAAAGTCTTAATGGTACTGCGGCAATATCTTACAAAAATGCAACCAATTCCAGTGCAGTCCTGATTCATAAGAAACACAAGCAATTTATAATTACATCATAAAACACTCAGGCGGCGGTATTGTGCCCCCCCCCCCTCCTGTATAGATCCCGGTGTCTGTATCGTGACTGCCAGGATCCCGACGACCGGCTAACCGCATACCCAGCAAGCAAATAAATATAGCTCAGACTGAGAGAGAACACAGAGAAAAGTCTTAATGGTACTGCGGCAATATCTTACAAAAATGCAACCAATTCCAGTGCAGTCCTGATTCATAAGAAACACAAGCAATTTATAATTCCATCATAAAACACTCAGTAACCTCCTGCCTGCCAGTTTCATTCCAGCATAATATAACACTGTGGCTCTTCTCAGTCTGTAATACATTGACCTTCTCTTTTCCTGTGTA
Organism: Pseudophryne corroboree; assembly: GCF_028390025.1. Classification (NCBI taxonomy): domain Eukaryota; kingdom Metazoa; phylum Chordata; class Amphibia; order Anura; family Myobatrachidae; genus Pseudophryne; species Pseudophryne corroboree. The sequence goes on along the minus strand of NC_086451.1, from coordinate 268,667,069 downwards.
GCTCAGTACCTGTAGCTAATTAAACAAATTGTCTATCTGTTTTGTCCAGTTTTGTTATTTGGAACTATAACCAATCTATTTAACAGCAATGACAGAAAAATAATGTTTTGAGTTTTATATTTTCAGAATTGTATATTATGCTTGGCACAGAGAAAAGATAAATTACATAAAGCATTGCCCTGCTTAATAAACAATTTCTGCTGCTGCTCATTTGGCCTGGTAAACTATGAAGTTTTCTAACAATCTTGGAAAAATAAATCATTAGCTTTCTGTGCCTGGCAACCACACTATATCACAACTTTCCTGTAAATGTAATTAAAGGCTCCCTAAGTCTTGCTCTAATCCCTGTAACCCATCGTTATCCACACATTTGTCTTCTAGGGCTGTGTTTAGGTAGTGTTTAGAATAAATATATTTTTAGACTTATTATATACAAGCAAAAAAGAAAAACATTTTTTTACTGGGTTTGTCATAGTTAATAGACACAAACTGACTTTCAAATGTAAACATCTACACTCACAATTATAGGATACCAAATGCAATGAAATTAATTATGGTATAAAGATATTGCAGGGTTATGAAAGCAAAAGCAAATGATTTTTTCTGATGATATGCTGTGATTACAATACTTCTACACAATGCGCTTGATACATTGGCGGATCTATAATGGGTGCAGTGTGTGCGAGGCACACGGGCCCCCAGGGTGCAGGGGGGCCCACCCCGCACACACTGCACCCATTTGCTTAATACTTACCTCTCTGGAGTCCCCCATCGGAGCCATCCCTTCTCAGCAGCGTAATAGAGTTTGAACACTAGGGGGAACAAACTCTATTGCGCCTGCTGTAAACTCCGGAAAGATGGCACGGTGGCCATTTTTCCAAAGTTTTGCGCATGCGCAGTAGCAAAATCTTCAGGAAAATGGCCACCGCGCCGTGTCCCCGGAGGTTTGCGCATGCGCAATAGAGTCTGTTCTCAGAGTCTATTGCATACTTGCCTACCTGACCCTCTCCATGAGGGAGAAAATGCTCTGTTCCTGGACTTTCCTGGTAATGTATGATTGCTATCACCTGTGGTGATCTAGTTAATTGATAAGAAAGGTGTTTCACCACAGGTGATGGCAATCATACATTACCAGGAAAGTCCAGGAACAGAGCATTTTCTCCCTCATGGAGAGGGTCAGGTAGGCAAGTATGGTCTATTGCCGCTGTGGAGAAGGATGGCACCACCGGGGGACCCAGGAGAGGTAACTATTAAAACACCTCTGCATCAGCCAGAGAGGAGGGGGCCCCTGAAGCAGAAGGCTGCACACGCGCCTTCTCCTCTCTTAAAACGCCCCTGGATATGCAGTTTGTGTTAGCCTTTCATATTCAAGCTTTGTTATTTATTATTAGTGTTTAGTGTTCATGCCAAAAATTGTGTTTTTAAATATTTCCAAACACTATTTAAATAAAAGACATTGAAAGAAAATACACTGTGCCACTAATACCCCTTTTACACTCGCAGAAAAATCCCGGGATATTGCACGTGAACGCGCATCATCCCGGGATTCTTCTCAGTGTAAATGGGTACAGGGACAATTTCCCGGGACGAGCATCCCGGGATTTCATCCCAGGTCAAAAGCAGGGTTGAACCCGGGACCGTCCCGGGAAGCTGGGTAGTGTGAAAGGGCCCGTCCCGGGATTCACTACCCGGGACTGTTAAAAGGCCTCCGATTGGAGCTTTCATGGGCTCAGAAAAGATGATGTCATCATTCAGAGCCCTGGGGAGCGTCCTTGATGCGTGTGAGGAAGGCAGCATGGCGACCTGGACAGACCAGGAGGTGAGAGAGTTGCTGAGCATTAGGGGAGAGGAGGAAATTATGAGGCAGATCACAGGCACAGTCAAAGATGCAGTCATTTATAAAAACATCTCCAAGATGCTGCAAGCCAGGGGAATCATCCGCACCCAGCAGCAAGTGTTAAACAAAATGAAAACTCTTAAAAAGCATTTCCTTAAGGTGCATGACAACAACAGGAAAAAGAGCGGTGTTGGCCGTATCGACTGGCAGTACTATGACATGTGCGCCAATATCTTTGGAAACACAGCTATATGCAGTCCGGTGAGTCTGTCTTCCAGTTCACAGTACACTGCTACAGAAGGCACTCCAGAAGAGACACAGACAAGCAGTGACGTCTGTCCATCATCACCGTTGTTAATTGACGACACACCTGAGGACAGCGACACATCATCCCAGCCGTCCATAAACACATCCAGAAACGACGACAGCATAACTGCAACCATTGAAGACGTCGTGGATGCTCAGACCAGTGACAGTGGGACTGTACAAAGTGCCGTCACCCCAACTTTACAGAAAAACAGTAAGTACATGTTTAGAAATTAACACTCATAGCACAAATCCACAATTGTTAATCATCCGGTTATGTGCGTAGTATGAGTGGCCAGTGTGGCGGCAGCGTGGCGAGCGCTAATGAGCCCCTTGCAGGATCACTGCGCTCAACACGCTGCTGGCACGGTGGCACACTTTGCATTTTCTGCCCCCACGCAGGGGGGCTTTGCATTTTTTAAAAAAGTTCAATGTTGCAGAGTAGCTAGTGTATAGGTGGATTAATGCCACAAACACATGTTTGCTAACGCTGCTATTTTTATATACGCTCATTTTGTATTTCTTCTCTTCACAGTTTACACCGTACCGCCTAGAAGGAAGAAATTGAACAGAGCGGAGCAAGTGGCTAAAGCCATGTCAAATGTCCTTGTCGACCAACTCCGAGAGATGGACGCTACAATGTCCGCACAGGAGGATGCAAGGCTCGACAGGTTTCTAGAGGCAGAACGCCAAATGCATGATGCATTCCTTTCCCAAGTCATGACAATGCAGGAACGCATGAGTAGAGAGCAGTATGACCGCCACAGGGAATTGCACCAAATGAACATGGCGTTCTATGAGCGTATGACCAATACCTCAAGAGCACCAAACCAACACCACAACTCACAATACCCCCCTGAGCAGGGTTTTTCATCATTTAATCCTGGTCCATACTATGCCCCAAATACTGCACCATCTAGTGCGCCAAGCCCAGAGTTTACTGTATTGCGCAATTTGCCGTGAAACACAGTGAATTGCTTTTTTTGGTTGTTATTTGTTGTTAAATAACCACAGTGTGGTCATTGTTTATGCACAACTGTTTGTGCCTTCTTTCATTTTTTTCTATGTTCTGTTTTGTATAGTGTCTACATTAAAGCACTTTTTATTTATTTTTTACACAGTGATAATATACTGCAGGGACACTGTGGTTTATGGTGTTGTATCTACAAACCTACCAGTGTTTTTTTTTTTTTTATGCCAATAAAAACTTGTTTGCAAATCTAGGCATAACATTCCCATTTGTGCGTAAAGTAGACCATGTTTACAGTGTTTTCTACATTGTTTATGCATATATACACAGTTGCTGGCAATGTGTTTTTTTTGGAAAAACATAAATAATGAACCCAAAGATCAAAGGTGGAATACAAAATAAAAACATTTTCATTCACCAAACATGTTGTGCTGATTCTTAAACACTATTGTACCAGTGCTGCAAGGTTGGACGTAATAGTGTGGCGTATTTGTTCTGCAGCGGAGTTTGAGGCAGTCCCAAACAAAGCACCTTCCACATGTGGGTTTATAACCTCAGGGTCCTGCACAGTCCACTCAGGAAGGAATAGCTCATTTTGCAGTTCACAGATGTTGTGCAGTATACAGCACGCAGCTACTACATTAGGCATATTCATAAGGTCCACATCATTGCGCTTCATCAAACAACGCCATCTTCCTTTTAACCTGCCAAAGGCGTTCTCAACCACCATCCTTGCTGAACTCAGGGTGTGAGTATAGGTTTGTTGCTCTGGGGTTAACTGGACCTGTTGGGTGTAGCCTTTCATAATCCAGGGGCGTAAAGGGTATGCAGCATCCCCGATGATGTGGACAGGGATCTCCACCCCATTCACAATCTTTGCACACTCTTTGGGGTACAGCCAGCCTCCCTGCTTCTCCTCTACGATGTTGTACAGGTCAGAATTGGCAAGAACTCGGGAGTCATGAGATCGGCCTGGCCAGCCAATAAACACATCTAGGAAACTAAAGAACAGTAAAATTGAAAACAATTAGAATGTAAAACTCACACATGCAACTCATCCCACCACCCCAAAAATAAACACTTACCAATATTTGTGGTCCACAACAGCCTGTAATATGATGGAGTGCCAGCCCTTCCTATTAAAATAGTCAGCATGGTTGTCACGTGGGGCAATAATGGGGATGTGTGTCCCATCAATCGCTCCTCCACACTGCGGATAGCCTCGCTTCACAAATCCAATGATGGTATCCTGTAAGCGCTGTCCTTGTGGTAGAGATATGAAGCGCTTGTATAAGGTAGATACAATTGCTTTAGTCACCTGGTGGACTATGACACAGCAGGTGGAGATTGCAACACCGAACAAGCATGAGACTGAGCGGTACTCTCCTGGGGTAGCATACCACCACAATGCAATAGCTAATCTCCTGCGTGCCTCGATGGGTCTCCTAAGCCTGGTGGTCTGCATGTCAAGTGCTGGGGTAAGTAATTCCAGGATGTAGTTAAAGGTTGCACGAGACACACGGAAGTTAGCCATCCACTCCTCATCCTGGTAAGCTTCCACGGTCCTCATAAAGGCTTCTCCGTGCCGGCGATCTCTGGACCAAAATGAGCGGTTAGGGCCCATACTCACGCTCAGTATGATACTCATCCTGGATGATATGAAGGCTCTCCTCCTGCGCAAATATTGGCGGCGACTAGCAGCCCTATCCAGCATAAATTGCGCCCTCCTCCTCCTCATAAAATATATGTGCAGTATACTGCACAGTGTGATAAGCTGCATCATGCTGTCAGTGGCTGTATGAAACATCTGCAAAGCAGAAAGAATCATGAGCTCAGGCATACACACTGGTACTCTGTCGGCCATGACTGCAGCAATGGTGTGAGCAGGCACCACCCCTCCCTTTGTTGACTAGTGTGACCTCATCAATGTGAGCCAGAAAAGGCCATTTCTAATGACATACATGTGCATTTGCAGGGATATCCCGGGATCAGTGTAAATGGGGCTGTCCTGGGTCGATCCCAGGTCTTAGTGCAGTGTGAAAGGGGTCAGTCCCGGGAAGGCATCCCGGGACGCATCCCGGGAAGCATCCCGGGAGTGACCCGGGAGTGCGAGTGTAAAAGTGGTATTATAAGTGGAAGATAAATTGAGAAATTAGTTCAAAAATGATTTCCATGTGCACGTATCCCCAATGTGTGAGAGCGGCAGCCAAGTTTCCAAAGGACCCTGCTGTGAACCTGGGCAAGCACTGAAAGTAATAAAAGAGAAAACAGAAGGTGCCTCCGAGTCCTAATGCAATAAATTCAATACAGACTTGCACTACAGTATATTATAAATTTAAAGTGTTGAACACAGTGTGTGGCCCCGTTCCCGTGTATACAAATCACTTCCATCTTCTCTGGTATTAGCTGGAAATCTTACCAAAAGTCTCTTATCTGGCAGTTGAGTCTGTGTGGATACCAGGGAGTATATTTACTAAAGGTCGATTTAGTTTGTTTTTGTTCAATGTTAGATCAATTTATAAATTGATATTAATCGATGTTGGACTTCCAGGGTGAAACACATTTACTAGCAGATGATTTTTTTTATATTCATTTTTAAATGTTAGTAAATATGTGTTTTAACCCTGGAAGCCCAACATCGATTAAAATAAAAAAATTGATCTAACATTGAACAAAAACAAACAAAAACGACCTTTAGTAAATACAGTATACCCCCAGATTTCTGTGTAATTTTGTCTGCTGGCTAATGTGTAGTATAGCTTGCAACTTAGTACTTCAACACCTTTAAAGGTACATGGTTTACACAGGCAAAGATAACAGCAAGCATATAATTACACATCACAGGACTAATGTGTGTACACCAGTTAACAATAGCCAAGTGTGTTGCCAACTCGCACGCTGCTCCCTTAACCTGTAGCAGATCTGATATCGCCTTTAGTGTTAACACTGTGTTAGCACTAGTTAGTGTTAGTTAGTGTTAGCACTGTGTGTCCAGTTTCCATACCTTCCCTGTGAGCTAGACTTTGTAGAGTATGTGTCCTTTTAATGTTCTTTGTCTTACTGATCCCAGCCACTTGGCCAATGTGACCTCTATCAATGTGGTAGAGACTGGCTACAAGTCAGCCCACTCCTGTATGCACACTGAGCTCATCGACCCACAGTTTCCTCTGAATGAAGACAGTATAATAGATTAATGGGGGTTAACCTATTATTGTTTGTGCATTGTGTTACTGCTGGTTATAGATTAGATTGTGTTTTTTATTTTTTTTGTTTATTCACTCATAACAATGAGATACATAATTCATTATTATCAACATGTAAACATGTTCAAGGCTTACACGTTCCTCTAAAGATGGCCACACACAGGTTTTTGGAAAAGTGCATTTGGAAACAGACAAAACTTAGATTTGAATAATTGAAGTGAGCCCCCATTGCATTGTATTTTCAGATAGGCTTCCACTGATGCAGTGTGCAGTATAGGTTACAGTAAGGTTGTGGAGTGCATTTTATTGCCCACTAATAAATCAGTAAATAAGTAAACTCATTAATGGTTAGCTTAAAATACAATTATCAGCTATTTTATCATTAAGCAGTCTGTCTGGTATATGGTAACGGGAGGACTAGGATGAAGTCTTCTTAGATATGAGCTTCTTTTGTAGCCAACTGAGGTTTCCTCCTCCCCACCCCACAACCCTCTTATTCCTGAAAGCCAGAGTGACTGAACTGCCAAACACTGAGTGCAACCCAGTTTATCCGTGAAAGCAGCACTCTGCCATCCTATACCAAGCTTGAGTTCCACCAATCCACTCTATGTAGTAAATATTAAATTGGGTAGATTGTTGTTACTACTCTACCTGATTATTGTGAACCCAAAGCTACAAATATGGGGTGTAGTTTATGTTTCTCTTTATTTGCCAGTCAGTACAAGTGGACTCATCAGTGAAGAAGTTTTGGAGATATTAAAGCTCTGTAGATGATGTGGGGGAGAATTACTTGCTGACACACCCAGGGTAGAGCAAAGGGTTTTTACTGGGTGCCCTAGTTTTACCTCTACTGGAGCCATATCAGGGGTGCAGATGCAAGGAGTGTGCTGGAAATTCAATTATATGAACTGCAACTGGGCATCTTCTTGTGGATTTTGGGGGAGATTTATCAATGCTTGGAGAGAGATACTGTAGTGTAGGTACCAACCAATCGGCTCCTAAGTGTCATTTATGTTTTAAACACAACCTGTAAAAATGATTAGCTGATTGGTTAGTACTTTATCTCTCTCCTAAGCTTTGATAAATCTCCCCCTTTGACATAAGCATTCCCAGTATAGCTGCAGCATACTGACTCATCTGGTGTCAACAAGAATAAACATGAGGGAAGAGGAATAAATAAGGATGTTAAACTGGTCAACAAAGAAAAGTTTTTACGAATGTCTGAGTGACTTGCCTAGTAGCTGGATTGTGAAGGTTGGTTCTTATTTTTATTTGGGTTTATGATCTCATTGTGGAGCATGCCCCCAGACACAGCCAGGATCTAAAATCTCCTGAGATTCATGTTGGGAGGTCATGGTGAATGTTCAAAAATGGTAGGTTGATTTAACAATGGTGGGAATAAATTAGGGAATTCAGTACCAATGCTCAGGGGCATTATACCAATGCTCAGGGTGCAGCCTCCATCGTGGCCCCCTCCCCACCGGCAGCTAGTAGACTCTGGCTTAAAGCCAGAGCCTGCTGCGTAAGCCCCCGGGAACATAGTGCCCACACCTTGTTCCCAGGGACACCTCCAGTGCACATGCGCAAATCACTCGGAAATGGGTGCAGCGACCATTGTCCAAGTGATTTGTGTCCGCTCTGTAGGGCTGCCGCCGCGGGACTCCAGAGGAGTAAACATAATATATGGGTGCAGTGTGTGCGGTGCACCCCCTCCCCCTTCCCTGGACCTAGGGGCCCATGTGCACTGCACACATTATAGAAACGCCAATGCCAATGCTGTATTATCAAAAAGAAAGTGAAAACTAATTTTTATATGTAGTAGGCATATCCATAATTTCCCCACTTCTACTTCCTTTTATCAGCAGTTATCTAGAACAACTAGCCTGGGAGATGTGACCTGTGGAGTTTCAGTAGTGAAGAGCCAGAATAGTAATGTTCAATCTCTGACTCCCCATTTGAGACATTCTATGACAGGGCTTTGTTTAGGGGGCTTTGTTGGTATCAGTTGAATTGTGTGCTATTCGATAGAAGAAGAGGTGGTTTTTGGACCAACAACATGAGTGCGTTGGGAATAGCAAACAAATTGTCAGTAGTGTTGCAATGCAACTGCAGGTTTTTTTTTGTAGTGGTATAAAATACTTGTGTTGTTTCCCTTGCAGATGGAATCATTTCAATGTCTAGTGCAAGCGTAAATGTAATCAGGAAAAGGTGCCCAGCATAACTCTTTCATTGTGACCTCATTCCCATACAGGTAACAGCCAAGTACATAGCTACCACACGTGCAGACAGTGTGGCTGCTATGGAGCCCAGAGCTGAGAGGGGCCCACTTTTCCTGCAACAGTTACACGTGTTATACATTTTTTTACCATTAGGATATACATAGGGGCCCTTACAAACTTTTGCCTTGGGGACTACAATATAGCTAGTTACACCCCTTGACCTGCTCATTGTACTATGGTATGAAATAAAATGTGACATACTATAAAGTAGAGTACAATAATGTGACATAATACAAAGTGGTGGCACTACAGTGTGGCACAATAAGAACTGGGGCACTGTATGTCATTATGTGAATTGGGGGTACTGTATTGTATAATGTGCACTGGCAGCCCTACAATGATATAGCTGCACCCGGAGGAGACCCGGCGCCATCTTACCCATTGCGGCGGCTGCATGTGATGTCACGCAGCCACTGTGATCATGCCCATGACGTGCATCCATTCGCGCTGCATCGCCCACAGTTCGTGCCGCCCCCTCGCCCCACGACCGCCTCTGCCTGATTGACAGACAGAGGCGATCACTTTTTCTGCATGACCCCACCGCAGAAAGTGCGGGTGCATGCGCAGGACGGGCGCTGTTCATGCGCCCATGGGGCCATCATAAAGAATCCAGTTGGAACGCGATTTGCGATCCAACCTGAATTAGCCCCTAAATGTGGAATAGTAAAAATAGTATAAACATCACTCCCTCCTCCTCATTTATTTTAAGTTTATACTATTTAATCAAAAAGGGAAATAATGGAGATTTCTTTATTCCTGTACATCTATGTGAATAGCTATAACTGTTGATTCTAGACATTTGCAGTCCCAGTGCATTATGGGTCAGCTTTGTAAATGTCTCTCACTGTGCTAGAACCAACTCTATAACATAAACATCTGTGACTTAAATGTCCACATAGCCTTACAAAAAAGCAAATTAAGAATAGCACATTAAGTCTGAGTCAAAGGCCTTCCAAGCCTGATCTCTCCATAAAATTCAGTTGCAGTCCCTTTAAAAGGAATTACGTAACAAAATGGAGATTATACTTAAAAAGTGTTGCTGGTAACAAAGACCTAATTTCATACTTTTTTTGATGTGGTTTAAGACTCTCAATCAATAAAGAATCAGATGATGGGTGGGAAATTGCATTACGAAATATAAAAGAGGTCATCAACTCAAATAACAAATGTGCTAGTAACTAATTTGAAGAGAATTTGCAAGTTTTGTGTTTTATGGAACAAATAAGTGAAAGCTAATTTTTACTACCATAGTATACTTTATTAATGCCTTAGCTGATGCCACTGGGTATGCATCTTATAGTAAAGATATGTATGCTGCAGTTAGGAAGAAATTGCCCATTAATGGCACAATACACATTAAGTTTTCAAAATCGAATATACAAACAGAACTTCTTACAAAGAAAAATGCATAGATTTCTATACAGCGTTCCAAGTTCTAGGTGACCTGTGGTTGAATAATCTACTGTATATTGCATTCTTGTAATTCCAAGCATAATCCTTACTATTTTGTTAATGTTGGTAAATGTTACAATATTCATTTTAAACCACTGCAATAGCATCTAGAAATGTTAAATTAATAAACATGTTAACATTTTTAATACTAACTTCATTGTATTTATTATCATCATCCCATAAAACTTTGTTTTCTATTCAAATAATTTTATTAATACTTGCAAATGTATGTTTGGAATACTAAAAACATGTAATCTTATAACATAAAAATAATAACAGTTGTTATTAACACAAAGAAAATAAAAATAAAGCTGAGTAATAAAAAATGAAAGCTGTATGATAATTTTATAATACAGGGAGTACAGAAAGTCCCTCCGCAGTGAGCACTGTTTCTGGCTGTAGATCTCCTCTGCAGCCATGGTAGCCAGAGGGGGACAAAGCCAGTTGTGAACCATAGAGCCACCAGAGAACCTGCAGTACAAGATTATTTCATGTAAATAAAGTGTTTAAATACATATATTACTTGCAGTAGCACACATTTTCTGCGGGGATAGTTGCTTAGCACTAGAGATGTGCACCGGAAATTTTTCGGGTTTTGGTTTTGGATTCGGTTCCGCGGCCGTGTTTTGGATTCGGACGCGTTTTGCCAAAACCTCCCGGAAATTTTTTTGTCGGATTCGGGTGTTTTTTTACAAAAAACCCTCAAAAACAGCTTAAATCATAGAATTTGGGGTTCATTTTGATCCCATAGTATTATTAACCTCAATAACCATAATTTACACTCATTTTCAGTCTATTCTGAACACCTCAAACCTCACAATATTATTTTTAGTCCTAAAATTTGCACCGAGGTCGCTGGATGGTTAAGCTAAGCGACACAAGTGGCCGACACAAACACCTGGCCCATCTTGGAGTGGCACTGCAGTGTCAGGCAGGATGGCACTTCAAAAAAAATAGTCCCCAAACAGCACATGATGCAAAGAAAAAAAGAGGCGCAATGAGGTAGCTGTGTGACTAAGCTAAGCGACCCAAGTGGCCGACACAAACACCTGGCCCATCTAGGAGTGGCACTGCAGTGTCAGACAGGATGGCACTTCAAAAAAATAGTCCCCAAACAGCACATGATGCAAAGAAAAAAAGAGGCGCAATGAAGTAGCTGTGTGACTAAGCTAAGCGACCCAAGTGGCCGACACAAACACCTGGCCCATCTAGGAGTGGCACTGCAGTTTTCTAGCGAGAGGATGAGTGCTTCCATCCTCATGTGAAGCTGAACCACTAGCCATGAACATAGGCCAGGGCCTCAGCCGTTCCTTGCCACTCCGTGTCGTAAATGGCATATTGGCAAGTTTACGCTTCTCATCAGACACTTTCAATTTTGATTTTTGGGTCATTTTACTGAACTTTTGTTTTTTGGATTTTACATGCTCTCTACTATGACATTGGGCATCGGCCTTGGCAGACAACGTTGATGGCATTTCATCGTCTCGGCCATGACTAGTGGTAGCAGCTTCAGCACGAGGTGGAAGTGGATCTTGATCTTTCCCTATTTTAACCTCCACATTTTTGTTCTCCATTTTTTAATGTGTGGAATTATATGCCAGTATCAATAGCAATGGCCTACTACTATATATACTGCGCACAACTGAAATGCACCACAGGTATGGATGGATAGTATACTTGACGACACAGAGGTAGGTAGAGCAGTGGCCTTCCGTACCGTACTGCTATATATACTGGTGGTCACTGTCAGCAAACTGCAAAACTAAAATGCACCACAGGTATAGAATCTAGATGGATAGTATACTTGACGACACAGAGGTAGGTAGAGCAGTGGCCTTCCATACCGTACTGCTATATATACTGGTGGTCACTGTCAGCAAACTGCAAAACTTAAATGCACCACAGGTATAGAATCTAGATGGACAGTATACTTGACGACACAGAGGTAGGTAGAGCAGTGGCCTTCCGTACCGTACTGCTATATATATTGGTGGTCACTGTCAGCAAAACTCTGCACTGTACTCCTCCTATATAATACTGCTGGTCCCCAGTCCCCACAATAAAGCAGTGTGAGCACAGATATATGCAGCACACTGAGCACAGATATGGAGCGTTTTTCAGGCAGAGAACGGATAAAACTGGTGGTCACTGATCAGCAAAACTCTGCACTGTACTCCTCCTATATAATACAGCTGCTCCCCAGTCCCCACAATTAAGCAATAAGCACAAATATTTGCAGCAACATTGATAAACGGAGAGGACGCCAGCCACGTCCCCTCCCTAACATTTCCAATGCACGAGTGAAAATGGCGGCGACGTGCGGCTCCTTATATAGAATACGAATCTCGCGAGAATCCGACCGCGGGATGATGACGTTCGGGCGCGCTCGGTTTAACAGAGCCATACGGGAGAATCCGAGTATGCCTCGGACCCGTGTAAAATGGGTGAAGTTCGGGGGGGTTCGGTTTCCGAGGAACCGAACCCGCTCATCACTACTTAGCACACAGTTACTGCGATGGGCTTTTAGAATTTCCTGTTTTTGTTAAAGAAAATAAAGTTTAGAGTATTCCTGATAGAAATATACTTCCTAATTAGGTGATCTGTTTATTAGCTAGCACCACCTTAGATGAACAGTGGACCTAATCAGAGGCAGAACTCCCGGAGACAGTGGAGTCATTTGCGGCCGGGCGTCAGCACTGAAGGGGGCACTTCCTCTATTATTATTATTCTGTGTCCTTGCTGCTGAGGAAGGGTGCTGACCCCCTGCTGCTCTCCCCTGCAATGTGCTGTCCTGCGTGTGAGGTGCATCATAGCGATTTTTACTGTGTGCAGGGGTTCGGCGGCGGCCGGGCGCACCTCCTACATAGCGATGGATTGGTTGTGTGAGCTGGCTGCAGAGGAGAAGAAGGTATCGGGGTTGTTTGCTGATCTCCGTTCAGTGAAGGCTGCCCGGGTGTTTGTAACTGACCTGCAGTCTGTGCATAACCATGTGCTTCCTGGTTGTTGCTGAGCTGCATTACCGATTACCTAGTCTCCCTCTCTCTGGTCGTGATATTTATCCCCATTTCTGACACTGGGAATGGGGAGGGAGACCTCTGCAGATGCCTGTGTGGCTTGAAGACCCACTGATATCCCCTCACCCCCCTTCTCGCTCCCCGAAGTACCTATTGCTCACTCTGGGCATTTTGCTACAATGTATGTAACATTGTATCATCCGTTCACGGAAGTTCAGTCACTCAGAAATCTGAACTCAGCCTGAGCCCTCTCCACACACCCCAGCCTCCACAAACTTCTACTTGTTGCCCCCCCCCCCCCCCTTTCCCTTCTTTCCCTGCCCAATTGAGGTTATGTTGGGTTGTCTGCCCCTCCTCCCCCATCCCTCTCCCAGAAAAAAAAAACAGCTGGGACCTGGTTTATGAGGGAGGGGTGGCTGAAGAATCAAATTGCCAGCAGTTCTGCCCAATGTGCCCACGCAGGGGTTATAGGTGAGGGCTGCACTCAGAACCTTGACCCTATCACCCCTCGCAGGTCTTTGTTCCACTAATTATCAGCCCCTGTTTGTGCTGGAGTTTGGCACCTCTCTCCCCTAATCATTCCTATCCTACAGCAGTATGGAAAGTAGTCACTTCAGAGGAAGATGATAAAAGCCCCAAGGAAGCAGTGGGCCACTTAAGCTGCCAGGAAGAATGCACCACAGGGGTCAAAAAACCTCACTGCTGCAGGTAAGGCTGAGATGATCAGATGGGAAATGATGCGCATATAATCATTTACAGTATTGTTTTGAACAGATAATTGCTATTGATCCATTGCAGATGAGCCGGAGATTGGCACTTTTCAAGTTATTAATTAATGTATGGTCCAATTTTTATTTATGTATGTAATCATGCAGTTCCTGCTGATAGTGTGCCCTGCACTGTACATTGATTACCTGGATGTAGAGTTATATGCCCCCCCCCCCCCACTCCCCCCCAAAAAAGGCCAAAGTCAATAATTAAAATGCATGTTAGGGATTGCATCCCCTATGTGCAATGCTGGTGTAAATGGTTGAGATTGGTAATATTTTTAACCTCATGTTTTTAATGTTAAAAAAAAAAAATTGTATATTTATACAAGACAAAATAGGATGGCACTCCCCTGTGCAAATTAACAGACCACGCAACTCAGTGTCGTATCGAGAGGGATCAAGCTTTTTAAAGGTAGTTGCACAAGCCACATCCCCCACAACACTTGTCACACACCCCACATCATTTGTCACGCCCTTGCAGCACTGGCAACACCCCCTGTGGCGGCACTCAATAGGCCCTTCATATATTTCTGCTCCAGGTCCATTTGGACCTGAATCTTGAGGACATATACAGGCAATGTTGCTGGAGGAGGCAAGTGGGAAGAATGCTGCCCGCTGTTGTGAGTTGGTGACTGAAAGCAGACTCTGCAGCTCAGGCTCTGGAGACCAGTGCTGGAGGAGGCAAGCGGGATCAGTGCTGGTGTGAGGTGCCAGCTGCCTGCAAACTCCATGGACCAGCGCTGGAGGGGACAAGCAGGAAAGGTAGGTGTGAGTGTGTGTGCGGCTATGGGGGCACTGTGTGTGAATTTGGGTGTAGTTGAGGGAGGGGGGCCCCAAACTGATATCTTTCATGAGGTCTAAATCCGGCTCTGCATTACAGAGGTACCGGAAGTAGTGGTTGTCTGTGAGCCAGTGAACCTAACTGCAGGAACAATGGGCGGGGGGCTGCTGCGAGTCCAGTGGTCTCCTCTCAGGGCTCTGTTCGGCTCTGTTCTGCTGAAATGAAGCTGCAGGGCACGGTGTGTAAGTGTCTGGGGCTGGTATGCACCACTTCAGGGGTGGATGTGCTGTGGGGAAGGAATTGTCATGTAACTTGGGGACAATGTACTAGAAATTATGAAGGGGGGCACTTCTGACTGTTTCGCCTCCAGGCGCCTGGTATGAACTTACACCACTGGACCTAATTAATATTACTAAGTGTAAAATGAAACATCCTCAATAAATAAAGTGTTTTACATGAGTCTTATGCCTACTTAATTAAGTAAAAGACACAATAATAATAAATCTGTCTATATATATATATATATATATATATATATATATTATAAAATCGTAAGAATTTATGTGAGATGTGCGGCGGGCACTTTTCATGTCTTGTGTTTTGGTTTTGGTTCTGGTTCCATGTTCGTGTTTTGGATTTGGATTGGTTTTGCCAAAACCACCCTTTCGTGTTTTGGTTTTGGATCTGGATGATTTTTGAAAAAAACATAAAAACAGCTAAAATCAAATAATGTGGGAGTAATTTTGATCCTACGGTATTATTAACCTCAATAACATTCATTCCCACTCATTTCCAGTCTATTCTGAACACCTCACAATATTGTTTTTAGGCCAAAAGGTTGCACCGAGGTGGCTGGATGACTAAGCTAAGCGACACAAGTGTGTGGCACAAACACCTGGCCCATCTAGGAGTGACAGGATGGCAGATTTAAAAAATTGGCCCCAAACAGCACATGATGCAAAGAAGAAAAAGAGATGCAATTAGGTAGCTGGATGGCTAAGCTAAGCAACACAAGTGTGAGGCACAAACACCTGGCCCATCTAGGAGTGGCACTGCAATGGCAGACAGGATGACACTTAAAAAACAAGGCCCCAAACAGCATATCATGCAAAGAAGAAAAAGAGGTGCAATGAGGTAGCTGTATGACTAAGCTAAGCGACACAAGTGTGCGGCACAAACAACATGGGACATGCTAGAATTTTCCCAGATGTACTACACGCACAATATTGGTGGCAGAGGAGAGAATACCCCTAAACCACACACACACACACACACACACACACACACACACACACACACACAGCAAAGCCTGTAAAATTAATTTGGATAATAGAAACACTTTTATTTGGAGGTATTATAATAATATGCAGCACAGGCGAGCATACCCCTACACCACACAGGGCAAACCCTGTAAAAATTATTTAGATAATAATATAATTAATGTATATAACCCTTTTATTTGGAGTAAATAATATACAGCACAAGACAGCACCACTGGACTGGACTTATACGGCAGTACCCCTGGAGTTGTACGGCAGTGTCAGACAGGATGGCACTTAAAAAAACTAGTCACCAAACAGCACATGATGCAAAGATGAAAAAGAGGTGCAAGATGGAATTGTCCTTTGGCCCTCCCACCCACCCTTATGTTGTATAAACAAGACATGCACACTTTAACAAACCAATCATTTCAGGGTCAGCAACATGACTGTGGCTAAAATGACTGGTTTGTTTGGGATCCCACCAAAAAAGTAATCAATCTCTCTTTGCAAAAACTGGCTCTACAGCGGCAAGATGTCGACCTCATCCTCCGATTACTCACCCCTCTCCGTGTGTACATCCTCCTCCTCACAGAGTATTAATTCGTCCCCACTGGAATCCACCATCACAGGTCCCTGTGTACTTTCTCGAGGCAATTGCTGGTTAAGGTCTTCCCAGAGGAATTTATAATTCATTTTGATGAACATCATCTCTCCACATTTTCTGGAAGTAACCTCCTACGCCGATCACTGACAAGGTTATTGGCTGCACTAAACACTCTTTCAGAGTACACACTGGAGGGGGGCAACTTAGGTAAAATAAAGCCAGTTTGTGAAAGGGCATCATACATACTGTCTGATATGCCTACTTGGATGCTGTCACTCATGTAATCCTCCACCATTCTTTCAATGGTGACAGAATCATATGCAGTGACAGTAGACATGTCAGTAATCATTGGCTGGTCCTTCAGTCCGGACCAGATGTCAGCACTTGCTTCTGACTGCCCTGCATCACCACCAGCGGGTGGGCTAGGAAATCTTATCCTTTTCCTTGCAGATCCCAGTTGCAGGAGAAAATGAAGGAGGGGCTGTTGATGGGTCACGTTCCGCTTGAGTTGACAATTTTCTCACCAGCAGGTCTTTGAACCTCTGCAGACTTGTGTCTGCCAGAAAGAGAGATACAACGTAGGCTTTGAACCTAGGATCAAG
Source organism: Pseudophryne corroboree (assembly GCF_028390025.1). NCBI lineage: Eukaryota > Metazoa > Chordata > Amphibia > Anura > Myobatrachidae > Pseudophryne > Pseudophryne corroboree. Next base: position 268,649,989 of record NC_086451.1, on the reverse strand, counting down.
CACAGTAGCCAAAATGTAGTGCTCTGATTTCAACAGATTGACCACCCTTGAATCCTGGCAAGGCAAATGAAGGGCTCCATCCACAAGTCCCACATACTTTGTAGAAGACTTAGCTCCTCCTTCAATTTCTCCAGCTGCTACTGCAAAAGCCTGATGAGGGGAATGACCTGACTAAAGCTGGAAGTGTCTGAAATGACTTCACGTGTGACATATTCGAAGGGTTGGAGAACCTTGCACAAGATGGAAATCATTCTCCACTGTGCTTGAGTCAGGTGCATTCCCCTTCCTTTGCCTATATCAAAGGTGGATGTATAGGCTTGAATGGCCTTTTGCTACTCCTCCATCCTCTGAAGCATATAGTGTTGAATTCCACCTCATTACCACCTCTTGGTTCAGGTGATGGCAGGGCAGGTTCAGGAGTGTTTGCTGGTGCTCCAGTCTTCGGCACGCGGAGGCTGAATGTCAAAAGTGGCCCGCAATTTTTTTGCCCACCGACAGCATCTCCTGCACACCCCTGTAATTTTTCAAAAAATTCTGCACCACCTAATTAAGTGTATGTGCAAAACATTGGACGTGCTGGAATTTGCCCAGATGTAATGCACGCACAATATTGGTGGCATTGTCCGATATCACACATCCCCAGGAGAGTCTAATTGGGGTAAGTCATTGTGCGATGATGTCCCTCAGTTTCCGTAAGAGGTTGTCAGCACTGTGCTTCTTATGGAAAGCGATGATACATAGCGTAGCCTGCCTAGGAATGAGTTGGCGTTTGTGAGATGCTGCTACTGGTGCCGCTGCTGTTGTTGCTGTGGGAGGCAATACATCTACCTAGTGGGCTGTCACAGTCATATAGTCCTTAGTCTGCCCTGTTCCACTTGTCCACATGTCCGTGGTTAAGTGGACAGTGGGTACAACTGCATTTTTTAGGACACTGAGGACACTTTTTCTGACATCTCTGTACATTCTCGGTAACACCTGCCTAGGGAAGTGGAACCTAGATAGGCTTTAGTACCGGGACACACTACCTCAAACAATTCTCTAAGTCCCACTGAACTAATGGCGGATACCGGACGCACGTCTAACACCAACATAGCTGTCAAGGCCTCAGTTATCCACTTTGCAAAAGGATGACTGCTGTCATATTACATCTTCCTCACAAAGGACTGTTAAACACTCAATTGCTTAGTTGAAGTAGTACAAGTGTTCTTCAAACTTCCCCTCTGGGATGATGATTGACTCCCAGCAGCAACAACAGCAGTGGCAGCAACAGCAGCAGTAGGCATACCACTCAAGGATCCTCCGGATGAATCCTGGTTAGGAGAGGACTCCTCAGTCTTGCCAGTGTCATAGCGTGCAGGACTACTGACGTTCCTGACTGAGGAGGAAGGTGACGTTGAGAGAGTTGGTGGTGTGGCTTGCAGGAGTTTGGGTACAAGAGGAAGAAGGGATTTAGGTGTCAGTGGACTGCTTATGCTCTTACCCAAAGTTTTGCAACTTAACACTGACTTCTGATGAATGTGCTGCAGGTGACGTATAAGGGAGGATGTTCCTAGGTGGTTAATGTCCTTACCCCTGCTTATTACAGATTGACAGAGGCAACACATGGCTTGACACCTGTTGTCCGGATCTGTGGAGAAATAATTCCACACAAAGAGGTGGCCTTTTTGATATTTTGCCCAGGCATCACAATGGGCTTATTCAAACCATGGACTACAGGTGTCTCCCGGTGCCTGATTTAAACAAACCACATTACCATCAGAATCCTCATCGTCAACATCCTCCTCAGCACCAACAAACCCATATCATCATCCTGGTGTTCTTCAACTGTGACATCTTCAATTTGAATATCAGAAACTGGACTGTGGGAGCTCCTTCCAGCACTTGCAGAGGGCATGTAAATGGTGGAAGGAGCCACCTCTTCCCGTCCAGTGTTGGGAAGGTCAGGCATCGCAACTGCCGACACACATCTTAGAATGCACTTGCCAGCTTAACTCTTATCATTTATCTAGCGGGAGAATGAGGGCTTCCATTGTCATGTGCAGCTGAACCACTAGTCATGAACATAGGCCAGGGCCTTAACCGTTCTTTGCCACTCCACGTTGTAAATGGCATATTGGCAAGTTTACATTTCTCCTCAAACCATTTCAATTTATTTTTTGGGGTCTTTTTACTGAACTTTGGCTTTTTGGATTTTGCATGCCCTCTACTATCACAATGGGCATCGCCTTGGCAGACAACGTTGACGGGATTTCATCATCTATGTCATGACTAGTTTGAAAGGTTTCAGCACTAGGAGGAAGTAGTTCTTGATCTTTCCCTATTTTATCCTCCAAATTTTTGTTCTCCATTATTTTTTGGGCGTTATATAACAATATGCGGTACAGGAGAGCGTACCTCTAAACCACACAGGGCAAACCCTGTGAAAATGATTTGGATTGAATATTAATAACCCCTTTATGTGGAGTAAATATTATACAGCACAGGACAGCACCACTGAACTTATATAGCAGCACCACTTAATTGGACTTATACGGCAGTACCACTGGAATTATAGAGCAGTATCACTGGACTTATACGCAAGTACCACTGCAATTATACAGCAGAATCACTGGAATTATACAGCAGGATCACTTGAATTATACGGCAGTACCACTGGATTGATACGGCAGCACCACTGGACATATACAGCAGTTTCACTGGACTGGACTGGACTTATACACCAGTACCACTAAAATGATATGGCAGGATCACTGGATTTATTTGGCAGTACCACTGGATTTATATGGCAGTACCACTGAACATATATACGGCAGTATCACTGGACTGGATTTGTACGCCAGTACCACTGGAATTATACGGTAGGGTCACTGGATTTATACACCAGTACCACTGAAATTATACATCAGGATCACTGGAATTATACGGCAGTACCACTGGACTTATATGGCAGTACCACTTGACATATACGGCAGTATCACTGGACTGGACTTATACGCCAGTACCACTGGAATTATATGGCAGGATCACTGGATTTATATGCCAGCACTACTGGAATTATATGGCAGGATCACTAGAATTATACAGCAGTACTACTGGACTTATATGGCAGTATCACTGGACTGGACTTATACGCCAGTACCACTGGAATTATACGGCAGTACCATTGGACTTATACGGCAGTACCACTGGACATATATGGCAGTATCACTGGACTGGATTTATAAACCAGTACTACTGGAATTATATGTCAGGATCACTGTACTTATACGCCAGCACATATGGAATTATATTGGAGGATCACTGGAATTATACGGAAGTACCACTGGACTTATACGGCTGAACCACTGGATATATACGGCAGTATCACTGGACTGGATTTATATGCCAGTACCACTGGAATTATATGGCAGGATCACTGGACTTTTACAGCAATACCACTGGAATTGTATGGCAGGATCACTGGAATTATATGGCAGTACCACTGGACATATACGGCGGTTTCACTGGACTGGACATAAATGCCAGTATCACTATAACTATATGGCAGGATCACTGGAATTATATGGCAGTACCACTGGACTTATACGGCAGTACCACTGGACATATACGGCAGTATCACTGGACTGGACTTATACGCCAGTACCACTGGAAATATACGGCAGAATCACTGTAATTATATGGCAGGATCACTGGAATTATATGCCAGTACCACTGGACTTATACGGCAGTACCACTGGATTTATACGGCAGTACCACTGGACTGGAGTTATATGCCAGTACCACTGGAACTATACGGAAGGATCACTGGACTTATACGGCAGTACCACTGGATTTATACGGCAGTACCACTGGACATATACGGCACTATCACTGGACTGGACTTATACGCCAGTACCACTCGAATTATATGGCAGGATCACTAAAATTATTCGGCAGTATCACTGTACTAATACAGCAGTACCGCTGGACATATACGGCAGTATCAATGGACATATACGTCAGTATCACTGGACATATTCGGAAGTACCACTGGACACATAGAGCAGCACAGGGACACCACCACTGGACTGATGCAGGATAACACAGCACCACCGCAATGGACTGGACTTATACAACAACACTGGACATATGGAAGCTGAGGTTACCACCACTGTGGCTGGACTGATGCAGCACAATACTACACCACCACTGAACTGATGCAGCACAACACAGCATCACTGGACATATGGCAGCAGAGTACACCACCACTGTGACTGGACTGATGCAGCAGAAGACAGCACCACTGGACTGGACTTATACAGCAGCACTGGACATATGGCAGCAGAGTACACAACCACTGTGACTGGACTGATGCTGCACAAGACACTACCACTGAACTGATACAGGACACTGAGGACGGAGACACGTCCTCTCTGTACACTCTCCAATGCCGGAGTGAAAATGGCAGCGAATGAGGCAAAACGTCATCCCGCTGTCGGATTCTCGCGGGAGTTTGGATATAAGGAGCCGCGCATCGCTGGATAACCTTAATGGACTGTATTACACAGTCATGTATGCTGTCTGGACAATAAACTTTTGCTAAATACTTCATAAGAAAAGACTGGTGAGTGCTCCATTCTTTTGTATCTACAAGTGGATCCCTTTGAGGATTTTTGTGGAAGACACCCCAGCTGTTGTTCCAGTATTACACGTGAGTGCGACTTTTTCTGTATATATATATATATATATATATATATTCCATCATAACTCTGGAATGCCTGGAGCAATTTACACCAAACTTGGTACACATATGCCTTACAATCTGGAAATAAATACTGTGGGTGTTAGACCCCCCTAGCACCCCTAGGGGTGGGGGTGGGAAGGGGTGACATGTAAAAATGCATAGTTTTCGCACATAACTATGGAAAGCCTAGAGCAATTTACACATAGGCACCCACATGTAAGGGCAGTGGCACCCACATGTAAGGGCAGAGGCACCCACATGTAAGGGCAGAGGCACCCACAGTTAGGGGCAGGGGCACCCATGAGTAGGGGCAGAGGCACCCACGTGTAAGGGCAGAGGCACCCACGGGTAGGGGCAGAAGCACACATGGGTGGGAGAAGAGGCATCCACAGGTAAGGATAGAGGCACACATGAGCAGGGGCAGGGGCACCCACATTCAGGGGCAGAGGCACACATGGGTAGGGGCAGCGCACACATGGGTAGGGGCAGCGGCACACATGGGTAGGGGCAGAGGCACCCACATGTAAGGATAGAGGCACACATAGGTAGGGACAGAGGCACACATGGGTAGGGCAGAGGCACCCACGGGTAGGGGCAGAGGTACCCACAGTTAGGGGCATAGGCACCAATGGGTAAAGGCAGAGGCACCCACAGGCAGGGCCGGTGCTAGGGTGTTTGGCGCCCCCCTGCAACTTATTAATTTGCAACCTTCCATATTTTACAAAGGGACAGCGCGCACCTTTCGTGTGTGTTGAAGAAAAGGGTGTGGTCTCACACAGAAGAGCTGTGGCCATGTAATAGTACCCCCATTTCAAATTTCACCACACAGTAGCACATTCTTATTCACACTGCGCGCCCTGCACCCTTTATATATTTAACATGTGACCTCACCCCCCCCCCCCCTTAAATATTGAACTTGTGTCCCCCGCTCTCTCTTATATATTAGGAAAGTCAGAAGGTGTGGAAGGAAAACGCACCTCTGCAGAATCCCTGATACTAACAGACCGCACATGTAATTACATCTGCAGCTGTGAAGGCTCCGCATAAGCTGCCCTAGCAGCTGCATAAGTTACAAAGCGGACCACAGTGTAAAGGTAATACACTAGTCTTACTTTTCCACCACCACTGTCGGGTTGTGCCCTGACTTGCTCCACTGTTAGTGCACCCTGCCGTCGGTAACAGCAGTTCTCACACACACTGCTCAAAATTACAAAGATGAGGTGACAGGAGGGGCAGGTCAGGGAGGGGACCACCTACTTTCCCGTTTTGGCTCGTGGCTAGTCGCAATTATTAGTCGGCACCGTTATTAGTCCTACTGACTTATCCACTGGTTGAGGGCCCCTCAAGTGCTGTGGGCCCCGGTGCATTGCACTGGCTGCTCGCAGTGGCAAATTTAAAGGTCAGGCCGCCCCTAGGCACAAAACTATTGCCCCCACACACACACACACAAATGAGGGGGTAGAAAAGGATTAGGAGTGAAAATCAAGGGTAAAATGGGAGTTATAGTGTGAATCGGGGAGGCAGGATGGGATTAGTAGTGGGAAGTGGGGGCAAAATGGGAGTAGTATTATGGATCTGTGGGCAGGATGGGAATAGTAGCGAACATCAGAGGGAACAGGCAAGGATTAGTAGTGGTGCGGAGCAGGGGGCAGGCTAAGAATAGTAGTGGGAAGCAGGGGGCAGGCTAAGAGCAGTAGTAGGAAGCAGGCGGCAGGTTAATAGTAGTCGATGGGAAGTAGGGGGCAGACTGGGAGTAGTAGTGCACATCAGGGGGAACAGACTAGGAGTAGTAGTTGTGGGGAGCAGGATGAAAGTAGCAGCGGGCAGCAGGTGGCAGGCTAAGAGTATTAGTGGGGAGCAGGGGGCAGGTTAAGAGTAGTTGATGGGAAGCAGGGGCAGGCTGTGAGTAGTAGTAGTGAGGATCAGGGGGCAGGATGGGAGTAGTAGGGGGAAGCAGGGACTAGTGGCGGGAAGAATTGGGCTTGGAATTCTGCACTGACACTATCAGAGGGAGCCAGCAATGCAGCCAGCTCCCTTCTACCAACCACCCACTGCATACCCCACAGCACTGCTGTCATTGACCTTATGTTGCTCCGGGTGTCTCCTCCTTCCATGTCCCAGCTGTCACACTTTCAGGGGCTGGCTGGAAAATGTAATTGCAGGTGATCTCCACAGTAACATGCTCCTCTCACACACCGCTAACACACAAACAGGAGGGGACACGCACAATTGACACACACACAGAGGAGGGGAAACACACAATTGACACACACACAGAAGGGGAGATGGTCATGTACACAAGTGTTGGGTAAATGTACACTGGAGGGGGCACACATTCACACAGGAAGGGGGACACAGTCACACAGGACTGGGGGTTACACAGTCACTCAGGAATGGGTGACAGTCACACAGGAGGGGGGGACACAGTAACACAGGAAGAGGGGGACATTTACACAGGAAAGGGGGCACAGTCACACAAGAAGGGGAGACACATTCACACAGGAGGAGGAGACACAGTCACACTTGGGTAGGGACAACAGTACACATTGTTAGGGCAGATAGAGGCACACACACACATAAAACTAGTGATAAAGGTAGAAAATAAATGCAGAGACAAACCGTAGGTGACAGCTAAAGATAAATGGGGGGGCAGGGAGAAGCAGACAGAGAAGAATGCATGGGTTGAAATAGTCAGGTGTAGGCAGGGGGAGGTGCAGTGCAGGTGGGACATGTGTGGCTGGGCTGGAGGCAGATGTGGAGATCTGTCACTTACTAGGATCCTCAGATGCTGCTGGTCACACCTCCTGTACTCTTGCAGTGACAGTCCCTATCAGAGGCAGAGCAGCATGCATCGTGCAGGGCAAGCAGGAGTCAGTCACATGCACTTCTGTGCATGTGTTATCCAGAACAGCCAATGAGAGAGAGCAGGGGCGGAGTCACTTGGTGGACACCGACAGCTGAAATGAAGCCTCTGCTGTAGCCTCCAGGACATGGCAGCAAGCACCTTCCTTACCCACTATCCACCAGCAAGCCTCGTACTCCACCCCCCACCATCAAACTGTGACCCCTCTTTCCATCAAAGCAGCTGCAGTGGTGATCCTGGGCTAAACTTCACCAACACACACACCTACCTCAGCCTGGTGGTCCAGTGTGGCTCCGCCCCTTTTGTCTTTGCGGGCCCCGTCCCATTTTAATTCGGGTAGCTCTGCCCCCTTTTCAGCCATCCACCGTTACTGGAGGAGGGGGTGGGGGAGGGCTTCAAGCTGCTGGCGCTGCTGCCTGTCATACAGTGACAGACACAGCAGCCGGCAGCAGAGGGGACAGGGCGGCACAGCAGTAGGGATGCAAAGCACGGAGAGTGCCTCTCCAGCCAGGCGCCTACCTGCTTTGCATCCCTTTGCTGAGTGGGTAGCGCCGGGCCTGCCCATAGGTAAGGATAGAGGCACACACGGGTAGGGGCAGAGGCACCCACAGGTAATGATAGAGGCACACACAGGTAGGGGCAGAGGCACACACAGGTAGGGGCATAGGCATATGGGTAGGAGCAGAGGCACCTACGGGTAAGGACAGATGCACACACGGGTAGGGGCAGAGGCACACACGGGTAGGGGCAGAGGCATACTTTAGCGTCGAAGCTAAGCAAGGAGACCTAGGGCCCTTTGACATAGAGTCAGCCTGCAAACCTAACATATTTAACATACAGCAGCTTGAGCTTGGCCTGTCAGTTGAGCATTTAGAGCACTGAGCAGGGCAGCATCAGAGGCTGGACGGGGAAGAGAAGGAGCACCAGCACCAGCATTTTGACAGCATCAATCCGGGGAAGCCTAGAGGTCCGAGCTTCCCAGATTGGCATTATTCTTTAAATTCCGTAGCAAAGTACGGGTATTCAGCTAATACAATATAAAGTATTGGAAAACATGTAAGGAATAGAGATATAAAAAAATATATAAATTGCAGTCAAAGAATTGTTGAGAAGTGAATATGGTGTTCTTCAATAAAATCCTGAGTGACTAATAACAGTGTTTACCCAGCCTTCAACTCAGGGACGTGCAGTCAGGGGAGGCAGGGGAGGCAGTGCCTCCCCTGTCATAATGATTAAAATAATACTAAGAAGATACTTATGACACAGAATATCTTCTTAGTATTATTTTAATAGTTAATCCTTTAGCATTTATATAAATTTACTATGTATAAACACGTCTTAATGTGTGTGGGAGGCACTGCTCTTGGTGCCTCCCGATGTCAGTGTGAATGGTCCGGAAGCGGGGGGCGGGGCCAAGCATTGTGCAGCAAAAACTCATGAAGAAAACCCCCCAGAGCGGCACCTAATAGCAGTGCCTCTTTGACAGGGGCGTGCTGTCAGCTCATATGAAAGCACGCCCCTGTCCCTGATCTTATGTGATTGGGCACTGAACGCTGGGGCTGTAATGTGAGCTGTCCTCGGCTGCTCTTCCCAGCCCCCATGTGTTGTGTACCGAGCAGTGCAGCAGGGGAACAGGCAGCCCTCCTCCTCAGCTCCAGACTCCGGACTTCAAGACAGCACAGCTGCCACCAGTACACAGGTACCAGCTTCCTCTTATAGCATGGGAGTGGGGCAGGCAGAGTTTGTGTGTTGGGAATGGGGGGGAGACAGTCTGCAGACACATTGTTTAAGCTGCAGTACGAGTGGGGGGAGGGGGGCAGACTGCAGTCACAGTGTGTATGACTAGCACTTTCCTAGTGTGTATGGGGGAGTGGGACAGCTTGCAGTCACAGTGTGTGTGTGTGTGTGTGTGTGTGTGTGTGTGTGTGTGTGTGATCAGCACTGTCCTAGTGTGTATGGGGGAGGGGCGCAGCCTGCAGTCACAGTGTGTGTTTGTGTGTGTGACCAGCACTGTCCTAGTGTGTATGGGGGATGGGGGCAGCCTGCAGTCACAGAGTTTGTGTGTGTGTGTGTGTGTGTGTGTGTGTGTGTGTGAGACCAGCACTGTCCTAGTGTGTATGGGGGATGGGGGCAGCCTGCAGTCACAGAGTGTGTGTGTGTGTGTGTGTGTGTGTGTGTGTGTGTGTGTGTGTGTGTGTGTGTGTGTGTGTGACCAGCACTGTCCTAGTGTGTATGGGGGAGGGGGGCAGCCTGCAGTCACAGAGTGTGTGTGTGTGTGTGTGTGTGTGTGTGTGTGTGTGTGTGTGTGTGTGTGTGTGTGTGTGTGACCAGCACTGTCCTAGTGTGTATGTGGGAGGGGGGCAGCCTGCAGTCACAGTGTGTGTGTGTGTGTGTGTGTGTGTGTGTGTGTGTGTGTGTGTGTGTGTGTGTGTGTGAGGGCAGTCTGAGTGTGTGTGTAATGTGTATGTATGTATGTGGGACTGCGACAGTCTACAGTCCGAGTGTGTGTGTATTCTGCAGTGAAAGTGTGTGTGCGGTGTGGAGACAGTCCGCAGTCAAAGCGTGGTAGGGATCGCGGCATTCTGCAGTCCAAATTAGGAATAGACCTATATTGGGATGCGGTCAAGATCCCTGCAGTCGGGATCCCAACAGTCAGTATACCAGCGAAGGGTTTGGGTTAGGCTACAGGGGTGGGGTAGGTTAGACGTAGGCTGGGCACGGGGTGTGTGTGTGTTAGGGTTAAATGGTGGGAGGAGAATTTATATGTGTGTGTGTAACACACACGGAAACCCCCCCTCGCAACTCTTACGTTTGCCCATGGTGGATTGGTAGCGTCTAGTTTACCTTCGTGGAGAGGACCTTTCCAATAACCCCCTGGGTCCATGTCACAATCTATGTGGAATAGTAAACGGTGGCGAGCGAAGCGAGACACCGAGCACGAAGCACGGCGAGCGAAGCAAGCCCGGGAGGGTTCAATGCTGCATAGAAAAAAATAATTACCCCAAACGAACGGAGAACGAAGAAAACATTTAAGTGCTGTAAGGGCGGAAGTTCTCTCCTGCCCTCTCGTTTTGTCACTTCCAGGTCCTGAGCACGAAGGTAACATAGACACAACCCCGCGGGATTACTGCAGCAATGGACAAAATTGCATTCACGTGCTCCTTCCACTCCCTCCCCAGTCCCAAACACTAATATTTGTTTTTTATTTTATAAAAATGTACAACATATTAGCCGCCTGTTTGGTGAGCAGCCATGCTGCTGGCGTTGGTGGCATCGGACTGAGATGTGAAATGGCGGCAAGGGCAATTGATGGCGGCAATTTTGTAGGCCATTAGCGGTGGTGGCAGCATTTAGCAGTAGCAGGCATCAGGGGCGATGGCAGTAGCAGGCATTGGCTTGGGGGCGGTAGAAGGCATCAGCTTGGCTGCGGTAGGGGTCATCGGCGGGATTCAGCGGACATTGTGGCTGCAGTGCCTCACCAGCCACTGACCTCACCGCACGCCACTGCTTCAACTCAAGTAATAATTAAAGCCTCCAGTAAAAACACAAAGGAAAAACAATTTGGTGTAGTTGGCTGTATACACAGCATTTCTACACCTTATCTAGAGTAATATTCACATAGTGCAAACCTTACGTTATCATCTACTGCTGCAGTCATGGTAACAGCTGTTGCTGTTTCGCTTTACCTACACAAATTTGCTGACACAATTTTTTCTTTAACTGATTGGATTGATAGATTAGTTGATGGCTCTTTCTTCCTAGCCACAACCTTTGACCCTGACATTGATAGACATAGCTGTCTGACAATGTAGAGCCTTCCATGCTGAACTGGCATTTTATGAATTATAGACCAGTGAAAGAAAAACGTTAGTATTAAGCCAAAAAGCGATAGATCTATGCTAGAGTACATTGTTAAGATTCTACAATATATTTATAGTCATATGCCATCTACACAAGTGTCACACCAAAGATTCTTTGCTTTTTTAAAAAAAAAAAAAAGAGATTGAAACGCTACCTTATTTTTCATATTTTGGGAAACGTCCAAAAGCAGGGTGCCTTAGTGGATCTGCTTAGGGGTGAATTTATATTAGGACAAGGCAACCTGTCTGTTCCACAAATTTTAAGAAAGAAAGGCTGCACATATAATATGGTGCTCTCACCTGCCACGAGATCACACCTCCCAACATGACCCTCTCCAGGAGGGACAGAATGCTCTGCTCCTGGACTTCCCTCTTAATTTATGATTGCAGACACATGTGTTGAACAAATTAATGGATAAGAAAGGTGTTTCACTATAGGTGCTGGCAATCATAAATTAAGAGGGAAGTCCAGGAGCAGAGCATTCTGTCCCTCCTCTAGAGGGTCATGTTGGGAGATATGCACGAGATCCTGGGGGTGATGTATCAAAGTCCAGTACTGTTGTTATTTAAAACCAACATAAACTGGATGCAGTATTCAAACTCAAACCATAGTATTTATTAATCTGCTTTATTTTTTTTAAATAAAATTACATCCAATGTGTGCCACCATAAAGCTATGCAAACTCAAGCATATGTGATGTAGAGCAAATTGCATGAGACTTGTAGCAAACTGCTGAATTGCAATTTGAAGATCCTGTAAAAAAAAATTGAGGCATACAGTATCAGTGTCATTTCTGTGTTACATCTTTTAGAGCAGGCATTCCCAACCACGGTCCTCAAGGCACACCAACAGTGCAGGTTTTAGTGATATCAAGGCTGCAGCACAGATGGTTAAATCAAAATACAGTACTGTAGCTCAGCTAATAATTAAGTCACCTGTGCCTCACCGTGGTTGGGAATGCCTGTTTTAGAGGGTGTACCTTTGTGTTTTCAGTATTCCTAAAAAAATTGACTTGTTGATGATAATGACTACCATCTGTAGATAATGACTACCATCAACTACTATCTACTGTAATAAAGCACATTTGTATAGGAATCATATTTAAACCACATGCAATCTGACCAATCTGACCAACCAGAAACACCTAAAAATAAATTGTGTTTTTTGAGTTATTTCTTTGTTTTGTTCAGTCTTCCGTTTTAATTTGACCTGTTGTTTTTACATTGCCAAATCCCATGATTTGGAATCACATAGCACAACTAGAAACAGGCATTTACCATTATTCAACAAGCCATAGTTGTATTTACATTCAAAAAGGCTGAAAAAGGTCAGACAGATATTCTGGAAAGACCTTTCTTTAAGACTGTGCATATGGTAAGGGGAGAAAAAGCTCAGATAAAACATGATTTGCTCAGATAAAGCATGATCTTCAACAGCAGCTGACTTAAAGACTGCAATGATCAACACAAGAACACAATGGGATAAATTTAATAAGAGGTGGCTTTTCAATGCTGCAATTTTTCATCGGTTATGGACACATTTAATTGGGCAATAAATATTATAATATTATGGGGCAAGTGTACTTAGCCTTGGAAACGTATAAACTGGAGCGATAAAAAGTACCAGCCAATCAGCTTCTAACTGCCGTGTTACAGGCTGTGTTTGAAAAATGATAGCAGCCGATTGGTTGGGACTTTATCTCTGTCCACTTTATCACTCTCCATGGATTAGTACATATCCCCCTATTTCTCTTTTATATTTTATGGCCAGAACTTAGTAAACCTACCCCAATAAACACACTAGGCCTCTGGGAGGTGGCTATTCAGACTTACAAAGATGATTCATCTTATGGCCATGTTATGGGAGTGTTGCAATCGTGTCAATAAGCTGTTGCAAAACTGAGATGTTTTATGGCTCATGTTTGAGGCCATACTCTAGTGGCCTCCAATGTGAGTGATGCTCAGAGTGTGCAGATGCATGGCTGTACACCTGGGCAGGGCTTGTAGTGGTATTAGCAAAAAGTTGCATACTGTTAGGGTCTCCTGCCCTGTGCTGCCACATCGTCATGGCAACCGGGAGACAAGTGCTAGCGGAGTAACCTGAGCGCAGCTGATACTCCGGTTCGGGTCTTGTGCTGTGCAGTGGTTACAGGCTCTGTGCACGGCAGGGGATCCGGTGCTGGTTTTTGTGCTCACAGTCTGTGAGGTCTGAGTGGGGCGTGGACAGCACCTGCTTTATAAGGCCTCTTCTCAGGTTAAGCAGATGCTGCTGAATCTTTGTTGGTTAGTCAGTTCCTGAAAGTTAGCCAGTACTGTGTAGCTTTGTATTTGTTGTTGCTTACTGCAAATAGGCCTGGGGATTTGGTACTACACTCTGCCAATCCAGACCTAGCAGTAAGACTGGAGTCAGTCGTTTAGCTTGCTGGGGTTCTTTTACTACTCTGTGAACTTAGCAAGTTTGCGGCTGTATTCTAAGACTTGCCTGCCTAAATCCTGTCTCACTGTGCAAGGTGTCAGGTGTCAGTTTAGTGGCAGTAAGCTGAACCTGTGCACTGCAAGTGAGAATTAGGATTGTGGAGACTCTCCTTGTGTCTATCATTCCATCTCTGACCAAGGAGTTTACTGCCACACCCGTTGGTAACCCTTTAGGGTTTTGCTGTTGCCCTTAGCAACAGCATTTCGGGTTCTCTACGTATTAAAACACAACATCTTGCTTTTCCCATCTGAGCATTACTAATACTAGGGAGACACCCAGTTCCTTAGCCTCTGGGCTTCTCTGTTCACTTTGTGTGTATTTTGTTACCCTATCACCTTCTGTGTATGTAATGTCATATTCCCCAGTCTGTCTGTGAGTTCATTTGTTTTGCATACCTATCCGTTCAGACACCAGTACATTCCTGCAGGCACTGGTGTGCATAACAGTTCAAACACCAGTGCATTCCTGCAGGCACTGGAGTGCATAACAGTTCTGACACCAGTACATTCCTGCAGGCACTGGTGTGCATAACATATTCAGCAGCCTAATACTCCTGTTGAAATTTTGTGGGAATATGGAGCATACCCCTCAAAATACGTTGCAACAGGTGGTCGATCAGGTGCAGGTCCTGACTCGACAATTTAATGATTTGTCCATTAAAATGCACACCTCCCAGGCCGCTAGTGAAGCTCCCGCAGCAGCAGCACCTTCAGGGGTTAAGGAGCCGAAAGTAAATCTCCCGGATCGTTTTTCTGGAGATCGCTCGCAGTTCTTTTGTTTCAAGGAGAGCTGCAAGCTATACTTCCGGCTTAGGCCTCAGTCTTCTGGGTCGGAGATTCAGCGGGTGGGCATAGTGATTTCCTTGCTACAAGGAGACCCACAGGTCTGGGCATATGGGTTGCAGCCTGACTGTCCGTTGCTTAAAAGTGTTGATGCTTTTTTTACGGCACTGGGCATGTTGTATGATGACCCTGACAAGACGGCCTCAGCCGAGGCTCAGATTTCGATCCTTAAGCAAGGGCGAAGGCCAGTTGAGGTTTACTGTACAGAGTTTCGGAGGTTGGCCCATGATACCCAGTGGAATGACCCAGCCCTGAGACACCAGTACCGAAGAGGTCTTTCTAACCAGATAAATGACCAACTGGTACAATATCCCTTGCCTGATAGCTTGGATCAGCTCATACAGTTATCCATCCGGGTGGATAGACGGCTGAGAGAGCGTAGGCTTGAAAGGGAGACTGAGGTTTCCTTCTTTCCCAAGGGAACCTCAGACTCTGAGGAATTTTCCGAGGAGCCTATGCAGATTGGGGCTACCCGCCTCTCCTCGCATGAGAAGACGCGGAGGAGACAGCAGGGGTTGTGTTTGTACTGTGGGAATAAAGGTCATGTGGTAGTATCATGCCCAGAAAAGCCGGAAAACTTCAGGGCCTGAGGGTGATGGGAAATATCCTGTCAGGCCAGAAGTCAGAATTTCCCAAGAAGACTTTTATCATTCCGGTGACCTTGAAGATCCTCGGTCAAACTGTCAAGACTGAGGCCTTTGTGGACAGTGGGGCCGACGGGGTTTTTATGGACCGCCAATTCGCCCTGAAACACTCTGTTCCCTTAGTACCCTTGGCATCGTAAATTGAGATTTGTGGGTTAAACGGGGAACCATTATCCCAAGGTAAAATTACCTCTTGCACTAGCCAGATTTCTTTGTTTATTGGAGCCACACACTCTGAAAAATTGTCCTTTTATGTGACTGTCTGTACTTTTGCCCCATTGGTGTTGGGGTTACCCTGGTTAAGGGCCCACAATCCTCAATTTGACTGGGTCTCTGGGGAGATTCTTAGTTGGGGTACTGATTGTTTCAGGAGTTGCTTGAGCCTTCCAGTCAGGCTCTCGCAGCTAAGTTTGCCAGGATTGCCAGGGTGTTATGCAGATTTTGCGGACGTGTTCTCCAAAAAAGTTGCAGAGGTACTACCTCCCCATCGCCCCTATGACTGTGCCATTGATTTGTTGCCAAATGCTAAGCTTCCCAAGAGCAGGTGGTACTCCCTGTCACGTCCTGAGACTCAGGCTATGGCAGAGTACATTCAGGAGAACTTGGCTAAGGGATTTATCAGACCTTCACAGTCTCCAGTTGGGTCGGGGTTCTTCTTCGTGGGTAAAAAGGACGGTTCGTTGCGACCCTGCATCGACTTCAGGGAATTGAACCGTATCACAATTAAAAACTCATACCCACTGCCTCTCATTTCGGTCTTGTTTGACCAGCTTCGTACTGCCACCATTTTTTCTAAGATTGACCTACGCGGTGCGTACAATCTAATCCGAATAAGAGAGGGGGATGAATGGAAGACTGCCTTTAATACCCACTCAGGGCATTATGAATATTTGGTGATGCCTTTTGGGCTCTGAAATGCCCCGGCAGTCTTCCAGGATTTCATGAATGATGTGCTCAGGGAATATTTGGATAGATTCTTAGTTGTATACTTAGATGACATCCTAATCTTCTCCCATTCCCTGGAGGAACATCGGAAGCATGTACGCTTAGTCCTCCAGAAACTCAGAGACCACCGGCTTGGGGTGAAGCTGGAGAAGTGCGAATTTGAAGTTCAGCAAATCGCATTTCTAGGATATATTATCTCTCCAGAAGGTTTCCAAATGGAGGGTTCCAAGGTACAGGCAGTCCTGGATTGGGTGCAGCCCACTAGTTTGAAGGCGCTTCAGCGTTTCCTGGGCTTTGCGAATTTTTATAGACGATTTATCGCTGGATTTTCGTCTATAGTGGCGCCCTTGGTGGCACTCACTAAGAAAGGGGCGGATGTTGCTCACTGGTCTTGTGAGGCTAAAGCGGCTTTTGCCCATCTCAAAAGGGCATTTGTATCGGCCAAGGTGCTTCGACACCCAGATCCAGAGCGTCCTTTTGTGGTGGAGGTGGATGCCTCTGAGATGGGTATTGGGGCAGTGCTTTCTCAGATGGGAGTGTCTGATAATCGCCTTCATCCCTGTGCTTACTTTTCCCGTAAATTTTCGCCTGCCGAGATGAATTATGACGTGGGTAACCGGGAATTGTTGGCTATTAAGGATGCACTCGAGGAGTGGAGACACTGGCTTGAGGGGGCTAAGTTTGTAGTCTCAATTCTCACCGACCATAAGAATCTGGCATATTTAGAGTCAGCGAAGCGTCTCAATGCCAGGCAAGCACGATGGGCTTTGTTTTTTGCTCCCTTAAATTTTTTGATAACATATCGCCCTGGGTCAAAAAACATCAAGGCTGATGCGCTCTCGCAGAGTTTTGCTCCAATCCAGGAGACCACCGAGGAGCCGTTGCCCATTGTGTCCCCATCATGTATTAAAGTGGGCATTACCCAGGACCTCTTATCATTAGTCCTTAGAGCACAGGAGCAGGCTCCTCCAGACCTTCCGGTAGGTCTTTTGTTTGTGCCTCCTAGGTTAAGACAGCGAGTGTTCCTGGAATTCCATGCCAAGAAGTCGGCAGGTCACCCGGGTATTGCCAGAACTCGGGAGTTGCTATCTAGGGCGGTGTGGTGGCCCTCGGTGGCTAAGGATGTGGATCAGTGGGTTCGGGCATGTGACATCTGTGCCCGAAATAAGACTCCTAGAGGGGTTCCTGTTGGCCCATTACATCCACTCTCTATCCCATCTAAGCCATGGACCCACATTTCAATGGATTTTGTGGTGGACTTGCCCAAATCCTCGGGGATGACAGCCATCTGGGTTGTCGTTGACAGGTTTTCGAAGATGACGCACTTCGTTCCACTGGTTGGGCTGCCATCGGCTAGATGCCTGTCTGAATTATTTATGCTGCATGTTGTGCGTCTCCACGGGTTGCCACTTGATGTGGTCTCTGACCGCGGATCCCAGTTTGTGGCCAAATTCTGGAGGGCATTTTGTTCCGATCTCCAGATTTCTGTCAGCTTGTCGTCAGGCTACCATCCGCAGTCTGATGGGCAGACTGAAAGGGTGAACCAGTCCTTGGAGCAGTTCCTCAGGTGTTATGTCTCCAAGTATCAGACTGACTGGGTTGCTCATCTGTCCATGGCGGAGTTTGCCTATAACAACGCGGCTCACTCTGCTACAGGGATCTCTCCCTTCCTTTGTGTGTATGGGCATCATCCTAATGCCAATTCTTTTGACCCCCTGGACTCCACGCCTGGTGGTTCCTCTGTGGTTTCGGTCCTTAGAGGTATTTGGCGGAAAGTGAAGAAAGCCCTTGTGTCTGTGTCATTAGTGACCAAAAGGGTTTTTGATAAGCGGAAAAGACCCTGCAGCTTCAAATTAGGAGACTTCGTCTGGTTGTCTACCAAGAATTTGAAGTTGAGACAGCCATCTCATAAGTTAGGCCCCCGGTTCATCGGCCCTTATAAGATCACCAGGGTTATCAATCCGGTGGCATTTCAGTTAGATCTGCCCCGTTCTTTGGGCATCAATAAAACATTTCATTGTTCCCTTTTAAAACGGGCGATTAGTAATCCTTCTTCCAGTGGAAGACCTTCCCCTCTTCTGATACGTGGCCAGAGGGAGTTTTTTGTTGAAAGGATTCTTGACTCCAAGATGGTTCGGGGTCGGCTGTCATTTTTGGTGCACTGGAAGGGGTATGGCCCGGAGGAGCGGTCGTGGGTGCGCAGTTGTGATCTTCATGCCCCCAGACTGATACGCTCTTTCTTCTCGCAGTTCCCCGATAAACCCGGTGGTAGGGGTTCTTTGACCCCTCGTCAGAGGGGGGGTACTGTTAGGGTCTCCTGCCCTGTGCTGCCACGTCGTCATGGCAACCGGGAGACAAGTGCTAGCGGAGTAACCTGAGCGCAGCTGATACTCCGGTTCGGGTCTTGTGCTGTGCAGTGGTTACAGGCTCTGTGCACGGCAGGGGATCCGGTGCTGGTTTTTGTGCTCACAGTCTGTGAGGTCTGAGTGGGGCGTGGACAGCACCTGCTTTATAAGGCCTCTTCTCAGGTTAAGCAGATGCTGCTGAATCTTTGTTGGTTAGTCAGTTCCTGAAAGTTAGCCAGTACTGTGTAGCTTTGTATTTGTTGTTGCTTACTGCAAATAGGCCTGGGGATTTGGTACTACACTCTGCCAATCCAGACCTAGCAGTAAGACTGGAGTCAGTCGTTTAGCTTGCTGGGGTTCTTTTACTACTCTGTGAACTTAGCAAGTTTGCGGCTGTATTCTAAGACTTGCCTGCCTAAATCCTGTCTCACTGTGCAAGGTGTCAGGTGTCAGTTTAGTGGCAGTAAGCTGAACCTGTGCACTGCAAGTGAGAATTAGGATTGTGGAGACTCTCCTTGTGTCTATCATTCCATCTCTGACCAAGGAGTTTACTGCCACACCCGTTGGTAACCCTTTAGGGTTTTGCTGTTGCCCTTAGCAACAGCATTTCGGGTTCTCTACGTATTAAAACACAACATCTTGCTTTTCCCATCTGAGCATTACTAATACTAGGGAGACACCCAGTTCCTTAGCCTCTGGGCTTCTCTGTTCACTTTGTGTGTATTTTGTTACCCTATCACCTTCTGTGTACGTAATGTCATATTCCCCAGTCTGTCTGTGAGTTCATTTGTTTTGCATACCTATCCGTTCAGACACCAGTACATTCCTGCAGGCACTGGTGTGCATAACAGTTTTGACACCAGTACATTCCTGCAGGCACTGGTGTGCATAACACATACACAATACCAGCAAAAGATGCACATACACTGATCCTGCAGCATCTCATTCAGAATCGGGTCCATTGTGTGCAGGACAACAATAGAACATCCCTTTCAACATTAAGAAGGGACAGGCATTTGCAGGTCTTGTACACTTTTATAGGCAATTTATTAGATAAAGTGTCCACATTATTGACGTAAACTTTTTCACTCAAACTTAGTGTCACGATCGCATCCACACTCAAATTGCTAGCTAAGACAGATGGTCGTGATGGGGGATGTTTGTGGGTTACCTTATTATTAAACATCAATTCTGCCAGCACCTAGAGTTGGACTGGGCAATACCATATGCCCACTGCGTCTCTTTGGTTACGCTTTACCAGAAAAATATAGCTTTGACTCAGTAGCTTAGGTAGCATTTTGAGAGATAGATCTTCTCACGAAAATGAACAACTTGTATTGCGTGTCCCTGGTACCAATGCCACCTGGAAGTTACTCCCAACCCTCACCCTTGTTTTGTTTTTTTATACTATCTGTTTGCCATATTAAGTGAATCCATCCCTCACTTCCAAGTAAATGTGACTTTGTAGCTAGAGGGGGGTAGGGTGGGTCCAAAATGGATGCAAAGTATTGTATGTAAGAGCATAATAGAAGACTGAGAATATTACACTGTACCCCAACGTGCCACAAAAAGACATGGCCAATTAACGTGAAAGTAAATTGAAATCAGGGGCCAGATCTTTGCAAAGATAAGACAGAGTGTTGGTCTGGAATACAGTCATATGAGGAGGAAGGAAAATAAATGATTTGTATAAGAAAAAGAGAGGATAGAGGGAGAAACTGGACAAAGATTATATGTCATTTTAAGTACAGAACTGATAGGAAATGGAGCTATAAAATAGAAAGTATAAGTCAATTAAATTAAAGCTGTTTTTTTTTTACTTAATAATCCAATTCAGCTACGATAGCAGAGTACATACAGTACCATTCCTATCCCTCCTTTTTTATTTTTTTGTACCACATTTCCATAATCTTTTGAAAACCAATTAAATATGTATAAATTAAACAACTTAAATACAGTTTAAATGTACATGAACACCTGGTTACTAAAAATGAAAAGTAAAGTTATTGATTTTTAATTGGATTTTCGAATTTTAGGGGTATATTAATTAAGGTGCAATTATTTAAAAGTGGAGATATTACCCATGGCAACCAATCATATTCTACTTATCATTTAGAAGAAAATAGCTAGAATCTGATTGATTGCGATGGGCAACATCTCCACTTCTAACAACCCACACCTTAGTAAATATACCCTGCATAGTATCATTTGACCACACACTGGAAACTCCATAAAGTGCAACAAAACCCAAATATTTTTAAACCTCAAAACTCAGATTTGCTTCTTCAAGGTAAGGTTCACTGTTTATCCATACTTATACTGCATTTCAGCATCACATAGCTCTAAGCGATTTTTAAAATACCTTTGATAATGTTTAATAAAGCTAAAATGGTAAAGCACAATATAATAATAGAAAACCACAAAAACCTACAAGTTATCCGCTTTCAAACAATGGGGCAGATGTATTAACCTGGAGAAGGCATAAGGAAGTGATAAACCAGTGATATGTGCAAGGTGATAAAGGCACCAGCCAATCAGATCTTAACTGTTAATTTACATATTGGAGCTGACTGGCTGGTGCCTTTATCACCTTGCACATATCACTGGTTTATCACTTCCTTATGCCTTCTCCAGGTTAATACATCTGTCCCATTATTCCCAATCCTCCCTTTTGAATAGAATGTTCTGCAAAGAGCATATTTCTTAATCAGCAGATTACAACTGTTACTTAGAAAGTACAATTAATAACCCATATTTGTGATTGCCGCACCCATACAGCTCTTGTTGACCAGCGTGGTTGTTCCAACAAACTGGACAGAAAAAATAACACATGTAGCATCTAAATTAATGTTTTAAGAGATTAAAATCTTGTTTGTTCAGAGAAAATGAAATAACTGGTTACATACTGTAGTTAGGGGAATTTTCACCATTGGGGGACAGATGGCTCCCATTAATTAAGTATCCTTCTTGCCACAAGATATGGCGGTTGATACTCAATTACCAGAGTAATTCAGCATTGTTCGCCGGGTGCAGGGACAGCTGGTCCAAAAAGCTCCTGTATTCGTGATCAGAAACACTGCTACACAGATAGCAGTGTTTCTTAACGGAGACTATACATCTGACTGTTCAATGTGCATGTGTCACTTGAGGTCACACCTGCGCACAGCCGAAGATCGTGCGGTGTGGAGGCAGCAGTTCTTGGTTACAAGTGAAGCATAGAGAAAGCACAGAGATGTGACTTGACAGTGTGTGTAGTAAATATACTGTACATGTCATTTCATTAATATTTCTATATAAAATATAAAAATATGCTATGATGTGTCAAATACACAACAGAGAATCATGTGTGTAGAGTATTATTAATAATTATGAAAGGTACATTATTAGATTTTCTCCTTTAAAAATACTTTCCTGTCACAGACCAAATAGACATTCATATAATATAGAAGCCAAACTATTGAATTACCGTAAGTATAATCAGCTGGCAATTCTGCAAAACAATCAATTAGAAGTAGACTTGTTGTTGTTTATAAAAGTGTCACATTGCATTTGCCTGCAAAAGACAAGTCTTCTGGCCGGGGGCGTAACTACAATAGAAGTTGGTGGGCCCTATAGCAAAATCTTAAAAGGCCCCCCCTCCATTATCACTATAATGCCCCTTAGGCAGGGCCGGACTGGCTGCCTGGCACTTCTGGCATATGGGGGTGTCCAACATTCTAGACTTGAACGCTTAGAATGCTAGGGACTTACCTGACTATGAGGTTACCGTGAAGTGGTGGGTAAGACCATAATTTTGGCCAAGATGATGCGAAAAACCTCATATTGTAAAATCTATTGCAAAATGTATTACTATTCCAATTAGTAATGTTTGAATAGTGCACCCGCATTCATTCTCTTTGTGTGTGGCGCTATAGGTCTAAGCAAGGTGGCACCTCTCATTACTTGCAGTTAGGGTGTGCAGTCTAGGACCCCTTTCCTAAATATTCTATATTATGTATTTATATGTACACTTAAAGGTTTGAGCCCCTTCAGCCTAGATCAACACTCCTCCCCCACCTGTCACTGATTAATCTCAAGTAGGGAACCTTGCATTATCTGACTGCATATTTTGAACAAGACCTAAAAGCAGGCCCGGCGCCACCCGCTCAGCAAGGTCTGCAATGCAGGGAGGCGCCGGGTCGGAGAGGCGCTCTACCTGCTCTGCTACCTTGTGCACTTTTGCTACCGGCTGCCAGCGCCTGTCACTCTGACAGGCAGCAGCGGCGCTCCCCCTCTCTGCCTCCTTACGGACGGAGCTGCACCGTCCTGCCTGTTGCTGCCGGGTGCCGCTGCTGCCAGCGCCTGTAACACTCATCACAGGCAGCCGGCAACGTGAAGAGATGCGCCGCAGAAATATAACATGCGCCTCCTGCCCGCACGCCCAGGAAGACCACCGCACGCACGGGGAGGAGTCTAAATGCCCAGAAGCTCCCCTGAGTCGGACCAGTGCGGTCATCAGAGCTGCCGCACATGCGTGGCAGCCAGGGTTGTATTTAGCATAAGGTGAGTGAGAGGGAAGAGGGCACCCGTGAGTGGGGAAGGGGGGTCTCACCACCACCACTGCCAATCAGCTCTCTGTCCCGCTGCGCAGAGCTGTAGACCACCTTCATGCTCATCACAAGAGCTAAGTGATGTGATTACTGAGGCACTGAGCTCCACAGTCGTTCCTCTCTTTGGACAGCCAATTTGCCGTGCAGCCTGCACAGGCTACAAGGAAGAAAGGAGGCATTCGTTGCAGCATGTCTTATTGTCACAACAACAGGGAGTAAGAAACCACCAATAAAATTTTGTGTACAATAGTATAGGGATAAGGTGGGTATACATAGTGTTGAATGGGGGTGGGTGGGTGGGTGTACATGGTGCTTATGGTGTGTGTGTGTGTGTGTGTGTGTGTGTGTGTGTGTGTGTGTGTGTGTGTGTGTGTGTGTGTGTGTGTGTGTGTGTGTACAGTATATGTACAGATGTGTGTGTGTGTATAAAATAAATATAAAAAAACCCAAAAAACGGCGGCACTCTGGACTATTACAAACCAACTCGGAACACAATGGTGTGTTAAATCAATGTTTAAGCTCTTTAATGAGCTTTTTTTTTCAAGATTAATAGAACATAAAAAAGTGCACTAAAGAGCGGAAACTTTAATTGTGTTGCACCATTGTGTTACGAGCTGGTTTGTAATAGACCGGAGTGCCACCATTTCCATTTGCTGCTACATGTCCCAGAGTTCTTGCTGGTATCTGCGGAGTGCACCCAGCGAGTGTATGCGGAGAGATCCACTGAGTGCTGGACCTAGCTACAAACAGAAAAATACACACACATACACACACCGAACCCCCCACCCCCATGAAAATCCTGCGTCTGTCCCTGCACACTAGCACAGCTCCGAGTCCTCTCTGAGTACCAAGCTCCGCCTCCCCTGTGGGCTCCTCTGCATCAAAGGAATAGCGTCCCTGCCCTCAACCTCCCTGTAACTCCCCATCATCATCCCTGCCCTCACACTCCCTGTAACTCCCCGTCAGTGTCCCTGCCCTCTCCTGCAACTCCACCTCAGCGTCCCTGCCCTCACCCTCCCTGTAACTCCCCGTCAGCGTCCTGCCCTCACCCTCCCTGTAACTCCCCATCAGTGTCCCTGCCCTCACCCTCCCTGTAACTCCCCGTCAGCGTCCTGCCCTCACCCTCCCTGTAACTCCCCGTCAGTGTCTCTGCCCTCACCCTCCCTGTAACTCCCCGTCAGTATCTCTGCCCTCACCCTCCCTGTAACTCCCCGTCAGTGTCTCTGCCCTTACCCTCCCTGTAACTCCCCGTCAGCGTCCTGCCCTCACCTTCCCTGTAACTCCCCGTCAGCGTCCTGCCCTCACCCTCCCTGTAACTCCCCGTCAGTGTCTCTGCCCTCACCCTCCCTGTAACTCCCTGTCAGCGTCCTGCCCTCACCCTCCCTGTAACTCCCCGTCAGTGTCTCTGCCCTCACCCTCCCTGTAACTCCCTGTCAGCGTCCTGCCCTCACCCTCCCTGTAACTCCCCGTCAGTGTCTCTGCCCTCACCCTCCCTGTAACTCCCCGTCAGCGTCCTGCCCTCACCCTCCCTGTAACTCCCCGTCAGTGTCTCTGCCCTCACCCTCCCTGTAACTCCCCGTCAGTGTCTCTGCCCTTACCTTCCCTGTAACTCCCCATCAGCGTCCCTGCCCTCACCCTCCCTGTAACTCCCCATCAGCGTCCTGCCCTCACCCTCCCTGTAACTCCCCGTCAGTGTCTCTGCCCTCACCGTCCCTGTACTCCCCGTCAGTGTCTCTGCCCTTATCCTCCCTGTAACTCCCCGTCAGTGTCTCTGCCCTCACCCTCCCTGTAACTCCCCGTCAGCGTCCTGCCCTCACCCTCCCTGTAACTCCCCGTCAGTGTCCCTGCCCTCACCCTCCCTGTAACTCCCCGTCAGCGTCCTGCCCTCACCCTCCCTGTAACTCCCCGTCAGTGTCTCTGCCCTCACCCTCCCTGTAACTCCCCGTCAGTGTCTCTGCCCTCACCCTCCCTGTAACTCCCCGTCAGTGTCTCTGCCCTTACCCTCCCTGTAACTCCCCGTCAGCGTCCTGCCCTCACCCTCCCTGTAACTCCCCGTCAGTGTCTCTGCCCTTACCCTCCCTGTAACTCCCTGTCAGCGTCCTGCCCTCACCCTCCCTGTAACTCCCCGTCAGTGTCTCTGCCCTTATCCTCCCTGTAACTCCCCGTCAGTGTCTCTGCCCTTATCCTCCCTGTAACTCCCCGTCAGTGTCTCTGCCCTCACCCTCCCTGTAACTCCCCGTCAGCGTCCTGCCCTCACCCTCCCTGTAACTCCCCGTCAGTGTCCCTGCCCTCACCCTCCCTGTAACTCCCCGTCAGCGTCCTGCCCTCACCCTCCCTGTAACTCCCCGTCAGTGTCTCTGCCCTCACCCTCCCTGTAACTCCCCGTCAGTGTCCCTGCCCTTTCCTGCAACTCCACCTCAGCGTCCCTGCCCTCACCCTCCCTGTAACTCCCCGTCAGCGTCCTGCCCTCACCCTCCCTGTAACTCCCCATCAGTGTCCCTGCCCTCACCCTCCCTGTAACTCCCCGTCAGCGTCCTGCCCTCACCCTCCCTGTAACTCCCCGTCAGTGTATCTGCCCTCACCCTCCCTGTAACTCCCCGTCAGTATCTCTGCCCTCACCCTCCCTGTAACTCCCTGTCAGCGTCCTGCCCTCACCCTCCCTGTAACTCCCCGTCAGCGTCCTGCCCTCACCCTCCCTGTAACTCCCCGTCAGTGTCTCTGCCCTCACCCTCCCTGTAACTCCCTGTCAGCGTCCTGCCCTCACCCTCCCTGTAACTCCCCGTCAGTGTCTCTGCCCTCACCCTCCCTGTAACTCCCTGTCAGCGTCCTGCCCTCACCCTCCCTGTAACTCCCCGTCAGTGTCTCTGCCCTCACCCTCCCTGTAACTCCCCGTCAGCGTCCTGCCCTCACCCTCCCTGTAACTCCCCGTCAGTGTCTCTGCCCTCACCCTCCCTGTAACTCCCCGTCAGTGTTTCTGCCCTTACCTTCCCTGTAACTCCCCATCAGCGTCCCTGCCCTCACCCTCCCTGTAACTCCCCATCAGCGTCCCTGCCCTCACCCTCCCTGTAACTCCCCATCAGCGTCCTGCCCTCACCATCCATGTAACTCCCCGTCAGTGTCTCTGCCCTCACCCTCCCTGTAACTCCCCGTCAGTGTCTCTGCCCTCACCCTCCCTGTAACTCCCCGTCAGTGTCTCTGCCCTTATCCTCCCTGTAACTCCCCGTCAGTGTCTCTGCCCTCACCCTCCCTGTAACTCCCCGTCAGCGTCCTGCCCTCACCCTCCCTGTAACTCCCCGTCAGTGTCCCTGCCCTCACCCTCCCTGTAACTCCCCGTCAGCGTCCTGCCCTCACCCTCCCTGTAACTCCCCGTCAGTGTCTCTGCCCTCACCATCCCTGTAACTCCCCGTCAGTGTCTCTGCCCTCACCCTCCCTGTAACTCCCCGTCAGTGTCTCTGCTCTTACCCTCCCTGTAACTCCCCGTCAGCGTCCTGCCCTCACCCTCCCTGTAACTCCCCGTCAGCGTCCTGCCCTCACCCTCCCTGTAACTCCCCGTCAGTGTCTCTGCCCTTACCCTCCCTGTAACTCCCTGTCAGCGTCCTGCCCTCACCCTCCCTGTAACTCCCCGTCAGTGTCTCTGCCCTTATCCTCCCTGTAACTCCCCGTCAGTGTCTCTGCCCTCACCCTCCCTGTAACTCCCCGTCAGCGTCCTGCCCTCACCCTCCCTGTAACTCCCCGTCAGTGTCCCTGCCCTCACCCTCCCTGTAACTCCCCGTCAGCGTCCTGCCCTCACCCTCCCTGTAACTCCCCGTCAGTGTCTCTGCCCTCACCCTCCCTGTAACTCCCCGTCAGTGTCTCTGCCCTCACCCTCCCTGTAACTCCCCGTCAGTGTCTCTGCCCTTACTCTCCCTGTAACTCCCCGTCAGCGTCCTGCCCTCACCCTCCCTGTAAGTCCCCGTCAGTGTCCTGCCCTCACCCTCCCTGTAACTCCCCGTAAGCGTCCCTGCCCTCACCCTCCCTGTAACTCCCAAAGTAGTGGGAATCAGAAGAGGAACGAGGGGATGGAAAATAGATGGGAAAGGGGGTACAGAGAGAGAGGAGGAAAAGAGAAAACGTAAAAGTAGCCTCAGGCAGTGCTGGGAATAATAGCTTAAAAAAAAATAATAAGCCCAGGCAATGCTGGACATAAGTATATGGAACACTACTATGTTCTGTAATATGAATCATGGGGACTATGTGCAGTGTAATGTGAATAAGATTGTGCTACAGTGGGGCGTAATGTGAATTGAAGGTGCTATTGTGTGCTCACACCCCTTCAATGTGAGACCACACCCCAGTTTTGTGATGCAGGCTGACTCTTTACGAGATAAGGGAGGGAGGGCGCAATTTTATAGTTTGCAGGAGGGCGCCGAACACCCTAGCACCGGCCCTGCCTAAAAGTTTATATAATATGTTAGTTGTGGGGTGAGTTTTGAGGCGTATGTCCTCCTAAAATTGCTTTGACTGGGCTGCTCCTCGGTATCTCAATATAATACGTACTTTAGCACCCTATAGCACTTTTATTGTTTGTTTTTTATATATGTAACAATTTTCACACATTTATTTTTCACCCCTGTAACACTGACACGTGCAGTATCTGCTCTTATCCGTCCACCTTTCTCACACACACTTCACTTTTCTTGGCGTGCTTTTGGCTGGGCTGTTTTGGGGGGTTTCCCATGCCCTGGACATAAACCCTTAGACTGCAAGGGGCTTACCTAACTATGAGGTTACCATGAAGTGGTGGGTAAGCCTGTCATTTTGTCCAAGATTATGTGAAAAACCTCATATTGCAAAATCTATTGCAACATTTTTTACTATTCCAATTAGTAATGTTTGAGTAGTGGACCTGCACTCGTAATCTTTGTGTGTAGCACTACATGTCTCAGCAAGGTAGCACCTCTCATTACTTGCAGTTAGGGTGCGCAGTCTAGGGCCCCTTCCCTATATACAGTACTATACTGGAGTATGACTGGTGATAAACATCGGCTGACAGTGATGGAAATGGTGGGTTCTTCAAGTGCCAGCATGTCCAAGCAGTAAGTGGCTTTCCATCTTTGCTGGCACTTGTAGTTCCAAAAAAAAGCACTTAGTTTATCTATCACTTACAACACAATAGATACATCAATAATTATCATTAAGTTAATGATGATGACTGTTATATCATTTCTTTAAGTGCAACATTTATATGTTGAAAGTGTATAATATATCAGCCACATCTGTATGATCTGCTTTTGAGCTGAATTCCTATTAAGATATGTAGAATTCAAATGACACATGTACAGTAAGGTTGTTATTTTGTTGTAATAGTTTACTGCCAAATTCAGGGTGCAAAATTGCAGTCACCACTGATACAGGCCCTGTGTTTGTAAATTCATGGTACAAGCATTTCATATTATGTGTTTGTTTACTGAAATATGTCTGATTGATTCAAGACTCCACTTCTGCAAAGTTGCTATAAACATAAATCCCTCGCAGAGAGGGTAATCAAATCAGATGTGGATGTGGAGGCTCTTCAGAGCAATTTATTTAAACTGTAAGTTTGAGTATGAGGTTTAATGTGGAAAAATGTAAAGTTATGCACTTTGGGACTTAGAATATTCATGCAACCTACCAATTATGAAAATATAGAGGAAACGTTATTAGAAAAGGATTTGGGGGTGTTCATTGATAGTAGATTTAGCAGCAGTACACAATGTCAAAGTGCAGCAACAAAGGCAAATAAGGAGTTAGCATGCATTACAAGGGGAATTGAGACAAGGGATGACAGTGTAATCCTGCCACTGTACAAATCATTGGTGTGACCGCATCTTGAGTATTGTGTACAGTTCTGGGCACCACACTATAATAGAGACTTGTTAGAACTTGAAAAGGTTCAGAGGCGAGCTACCAAATTGATTAAGGGGTTGGAGACACAGGACTATGAGGAAAGGCTTTCTAGGTTAGATATGTTTACACTAGAAATGAGATGACAAAGATGAGATATGATTAATATTTACAAATATATAAAGGGGCAATATGTGGAGCTATCAGGTGATTTGTATATTAAGAGACCTCTACACAAAACACCACCCACTAAGGCTTGAGGAGAGGAAATTTCGTATTCAGCGCAGGAAGGGATTCTTCACTGTAAGGGCAATACAAATATGGAATTCACTGCCAGAGAAGATTGTAATGGCGGACTCAGTCAATGAGTTTAAAAATGGGTTAGATAAATTTCGAATGGAAAAAGATATTCGAGGATATAGCCTTTAACCAGAATAGTATAGGAAATATAATATAATTCAGGTTGAACTCGATGGACTACTGGTCTTTTTTCAACCTCACCAACTATGTTACTACTGTATGTTACTATGTATTTATGCATCACATTAGATACATTCTGAAACTATATTTAAATACATTCAACCAGTGGTATATTCTTTCAAGGGCTGCAGCACCGCCAGGGCTTATCCACCACACATTGGAAATCTTTTCAGTACCAGGTGGATGTATTTTTCTCTCCTTGGACTGCCAGTCTAGACTGCCACTAGCAGAAAGCACTTCCAATGGAAGCTACATGTAGATCTATCATGCCAGTGTTTGACAGATTTAGCCAGTGCTTGATATCAGTAGCTAATGCAGTCCCTAGAAAACAGTTTGTGTGCACATGCATTGTTTTCTGTCTCTGTTGGATTTTTTGCACATGCTCAATAGATAAGTAATCTGACTCCATTCTGGGTGCACCCCAGTTCTGCCATGGCTACATTCTGGCTCTGATCCCAGCAATGACATGATGAACGTCAGCCCAGCCAGTCCCCCCAACTGAAAAAGGTAGGAGACCTTATTGCTTTATATACTATTCATCTGTTTCTTTTCCATTATTATTGTAGAGTTGCTGAACAATGAAATCCTTTTTATGTGGTTCCTTTAGGACATACAATAAGCTATTGCTTGTATTTAAATGGGTTCATTTTGATTGACCACCGGTCGGGATGCAAGCGGACACAATACCGACAACGGAATCCCAATATGTGAAATCCCAACAGGGGCAAGGTAAGTATGTTTCCCCCTCTCCCCTACCCCCTAACACCCCCCTTCCCCTGGCATGTGGCACCTAAACCTAACCTATCCCCCCCAGCCCTAACCTGGCCAGTATACTTACGGGCAAGATGCTGGTTGTCGAGATCCCAGTGTCGGTCTCCTGTTCCTGTCGGGATTCCAGCATTGGCATTTTGGCGAGTGATAGGATTCCGGCGTCAGTGCACCAAGTGCTGGAATAACGACAGCCAACATCTTAACCGCATGCCATTTAAATCATACAGTATAAGTAAACTGCTACACCTGATGCAACCACACTGCTATGGTATATTGTACCAATTATATATGTTCATGTATGCCATTACCTTTATGGGGTGAGCAGTCAGGGAGCAAACGCCTAGATGTGTGTGTATAAATCATGTGAGCTGCATAGTTTGTCAGCCTCACCCTGGAACCAGATGAACTGACAGTGTCAAGCTAACCTCTCCTTATGAACACAGGTATGGAAATTACAGCCGGGCTCCCAGGATGAGATCACAGACTGATTTACTGCTCAACTGTACTCCCGAAGTTAAGTAAATAAACTTTACAGAAAGGATGCTTACGTTGTTAAGGTTTGATGTTCACATATTAAATAACTGATATCTAAATGAATATTATTCCCACTGAGAACAATTATGTGAAAATTTTTACAGTGAGACATTATCGTTTGACCTGGAGAGGGCACATTGCCATGTGGTATTTGGACAAAAATAAATGTGCTTTATTCTGGCAATGGTTCTAAACGTTCATGTGTCCTCCTTATCTTTATTTGGCATATATCTGTTTATCGTAAATAGATATACACACAGCAGTGAAATCATTGGCGTTTCTATAATGGGCGCAGTGTGTGCGGTGCACACGGGCCCCTGAATCCCGGGGGGGGGGGGGGGTCCCACACCGCACACACTGCATCCATTTCTCTTATAATTACCTTTCTGGAGTCCATTGCTGACCGCGTGTGGGCCCCCTCCTCTCCCGTAGCCGTCACGCTGCTACTAGCGCTCTGAGCGCTGTAGATTCTGGCACAGTGCCAGAGTCTACAGCGCATGCGCAGGACTCCGAAAAAATGGCACGTGTCCATTTTTGGAGTCCTGCGTATGTGCTGTAGACTCTGGCACTGTGCCAGAATCTACAGCGCTCAGAGCGCTAGTAGCAGCGTGACGGCTACGGGAGAGGAGGTAGCCCGCACACAGAGTCTGCATATGGGTCCCTTCCTCTCTAGAGATGCCCCTGAATAAAATGCATGTGTGCTAAGACACATTCTCACAGACATCATCCATTAAAAATGTGTTCATCTTTTGCTTTTTAGTCAAGCAATAAGTACTCTGCGAGGAGTAATTCCTAAATTGTGTCCTAATTGAGCTATTGTCTATCTTGCTCTTGCCTTAGCTTTGACAGTTTTCTCTATTCACAAAGTTAGTCCATGTGGCCTAAGTATTTTCCTGTACCTAACTTTCATATATAGTGTCCTGACATCCATTTTGACTCTTACAACAATCATTTACATTTTCATTATAGATACTGTAACTATGGGGTCTATGGGGGTCATTCCGACCTGATCGCTCGCTGCAGTTTGTCGCAGCGCAGCGATCGAATCGGAACTGCGCATGTGCCAGCGCCTCAGTGCGCCGGCGCATGGCAGCTTTCGTTACCCTGCAATCGCCTCTGAGACAGTCGGAGAGGCGGTCGCTAGGCGGAGAAGGGGCTGAACGGCGGCGTTAAGCCACCGTTTAGGGGGAGCTGTCCGGGCAACGCAGGCGTGGCCGGACCGTTGGGGAGGCGGGCCGCTGTGGCCAGCGGGAGCGGTGAGCAACTCCCGGCCAGCCTCAGGAGCTGCACTGGCCGGGAGTTACTCCTCAAATACAAAGGCATTGCCTCTGTGCGATGCTTTTGTATTTGTGCGGGGGGGCCGGCACTGACATGCGGGGCGGACTAGCCCTGTGCATCCCCCCGCATGTCTGAGTTTACGATCGTAGCTGTGCTAAACTTAGCACAGCTACGATCAACTCGGAATGACCCCCTATGTACTAAGCCTTAGAGAGATATAAGCCTAAATGTATTAAGCCATAAAAATGATAGAGTAGAGACTGATAAAGAGTGAGAAATGTACAGCCAACCAGCTCCTAAATGTAATTTTTCAAACATAGGGCCAGATGTATTAAGCTTGGAGAAGGGATAAACAAGTAATAAGTGGAAAGTGATAACGCACCAGCCAGTCATTACTGATTTGAAAAATGACAGGAGCTGACTGGCTGGTGCATTATCTCCTTCCACTTATCACTTCTTTATCCCTTCTCCAGGCTTAATACATCTGCCCCATAGTCTGTTACATGGCAGTTAGAAAGCTGATTGGCTGGTTATTTTTCACTATTCATCCATCTCCACTTTATCACTTTTTAAGGTTTAATACATTTGGGTCATAAAGTGGAGAGAGATAAAGTACCAGCGAATCAGCTCCTGTCATGCTGCAGGCTGTGTTTGAAAAATGATAGTTAGGACTTGGTTGATTGTTACTTTATGTCCATCTACTTTATCTATCTCCAAGGCTTAGTACATAGAACCCTAAATATGCATGTTTTGTTTGTGTAAAATCACTCTATATACAATAGTTTTAAAGAGTAGATATTTCATGATTAGAATATAAATTATATCTTTAAAGAATAATGCTATTTCATTATCTATACAAAGCAGTTGTGTGGACCTTTATAAATCTCTTGTCTATCCTTTTGTTCTTCCGCCTATCCATCGTTAACCACAATGATAATTCAATCAAGAGGGATCAATGACGTAAACATCAATTCTCACAACAAGAGGCCAGGTATACAGCCTAGCTGGGAATAATTGATATTTTATTAATGATGTGCTTTTTCTTATTTTAGGCAGCAATCTAGCTTGAGTTGCTTTTAGGAATCCGATTTACTATAGCAAAAACAACAAAGAATAACTGCTGACATATCTGCCAGAGTGCATTATTATTTCTATTCTTTAGTATGCTTTATTTAGCATCTCTAGAATCCCAGTGAAAAATAATGACCTTTGATTTTAACAATTGGACAGGATAAAAAGGCATTGATGGCATTTCTTCATAAAAGATCTGATTTCCTGGTTTGTTTTGATGACCTTGAGAATTGCAGAAAACCTTTTGAAAGGACAGTTTACTAACGCAGAAACCAAATGGTTGTGTGACACGTTCTGCCTAACCTAGGTCATGTTTTGCTTTTCACTGTTTGTAATGTAATTCTTTGCTTATATTAGTGGAAATTGTCTCTCTGACAGAAGCAAGGCAAAAAACCACTTTGCTGTCTTAATATTCTCATCTCTGACAAAACCAGTTAAAATGGAAAATGACTGTAGCGTGAAGATCAGACCAAAGGCAATGACAGGGTGAAGCAGGTTCAAATCAGCCTTGATTAATCCACCGTCATTGAGTTGAAATTGGTGGGTGCCAAATTGGCTATGTTTTCCTTCATATTTAACCCTCTTATTACACAGTGAAAGTACTGCTCATATTCCAAATATATTTCTAGTCTCCAAATTAAATAGCATATGAATTTGAACTGATTTTGCTACACATGGTTGTATTTTTAGAGACAAGATTTTCACAGATTTGCAATTTCAAATATTTTATCTACCACAATGCAAGTTGAATACATTGCTTAGTGCATACCTTTGGTTACTATGCTACATACAGTAGGCCT
The DNA here is from genome assembly GCF_028390025.1 of Pseudophryne corroboree. Classification (NCBI taxonomy): domain Eukaryota; kingdom Metazoa; phylum Chordata; class Amphibia; order Anura; family Myobatrachidae; genus Pseudophryne; species Pseudophryne corroboree. Next base: position 268,615,906 of record NC_086451.1, on the reverse strand, counting down.
CCTCCTTCAGGTAACTCTATTTGCTTGTACGTGACCTCCTACTCTTTTTAATAGCTCATTTTCTTTCAAGATTTTTTTCTTTTGCCATGCCTTTATATTGTATGATCAAATATGGCTGCTAATTTTACTTTCTTCTGATGATTATTATAATCCTTTATTTATATAGCGCCACAAGGGGTCTGCCGCACCCAGTTACAGAGTACATAAACAAATAAGCAAAACAAGAAAACAGTAACTTACAGTTAAAGACAATATAGGACAAGTACAGGGTATATAAACATCGCTGCGTCCGCAGATGACACTGAAATAAGTATTAGAGCGGCGTAAAACTGCAGGATTTGGTGCCGTCGAAGGGAGTATGGAGTAGAAGATGGTTTAAGTAAGAGAGGGAAAAGCACATGAAGGAAGAGGGCCCTGCTCATGAGAGCTTACATTCTAAAGGGAAGGGGCAGATAGACAAGGATGACACAGATGGGACAGACAGAGTGGAAGAGAGGGTTAACACATGGACATGTTCTCTAAAAACAATATATGTATAATCTTTATATACAAAGCTGAAAAGTGATAAAAATGATGTCATCATTTTAACAAGCCTGGATATACCTTTTCAATTATTGCTAATTTAAAACATCCAGCAGACTCTCTGGAATCTCGCTGATGCCTGCTAGTTGCACACATTTTGTCATGACTGTGGTTTTTGTGAACCCGGTGTTAGTGAAGTCTGTGCAGGCGACTGGAGGACTATGTGAATATTAGGCTGGTCTGTAGGAATCAGTGAGAAGAAGGAGCAATCCCTGACCAGGGATCGAATCCGGGCTTCGGCAGAGGAAGCCGTATCCTGACCACTGGATCACCAGGGACTTTGATAGCAGGATGATGAATGTATAGGTGAGACTGAACTGGATATAGTGTCACAGGAGTAGGTGCTTATGTACTCGAGGTTACTGGCGAGATAGTAAGACAGACTGGTTACTGGTGAGACTGAGAACTGGGCTGGTTACCGGTGAGACTGTGACGCAACTGTAATCTGGGCTGGTACCGGATATAACTGGAAATGCAACTGAAAGTAGAACGATGACTGTGGCTGTGACTTTAGGACGAGGCTGAAGAACACTGTGGCTGTGACTTTAAGATAAGACGGTAGAATACTGCAGCTGTGGCTTTAAGTTGAGACTGTGGAATACTGCAACTGTGACTTTAAAATGAAACTGTAGAATTCTGCAGCTATGTCTTTAAGATGGGACTATGTATTACTGCAACTGTGACTTTAAGATGAAACTGTAGAAATACTGGATATCAATGGTAACACAACTGTAATCAAGACTGGGTAGCAAAGGAGCAGAGGTATACAGGAACCGAAGTACAAGTGTTACCTTTAGGGAGCTCAGCTTCTAAGCTCACACAGAGCTGTGTGTGACACGAGGAACTGGCAGAGTTTCCAACTCAAGTCTCCTGACTTATACTTCCTGGTCCTTGGTGATTGGTGAGCAGTGTCAGGTGATTCAGAGAGTCTCAGTCTGGCACAGGATTGGACAGATCTGGGTCAGGTGAACAGTCACTATCATGTGAGTACTCTAGACTAGGCTGTGATGTGGAGTGAGGCCTAGCAGGCCGAAAGAACACTGAAGCCTAAAGTTCTGCAAACAAACAAAGGATGCTGGCTTTTAGGCCTAAACTTCAGATTGCTGATTTCAGACTCACACAGAAGATTAATCACCACATGTGGAGCTCGTTAACTCTTACCTTCCAGGCAGAGTACTCAGGACTCAGGAAACTCATGGTATTGGCAAGCTGTTTATCCCAGTGATCAGAATGATGTAGGATCCAGGACAGAGATGGCAGAGGTAAGTCACCAAATATGAGAACTACAGTGAGGATCGTGACACATTTCACCCCTAGTCGGCAAACACTTCTGTCATTTCCCATACTTAATCATTGCATACCATGTCCAGGAGCTCCTAAATCGCTTGGCATGTCCCCGGCATGACAAAAATCGGGGGCATGGCTCATGGTTAGTCAATTTCCCACAATGCCATGCCCCTTGCCAAGAGGTCACACATCCTTTTCATGATTGTCCTTACAAGAAAGTTGGGAGGTATGGGGTTATGATAAGGATTCATGTCATGTTTAGCTTTATTTTTGCATGATGTCTGTGAAGGTATTGATGCAAAAGACGGGAACACATTTACTTACCTAATTAATTACTTTAATTGTGAGACAAGTTACAGAATTGAAATTACTCTACATTTCAAGGTCTATTCCCATTCATCCGACATTCTTGACAACTATAATCCTGACACTGAGTTGAACACAAGTCAGTCATAATTGTTTCCACATTGCATGCATGGAACTAAAACTACAATATTCACCTTAACCCTCTCCTCCCACAGTCTAACCCTAACCCTTCCCCTAGTGCCTAACTCTAAACTCTCCCCTGCAGTCTATCCCTAACCCTTCCAGGCATACTTACGTTTGGGATGCTGACTGTCGGGATTCTGAGCAGTGTCAAGATTCCGATGCTGGTCTTCTGACCACCAACATCTTGACCATCAGGATGCCAACTACATGCCGTGCAGAGTTCTACACACCTTGAGTTTCTCCCCTACTATCCATACTCTCAGTTTGATGCTCATCATCATCATACATCATCATCATCATCAGTGCAATCTTGCATCAACATATTTGTAGTACAATCATCATCTTCATAAGTACACCCTTGTATCAACCTATCTGTAGTACAAATAATACATCTAGAAACATATGTACTGTATTTACTTATGCAATTAACTCTGCATAGCCTGCAATTCCATGCACCTGTCCTCTCCAAACATCAGACAGGGGTCACACTACCCAACTTTCACCGACTGCCTGGCAGCCATGTTTCCATAAACCACACTTCTTCTACACTGTATTTTCAGGCAAGAGCATTTTCACGTGGACCCCTCCTATCTTAAAACTCTCGTGCCTGATAGTCAAAGTTTATGCTGTATAGTGTGAACATAAGTAATATTTAATACAAATGGTTTACTAGATGCAGCACGTTTCCTTTGTTTACAGGTTTTCCTAGGGCTCCTATAATGGATTACCTTGTTTCCAATAGAAAAAAAAAACCATCAGTTGTTAGACTGCAGATGCAGCCAATATCCAACACACTGACAGACTAGTCAGTGTTACAGAACGGAGACAGGAGCTGGGAGCCATGCAGACTGCTGTTAATGTTTTTAACTGTAAATGCATCCACTCCTGGGTCTATTTCTGAAGCTCCATCAGCCTCTATGTCAACCCAGTCCTGGTACATTTAATTGAACAATTTACCAGAGAGTGTCTGACAGTATGTGAAACTGTTATATCAACACATTACAAGATATGCTTTTACACATTCATATAATCTATAGCCTTTCGTCATGTACTTTATGCACAGCCTAGAGTAATTCCTTATCATCTAGATAAAACAATTATTGATAATTACCTAGCCAGGCCCCCACAACCCAAGGGGGTCAGGAAGAGCCTCCGTACTTTTTTATAGATTGTACCCTCTACGGCATATGTTTAAGATTTTATAGGAATCTAGTGAGATTTTTTTTACATTTATTATATTTTAAGTGTTTTATTATCCAAATAAGCCAACTCTTTAAGTTGCATAATTGTATAAATGTATAAATTCTTTTGAAACTTTTATTTTCAATACTTTTAACAAAGGATTTACACTTATGCTGGTTTGACTTTCACGTTTTTTATATTGATTTAATCAGAGCTACTGTATAATTGGGAAAGAAGTTGGCAATAACCCTATTTTAACCGCTGCTTGGATTGGTGTATGTATCAATAGAGTTCTGTCCTTAACACCTATGGAAATGGCTGTTAAGGCCAAATAAAGTATTGCTGCTATTTAAGAACAATATAAGTCAAGAGATATCAATGCTATCTCCAGTGCTCAGTACAAAATTCCTTCGACAGCCATGTCCATAGTTCTCTAGTAAGACACCAGTAGAGATCATTTTAACTCTTCTGAGTTTGTCTCTGTTAGCTAACAATACCTGAAGATGAACTTTGCCCGTTTTCCCCTCCTCAGTGAGCTGAAGCTAGTTCCAACCCTCTTCACATAATCTGTGCTAAGTGCATCAGAGGCATTATTATTATCCTTTATTTATATGGCGCCACAAGGGTTCCGCAGCACCCAATTACAGAGTACATAAACAAATAATCAAACAGGAAAACAGCAACTTACAGTTGATGACAGTATAGGACAAATACAGGGTAAATAAACATAGTTACATCAGCAGATGACACTGGAATAAGTGTCAGGTGGCAGAAGACTGCTGGATTTGGTGCAGTTGAAGATTGATGACCGCACATGCGCAGTGGTAGGACCAAGTCCCCAGTGGTAGCATAAGCTACAGCACAACATTCACTATATACTTTTCTGTTTTCCAGGAAAGCATCTTTTTGGATGCTATATCCAAGCTGGAGCTGATTTGTAACTTGTCTCGAAACTTTGTAGCGTTGTAAGTGGTTTTTTGTGGGGAGGCCAACTACAGTACATCTGAGATAACTATGCTTCATTGTGCCTGGACACTTTTTTATCTCTTTTTTTCTTCTCACTAAAACAAATCTAAAAAAATTTTTGAGAAAAACTTTTGTTGGAGCTACATGTGTGTACATGCGCTGTTTGCAGCAAAAGGAGACCTATACCGTAAACATTTATTTTTGTATATAGCAGGTTGAGGTAGTCTTTAATTAAATTTTACTGAAGGTTATTTGAAATGTATGTGTTCCTGTTTATTTGTTTGGGTATAATTGACACTGTGCATAGGTTTTTAATAAAGAGGCGACATTTTATGTGATTATCCTATTACTGTATATTCTTTAAGACTCACCTGCAAATGTGCATGATAAATGCAATTTAATGTGTACAGGGCAGACTGCCAAAGTGCACCTTTACAAAACCTAGGCATAGTGCAGTGCGTCCTGCTTCTTAACGGCCTCCATAGTCTACAAATATATTTTCAGTACAAATACCAATATCTGTTGTCCATAGAAAGCCATTATGTGTTTTGAGCCAAAAAATTAAAACATAAACTGAACAAAATGTTATTCTGACCCATTTCCCACAAGCATATGTTTCTTTGTTAAAACGAATGACATTAGAGATTAAGTAAATGGTGATTAGTGTAATCGTGGCTTCACATGCTATGTACACTTCTGATTAGTGGCATTATGCAGAGTTGGGAAGATGTGGTACTCAGGGTTGGACTGACCCAAAGCAGTACAGGGGAAACCCCTCCTCCCCTAGGATCAGATTCCAGACTGTGCACTTGAATTATATATATGTTACGTTATAACATACTTGCCTACCTGACCCTCTCCATGAGGGAGAAAATGCTCTGTTCCTGGACTTTCCTGGTAATGTATGATTGCCATCACCTGTGGTGAGCTACCTAATTGATAAGAAAGGTGTTTCACCACAGGTGATGGCATCCATACATTACCAGGAAAGTCCAGGAATAGAGCATTTTCTCCCTCATGGAGAGGGTCAGGTAGGCAAGTATGCATTATACTCCACAAGACTATGGTGTATTCTCTACAGGGCATTGCTGTTATTATTCTGTTACATTATCATGTATGCACTAGTAGTATTCACATATTTATCAAGGGGCCCAGACCATGTACTCTCTAATGGTTAGCCAAGACTCTGTGGCAGATAGCCACACTCCCACTGGAGACCGGCCATACCCCTAAACATGGGCCCCTACCACTGCCTTCCACTGGTGGGCCCCTCATGCCCCAGTCCAACACTGGTGGTTCCCCAGATCCTGGGAGTCCCTACCCTCACTGATACCTATGTCATATATATCTATATACATACCTATTATATAGTCTTTGTGTCTGCATGCATGTTCATTTTAGATGTGTTTTCTAGTTTGCACATATTTGACACCCCACCCCTCACAGAAGAGAGGAGGAGTGAGCAATGGAGGTGAACCAGCAGCAGGTCATATGACTTAGAAGCTTGTGGAACTAGCAGACATACCAGATCCTGGATATAAAGTACATTGGGCCTAATTCAGACCTGATCTCTAGGGTGCATTTTTTGCATCCCTGCGATCAGGTAGTTGCCACCTACAGGGTGAGGGGGGATTCGCTGTGCAGGTGTGCGATCGCATGTCCAGAGAGCTGCACAAACAAAAGTTTGTGCAGTCTCTGCACAGCCCAGGACTTACTCTTCCAGTGCACTGATCGGGGCCGGAGGTGACGTCAGAAAAACCTCTCTTCAAACGCCTGGTCCCTCCTACATTTCTCCGGACACTCCCTGAAAACAGTCAGTTGCCACCCACAAACGGCTTCTTCCTGTCAGTCACCTTGCGATTACCTGTGCATTCGCTTTTCTCTAACCATCCTGTCGTTGACCGGTGCTCCCCGTCGCTGCGGACCAACACACCTGCGCATTGCAGTGCATACGCATGAGCAGTTCAGATCTGATCGCAGGCTGTACAAAAATGCAGCCTAATGATCAGGTCTGAATTAGGCCCATTGAGCGATGTCCTTCCTTCATTACACATGCTGCAGTCAGTAGCGTTATCACCTCGTTGGCTGTGCAGCAGGGCCGACTCGGTGATGATGCTAGCGACTGTGGGTATCCGCAAACAGGGCATACACATTCAGCGGGGTTCACTACGGCTGGCCGGCGGTCGGGCTCCCGGCGACCAGCATACCGGCGCCAGGAGGCCGACCGCTGGCTTACCGACAGTGTGGCGAGCGCAAATGAGCCCCTTGCGGGCTCGCTGCGCTCGCCACGCTACGGGCACGGTGGCGCGCTACGCGCGCCACACTATTTTATTCTCCCTCTATGGGGGTCGTGGACCCCCACGAGGGAAAATAAGTGTCGGTATGCCGGCTGTCGGGCTCCCGGCGCCGGTATACTGAGCGCCGGGAGCCCGACCGCCGGCATACAGAAGACCACCCCATTCAGCGATATACCCGATTTGTCATTCCAATTCAGCCAGAAATTATATATTGGCCCGTTATTGTCTCAGTGTGTACCTGGAGTAAGAGTCTGCGCTAGTGAAGCACCCCTGGCGATTGCCATGTGTTAAGTGAGGAAGGGGATGGAAGGTGCATCTTCCAGACAAACGATATAGTGTATACATACTGTGCAATCTTCCAAATGTCAGAACAATATATAGTATCATCAGTGGCCCCATCCAGTAGTATGCTGATGTTGAGTAGCATGTACAGTAGGGCGGGGCAAAAGACGCAATGGGGGATATTCAACAGTTTGAAAATTCAGTTGGGTGTCTGTTTTTTCCTATCTAATAGACAGGCAAAAACAGACACCCAGCCGAATTTTCAAACATTTTGAATTCCCCCCAATGAATAACTCATGGGAGTCCATATGAAAAAAAAAAAAAAAAAAAAAAAAGCCAGGAAAGCACCTTTTCTCATTTTCCAAGTCCAGTCTAAATTGGTCAGAATAAAGTTGTGTTCCTCCATCCAATCTCTCACTTCTCGTGTTCACAGTGCATGAAAAATAGGATGTAAAACACATATCACATATTACTATTCTTTCAGTGGGCCTAAATCAGACCTGATGGCAGCAGCAAAATCTTTCTCTAATGAGCAAAACCATGTGCAATGCAGGTGGGGAAGATACAGTGCATCCGGAAAGTATTCACAACACTTCACTTTTTCCACATTTTGTTATGTTACAACCTTATTCCAAAATGGAATAAATCAATTTTTTCCCATAAAATTCTACATACAATACCCCATAATGACAAGGTGAAAAAAGTTTATTTGGGATTTTTGAAAATTTATTAAAAATAAACATCTAAGAAATCACATGTAAATAAGTATTCACAGCCTTTGCCATGAAGCCAAAATTGCACTCAGGTGCATCCTGTTTCCACTGATCATCCTTGAGTTGTTCCTACAGCTTAATTGGAGTCCACATTGTGGTAAATTCAGTTGATTGGACATGATTTGGAAAGGCACACACCTGTCTATATTAGTGATGTGCACCGGAAATTTTTCGCGTTTTGTGTTTTGGTTTTAGGTTCGGTTCCGCGGCCGTGTTTTGGATTCGGACGCGTTTTGGCAAAACCTCACCGAAAATTTTTTGTTGGATTCGGGTGTGTTTTGGATTCGGGTGTTTTTTCAAAAAACCCTAAAAAACAGCTTAAATCATAGAATTTGGGGGTCATTTTGATCCCATAGTATTATTAACCTCAATAACCATAATTTCCACTCATTTCCAGTCTATTCTGAACACCTCACAATATTATTTTTAGTCCTAAAATTTGCACCGAGGTCGCTGGATGGCTAAGCTAAGCGACACAAGTGGCCGACACAAACACCTGGCCCATCTAGGAGTGGCACTGCAGTGTCAGGCAGGATGGCCCTTCGAAAAAATAGTCCCCAAACAGCATGCAAAGAAAAAAAGAGGCGCACCAAGGTGGCTGTGTGACTAAGCTAAGGGATACAAGTGGCCGACACAAACACCTGTCCCATCTAGGAGTGGCACTGCAGTGTCAGGCAGGATGGCCCTTCAAAAAAATAGTCCCCAAACAGCACATGATGCAAAGAAAAAAAGAGGCGCACCAAGGTCGCTGTATGACTAAGCTAAGCGACACAAGTGGCCGACACAAACACCTGGCCCATCTAGGAGTGGCACTGCAGTGTCAATCAAAACAGGATGGCACTTCAAAAAAATTGTCCCCAAACAGCACATGATGCAAAGAAAAAAAGAGGTGCACCAAGGTGGCTGTTTGACTAAGCTAAGCACCACAAGTGGCCGACACAAACACCTGGCCCATCTAGGAGTTGCACTGCAGTGTCAGGCAGGATGGCCCTTCAAAAAAATTGTCCACAAATAGCACATGATGCAAAGAAAAATGAAAGAAAAAAGAGGTGCAAGATGGAATTGTCCTTGGGCCCTCCCACCCACCCTTATGTTGTATAAACAGGACATGCACACTTTAACGAACCCATCATTTCAGTGACAGGGTCTGCCACACGACTGTGACTGAAATGACTGGTTGGTTTGGGCCCCCACCAAAAAAGAAGCAATCAATCTCTCCTTGCACAAACTGGCTCTACAGAGGCAAGATGTTCACCTCATCATCATCCTCCGATTCCTCACCCCTTTCACTGTGTACATCCCCCTCCTCACAGATTATTAATTCGTCCCCACTGGAATCCACCATCTCAGGTCCCCGTGTACTTTCTGGAGGCAATTGCTGCTGGTGAATGTCTCCACGGAGGAATTGATTATAATTCATTTAATGAACATCATCTTCTCCACATTTTCTGGAAGTAACCTCGTACGCCGATTGCTGACAAGGTGAGCGGCTGCACTAAACACTCTTTCGGAGTACACACTGGAGGGAGGGCAACTTAGGTAGAATAAAGCCAGTTTCTGCAAGGGCCTTCAAATTGCCTCTTTTTCCTGCCAGTATACGTACGGACTGTCTGACGTGCCTACTTGGATGCGGTCACTCATATAATCCTCCACCATTCTTTCAATGGTGAGAGAATCATATGCAGTGACAGTAGACGACATGTCAGTAATCGTTGCCAGGTCCTTCAGTCCGGACCAGATGTCAGCACTCGCTCCAGACTGCCCTGCATCACCGCCAGCGGGTGGGCTCGGAATTCTTAGCCTTTTCCTCGCACCCCCAGTTGCGGGAGAATGTGAAGGAGGAGATGGTGACGGGTCATGTTCCACATGACTTGACAATTTTCTCACCAGCAGGTCTTTGAACCTCTGCAGACTTGTGTCTGCCAGAAAGAGAGATACAACGTAGGTTTTAAATCTAGGATCGAGCACAGTGGCCAAAATGTAGTGCTCTGATTTCAACAGATTGACCACCCGTGAATCCTGGTTAAGCGAATTAAGGGCTCCATCCACAAGTCCCACATGCCTAGCGGAATCGCTCTGTTTTAGCTCCTCCTTCAATGTCTCCAGCTTCTTCTGCAAAAGCCTGATGAGGGGAATGACCTGACTCAGGCTGGCAGTGTCTGAACTGACTTCACGTGTGGCAAGTTCAAAGGGTTGCAGAACCTTGCACAACGTTGAAATCATTCTCCACTGCGCTTGAGTCAGGTGCATTCCACCTCCTTTGCCTATATCGTGGCCAGATGTATAGGCTTGAATGGCCTTTTGCTGCTCCTCCATCCTCTGAAGCATATAGAGGGTTGAATTCCACCTCGTTACCTCCTCTTGCTTCAGATGATGGCAGGGCAGGTTCAGGAATGTTTGGTGGTGCTCCAGTCTTCTGTACGCGGTGCATGAATGCCGAAAGTGGCCCGCAATTCTTTGGGGCCACCGACAGCATCTCTTGCACGCCCCTGTCATTTTTTAAATAATTCTGCATCACCAAATTCAAGGTATGTGCAAAACATGGGACGTGATGGAATTTGCCCAGATGTAATGCACGCACAATATTGCTGGCGTTGTCCGATGTCACACATCCCCAGGAGAGTCCAATTGGGGTAAGCCATTCTGCGATGATCTTCCTCAGTTGCCGTAAGAGGTTTTCAGCTGTGTGCCTATTCTGGAAAGCGGTGATACAAAGCGTAGCCTGCCTAGGAACGAGTTGGCATTTGCGAGATGCTGCTACTGGTGCCGCCGCTGCTGTTCTTGCTGCGGGAGGCAATACATCTACCCAGTTGGCTGTCACAGTCATATAGTCCTGAGTCTGCCCTGCTCCACTTGTCCACATGTCCGTGGTTAAGTGGACATTGGGTACAACTGCATTTTTTAGGACACTGGTGAGTCTTTATCTGAGGTCTGTGTACATTTTCGGTATCGCCTGCCTAGAGAAATGGAACCTAGATGGTATTTGGTACCGGGGACACAGTACCTCAATCAAGTCTCTAGTTGGCTCTGAATTAACGATGGATACTGGAACCACGTTTCTCACCGCCCAGGCTGCCAAGGCCTCAGTTATCCGCTTTGCAGCAGGATGACTGCTGTGATATTTCATCTTCCTCGCAAAGGACTGTTGGACAGTCAATTGCTTACTGGAAGTAGTACAAGTGGTCTTCCGACTTCCCCTCTGGGATGACGATCGACTCCCAGCAGCAACAACAGCAGCGCCAGCAGCAGTAGGCGTTACACTCAAGGATGCATCGGAGGAATCCCAGGCAGGAGAGGACTCGTCAGACTTGACAGTGACATGGCCTGCAGGACTATTGGCTTTCCTGTGTAAGGAGTAAATTGACACTGAGGGAGTTGGTGGTGTGATTTGCAGGAGCTTGGTTACAAGAGGAAGGGATTTAGTGGTCAGTGGACTGCTTCCGCTGTCACCCAAAGTTTTTGAACTTGTCACTGACTTATGATGAATGCGCTGCAGGTGACGTATAAGGGAGGATGTTCCGAGGTGGTTAACGTCCTTACCCCTACTAATTACAGCTTGACAAAGGCAACACACGGCTTGACACCTGTTGTCCGCATTTGTGTTGAAATAATTCTACACTGAAGAGCTGATTTTTTTTTGTATTTTGACCAGGCATGTCAATGGCCATATTCCTCCCACGGACAACAGGTGTCTCCCCGGGTGCCTGACTTAAACAAACCACCTCACCATCAGAATCCTCCTTGTCAATTTCCTCCCCAGCGCCAGCAACACCCATATCCTCATCCTGGTGTACTTCAACAGTGACATCTTCAATTTGACTATCAGGAACTGGACTGTGGGTGCTCCTTCCAGCACTTGCAGGGGGTGTGCAAATGGTGGAAGGCGCAAGCTCTTCCCATCCAGTGTTGGGAAGGTCAGGCATCGCAACCGACACAATTGGACTCTCCTTGGGGATTTGTGATTTTGAAGAACGCACAGTTCTTTGCTGTGCTTTTGCCAGCTTAAGTCTTTTCTTTTTTCTAGCAAGAGGATGAGTGCTTCCATCCTCATTTGAAGCTGAACCACTAGCCATGAACATAGGCCAGGGCCTCAGCCGTTCCTTGCCACTCCGTGTCGTAAATGGCATATTGGCAAGTTTACGCTTCTCCTCAGACGCTTTTAATTTTGATTTTTGGGTCATTTTACTGAACTTTTGTGTTTTGGATTTTACATGCTCTCTACTATGACATTGGGCATCGGCCTTGACAGACGACGTTGATGGCATTTCATCGTCTCGGCCATGACTAGTGGCAGCAGCTTCAGCACGAGGTGGAAGTGGATCTTGATCTTTCCCTTTAACCTCCACATTTTTGTTCTCTTTTTTAATGTGTGGAATTATATGCCAGTATCAATAGCAATGGCCTACTACTATATTTACTGCACAAAACTAAAATGCACCACAGGTATAGAATGTAGATGGATAGTATACTTAATGGATGATGAGTGACGACACAGAGGTAGGTACACAGCAGTGGCCTACCGTACTGCTATATATAGTATACTGGTGGACACTGTCAGCAAACTGCAAAACTAAAATGCACCACAGGTATAGAATGTAGATGGATAGTATACTTAATGGATGACGAGTGACGACACAGAGGTAGGTACACAGCAGTGGCCTACCGTACTGCTATATATAGTATACTGGTGGACACTGTCAGCAAACTGCAAAACTAAAATGCACCACAGGTATAGAATGTAGATGGATAGTATACTTAATGGATGACGAGTGACGACACAGAGGTAGGTACACAGCAGTGGCCTACCGTACTGCTATATATAGTATACTAGTGGACACTGTCAGCAAACTGCTAAACTAGTCTAAAAAAATGCACCACAGGTATACAATGTAGATGGATAGTATACTTAATGGATGACGAGTGACGACACAGAGGTAGGTACAGCAGTGGCCTACCGTACTGCTATATATAGTATACTGGTGGACACTGTCAGCAAACTGCTAAACTAGTCTAAAAAAATGCACCACAGGTATACAATGTAGATGGATAGTATACTTAATGGATGACGAGTGACGACACAGAGGTAGGTACAGCAGTGGCCTACCGTACTGCTATATATAGTATACTAGTGGACACTGTCAGCAAACTGCTAAACTAGTCTAAAAAAATGCACCACAGGTATACAATGTAGATGGATAGTATACTTAATGGATGACGAGTGACGACACAAAGGTAGGTACACAGCAGTGGCCTACCGTACTGCTATATATAGTATACTGGTGGACACTGTCAGCAAACTGCTAAACTAGTCTAAAAAAATGCACCACAGGTACAGAATGTAGATGGATAGTATACTTAATGGATGACGAGTGACGACACAGAGGTAGGTACAGCAGTGGCCTACCGTACTGCTTTATATAGTATACTGGTGGACACTGTCAGCAAACTGCTAAGCTAGTCTAAAATGCACCACAGGTATAGAATGTAGATGGATAGTATACTTAATGGATGACGAGTGACGACACAGAGGTAGGTACAGCAGTGCACTCTGCACTGTACTACTCCTATATAATATTAATTATACTGGTGGTCCCCAGTCCCCACAATAAAGCAGCACACTGTGAGCACAGATATGGAGTGTTTTTCAGGCAGACAACGTATACTGGTGGTCACTGTCAGCAAAACTCTGCACTGTACTCCTGCTATAGCTGCTCCCCAGTCCCCACAATTAAGCAGTGTGAGCACTCAGCACAGATATATCATGCAGCACACTGAGCACAGATATGGTATGGAGCGTTTTTTTCTGGCAGAGAACGGATAAAAAAACTGGTGGTCACTTATCAGCAAAACTCTGCACTGTACTCCTAACAGCTGCTCCCCAATCCTCCCCACAATAAAAAACAAACAAGAATCAACTGTCTTCTACAATAAACGGAGAGGATGCCAGCCACGTCCTCTCCCTATCATCTCCAATGTACGAGTGAAAATGGCGGCGACGCGCGGCTGCTTATATAGAATCCAAATCTCGCGAGAATCCGACAGCGGGATGATGACGTTCGGGCGCGCTCGGGTTAGCCGAGCCATACGGGAGAATCCGAGTATGGCTCGGACCCGTGTAAAAAGGGTAAAGTTCGGGGGGGTTCGGTTTCTCGGAAACCGAACCAGCTCATCACTAGTCTATATAAGGTCCAACACTCAACAGTGCATGTCTGAGCACTAACCAAGCTTGAAGTCAAAGGAATTGTCTGTAGATCTCCAAGACAGGATTGTCTCAAGGGACAAATCTGAGGAAGGGTACAGAAAAATAACTGCTGCTTTGAAGGTCAGTCACGCTCGGCGTAAGTTGGGGTTCTGACAACCGAGTTTTGGCTGAAGGTACAGCTACCTGTGAGGAGAGTAAACGAGGTGGCTGAATGTAATTCCTCCTCATGGGGTGGAAGCCAAACTAAGTGTTAATGTTGGCCAGAGGGCGTAAAGAAAAGGAGGACTTCGTAGGAAGATAACTGTAGTTTTAATGAATAATCAGGCTGTACACGAATATTGGAGAAATAGAAGAAACTGGAAGAATTAGAGTCTATGGTTAAATGACTTGAAGAGTGAAGCTGAAGAACTCCGGTAAAGAAGAACTGAAGACTGTATTTTATGATTAAAAGACAAGGCTGAAGTACTTGGACGTTGGAGAAATGAAGACATGGTTTGTGATTGAAAGACGAGGCTGAAGAACTTGGACTTTGAATAAATGAAGACTTCTGCGGGAACCGCCGTTAGCACCTGAAGCTCCTCTACGACCTGTGACCCCATAAGCGCTTCCACGAGTGGCAACGGACTTAGACAGCAGGACTGCAGCAGCGTTTAGGTAACTGATAGATGTGAGCAACCAGGACCAGGGAACCAGTAGTAACCTGGGAGCACAGAGCTGGAGAACCTTTCACAAGGAGGTAACTTGAAGCACAGGCACTCTCCCTCTGAGCCAGCCGCCTTTTGTAAGGGGAGAACATGCAGGATTGACTGGACACAGATTGGGAACTTCATTGGTAATACTCTGGTCTCCAACATGGCTGCCCCCAGCAGAGGATACATACTTAGCTGTTAGCACACAGCTTTAGCCAGCTTCTGTCTCTGACACACTATACTGTGTCACCATTAGAGGACCTTACCGCAGCGATCCCCGCCACAGCGCCCGGCTATCCAGATCCTCGGCCCCCGGCCCTTGGCAGCCGCACATCCATCCAGGAGGACCCGCCACCAGCAGCTCCCTACTGCCGGAGCCGCGCCAACCAGCAGGACGGTAAACATGAGAGCACCCGCTGGAGGTAAAGCTCTGGAGCCTGACAGTACCCCCACTTTTTAGGGTGGGCTCTGAACACCCTTGTGCTTTCATCAGATTCTTTGTACGAAAGGCCTGGACTAATCTTGGAGCATGGACGTCCTCTTCAGAAAGCTAGGACCTTTCCTCTGGTCCATATCACTTCCAATCAATAAGATATTGGAGACGACCATATCTTTTATGACAGTGAAGGATCCTTTGAACTTCAAATTCTTCTCCTTGAGCAGCTTGCACCTTGGGAGGTCTAGGGAGAACAGACCAAAAACGGTTAACTATGAGAGGCTTCAGTAAGGAGATGTGAAATGCATTTGGGATCTTCAAGTATGGAGGCAACATCACTTTTTATGCTACTGGATTCAATACTTTTTCAATAGGATATGGTCCAATGAATCTGGGGGCAAATTTCTTGGAAGGGACCTTGAGTCTTAAGTTTCGAGTAGAAATCCAAACTTGATCACCCACTTTGAGACTAGGGACCGCTTTCTGTTTCTGATCTGCAAAAAAATTGTATTTATTGGATGTTTTAAGCAGAGTCTCATGAACTTGTTTCCACATCTTAGTGAATTGCTGAAGGGCTAACTCTGCGGCAGGAGCTGGAAGAGATTGGAAAGCAGGAGATTATTGTGAGCAAATTCAGCAAATGGAAGATAGTCCAGCCAGTCGTCCTGAGAAGAAGACATGAAGAGTCGTAGGAAAGTCTCTAAGTCTTGGTTCACTCTCTCAGTCTGGCCATCCGTTTGGGGATGGTATGCAGAGGAGAAACTTAATTCCATTCCAAGAGCTGAACTCAGTGCTCTCCAGAATTTAGCCACAAATTGAGGCCCTCGATCAGAAACTATCTCTTGTGGAAGTCCATGTAACCAGAAGATGTCTGATATGAACAATTTTGATAGTTGTGGAGCGGTTGGAAGACCTGTGAGTGAGACAAAGTGCGCCATTTTGGAAAATCGGTCCACAATGACCCAAATGGTGCTTCGTCCTCTGGAAACAGGTAGGTCATTAATAAAATCCATGGAGATGTGTGTCCAGGGTTTTTGTGGAACCAATAGCGGACGAAGAAGACCAGTGGCGGATCTTGCCACGGGCAAGCAGGACTTTTGCCCAGGGCGCCGCCTTCCGGAGGGCATTGGCGCTATCCAGAGGGCACCGCACCATGGCTAGATCCGCCACTGTGCAGTGTGCCCCCCAGCAGTGCCCCCCGCTGTGCCCCTTCCCCCGCTGTGAGAAGGGAACCAGACGCTACGCGTCTAGTTTCCCTTCGTGGCGCTGGTCGTCCCCCCCCCCCCGCTGTGAAGGGAATCAGACGCTCAGCGTCTAGTTTCCCTTCATGGAGATGACCTTTGCTGTGCGGTGCGCGATGACGTCATCGTGCACCGCACAGCATTGTGGCACAGATGCTAGGGGTCATAATTGACCTCTAGTGTCTATGCTGTGCTATGGGAGAGATCTCATGACTGACGTCTCTCCCATAGATCCGAGGAGAAGAGCGGCGCCGGCGGAGGTCTGCAGGTCTGGAATCAGGAGCGGGGTATAGTAAGTATACTTGTTTTTTTGTTTTGTTTTGTTTTTTCCTTTCAGCGGCGCTATTAAGACACGCCCCTATCTTTTGCCTGGGGCGCCACAAGGGCAAGAACCAGCCCTGAAGAAGACCTGATGGTGATCCTCTTGGACTTTTATGTTGGATGCACTTTGGGCCAGCAGCTATGAATTCCAAAACATCCGTCTTCAGATGAGGCCACCAATAGGAGCATTGGTTGAAATTAAGAGTCTTGAGGCTACCTGCGTGTCACATACACGGTGAGGTATGAGCCCACGTGAGCAGTCTTTTTTTCGGAGTTCTGGTGCAACAATGGTTTTTCCTGGTGGAGGAAGTGAAGTAGTGCGAGTTGCAGCAAAGGAGCCAGGATCTAGGATGAATTGTCTGTCCGTAAGATCTGTGGACTCATCTGAACTCAATGAACGAGTGAGCGCATCTGCTTTCCGATTAAGAGACCCTGGACGATAACTGAGCTTAAAAGAATAACGGGAGAAGAATAGGGCCCACTTTGCTTGGCATCGGGAGGTCTGAAGATATATAAGATTTTTGTGATCCGTGGTTACTGAGATTGGGTGCTGAGCTCCTTCCAACAAGTACCTCCACTCTTCAAAAGCTAGTTTTATGTCAAGCAATTCTTGTTTTCCAATGGTGTAGTTTTGTTCTGCCGGAGAGAATCTTCCGGAAAAATAAGCACGAGGATGAGCTTTCTGATCCTCGAAGTACTGGGATAAGACGGCCCCCACACCTACTGAAGAAGCATCCACCTCCACCTGAAAAGGACGACTGAGATCAGGTTGTCAAAGGATAGGAGAAGACATGAAGGCCTCTTTTAGAAACGAAAAGGCTTTTAGTGCCACAGGTGGCCAAGCTGCAGAATTAGACCCTTTTCTTGTTAGTGCTGTAATCGGGGCAATGATGGAGGAATAATCTTTAATAAACTTCCTATAGAAATTGTCGAAGCCTAAAGAATGCTGTATTCCCTTCAGAGTGGTAGGAAGGGTCCAATCTCTGATTGCTTGGACTTTGGCAGGATCCATCTGTAATTCCCTCCCGGAAATGATGTAACCTAAGAAAGGGATGGAGAGAACCTCAAACGTGCACTTCTTCAGTTTACAAAACAGTCGATTTTCCTTTAGATGTCTCAAGACTTCTCTGACCTGTTCCCGATGGACTTTCAGATCTTTGGAAAATATTAGAATATCGTCCAGATACACAACCAGGCACTTATAGAGATCTCGGAATAAGTAATTGACATAATTCTGGAAGACTGCTGGAGCATTGCATTAGCCAAAGGGCATCACCAGATATTCGTAATGCCCATCGCGAGTATTGAACGCAGTCTTCCACTCGTCTCCTGTGCGAATGCGTATAAGGTTATAAGCTCCCCGCAGGTACAATTTGGTGGAAATGGTAGCACCCTTTTCTTGGTCAAATAGTTCGGGAATCAAGGGCAAGGGGTATCTGTTCTTAACTGTAACTTCGTTGAGGCCCCGGTAGTTGATGAAAGGCTGTAGGCCCCCGTCCTTTTTCTTAACAAAAAAAACCCCTGCCCCGGCTAGAGAAGAGGAAGGGTGAAGGAACCCTTTGGCCAAATTCTCCTGTATATACTCAGACATCGCTTGGGTTTCTTGGAGAGCTAAAGGGTACGTTCAGCCTCTGGGAGGTGTTTTACCAGGCAGTAAATCGATAGGGCAGTCCCAACTTCGGTGGGGAGGCAAGGTATCCACCCCTTGCTTACTGAAGACATCCAGAAAGGGCTGATAGGCATCTGGGAGATCCGTGGAGTGTAGGGTAAGGAGTGGCTTGAATGTGGATAAACAGCTTTGACAACACGACTCCTCCCAAGCGAGTACAACCATAGTTTTCAAATCCAAGCAGGGGTGGTGCTCCTGTAACCATGGGAATCCTATGATTATTTTTTGAGAGGCTTTGGGAATTACCATGAAAGTGAGAACTTAAGAATGGAGAATAACAACTTTCATCTTCAGAGGAACTGTATGGTGGGTGATGATCCCTTTCAGGGATATAACTTCCATCAACCGCGGTGATAGAGATAACTCGCTCCAAATAAATGGTTGGTATTTCAGACTGTCGGACTAAGGTGGAAGTAATGAAAGTTTCTGCAGCTCCAGAATCCAAAAGTGCTGCAACATGAAGGGAGGTAGAGGGAAGTTCCAGACATACAGCCAACAGTGATTCCTTCCTTGTAAATTGGTTGGGGAATGCTCCTAGCTTAACCTCTCCTGTGTAAGCTAGAAGCGGGAGTTTCCCAGTCATTGAGTACAAGACTTAACAAAGTGGTCGGCTGCCCCACAATACATGCAGAGGTTGCCCTGTCTGCGTCTTTGACGTTCCTAATTGGTGAGACGAGAGCGGTTGACCTGCATGGGTTCTTCAGTAGACGGTGAGGATGGTCTAGGAGAGGGACAGGCCCGAGGTTTGGGTCGCTCGAACCTTGTCCTCTCAAGACAGCACTCCTTGTATCTCAGATCAATCTTGTTACATAAAGAAATAAGCTGATCGAGCTTAACTGGCACATCCTGAGTGACCAGGTCATCTTTAATTTTGTCGGAGAGACTGTTCCAAAAGGCGGCAATGAGAGCCTCTTCATTCCAGCCCACTACAGAAGACAGAGTACGGAATTGGATCACGTACTTGGCGACGGAATGGGTTCCCTGACGCAGATGCAGAATCTCCAAAGATGCAGAGGTGGTCCAGCCTGGTTCGTCAAAGATTTTACGAAAAGTTGCCACGAATTCCAGGTAATTTGAGAGTATGGGATCAGTTCTCTCCCATAAGAGTGAAGCCCAATCCAGAGCTGCTCCGGTCAGAAGTGAAATGATGTATGCGATTTTGGTCCGATCAGACGGAAAGTTAGCGAACTGAAGCTCAAACTGGATCTCGCATTGATTGAGGAACCCTCGGCATTGCTTTGGACTACCGTCAAATTTACTGGGTGGTGGTAGTTGTAAACGAGGAACTGGAATCGACACTAGAGGATTAGGTGCTGGCGGATTGGAAACTGGAACCGGAGTCCGAGATGTGGAAATGGCTGCGTGAAGAGAATTCAAACGAGTGGACATATTCTGCATGAACTGTACAATCTGTGCCTGCATGGCCCCCTGTTTATTTAGACGAGACAGAATATCCACAAAGGCATCTTTCCCGGTAGCCTACTCACTTGCCGGATCCATTGGGCCAGTGCTTACTGTCACGCTCAGCGTAAGTTGGGGTTCTGACAACCGAGTTTTGGCTGAAGGGACAGCTACATGTGAGGAGAGTAAATGAGGGTGGCTGAATGTAGTTCCTCCTCATGGGGTAGAAGCCAAACTAAGTGTTAATGTTGGCCGGAGGGCGTAAAGAAAAGGAGGACTTCGTAGGAAGATAACTGTAGTTTTAATGAATAATCAGGCTGTACACGAATATTGGAGAAATAGAAGAAACTGGAAGAATTAGAGTCTATGGTTAAATGACTTGAAGAGTGAAGCTGAAGAACTCTGGTAAAGAAGAACTGAAGACTGTGTTTTATGATTAAAAGACAAGGCTGAAGTACTTGGACTTTCAAGAAATAAAGATGTGGTTTGTGATCAAAAGATGAGGCTGAAGAACTTGGACTTTGAAGAAATGAAGACTGGTTTGTGACTGAAAGACGAGGCTGATGAACTTGGACTTTGAAGAAATGAAGACTTCTGCGGGAACCGCCATTAGCACCTGGAGCTCCTCTACGACCTGGGACCCCATAAGCGCTTCCACGAGTGGCAACAGACTTAGACAGCAGGACTGCAGCAGCATTTAGGTACCGTTAGATGAGGGCAACCAGGACCAGGGAACCAGAAGTAACCTGGGAGCACAGAGCTGGAGAACCTTTCACGAGGAGGTAACTTGAAGCACAGGCACTCTCCATCTGAACCAGCCCCCTTTTGTAAGGGGAGAACACGCAGGATTGGCTGGACACAGATTGGGAACTTCATTGGTAATACTTTGGTCTCCAACATGGCTGCCCCTAGTACAGGACACATACTTAGCTGTTAGCACACAGTTTTAGCCAGCTTCTGTCTCTGACACACTATACTGTGTCACCACTAGAGTACCTTACAGCAGCGATCCCCACCGCAGCGTCCAACTCTCCAGACCCTCGGCCCCCGGCCCTTGGCAGCTGCACATCCGTCCAGGAGGACCAGCCAACAGCAGCTCCCTGCCGCCGCAGCTGCACCAACCAGCGGGATGGTAACCCACAGAAGCACCCGCCGGAGGTAAGGCTCCAGAGACTGACAAGGTCCCAGTGAGCACAGTGGCCTCCATCATCCATAAATGGAAAAAGTGCGGAACCACAAGAACTCTTCCAAGAGCTGGCCGGCTGTCTAAACTGAGCGATCGGGGGAGAAGGGCTCTAGTCAGGGATGTGACCAAGAACCAGATGGTCACTCTTTCAGAGCTACAGCCAGTGGCGTAACTACTGCCCCCGCAGTCCTCGCGGTGGCTTGGGGGCGAGGGGCTGCGGGGGCGCCACTGATTTACAGCAGACTGACATGCGGTCCGCATGTCAGTCTGCAGTCTCCTTCCCTCAGCCGCTTGTTGGAGGGACACGGAGGGCACACAGCGCGCCTCCCTGTGTCCCTCCTGCTGCATCATCTCCGGCGGCCGCGGGTCTAATAGGGGGAAGTGCCGTCTGTGAGCTCTAATTGGCTCACGAACCGGCACTTCCCCCTATTAGACCCGCGGCCGCCGGAGATGATGCAGCAGGAGGGACACAGGAGAGACGAGCTGTGCCCTCCGTGTCCCTCCAAAAAGCGACGGCGGGGGGGGGGATATCTGGCACTGGGGGCATATATGGCATGGGGGGGGGAAGGAATATCTGGCACTGGGGCATTTCTGGCACTGGGGGGAATATCTGGCACTGGGGGCATATCTTGCACTGGGGGGGGATATCTGGCACTGGGGCATATATGGCACTGGGGGGGAATATCTGGCACTGGGGGGGATATATGGCACTGGGGGGGAATATCTGGCACTGGGGGCATATATGGCACTGGGGGGGAATATCTGGCACTGGGGGCATATCTGGCACTGGGGGGGAATATCTGGCACTGGGGGAATATCTGGCACTGGGGGGGGATATCTGGCACTGGGGCATATATGGCACTGGGGGGAATATCTGGCACTGGGGGCATATATGGCACTGTGGGGGGGGATATCTGGCACTGGGGGCATATATGGCACGGGGGGCATATATGGCACTGGTGGGGAATATCTGGCACTGGGGGCATATGTGGCACTGGGGGGGTATATGTGTACCTGGCACATGGGGGAGACGACTATATTTGGCACTGGGGCATGTAAGTACCTGGCACCGTGGGGGAATATCTGGCACTGGGGACATATGTGGCACTGGGAGCACAGCCCTAGCAACAAGGACTACCTCCTAGCAACGAGCATGACACCCAGTGCATGAAACACCTGGCAACGAGCATGACACCCAGTGCATGAAACACCTGGCAACGAGCATGACACCCAGTGCATGAAACCCCTGGCAACGAGCATGACACCCTGAGCATGAAAACCCCTGGCACCGTGCATGGAACCAAGAGCATGAAACCCCTGGCAACGAGCATGACACCCAGTGCATGAAACCCCTGACAACGAGCAGGTAATTGAAAAGTAATTAGAAGCCTTACTGTAGGACTTAATGTGTAATGGGCATTACGGTGTGTGGCATAATGTATCACAGACATTGCGGTGTGTGTCATAATGTGTCATAGGCATTACGGTGTATGGTATACTATATCGCGGGCATTGTGATATGTGGTATAATGTCTCAGGGTCATTGCAGTGTGTGGCATAATGTATCACGGACATTGCGGTGTGTGTCATAATGTGTCAGGCATTACGGTGTGTGGTATACTATATCACGGGCATTGTGGTATGTGGTATAATGTCTCAGGGTCATTGCAGTGTGGCATAATACATAACGGGCATTGCGATGTGTGGCATAGGGTATAACGGGCAGGGCATTGCGGTATGTGTCACAGGCATTACGGTGTATGGTATACTATATCACGGGCATTGTGGTATAATGTCTCAAGGTCATTGCAGTGTGTGGCATAATGTGTCACAGGCATTGTATGTGCTATAATGTATCGGGCATTGCAGTGTGTGGCATAATGTATCACGGACATTGCGGTGTGTGTCATAATGTGTCACAGACATTGTATGTGCTATAATGTATCAGGGGCATTGCAGTGTGTAGCATAATGTATAACGGGCATTGCGATTCCTGTCATAATGTGTCACAGGCATTACGGTGTGTGGCATAATGTGTCACAGACATTACGGTGTGTGGCATAATGTGTCGGGGGCATTACAGTGTGTGCATATTGTGTCGTGCATTATTGTGTGCGGCATAATGTCTAAGGGCCATTGCAGTATGTGGCATAATGTATACTGGGCATTACTATAAGGAGGAAAAATGACAAATAATGTAAGGGGCATGAATCAGGATTATTTTTCTTTCCTGTGGTGGCCAACGTATGGGCGTGCAGGTTGCAAAACTGGGGTATAAGGTAGTCTTTTCCTGCAATGCCACGCCCCTTTATGCGAAACCACGCCCACTCCAACAAAACCACACCCCTTTTTGGCGCGCGCGCCGCAGGCGCGCACATATTTATCCCTTTCTTGCTCCCAATTATGGAGCATGAAGGGGGGGGGCGCCGAAGAATTTTTTTGGCTTGGGGGAGAAAAATTTCTAGTTACGCCACTGGCTACAGCATTCCCCTGTGGAGAGAGGAGAACTTTCCAGAAGGACAACTATCTCTGCAGCAATCCACCAATTAGGCCAGTATAGTAGAGTGGCCTGACAGAAGCCACTCCTTAGTAAAAAGCACATGGCAGCCCACCTGGAGTTTGCCAAAATGCTCCTGAAGGACTCTCAGACCACGAGAAACAAAATTCTCTGGTGAGACAAAGATTGAACCCTTTGGTGTGAATGCCAGGCATCAAGTTTCGCAGGAAACCAGTCACTGCTTATTACCAGGCCAATACCATCCCTACAGTGAAGCATGGTGGTGGCAGCATCATGCTGTGGGGATGTTTATCAGTGGCAGGAACTGGAAGACTAGTCAGGATAGAGGGAAAGATGAATGCAGCAATGTACAGAGGCATACTGGAGGAAAACCTGCTCCAGAGCACTCTTGACCTCTTACTGAGGTGACGGTTCATCTTTCAGCAGGACAATAACCCTAAGCACACAGCCAAGATATCAAAGGAGTGGCTTCAGGACAACTCTGCGAATGTGGCCCAGCCGGAACCCAACCTTGAATCCGATTGAACATCTCTCTAGAGATGTGAAAATGGCTGTGCACCAACGCTTCCCATCCAACCTGACGGAGCTTGAGAGGTACTGCAAAGAGGAATGGGTGACACTGCCCAAATATAGGTGTGCCATGCTTGTGGCATCATATTCAAAAAGACTTGAGGTTTTAATTGCTGCCAATAAAGTATTCAGCAAAGGCTGTGAATACTTATGTACATGTGATTTCTTAGTTTTTTATTTTTTTAGAAATTTGCAGAACTCTAAAAATAAACTTTTTTTACGTTTTCATTATTGGGTATTGTGTGTAGAATTTTGAGAGAAAAAATGAATTTATTCCATTTTAGAATAATGCTGGAACATAACAAAATGTGGTAAAAGTTAAGCGCTGTGAATATTTTCCGGATGCACTGTATAACATGTATATACAAAATACACAAAGAGAAGAAAGAAGCAAAACCAAAACCAAAACATGAAAGGGTGGTTTTGGCAAAACCAATCCAAAACCAAAACACGAGCGGGGAAATTAGAACCAAAACCAAAACACAAAACATGAAAAATTGCCCGCTGCACTTATCTAAATTGTGTACATACAACTACCGTACTTTATGATGAAAACTCTAAACTAAATCAAAGTGATTATAGTAACATAGCGCTGAGTAAGAGCCAACAGCAGAGCAGTGCAATTCTGACTGCTCAGCTGATATCACTATACCAGACCCTCCAACATGACCCGCCCCACTAGGTACAAAATGCTCTGTTCCTGGACTTCCATCTTAATTTATGATTTCCATCACCTGTGTTGAACTAGTTAAATGATAAGAAAGCTGTTTCTTCACAGGAGATGGCAATAATAAATTAGAGGGAAGTCCCGAAACAGAGCATTTTGTACCTAGTGGGGCGGGTCATGTTGGAGGGTATGCTATACATGATAATATCTGAATTTATATCAACATACTGCATACATCCCAACATGACCCTCTCCAGGAGGGTCACAATGCTCTGCTCCTGGACTTTTTTCTTAATCTATGATTGTCTGCACATGTGTTGAACAGGTTAATGGATAAGAAAGGTGTTTCAGCACAGGTGCTGGCAATCATACATTAAGAGGGAAGTCCAGGAGCAGAGCATTCTGTCCCTCCTGGAGAGGGTCATGTTGGGAGGTATGATACTGTAATAACAACTTATATTAATGTAACAACTCTGAGGGGGGTGTCTCATAGTAGATCATTAAGTCACCGCAATACACATATCAGCGGAGCAGTGTAATCATTGATTGCCCTGCTGATACTAATATATATGGTGATAATGGAAGTTACTGTATATCAATGTAACAACAACTGACATCAGTGTAACAACTCTGTGGGGGGTGGGGGGGGGTCTCATAGTAGATCATCAAATCACAGTAAAATATATGTCAGTAAGAATAACACCCTTCTTATTGATACTGCATTAAATCTATTTTAAATACTGTAGAAGCCTCAGAGACAAAGAGATAATAGATATACATGGTATCATCTAATAAAGGTTTAAATTAGTGATGTGCACCGGAAATTTTTCGGGTTTTGGTTTTGGATTCGGTTCGGCGGCCGTGTTTTGGATTCGGACGCGTTTTGCCAAAACCTCCCGGAAAATTTTTTGTCGGAGTCGGGTGTGTTTTGGATTCGGGTGTTTTTTTACAAAAAACCCTCAAAAACAGCTTAAACCATAGAATTTGGGGTCATTTTGATCCCATAGTATTATTAACCTCAATAACCATAATTTCCACTCATTTTTAGTCTATTCTGAACACCTCACAATATTATTTTTAGTCCTAAAATTTGCAATGAGGTCGCTGGATGACTAAGCTAAGCGACCCAAGTGGCCGACACAAACACCTGGCCCATCTAGGAGTGGCACTGCAGTGTCAGACAGGATGGCAGATTTAAAAAATAGTCCCCAAACAGCACATGATGCAAAGAAAAAAAGAGGTGCACCAAGGTCGCTGGATGACTAAGCTAAGCATCACAAGTGGCCGACACACACACACACACCTGGCTCATCTAGGAGTGGCACTGCAGTGTCAGGCAGGATGGCACTTCAAAAAAATAGTCCCCAAACAGCACATGATGCAAAGAAAAATGAAAGAAAAAAGAGGTGCAAGATGGAATTGTCCTTGGGCCCTCCCACCCACCCTTATGTTGTATCAAGAGGACATGCACACTTTAACGAACCCATCATTTCAGCGACAGGGTCTGCCACACGACTGTGACTGAAATGACTGGTTGGTTTGGGCCCCCACCAAAAAAGAAGCAATCAATCTCTCCTTGCACAAACTGGCTCTACAGAGGCAAGATATCCACCTCCTCATCATCCGATTCCTCACCCCTTTCACTGTGTACATCCCCCTCCTCACAGATTATTAATTCGTCCCCACTAGAATCCACCATCTCAGGTCCCTGTGTACTTTCTGGAGGCAATTGCTGCTGGTGAATGTCTCCACGGAGGAATTGATTATAATTCATTTTGATGAACATCATCTTCTCCACATTTTCTGGAAGTAACCTCGTACGCCGATTGCTGACAAGGTGAGCGGCTGCACTAAACACTCTTTCGGAGTACACACTGGAGGAGGGGCAACTTTGGTAAAATAAAGCCAGTTTCTGCAAGGGCCTCCAAATTGACTCTTTTTCCTGCCAGTATACGTACGGACTGTCTGACGTGCCTACTTGGATGCGGTCACTCATATAATCCTCCACCATTCTTTCAATGGTGACAGAATCATATGCAGTGACAGTAGACGACATGTCAGTAATCGTTGGCAGGTCCTTCAGTCTGGACCAGATGTCAGCACTCGCTCCAGACTGCCCTGCATCACCGCCAGCGGGTGGGCTCGGAATTTTTAGCCTTTTCCTCGCACCCCCAGTTGCGAGAGAATGTGAAGGAGGAGCTGTTGACGGGTCACGTTCCGCTTGACTTGACAATTTTCTCACCAGCAGGTCTTTGAACCTCTGCAGACTTGTGTCTGCCAGAAAGAGAGATACAACGTAGGTTTTAAATCTAGGATCGAGCACGGTGGCCAAAATGTAGTGCTCTGATTTCAACAGATTGACCACCCGTGAATCCTGGTTAAGCGAATTAAGGGCTCCATCCACAAGTCCCACATGCCTAGCGGAATCGCTCTGTTTTAGCTCCTCCTTCAATGTCTCCAGCTTCTTCTGCAAAAGCCTGATGAGGGGAATGACCTGACTCAGGCTGGCAGTGTCTGAACTGACTTCACGTGTGGCAAGTTCAAAGGGTTGCAGAACCTAGCACAACGTTGAAATCATTCTCCACTGCGCTTGAGTCAGGTGCATTCCCCCTCCTTTGCCTATATCGTAGGCAGATGTATAGGCTTGAATGGCCTTTTGCTGCTCCTCCATCCTCTGAAGCATATAGAGGGTTGAATTCCACCTCGTTACCACCTCTTGCTTCAGAAGATGGCAGGGCAGGTTCAGGACTGTTTGCTGGTGCTCCAGTCTTCGGCACGTGGTGGCTGAATGCCGAAAGTGGCCCGCAATTCTTCGGGCCACCGACAGCATCTCTTGCACGCCCCTGTCGTTTTTTAAATAATTCTGCACCACCAAATTCAATGTATGTGCAAAACATGGGACGTGCTGCAATTTGCCCAGATGTAATGCACGCACAATATTGCTGGCGTTGTCCGATGTCACAAATCCCCAGGAGAGTCTAATTGGTTTAAGCCATTCTGCAATGATGTTCCTCAGTTTCCGTAAGAGGTTGTCAGCTGTGTGCCTCTTATGGAAAGCGGTGATACAAAGCGTAGCCTGCCTAGGAACGAGTTGGCGTTTGTGAGATGCTGCTACTGGTGCCGCCGCTGCTGTTCTTGCTGCGGGAGGCAATACATCTACCCAGTGGGCTGTCACAGTCATATAATCCTGAGTCTGCCCTGCTCCACTTGTCCACATGTCGTTAAGTGGACATTGGGTACAACTGCATTTTTAGGACACTGGTGACTCTTTTTCTGACGTCTGTGTACATTTTCGGTATTGCCTGCCTAGAGAAATGGAACCTAGATGGTATTTGGTATCGGGGACACAGTACCTCAATCAAGTCTCTAGTTGCCTGTGAATTAACGGTGGATACCGGAAACACGTTTCTCACCACCCAGGCAGCCAAGGCCTGAGTTATTCGCTTTGTAGCAGGATGACTGCTGTGATATTTCATCTTCCTCGCAAAGGACTGTTGGACCGTCAATTGCTTACTGGAAGTAGTACAAGTGGTCTTCCGACTTTCCCTCTGGGATGACGATCGACTCCCAGCAGCAACAACAGCAGCGCCAGCAGCAGTAGGCGTTAGACTCAAGGATGCATCGGAGGAATCCCAGGCAGGAGAGGACTCGTCAGACTTGCCAGTGACATGGCCTGCAGGACTATTGGGTTTCCTGTGTAAGGAGGAAATTGACACTGAGGGAGTTGGTGGTGTGGTTTGCAGGAGCTTGGTTACAAGAAGAAGGGATTTAGTGGTCAGTGGACTGCTTCCGCTGTCATCCAAAGTTTTTGAACTTGTCACTGACTTCTGATGAATGCGGTCCAGGTGACGTATAAGGGAGGATGTTCCTAGGTGGTTAACGTCCTTACCCCTACTTATTACAGCTTGACAAAGGCAACACACGGCTTGACACCTGTTGTCCGCATTTCTGTTGAAATAATTCCACACCGAAGAGGTGATTTTTTTTTTTTTGTATTTTGACCAGGCATGTCAATGGCCATATTCATCCCACGGACAACAGGTGTCTCCCCGGGTGCCTGACTTAAACAAACCACCTCACCATCAGAATCCTCCTTGTCAATTTCCTCCCCAGCGCCAGCAACACCCATATCCTCATCCTGGTGTACTTCAACAGTGACATCTTCAATTTGACTATCAGGAACTAGACTGCGGGTGCTCCTTCCAGCACTTGCAGGGGGCGTGCAAATAGTGGAAGGCGCAACCTCTTCCCGTGCAGTGTTGGGAAGGTCAGGCATCGCAACCGACACAATTGGACTCTCCTTGGGGATTTGTGATTTAGAAGAACGCACAGTTCTTTGCTGTGCTTTTGCCATCTTAACTCTTTTAAGTTTTCTAGCAGGAGGATGAGTGCTTCCATCCTCAGGTGTAGCTGAACCACCAGCCTTGAACATAGGCCAGGGCCTCAGCGTTCCTTGCCACTCCGTGTCGTAAATGGCACATTGGCAAGTTTACGCTTCTCCTCAGACGATTTTGATTTAGATTTTTGGGTCATTTTACTGAGCTTTATTTTTTTTTATTTTACATGCTCTCTACTATGGCATTGTGCATCGGCCTTGGCAGACGACGTTGATGGCATTTCATCGTCTCGGCCATGACTAGTGGCAGCAGCTTCAGCACGAGGTGGAAGTGGATCTTGATCTTTCCCTATTTTACCCTCCACATTTTTGTTCTCCATTTTTTAATGTGTGGAATTATATGCCAGTAATAGATCAACGTATAATACTGGTGGTCACTGGTCAGCAAAACTCTGCACTGTACTCCTCCTATATAATACTGCTGGTCTCCAGTCCCCACAATAAAGCAGTGTGAGCACAGATATATGCAGCACACTGAGCACAGATATGGAGCATTTTTCAGGCAGACAACGTATACTGGTGGTCACTGGTCAGCAAAACTCTGCACTGTACTCCTCCTATATAATACTGCTGGTCCCCAGTCCCCACAATAAAGCAGTGTGAGCACAGATATATGCAGCACACTGAGCACAGATATGGAGTGTTTTTCAGGCAGACAACGTATAATACTGGTGGTCACTGGTCAGCAAAACTCTGCACTGTACTCCTCCTTTATAATACTGCTGGTCCCCAGTCCCCTCAATAAAGCAGTGTGAGCACAGATATATGCAGCACACTGAGCACAGATATGGAGTGTTTTTCAGGTAGACAACGTATACTGGTGGTCACTGGTCAGCAAAACTCCTATATAATACTGCTGGTCCCCAGAATAAAGATATTTGCACTGCAGCCCCCTGAAACAAAGTGAGAGGACGTCAGCCACGTCCTCTCACTATCATTTCCAATGCACGAGTGAAAAATGGCGGCGACGGGCGGCTTTATATAGAATCCGAATCTCGTGAGAATCCGACAGCGGGATGATGACGTTCAGGCGCGCTCGGGTTAACCGAGCAAGGTGGGAAGATTCGAATCTGCCTCGGAACCGTGTAAAAAGGGTGAAGTTCGGGGGGGTTCGGATTCCGACGAACCGAACCCGCTCATCACTAGTTTAAATACGTATCTCCCTGCCCGATTATAATAGAAACCCATGCAGGGTTAAAGGTTGGAGACTAAAGGCAGGTGTCAGAATAAATACCTTTGATGTGTAGAGATCAGCAAGTGATAAATTATTAAACCACATGTTGGCAACAGTATAGTCTGTTACAATGTACTGAGGTTTTTGCAAAGAGTGATACAATTAAATAAATTTTCAGTGCATAGGAAAACTTCATATTGAAAGTCTGTTGCGTAATTGAGAGATAACTAACTATATAGGATGACAGAAATAAGACACAAACACATACAGATTCCGTAGGCAAAGTAGCCCTTTATTCTGTATAAACAGTTCACATTGAAAAGATCATTGATCAGAGTTTTTACTTTTAATATAACACTCTGTTTTTTCTATTCACACTATATTTTAGTATTTCACCAGTCCCTACAATGATCTTAAAACATATCTAATAAATAATTTTCATTTAATCAATTTTGTGGTCTAGTGCATCTGATAAAAATGCTTCTTTCTTCTTTTTCTGTGTTTTGTATATAAGTGTGGGTCTAGGACTTGTCAGCATTAGGAAAGCACCTGCAAATAAAAATACATATCCATGATGGATGAGTAAATGAGATATTATTATTCATAAAGCAGAAAAGACAACTATATATCCAGAAGTATATATAAGAGAGCTTATCAATACTGGTGCAGGATTTATTCAATTTTCTATGTAAAGATATAACATGTGCAGAGAGAGTTAGATTTGGGTGGGTTATTTTGTTTCTGTGCAGGGTAAATACTGGCTGCTTTAATTCTGCACTGCAATTTAGATTTCAGTTTGAACCATACTTGCCTACCTGACCCTCTTTATGAGGGAGAAAATGCTCTGTTCCTGGACTTTCCTGGTAATGTATGATTGCCATCACCTGTGGTGAAACGCCTTATCAATTAACTAGCTCACCACAGGTGATGGCAGTCATACATTACCAGGAAAGTCCAGGAACAGAGCATTTTCTCCCTCATGGAGAGGGTCAGGTAGGCAAGTATGGTTTGAACACACCGCACCCAAATCTAACTCTCTCTGCACATGTTATATCTGCCCCACCTGCACTGCACATGGTTTTGCCAATTAGAGAAAAAGTTTGCTGCTGTGATTAGGTCTGAATTAGGCCAAATAACCTGTGCTGACACATAGGAGCAGATTTAACAATGGGTAATATTCTTGTTATCACTTGTTACAAATGATAGATGGTGCTCCTGCCAATTAGCTACTGTCAAGTGTTTTAAAATGACAGTTATGAACTGATTGGCTGTAGCACCATTTACCATTTGTAACAAGTGATAACAAGAATATCACTTGTTGTATCTCAGATGATCCCTTGTGTGGGAAAACCTTTCTTTTATAAACACGTGTAAAAAGTAGATTAATCAATTTGTGATACCAAATAAGGGAGGGTGTGGTATGGAAGGTAGATAGTAACTAGGTCGATAGTGTCTAGGTCGACCACTATTGGTCAACAGTAACTAGGTCGACAGGGTATCTAGGTCGACAGGGTCTTTGGGTCGACATGGTCTAGGTCAACAGGTCAAAAGGTCGATATGAGATTTTTATGTTTTTTTGGTGTCGTTTTCTTCGTACAGTGACCGGGAACCCCAATTAGTCCACTGTGTTCCCTCACCCTACCGCTTCGCTCAGCACAGATTACCATTCCAATCGTAGTCCACGTGGATCGTTAAGTATGAAAAGGTTAAAAAAAAAGAAAAAATTAGTGAAAAACTCATGTCGACCTTTTGACCTGTCGACCTAGAACAGGTCGACTTAGAGACCCTGTCGACCTAGTTACTGTCGACCAATGGTGGTCGACCAAGATAGTGTCGACCTAGTTACTGTCGACCTAGAGACCGGATCCCATAAGGGAAAGGGTACCTCTCAAAAAGGGTATATAAATGTATTTTATTAGTGCCTAAACATCACAGTCTATTTTATCCAACAAGAATGAAAAAGAGCCCATAAAATCCATATAAATCCGTAAAACAAGAATTACAATAATATTCACCATCTTAGAGAACCTACATTATACCATCAAATAGATTAAGAAATTGTGGACTCAATCTGTCCTCAACAAACCCGAAATAGGGAGTAGGGAGTCCACTTTCCTGCTGATGTTGGAAATCTAGCTTGGTAATAACATAGTAACATAGTAACTTAGGTTGAAAAAAGACAATTGTCCATCGAGTTCAACCTATTTGTGGTCTCCTATGCAGTCTTATTATAGGACTAGTTATTTTTATGTTAGGACTAGTTATATTAACTATAATGCGTGCCTACGCACCATAACCCTGAATATCTTTATCCAATAGGAATTTATCTAACCCATTCTTAAAGGTGTTGACTGAGTCCGCTGTTACTACTCTCTCAGGCAGGGAATTCCAAACACGTATTGTCCTTACTGTGAAAAAACTTTTTCACCTCAATCTGCGGAAACTCCTCTCCTCTAACCTTAGTGAGTGTCCCTCCCGAGCTCTGTGTATTGACCCCTTATATATTTGTAGATGTTGATCATGTCCCCTCTTAGTCTCCTCTTTTCCAATGTAAACATGCCTAGCCTTGCAAGCCTTTCCTCGTATTCCAGCGTCTCCATGCCCTTGATTAGTAATGGGGGTCTCCAATCAGCCGCTGACCTGTTTCAGATCAATATACTTTTTCCAATGAAACAGCACTTTACTCTCCTTTCCATATTTCAGATCCAGAGATCTAGCACAAGATTCTGATTTATTTATTGTTGGAATGTATTATATATGTAAATGTTTGTTAATTCATGTATTTTATGACGTTGTTGTAACTGTGGCTTCCCAAAGTTTACTTAAGAATCGCATTTTAAATTAAAATGAATTAATTGGTAACAGGAATAATTCCTTGTGTCTAAAGCAATCCTCAATATCTCTCTGGTGTTTCAAGAGTGCCTAACCTCAGTGTAACCATCCATCCTTTCCTGGTAAGATTCAAGAACACCCTAATACCCCTTTCACACCGCCAATGCCGGATCCCACCCGGGAATTGGAAACGGGTCCTTCCCGGGTGGGACCCGGCATTGGGCGCTGTCGCTGGCTTTTCCTGACCCGGCAATATGCCGGGTGGGTTGCCATAGTGGTGGGGGGCGGGGTCAGCAGTGGGGGCAGAGGCTGAGGCAGTGCTGGGAGATGAGCTCATCTCTGCGCCGCCTCTCCCTGTTGTAGTGAACGGGTCCCGGGTCGCATCCATTGACCCGGTATTCAACCCAGGAATAACACTGCTTTATTCCTAGGTGGAATTGCT
The DNA here is from genome assembly GCF_028390025.1 of Pseudophryne corroboree. Lineage (NCBI taxonomy): Eukaryota > Metazoa > Chordata > Amphibia > Anura > Myobatrachidae > Pseudophryne > Pseudophryne corroboree. Next base: position 268,582,304 of record NC_086451.1, on the reverse strand, counting down.
GGGTCAGGCGACCCGGGATTTCAACTATGGTGGGTCGATACCGGGTTATTTGTGCAGTGGGAAAGGGGTATAACATACTCTCACATCATCTAGTGTGGTGTCACACAGAGACATAATGACACAATTAATGTTGCATTGATACTGGCCCCCTACATCTTCCCTCTAGAAATTACCGGTGTGAAGTTAAAGTTAGTGGCGGTCGAGTTAAATGAATTGACCCCTTTTGCAGGTGACCAATCAGTCTGAATATCCTACAACTGCATTACAGTACAGCTTAGCTCTTGAGAAGCAGACACCGAGAGTGCTTATTTACACCTACAGACCTAGCGCTGGTGACCACTTCTAATTTGCAGGTAAGTTCATGTGATTATGTACATATCCACGTGCATGCACAATTAACATAAATCCAAAAGACCTTGTATGGAGGATATCTCTATTAACACTGTGCCAAGTGTTGAAGACATTTTAAAGAATTGGAACGCCACGTATGGAGAGATGTTTGCAAACATCCATAGAGAGAATTTGCCCACTTCCAACATTTCCACCCAGGGAATGGCAATTACTTATTACTCAAACTGTGTGCCGTGGCACTCTGGGGTACTTGCAGGGATGCCCTGTGTTGGTGGTCCAGGACCAATTCAAATAATTTACCGTCAATGTAATACTCAAAACCAGTGCTGGTGGCTTCCAATCATAAAATATGTGGACAAACAGAAGCAAATCTTGTCCATCGCCACATAACTGAACCTAAGAATTACATATAAACACAATTTATTTTATTTAATATTTATTTCTGAATTTCTCAATTAGAAACTTTTGGCCTTGAGGTGCAGTAAAAACAATTCTGATACTCAAGGGTGCCGTGATTTAAAAAACTGACTTAGTGTAAGTCTGACTTTGTGTATTAAATACTTTTAATTTTTGTGAAAAGAGATTTGACATCTGTTCTTTACTTGTCCTGGCACAGCGCTGTTTTTATGATTATAATACAGTTTTCACATAGATTAGTGTTTAAAAATGACACAATTAACTAACATAGCTAATTGCCATATTCTCTAATTGGCAATATAGTAATATAAAAAGCTATTGTCCATTGTTTCCTAGTCGTTGGCCAGACTTGACACAAATGACTTCCTCATGCCATGCAGGAGTATGAGATTGTGCAGTACATTTTTAATGAGTTGAAAATCCTATGACTATAGTAATATTGTGATTTGAGATGCATATGTTCAATAATGGTTTATGTAACAGCATTTCTTATTTGTTAGGAAATATAAAGTTCAGCTAAAAATTAAGCAGCCCATTAAAATAATAATAATTTAGAGCTTTCTCGGTTGCCTGCTGCTAATGTCATCAACTGTGAAATCATTGTACTGAAAAGCCAAACAATTGACTTTTTAGTTGATGCCGCAGGGATAGAACACAGCATCCGCAATACAATTTTCTTGTGGTTGCTGTTTTATCAGATTAATTCTGTTTCTAGAGAAAAACTGATACTTGTCCAAGTCCACTCAGTCTTTGGTCTGAGGCCCTCAGTAGTGAGAAATGCTCTAATTGGTAAAGGTAAACCACAGCAATCCATCAGCTGAATCTCTGATTTAGTACACCTATTTCACACATGTCTGCAATTCGTGATGCAGCAGTAAAATCTTACATAGATCAAGATTGGTTTTAGTATCAGGAACACTTGATCACTTTAAGGGCCAAATGTAATAGGGTGAGAATTTCAAAAAGTAAGAGATTTGGTAAGGTTTTGCAGGGTTGTTTTTTTTTTAAAGTGGCAACTATTTACACAGCAAGATCAACCTGGTTTTGCAGTGTAAATGATTGCCACTTAAAAAAAAATATTAAAAACCTTACCAAATCTCTCACTTTCTGAAATTCTCACTCCATTACATTTGGCCCTAAATATCTGCAGAAAGTACAAAGGAAATTATAGGGCATGTAGCCCCCACCTCTAACGGATATATGTATTAACGGGCAGCCTCTTGGTTTTATGTCGCCCAAACTCAGGTGCCTTGTATCGCAGGCTCCCACCAGCGACAGTTTGAAAAAGCATTGGGGAGCCAATTAAACAAGCACTGAGGTGCTATCTTTTCTGCTGTGATGCCTGTTCAAGTAATGAGATGGCATGTCTTTTACAGGATTATATTTAGTTATAAAAGAGTTTATAATTAAAAACAAACACAATTATTTAAATAAAAAAGTAAAAAACATATATAAGGTATATATTATATATAATGTTGCTTATGTACTGTATATGTGTGTTTTGTTTTTAAAATCCTTTCTTTCCCTACTTTTTTACATAGTGGCACTAAACATCAAGGGTCTGATTCTATATTGGACACGGACGTGGCTGTGTCTTTTGCTGCAGTCACATCTGCTTCTTTATGCTAATGCTGCTACACATCCATGCATCCAAATATGCAAGAACTGAGATGCTGATATATCGCTTGGTGCACAACCAGTTGCACCATCGCACCACCAAACTAAACCTATGGCAGATGCAGTTTCTCCGTCTGAGTATGGCCTCCTCTGTGAGCAATTCTGCAAAATTGTTTGCAACTGTTTTCAGTGACACTCTTGCAGAAAATTTGTGACACTCCCATAAGATGCAACATCTGTGTGCATCTCTTTAGTCACCCCCTTGTTACCTCTCAAAACCATCCCAGGAATGCCCCTTACATTTCTGCTACCGTGCAAAAAATTTGATCTGTGACTGTGGACGAATAAAACCGTGAAGCATGCGCTGAAGATAAAACATCACTCATTTGTGTGAATATCGGCTGGTATATTTGTGACAGCTGTGTATTATCAGGTGCACCAACATCATTTTCATGTACTGTATAAAATTAGCTAAACGTTCATTGTGACAATCATTAATAAAAAATAACTTTTATGCTTATCCTGGAAAAAGAAAAAGTGGAGATAGAGTACCAATGAGCTCCTAAATCATTGATCTAGCAGAGCTCCAATACATTTCCAGATTTTTGTTCCAGCTAGAGATGAGCAGTTCTGATTAGCTGGAATGCAAACTGCTCCAAACTTCTGGGATCTGAGTCACAGCTCAGTTTTCCCACCAGACTCGGATTCCAGATCAAGGCAAAAAGTTATGTTCCCGGCTTCATATTCTCGCAGGTTTTGGATTCTACATAAGGCGGTGGCTCAGCACCATTTCACTTCAAGTTTGCTACTGTGAGCTGCACTGTGCTCTGCTGTGTCGAGTCAGAAGCTGTCAGTCACTGTGTCCAGCCAGAAGCTGTCAGTCACTGTGTCCATCCACAAACTGTCAGTCACTGTGTCAAGCCAGGAGCTGTCAGTCACTGTGTCCATCCACAAGCTGTCGGTCACTGTGTCCATCCACGATCTGTTAGTCACTGAGTCCATCCTTAAGCTGTCACTGTGTTCATTCACAAGCTATTAGTCACTGTGTCTTTCCACAAACTGTCAGTCACTGTGTCCATCCACAAGCTGTCACTGTGTCCATCCATCCACAAGCCCTGTGACTCCATGAAGTGTGAACCGAACTGTGAGTTAAAAAAATATATATATAGTTAAGTTTTATTGTTTGTATACATTGGTTCACTTTACCCTAGTGTGCTTTGTTCAAAACCCTGTAACTACACGAAGTGTGATAGGAGCTGCAAGTTCAAAAGAGAATAACAAAATAAATATACACAGTATAGTTAAGGTCTGTTGTTTGTACTGTTTGGTGTGCTTTACCCTAACGTGCATTGTTCAAAGCCCTGTGACTACACACAGTGTGAACCGAGCTGCAAGTTCAAAAAAAGAGAAATAAAAAAAAAATATATATATATATATATATATATATATAGTTAAGTTCTGTTTTTTGCATTGTTTAGTTGGGTTTACCCTAGTGCACTTTGTTCAAAGCTATGTGACTACACGCAGTGCGAACAAAGCTGCAAGTTCAAAAAAGAAAAGGAAAACACATATATTAAGTTAAGATCTCATGTTTGTACTGTTTGGTGCACTTTACTTTAGTGCACTTTTCTCAAAGCTCTGTGACTCCACGCAGCGTTACGAGTTAAAAAAATATATAGTTAAGTTTTATTGTTTTTACTGTTTTGGGCGCTTTACCCTAGTGTGTTTTTTCACACACATATACAGGGTATATGTCCTGTTACTCCACACAAGGATCTGCAAATTGAAAAATGGATAATGATCAGTTTAGAGTAGAGCAACCAAATTCTAATGCTGCAGCCTCTGCCACCGGTCATGAAGATGATGCTAGTCGTTCAACGTCATCTACTAAAGCCTACGCTCAAGGGATTGGTCTAGTCCAGCCGTGGCCAACCTGTGGCTCTTGAGCCACATCCGGCTCTTTATTTATTCAAATGTGGCTCCCGACACTCAGTCACCTGACCACAACAGATCCTGGAAACTGGTGCACTCCAACCAGACACACAGCAGCACTATGCTGACTGAAAACTGAGGGAGTCAGATACTGGGCTGTAGTGACAAATGAGGGTGAGCTGGAGTGACACAATGGGGAGCTGGCTGGAGTGCCAAAGGAGAATCCTGGCAGGAGAGACACAATGGGGAGCTGACTGGAGTGACACATTGACACATGGGGGAGCTTGCTGGAGTGACACAGGAGGGTGCTGGCTGGAGTGACACATTGACACATGGAGGAGCTGGCTGGAGTGACACAGGAGGGTGCTGGCTGGAGTGACACATGGAGGAGCTGAAGTGTATTATGTGAATATGGCTTTTTCAATATATTTTATGTGGATCTCAATTTTTTTATTATTTTATGTGGAAGTGTCTTTTTCAATGTATTTTATGTTGATTCTTGCTTTAAAATGTATTTTATGTGGATCTGGCATTTTCATTGTCTTTTATACCTGGGGTGTGGTCTAGCAGGCACAAGGTCACACCCCATTTTTGCACACGCGCCTTCGACTTGATGTCGGCTCTTTGACGTACCTAACAAGACTTTTTGGCTCTTTGTCTCAGACTGGTTGGCCAACCCTGGTCTAGTCGTTCAACGTCATCTACTAAAGCCGATGCTCAAGGCATTGGTCTAAGGCAATGCCATCTTAAATAAAAAATATACAATAGTAAAGAAAAGTCAGCTCTAATACAGAAAAAAAAGTTGAAAACATGCCATTCATCACACACAGTGGCAAGAAAAGACTTAAACCTTGGCCTTTACAGTGGTTGTTCTGAAAGTGTCAGTGAGGCATCTTCTGCCCCTCATAACAATACAAGACCTTTTCATTCAGAGTCTAGAAGAAGTGTAAAAAAAATTAAAACCACTAATGAAGTAGATCAAACTGCATTCAGAAACAGATATTTCACAAATCCCTGAGGAGAGGCTAAGTGTGTCCATGAGTGCTACTGTATGTGAGAGTCTGACCTTTCTGTTACTGTACTCAAACTAGAGATGTGCACCGGAAATTTTTCGGGTTTTGTGTTTTGGTTTTGGATTCGGTTCCGCCGCCGTGTTTTGGATTCGGATGCGTTTTGGCAAAATCTCCCTGAAATTTTTTTGTCGGATTCGAGTGTGCTTTGGATTCGGGTGTTGTTTTTCAAAAAACCCTCAAAAACAGCTTAAATCATAGAATTTGGGGGTAATTTTGATCCTATAGTATTATTAACCTCAATAACCATAATTTCCACTCATTTCCAGTCTATTCTGAACACATCACACCTCACAATATTATTTTTAGTCCTAAAATTTGCACAGAGGTCGCTGGATGACTAAGCTAAGCGACACAAGTGGGCGGCACAAACACCTGGCCCATCTAGGAGTGGCACTGCAGTGTCACACAGGATGGCACTTCAAAAAATTGGACCCAAACATTACATGATGCAAAGAGAAATAAAAAAAAGAGGTGCAAGATGGAATTGTCCTTGGGACCTCCCACCCACTCCCACCCACCCTTATGTTGTATAAACAGGACATGCACACTTTAACAAACCCATCATTTCAGCCACAGGGTCTGCCACACAACTGTGGCTGAAATGACTGGTTGGTTTGGGTCCCCACCAAAAAAAGAAGCAATCAATAACTCCTTGCTCAAACTGGCTCTACAGAGGCAAGATGTCCACCTCATCATCATCCTCTGATTCCTCACCCCTTTCACTGTGTACATCCTCCTCACATAGTATTAATTCGTCCCCACTGGAATCCACCATCTCAGGTCCCTGTGTACTTTCTGGAGGCAATTGATGGTGAATGTCTCCACGGAGGAATTGATTATAATTAATTTTGATGAACATCATCTTCTCCACATTTTGTGGAAGTAACCTCGTACGCCGATCGCTGACAAGGTGACCGACCGGCTGCACTAAACACTCTTTCGGAGTACACACTGGAGGGGGGGCAACTTAGGTAAAATAAAGCCAGTTTGTGCAAGGGCCTCCAAATTGCTTCTTTTTCCTGCCAGTATACATACGGACTGTCTGACGTGCCTACTTGGATGCTGTCACTCATATAATCCTCCACCATTCATTCAATGGTGACAGAATCATATGCAGTGACAGTAGACGACATGTCAGTAATCGTTGGCAGGTCCTTCAGTCTGGACCAGATGTCAGCACTCGCTCCAGACTGCCCTGCATCACTGCCAGTGGGTGGGCTTGGAATTCTTAGCCTTTTCCTCACAGCCCCAGTTGCGGGAGAATGTGAAGGAGGAGCTGTTGACGGGTCACGTTCCGCTTGAGTTGACAAGTGTCTCACCAGCAGGTCTTTGAACCTCTGCAGACTTGGGTCTGCCGGAAAGAGATACAACGTAGGCTTTAAACCTAGGATCGAGCACTGTGGCCAAAATGTAGTGCTCTGATTTCAACAGATTGACCACCCGTGAATCCTGGTTAAGCGAATGAAGGGCTCTATCCACAAGTCCCACATGCCTAGCAGAATCGCTCCGTTTTAGCTCCTCCTTCAATCTCTCCAGCTGCTTCTGCAAAAGCCTAATGAGGGGAATGACCTGACTCAGGGTGGCAGTGTCTGAACTGACTTCACGTGTGGCAAGTTCAAAGGGTTGCAGAACCTTGCACAACGTTGAAATCATTCTCTACTGCGCTTGAGTCAGGTGCATTCCCCCTCCTTTACCTATATATCGTAGGCAGATGTTTAGGCTTGAATGACCTTTAGCTGCTCCTCCATCCTCTGAAGCATATAGAGGGTTGAATTCCACCTTGTTACCACCTCTTGCTTCAGATGATGGCGGGGCAGGTTCAGGAGTGTGTGCTGGTGCTCCAGTCTTCGGCACGCGGTGGCTGAATGCCGAAAGTGGCCAGCAATTCTTCGGGCCACCGACAGCATCTCTTGCATGCCCCTGTCGTTTTTAAAAATATTATGCACCACCAAATACAATGTATGTGCAAAACATGGGATGTGCTGGAATTTGCCCATATGTAATGCACGCACAATATTGGTGGCGTTGTCTGATGTCATAAATCCCCAGGAGAGTCCAATTGGGGTAAGCCATTCTGCGATGATGTTCCTCAGTTTCCGTAAGAGGCTGTCAGCTGTGTGCCTCTTATGGAAAGCGGTGATACAAAGGGTAGCCTGCCTAGGAACGAGTTGGCGTTTGCGAGATGCTGCTACTGGTGCCGCCGCTGCTGTTCTTGCTGCGGGAGGCAATACATCTACCCAGTGGGCTGTCACAGTCATATAGTCCTGAGTCTGCCCTGCTCCACTTGTCCACATGTCTGTGGTTAAGTGGACATTGGGTACAACTGCATTTTTTAGGACACTGGTGAGTCTTTTTCTGATGTCTGTGTACATTCTCGGTATCGCCTGCCTAGAGAAGTGGAACCTAGATGGTATTTGGTACCGAGGACACACTACCTCAAGAAATTCTCTAAGTCCCTGTGAACTAACGGCGGATACCGGGCGCACGTCTAACACCAACACAGCTGCCAAGGCCTGAGTTATCCACATTGCAACAGGATGACTGCTGTGACATTTCATCTTCCTCGCAAAGGACTGTTGGACAGTCAATTGCTTACTGGAAGTAGTACAAGTGGTCTTCCGACTTCCCCTCAGGGATGATGATCGACTCCCAGCAGCAACAACAGCAGCACCAGCAGCAGTAGGCGTTACACTCAAGGATCCATCGGAGGAATCCCAGTCAGGAGAGGACTCGTCAGACTTGCTAGTGACATGGCCTGCAGGACTATTGGCGTTCCTGTCTAAGGAGGAAATTGACACTGAGGGAGTTGGTGGTGTGGTTTGCAGGAGCTTGGGTACAAGAGGAAGGGATTTAGTTGTCAGTGGACTGCTTCCGCTGTTACCCAAAGTTTTTGAACTTGTCAATGACTTCTGATGAATGCGCTCCAAGTGACGTATAAGGGAGGATGTTCCTAGGTGGTTAACGTCCTTACCCCTACTTATTACAGCTTGACAAAGGCAACACACGGCTTGACACCAGTTGTCCGCATTTCTGTTGAAATAATTCCACACCGAAGAGGTGATTTTTTTGTAATTTGACCAGGCATGTCAATGGCCATATTCATCCCATGGACAACAGGTGTCTCCCTAGGTGCCTGACTTAAACAAACCACCTCACCATCAGAATCCTCCTTGTCAATTTCCTCCTCAGCACCAGCAACACCCATATCCTCATCCTGGTGTACTTCAACAGTGACATCTTCAATTTAACTATCAGGAACTGGACTGTGGTTGCTCCTTCCAGCACTTCCAGGAGGCGTGCAAATGGTGGAAGGAGCCACCTCTTCCCGTCCAGTGTTGGGAAGGTCAGGCATCGCAACCGACACAATTGGACTCTCCTTGGGGATTTGTTATTTAGAAGAACGCACAGTTCTTTGCTGTGCTTTTGCCATCTTAACTCTTTTCAGTTTTCTAGTGGGAGGATGAGTGCTTCCATCCTCATGTGAAGCTGAACCACTAGCCATGAACATAGGCCAGGGCCTCAGCTTTTCCCTGCCACTCCGTGTTGTAAATGGCATATTGGCAAGTTTACGCTTCTACTCAGACGCTTTTAATTTAGATTTTTGGGTGATTTTACTGAACTTTAGTTTTTTTGATTTTACATGCTCTCTACTATGACATTGGGCATCGGCTTTGGCAGACGACGTTGATGGCATTGAATCGTTTCTGCCATGACTAGTGGCAGCAGCTTCAGCACTACAGTAGATGGAAGTGGATCTTGATCTTTCCCTATTTCACCCTCCACATTTTTGTTCTCCATTTTTTAATGTGTGGAATTATATGCCAGTAATATTATTATATCAATAGCAATGGCCTACTGTACTGTACAACTATATACTGTTGGTCACCAAAATGCTGCACTGTACTACTATATATACTGCTCACAAAAATGCAGCACAGATAAGGAATGGATACTTGCAGTTACACAGAGCTGCAAGTTACAGCAAAGGCCTACTGTACTGTACAACTATATACTGTTGATCACCAAAATGCTGCACTGTACTACTATATATACTGCTCACAAAAATGCAGCACAGATATGGAATGGATACTTGCAGTGACACAGAACTGCAAGATACAGCAATGGCCTACTGTACTGTACAACTATATACTGTTGGTCACCAAAATGGTGCACTGTACTACTATATATACTGCTCACAAAAATGCAGCACAGATGTGGAATGGATACTTGCAGTGACACAGAGCTGCAAGATAAAGCAGTGGCCAACTGTACTGTACAACTTTATTCTGTTGGTCACCAAAATGCAGCACACTGAGCACAGATATTTGCAGCACACTGAGCACAGAAATTGAGCTTTTCAGGCAGAGAACGTAGATATTTGCAGCACACTGAGCACAGATATTTGCAGCACACTGAGCACAGATATGGAGCTTTTCAGGCAGAGAACGTGGCCACGTCCTCTCCATTCAATCTCCAATGCACGAGTGAAAATGGCGGCGACGCGCGGCTCTTTATATAGAATACGAATCTCTCGAGAATCCGACAGTGGGATGATGATGTTCGGCCATGTTCGGGTTAACCGAGCAAGGCGGGAAGATCCGAGGCTGCCACGGAACCGTGTAAAATAGGTGCAGTTCAGGCGGGTTCGGATCTCGACGACCATCTTCCACCATTTCTACTCTTTCTGCAAATGTGGCGATGAGCAGCAGAAATATAGCTGATGACAGAGAAATTGAGGATGCCAGACAATGAGGGGAATATTTGTGTCGCTAATGTCAGTGCTTATGAGGATGTTTTTTGTGTAAGTCAGGCACCAGTGGAAGCAGCTCTTTATCATGCTAAGAAGGCCATTGACATGCCTGGGCATAAGACCAACAAATCCACCTCTTATGTATGGAATTATATTTACCCAAATCCTGACAACAATTGCCACGCCATCTGTAGCATTTGTAAAACAATAACTAGAGGTAGTGACATTCACCATCTATGAACTTCCTGCCTGTAACATAATTTGCAGTGAGCTCATGAAAAGTTTTTGACAACATCAGAAACTTGGGCTTAAAAAAATAACAACAAGCAATCCAGCATCAGATAGCTCCCTTCTCTCAACTAGATCCAAGAACCTGCATTCTCCACCATCAACACCTTTATCCTCAATATCCTCAGTAATGATTAGAGGTAGTCCTATATCAAATTTATTAAGGCTGGGTGACTCATCTTCTTTCCAGGATCCCTCAGAAGGGGTTCACTACGGCTGGCCGGCGGTCGGGCTCCCGGCGACCAGCATCCCGGCACCGGGAGCCCGACCGCCGGCTTACCGACAGCGTGGCGAGCGCAAATGAGCCCCTTGCGGGCTCGCTGCGCTCGCCACGCTACGGGCACGGTGGCGCGCTACGCGTGCCACACTATTTTATTCTCCCTCTATGGGGGTCGTGGACCCCCACGAGGGAAAATAAGTGTCGGTATGCCGGCTGTCGGGCTCCCGGCGCCGGTATACTGAGCGCCGGGAGCCCGACCGCCGGCATACAGAAGACCACCCCTCAGAAGAATCCTTCAACACTAGGCCTGCTGCTGCTACTGGGAATAGCTCTTCATCCGAGGAGACCAAGAAGAGTACTATTTAAAAAAATTGACTGTGAAACAATCCTTTGCAAGAGGAAGCAAGTATGACAGGACAGTGGATCACTGACGCCATCACAGCTATGCTAGTATTAGATCACCAGGATACAAGGGTTTAAAATATCTTGAAATTGGATCACTACATTTTGTCAATCGTGCTTGATCCTACGTTTAGGTTGTACATCATGTCTTTCTTTCCAACTGACCCAGCTCTTAAGAGATGCAAAGAGCTCCTGGTAAGTAAGTTGGCAACTCAAGTGGTACACTACACAATGACATCTCCTCCTTCAGTTTCTCTGGCAGCTGCCAGGAAAAAATCAGGTTTCCCAAAAGACCCAGTGGTGATGCAGGGGAGTCAAAACAACATTCTGACATCTGGTCAAGTCTAAAAGAATTGGCAAAAATTTGTGACACCTCCAAAGAATGATGGAGGATTAATTTCAGGACATCATACAAATAGGCATGTCAGAATCCCTTTGACTACTGGATGTCACAGACTGAGGTTGTTGTGAATCCGGTTTTGGTGTGATGAGGTGTCAATATACAGTGACGTGAATGTACAGTGACGTAGAAGTTCACATGAAAGTCACACACACATAATTTCCTCCACTGACTGTTACCTTACACACCGCAGAGTCCAGTCTCACTGGCTGGGCTGGCCCTGGATGTACAGCAGCTTCTCCTCTCCCTCTCACAGCAGCAGCAGCCACCATGAGAGCAGCAGGCAGCCTGAGTCCCATGCAGCCCCACCCCCTGCTGAGTTTCTGTGGGGCAGATTTACTAAGCCTGGTGAAGTGATAAAGTGGAAGGTGATAATGCACCGGCCAATCAGCTCCTAACTTCCATGTTACAGGATGGGATTGAAAAATGACAGTTAGGAGCTGACTGGCCAGTGCGTTATCACCTTCCACTTTATCACTTCACCAGACTTAATAAATCTGCTCCTTAATCCCCTGGCCAAGCAGTTTCAGGAAGCATGGATGCCGGCTGGTATTTTGCACTGTGCACAAGAGGGGGCGGTGCTTCAGACTGTCACTGGCAGGCTCCTGTAGCATGAAAAAAAAGTTTCCTGGCTGCAGCAGCAAGAAATAAAATGCCCTGGCTGCAGCAGCAAAGCAGATGCTGTGGGCCTATTTTGATTGGTGGGCCTGAAGCTGCAGTTCCACCTGCCCCATTGTTAATCCAGCCCATCTGGGCACTAACTATACACCAGGTTTTCCTCTCTATGGAGTCTATTTACTAAGCCTTGGATGGAGATAAAGTCGCTGGAGATAAAGTACCAGCCAATCGGCTCCTGTCATTTTTCAAACACAGCCTGTGACATGGTTGTTAGGAGCCGATTGGCTGGTACTTTATCTCCAGCGACTTTATCTCCATGCAAGGCTTGTGAGAAGGACCTACTGTCCAACTCACCAAAAAGCAGTTAAACACAGCACTCACTTTAAGCAGTAATGGTGTCTCTCTCTGTAAGCTAGTAGCTTGCTCCTCAGGCAATGAGCAACTTCCTGCTGTCCAGCCTGTCAGGTTTTTATTACACCCATGTAGGTGCCAGCACTAATATGTCGTCTCTAAGTCTGCTCTGCAGAAACAGACCTTTTCCTGGGGTTTTTTAAACTCATAAGACAGAAATCTTTGACATGTACCGTATATTTGCCCTCAAACACAATTCCACTTCTTTTAACACAAAATGCAGGGGCAAACGCAGCATTTACTCGGGAGGGGTTGGGAGGTCCTTAGGGGTATGATGAAGGGGCATAATCCTCGAAACGTCGACATTGTAGACACCTGAACAAAACTTTTGAACTGTGTTCCTGTGAGTGCAGGGCCGTTTTGGAGGGCTGTATTGTATCTTGCACTTTGGCATCGGGACCAGTTATTCCAGTCAGCAAGGAGTGCAAGCAGGTTTGGATTATATATATATATATATATATATATATATAGTGTGTGTATAAAAATATATATCTGTCTTGTATATGTATTACACACACACACACACACCACACACATAGTGTACACTGTCCCCCACAGTAATTACACCACTGTCCCCCATAGTAATGCCACACACTTTGCCCACATAGTAATGCCACACACTGTGCCCACATAGTAATTCCACACATTTTAATCCCCCCTCCCCCCATAGTAATGCCACACACTATGCCCACATAGCAATTCCACACATTGTAAACACATACACACAACAGTCATACCAAAACTGTCCCCCCACTGCAATCAAATAAAAAAAAACACTGGCACCAACCTCAATATACATTTCAAGTTTCCCTCAAAGTATCACAGCAGTGAGGAGCAGCACGGAGCATTCCCTCCAAGGCAGGCATCAGCGCAGAGCTCAACGAACAAAGCAGGACAGGGCGGGCGAGCTGGCAGGTGACGTAGCGTGTGTGACCGCATCACCATACAGTAGGTCACGGGGCCGGGCAGCAGTAGAGCACTGCCGCTGCAGTGCCTAAGCCCATTTGGGCGGTATGCATCTCATGCAGGCGGCGGCACATCTGACAGCACTGCTCTATGCAGAGGGCTCTGCTAACAAGAGCTCCCTGCAGCAGCTGTGATCGCATACGCGATCACGGTGTGTAGTGAGACGGAGACACAGCTGTCTCCGTCTCTGAAAAGAATTTGGCTGATCAGGGGGAGTTTCTGGGTACTCGGAAACCCCCCCTGCATGCACCAGTGAAATATATTATAAAACATGTGTTCTGCTTAATGACAGTCATATTAACTATAAAAGCAGTTAGCATTGTTGCCTCGCAGCACTGAGATCATGGGTTAAATTCCAACTAGGACCCTATCTGGGTGTAGTTTGTATGTTCAACCTGTGTTTGTGTGGGTTTAGAAAAGGGTAAGTTGTCACTATATTGACTGTAATGCTGTCAACAGTCAAAATGTTGACAGTATTATTATAATGATCAGCCAATGCCAACACAGTTGTAATGTTATTTAAAGCATTTTTACTGTGTCAGTATTATAACTTTAAACATTATAGTAAAGCATCAGGTATAAAGTTATAGTGCTGACACAGCTAAAATGCTTTAAATAACAGCATTATTGCTGACAAATCCTATGTACCCATTTGAGAGTTCCATTGACCAGTTCTTAAGCTCACTCTAAAGCACTATATAAGAGTTTGTTAATGAATAAATAATATTTCAGAATGTAAATACTGAGTAGCACAATTTTAAAGTAGACCTACAGTATGTGATTCCTACACAACCCTTCATGCTGTGGTAAAGTAAAATCAAACAAACTAACCACACAGCATGTAGTGAGTAGGTTATTGGCCCTCATTCCGAGTTGTTCGCTCGCTAGCTGCTTTTAGCAGCATTGCACACGCTAGACCGCCACCCTCTGGGAGTGTATCTTAGCTTAGCAGAATAGCGAACGAAAGATTAGCAGAATTGCGAATAAATAATTCTTAGCAGTTTCTGAGTAGCTCGAGACTTACTCCTACACTGCGATCAGCTCAGCCCGTTTCGTTCCTGGTTTGACGTCACAAACACGCCCTACGTTCGGCCAGCCACTCCTCGGTTTCTCCAGACACTCCCGCGTTTTATCCTGGCACGCCTGCGTTTTTCCGCACACTCCCAGAAAACGGTCAGTTTCCTCCCAGAAACACCCACTTCCTGTCAATCACACTACGATCACTTCAACGATGAAAATTCTTCATTCGGACGTGAGTAAATCTACTAAGTTTTGTGCTAAAATACTTAGCGCATGCGCGCTGCGTACCATGCGCATTTTTGCCTTAATCGCTCCGTTGCGAAAATCGGCAACGAGCGAACAACTTGGAATGACCCCCATAGTGTAGTCATTTTTCTTTTATTAATTATTTTATCTTAATTTTTATATAGTATATGTTTTTCTGTATATTTATGTCAGTGTCTTTTAAACACACACACACACATATATCCTTCCTTTTTTTTTTTCTTTACAGCATCAAGTGAGCAATTTATTATATAAAAATATTATACAGTCACATCTTTATTACCAAAATTAAACAAAGTTCCCTTAAATCTACAGTACAAAACACTTAATTGAAGCACTCAATAATGTAAGAATAATTAATATTTAGCAGCAGCTTTGTTAAGTCCTCTCACCCAGCAAATAGGCAATGTGGTGGCTGACTCCCACCACCATTACTTTTTATTATCCTGCTAGCATGGGGATGCAGTACAGAATTGTAATTAATTATTAATAATTATTAACATAAAAAGCAGCCTCCAGTGGCCCCGCTGGACCAGTAGCCCATCAGACTGTCTGGCATTTACCAGAATTGCCAGATGGCTGATCTTAATTGCAGTCAAAAAGTATTAATTTTTTTTTAACCCTGTTTGATTTTGATGTTCAAAAACGTTAAAAGATATATGTTTACAAAAAGGCATTCAGCATATAATTATAAGATTTTTTTTAGAGCGGGAGTGTGGAATACAACAAGATAATACTGAATGTGTAAGAATAATGAGTCATTAATTTATTTATCCATCTAAGCTATCATCAATTTTAACAGCAAAATACATTAAAAAACCAAGCTATAAAAGAACATTGCCCAAACTATTATATACAGTACGTTATGATGATGTTACATTAGTATGCTGCTGTTTCAGCCTGTCTACACATACATACACATACATACTGTACCATTGATTGCAACAGTTTCCTCATGCTAAGATAAGTGACATGTACATTCACTCATTCTCATAACTATTTTATAGGCCGGGACTGCTAAAATGATGTAGAATTCATGAGATCAGTTAATCTAGACGCTTAGAAGAAATGTTAAGAAGCCAGAAAGATCTGCATCCATTCCCCTCAAGATAAATGACCGTCAGATGTTCTGCTTCAGTAGTAAGTGTTGAGGTACACTGGTCTGTTAGAACCCTTTTCTCTTTGATGCTTAAGCTAGACAATATGCTGCCAAGTGGTACTTGAACTCCGTACTGACTCTTCAATACCTTACTTACAATAAAACGTTGTACATACGTTACCACAGGATAACAGCATAAACACATATACAGAATGTTAATTTACAGTATGTTAAATAAAATAAAAAATTATCAATAGGTCACACAGACCCAGATTTATTAAGCCTTGGAGAGTGATAAATTGCACGGTGATAAAGTACCAACTAACCAGCTCCTAACTGCCATGTTACAGGTTGTGGGGCAGACGTATTAACCTGGAGAAGGCATAAGGAAGTGATAAACCAGTGATAAGTGCAAGGTGATAAACACACCAGCCAATCAGCTCCAATATGTAAATTAGCAGTTAGGAGCTGATTGGCAGGTGCTTTTATCACCTTGCACTTTTCACTGGTTTATCACTTCCTTATGCCTTCGGCTTCTCCAGGTTAATACATCTGCCCCATTGTTTGAAAAATGACAATTATGAGCAATTTATCACTCTGCAAGGCTTGATAAATCTGGGCCCAAATGACTTAGGGTTTCTATAAATAAAAATATAAATATATTTTTCTTACCAGGAGCTACTTACTGTACACTAAAAGATGCAGGGCGGTTAATAGGCCAATTCTAAATAGTGTGTATTCTATACCAGTATATTATGAATTGTTTTTAATGAATATTGTCATGAATATTTTATGTTACAGTGCCCTTTTAATACTTGTTGTTAAACAAACTAATCCTTTACATAGAATTATAAGTCTTTTACTTTTTGCACAGATTATGTGTGAAATATTTTAATAGCCAATGCTGTTTTTCTCTAGAGAACATAAAAACGCTGTTGACTTGACACCAAGAACAGTAACAGTGCCATCCAGTGGCAAATTGTATTTTAGCAGTATGCTTAATGTAGTATAGTAACTTTACATGTCAAACAGTTTTTGGGGTTTTTATTTTATTAGGAATATGGGGGTAGATTTAACAACGAGTGATATTTTTGTTATCACTCATTACTAATGATAAATGGTGCTCCAACCAATCAGCACCTGCCATTTTTCAAAAACATGACAGTTAGGAGTCCTAACTGTCATGTGTTTGAAAAATGACAATTAGGAGCTGACTGGAGCACCATTTATCATTCATAATGAGTGATAACAAGTATCACTCGTTGTTAAATCTGCCCCATTGTTTCATATATGGGTAATGGTTTAAGGGGTACATTTACTAAGCAGTGATAACAGCGGAGAAGTGATCCAGCGGAGAAGTGCCCATGGCAACCAATCAGCACTGAAGTAACATCTATAATTTGCATACTATAAAATTATACAGAGCTGCTGATTGGTTGATGGGGAAACTTCTCCACTGGCTTAGTTCTCCGCTCTTATCACTGCTTAGTAAATGTACCCCTAAGTTTATTATATTAGAGAAATGTGTCTTACAAAAAAGATAGTTACCTAAACAGAAGTGAATTTACCAAGAGACACAATAGAACCATCTCTACATGTGGCAGAGACTTGGGACCCTCTGGCTGACCACTACAGCTGCCATGACTTTCTCCTGGCTCATCATTGTTCTTCGTCAAAAAGACCTTAGCTACAGCATTAGTTATTATAAGCAGAGCTCTACAATGACAATGAGTAATTGTGAATAGCAGACACAGTCATAGCCGTGCGCAGCACATTTTATTAGAGTGTGCACCCCCTATTAGGCATGTCTAGCACCACCTATTGGGTGTGGCTAGCACAATTTTACTAATTATTTTATATTAGTGCAAGCGGGAGAGCATAAGGATGCAAAAATAAGTGTGAGCTCTGAATGGGATGGGTACGTGGGATCCACCCTGACTACATCAATCCCAGAATGTAGGTGTTGGCATGTAAACAAGGTTAACATTACATAGTGCATTTTAACTTGATCGGCATTAAATCCACATAAAAATATATATAGATTCACATAAAATACATTGAAATAGCCAGATCCACATGAAATTTATTGATGTAGCCAGATCCACATAAAATACATTGAAATAGCCAGATCCACATAAAAAAAGATATTTAAATAACCAGAATCGCATAAAATACAGTACTTTGAAAAAGCCAAATCAACATAAAAAAAAAAATTGAAAAAAACAAATCTTAGTGAAGGTAGGAAACACAGCAGAATACAAACACATCTTACACATTAGGATGTTTTGTGTCAGTCTTTGTAGTGAATAAGATACTGACAAACTTAATTGTAACATTTGCAGCATATCACTAAGCAGCTTTACAGTAAAATCATTTATAGTTACCAAATAAGTGATGCCACACCACCAGCTCCCGCATGCATCTCTCAGCCACACTGTCATCTCCCACACCTCTCAGCTACACCATCATCTCCCCCTGCACCCGTCTCTCAGCCATACCATCATCTCCCGCATGCATCTCTCAGCCACACCATCATCTCCTCCACCCATCTCTCAGTGACACCATCATCTCCCCCCTGCACGCATCTCTCAGCCACTCCACCATCTCCCGCCTGTGTCTCTCAACCACACCATCATCTCTTGCCTGGGTCTCTCAGCCACACCATCATCTCCCACCTATGTCTCTCGGCCACACCATCAACTCCTAACAGCATCTCTCAGCCACACCTTCATCTCCCCATTATGTCTCTTAGTCACAACATCACACCGGTGTCACTCAGCCACACCATTTCCCATCTGCATTTCTCACCATCCCTCAGCCTCCCCCCTTCACTCTGTGCCTCTCAGTGCTCCCACCCTTCCCTCTGTGCCTCACTGTTACATCTCACCTGCTTAAATGTTTGGCAGGTAAATTACGAGAAGAGGATAAATGCTGGAGGTGCAGGCAGATGCAGAGTGGCACAGAAATGGTTAATTAGACTTGACTGTGGAATACTGAAGTGTCTTGAGTGAGGTGTAGCAGGATGTAATGTTTAGCATACTATGGACTAGAATGCAGCACCATACTTTAACACTGATGATAAACAGCAGATGAGTAGTTACACAGCTATGAGCCAGGGTTTAAATACAGGACCAATCACTGTTGCAGGAAATAAATGTCCACAGATGTGAGGGAATACTAAGTACTTTATGGAAGCAGTGGTGTGAGAATATATAGCAGAGGAATCACAGTAACAATCCAAGGTACAACATGAGCAGAGTGTAAATGGTTGTCCAATATGAGATTTGCAGCAAAGTAATGAAATAGTTGAACAAGAATCCAGAGTTATAATCCACAGAACTAAGATTGCAGGATTTGTACAATTATTCTGAAAGGCATGCAGGCATAGATGAAGTCCATAGTAATATGTAAATACAAGTAATAAATACTTAGAGAATCCACAAAGCACAGTGTAAGTCTGCAAATACTTAGCTAAGGTAGTCCTGGAAACACAAACTGGCAAAGACAGGAGATGCTGGATGACATGAACTGGCAGATCAGGCTTTCAGCATGAACAGGAGCTTGGACTGAAGACACCAGGCAATTCAGATAGTTCTGTCAGGAAAATAATAATAATATAACCGGCGTGGGAGAGCTAAGCTGGCTGGTTTATAACAGCTACAGTGACCAATGAAAAAAGCCAGGCTGGGAGTGTTACCTCTAATTACAAACACTGTGCACCTGCAGAGCGGCATGTACACAGAGAGCATAAGGAACAGAAAACACAGGAAGACACAGATGGATTGTTAATGTCAGCTGACATCAGGTGCATACTGAACAGAGGGAATACGTGCACCAATAGAATCATAACACTCTCAGCCTCCCACTCTTCATTCTGTGTCTCTCAGCCTCCCACCCTTCAGTCTGTGCATCTTAGCCTCCCCCTTCATGTTGTGCCTCACACCCTTGACTCTGTCCATCTCAGCCAGCCGCCATGGCTGTTTTTAGTAGTGGGCAAGCCATGCAAGTGCACTGGACACCTGCCAGACCTCAACCCATTCCGGCATCTGCTTACGCATAGACACCGTTGGCCTGGCCCCTGCCCCCTCCCATTGCACTGGAGGCATTATTAACATGAAACAGCCCTGCCAGCCGCTCCCTTCACTCTGTCTCTCAGCCTCCCAACATGCACTTTGTCTCAGCCTCCCATTCTTCACTCTGTGCCTCTCAAGCCTGCTCTGCCTTTACTCTGTGCCTCTCAACCTGCTCCCCCTTCATTCTGTGTCTCTCAGCCTGCTCCCCCTTCACTCTGTGCCTCTCAGCATGTTCCCCCTTCACTCTGTGCCTCTCAGCATGTTCCCCCTTCACTCTGTGTCTCTTAGCCTGCTCCCCCTTCAATCTATCTCTCAGCTTCCCTTATTCTGTCTTTCAGCCTTCATCTCCCCTCCCCCACTCTGTGTCTCTCAGCATTCTCCCTTCTCTCCCCTCCATCACATGTGAATCGGCAGAGAGAGAGGCCAGGAACCGCATCTTCGATGCAGTAGTCAGACAGCCAGGGCAGGGAGCCGTGATGTATTGCCAGGCAGTGCAGTAGTGAGAGTGACAGGCTCACCAGCAGCAATTCAAATGCCCCTGATGCCCCCTCTCACCACACGAATGCCTTTACTGTCAATCAGGCAGAGGCGTTCACAAATGTGAGATGCCATTGCATCCCACTGTGTGCGCACGTGCAGTTTGGCTTCTGCGCGTGCGCACGCTCCAGAGGGGTTTCAGCATGTGGACACATCGTAGATGCATTCCATGCTGAATTAGGCCCAATATTTGAATACAAAGCAGATGCATGCTATACGCATCTAAGACACAAGCATGCGGCTGGTGTGCTTTTAAGGCCTTTTTAATTCCCTGGTGTGCTTTTAAGGCCTTTTTAATTCCCTGGTGTGCTTTTAAGGCCTTTTTAATTCCCATTCTACCATTAAATCAATTGCTGTGAATATGGGACTATTGCCTTGTAGCATCTCAATCGGTTGCTGCAGTGAGTTATTGCTACGTTAAATGCTAAGCATATCGTTCAACTGGATCGCATGTGCAGCCGAGCGGTACAAAAAAGTTTTTTGCAGTTTCTGAGTAAATCTGAACTTACTCAGCCCTTGCGATCACTTCAGCCTGTTCTTGCCCAGAATTGACGTCAGACAACCGCCCTGCAACCGCCTGGAAATGCCTGCGTTTTTCCTACCACTCTCAGAAAACGGTCAGTTGACACCCATGAACGCCCTCTTCCTGTCAATCTCCTTGCGATCGGTTGTGCGAATGGAATCGTTGCTAGAAGCATTGCATAGCAACGATACTGTTTGTACCCGTACGACGCGCGTGCGCATTACAGTGCATACGCACGAACAGTTTTGCTGTTTTTTTAACTGATCGCTGCGCTGCGAAAATCGTCAGCAAGCGATCAACTCGGAATGACCCCCACAGTACTGTCTACCAGGGTGTAAAGACACATGTCCTGCTTTTAATAATAGAAGATGAATTCATGCTGGCACCTGTAAGATACTTCTGCTGAATTCATTCCATAGTGTACTCCTCACCTCCTCCCTACCATTAATTTCTACTGATGTACAAACTAGAGATGAGCGGGTTCGGTTTCTCTGAATCCGAACCCGCCAGAACTTCATGTTTTTTTTCACGAGTCCGAGCGACTCGGATCTTCCCGCCTTGCTCGGTTAACCCGAGCGCGCCCGAACGTCATCATGACGCTGTCGGATTCTCGCGAGGCTCGGATTCTATCGCGAGACTCGGATTCTATATAAGGAGCCGCGCGTCGCCGCCATTTTCACACGTGCATTGAGATTGATAGGGAGAGGACGTGGCTGGCGTCCTCTCCGTTTAGACACTTGATTTACTAATTTTGGGGAGCATTAGGAGTACTCAGTAGTGTACAGTGCAGAGTTTTGCTGATAGTGACCAGTGACCACCACTTTTATTTATAATCCGTTCTCTGCCTGAAAAAAGCGATACACAGCACACAGTGACTCAGTCACATACATACCATATCTGTGTGCACTGCTCAGGCTCAGGCCAGTGTGCTGCATCATCTATATATATTATATATCTGTCTGACTGCTCAGCTCACACAGCTTATAATTGTGGGGGAGACTGGGGAGCACTACTGCAGTGCCAGTTATAGGTTATAGCAGGAGCCAGGAGTACATAATATTATATTAAAATTAAACAGTGCACACTTTTGCTGCAGGAGTGCCACTGCCAGTGTGACTAGTGACCTGACCACCAGTATATAATATTAGTAGTATACTATCTCTTTATCAACCAGTCTATATTAGCAGCAGACACAGTACAGTGCGGTAGTTCACGGCTGTGGCTACCTCTGTGTCGGCACTCGGCAGCCCGTCCATAATTGTATATACCAGTGACCTAACCGTGGTTTTTTTTTCTTTCTTTATACATACATACTAGTTACGAGTATACTATCTCTTTATCAACCAGTCTATATATTAGCAGCAGACACAGTACAGTGCGGTAGTTCACGGCTGTGGCTACCTCTGTGTCGGCACTCGGCAGCCCGTCCATAATTGTATATACCAGTGACCTAACCGTGGTTTTTTTTTCTTTCTTTATACATACATACTAGTTACGAGTATACTATCTCTTTATCAACCAGTCTATATATTAGCAGCAGACACAGTACAGTGCGGTAGTTCACGGCTGTGGCTACCTCTGTGTCGGCACTCGGCAGCCCGTCCATAATTGTATATACCAGTGACCTAACCGTGGTTTTTTTTTCTTTCTTTATACATACATACTAGTTACGAGTATACTATCTCTTTATCAACCAGTCTATATATTAGCAGCAGACACAGTACAGTGCGGTAGTTCACGGCTGTGGCTACCTCTGTGTCGGCACTCGGCAGCCCGTCCATAATTGTATATACCAGTGACCTAACCGTGGTTTTTTTTTCTTTCTTTATACATACATACTAGTTACGAGTATACTATCTCTTTATCAACCAGTCTATATATTAGCAGCAGACACAGTACAGTGCGGTAGTTCACGGCTGTGGCTACCTCTGTGTCGGCACTCGGCAGCCCGTCCATAATTGTATATACCAGTGACCTAACCGTGGTTTTTTTTTCTTTCTTTATACATACATACTAGTTACGAGTATACTATCTCTTTATCAACCAGTCTATATATTAGCAGCAGACACAGTACAGTGCGGTAGTTCACGGCTGTGGCTACCTCTGTGTCGGCACTCGGCAGCCCGTCCATAATTGTATATACCACCTAACCGTGGTTTTTTTTTCTTTCTTTATACATACATACTAGTTACGAGTATACTATCTCTTTATCAACCAGTCTATATATTAGCAGCAGACACAGTACAGTGCGGTAGTTCACGGCTGTGGCTACCTCTGTGTCGGCACTCGGCAGCCCGTCCATAATTGTATATACCACCTAACCGTGGGTTTTTTTTCTTTCTTTATACATACATACTAGTTACGAGTATACTATCTCTTTATCAACCAGTCTATATTAGCAGCAGACACAGTACAGTGCGGTAGTTCACGGCTGTGGCTACCTCTGTGTCGGCACTCGGCAGCCCGTCCATAATTGTATATACCACCTAACCGTGGTTTTTTTTTCTTTCTTTATACATACATACATACTAGTTACGAGTATACTATCTCTTTATCAACCAGTCTATATATTAGCAGCAGACACAGTACAGTGCGGTAGTTCACGGCTGTGGCTACCTCTGTGTCGGCACTCGGCAGCCCGTCCATAATTGTATATACCACCTAACCGTGGTTTTTTTTTCTTTCTTTATACATACATACTAGTTACGAGTATACTATCTCTTTATCAACCAGTCTATATATTAGCAGCAGACACAGTACAGTGCGGTAGTTCACGGCTGTGGCTACCTCTGTGTCGGCACTCGGCAGCCCGTCCATAATTGTATACTAGTATCCAATCCATCCATCTCCATTGTTTACCTGAGGTGCCTTTTAGTTGTGCCTATTAAAATATGGAGAACAAAAATGTTGAGGTTCCAAAATTAGGGAAAGATCAAGATCCACTTCCACCTCGTGCTGAAGCTGCTGCCACTAGTCATGGCCGAGACGATGAAATGCCAGCAACGTCGTCTGCCAAGGCCGATGCCCAATGTCATAGTACAGAGCATGTCAAATCCAAAACACCAAATATCAGTAAAAAAAGGACTCCAAAACCTAAAATAAAATTGTCGGAGGAGAAGCGTAAACTTGCCAATATGCCATTTACCACACGGAGTGGCAAGGAACGGCTGAGGCCCTGGCCTATGTTCATGGCTAGTGGTTCAGCTTCACATGAGGATGGAAGCACTCAGCCTCTCGCTAGAAAAATGAAAAGACTCAAGCTGGCAAAAGCAGCACAGCAAAGAACTGTGCATTCTTCGAAATCCCAAATCCACAAGGAGAGTCCAATTGTGTCGGTTGCGATGCCTGACCTTCCCAACACTGGACGTGAAGAGCATGCGCCTTCCACCATTTGCACGCCCCCTGCAAGTGCTGGAAGGAGCACCCGCAGTCCAGTTCCTGATAGTCAGATTGAAGATGTCAGTGTTGAAGTACACCAGGATGAGGAGGATATGGGTGTTGCTGGCGCTGGGGAGGAAATTGACCAGGAGGATTCTGATGGTGAGGTGGTTTGTTTAAGTCAGGCACCCGGGGAGACACCTGTTGTCCGTGGGAGGAATATGGCCGTTGACATGCCAGGTGAAAATACCAAAAAAATCAGCTCTTCGGTCAGTTCGGTGTGGAGGTATTTCACCAGAAATGCAGACAACAGGTGTCAAGCCGTGTGTTCCCTTTGTCAAGCTGTAATAAGTAGGGGTAAGGACGTTAACCACCTCGGAACATCCTCCCTTATACGTCACCTGCAGCGCATTCATAATAAGTCAGTGACAAGTTCAAAAACTTTGGGTGACAGCGGAAGCAGTCCACTGACCAGTAAATCCCTTCCTCTTGTAACCAAGCTCACGCAAACCACCTCACCAACTCCCTCAGTGTCAATTTCCTCCTTCCCCAGGAATGCCAATAGTCCTGCAGGCCATGTCACTGGCAATTCTGACGAGTCCTCTCCTGCCTGGGATTCCTCCGATGCATCCTTGCGTGTAACGCCTACTGCTGCTGGCGCTGCTGTTGTTGCCGCTGGGAGTCGATGGTCATCCCAGAGGGGAAGTCGTAAGCCCACTTGTACTACTTCCAGTAAGCAATTGACTGTTCAACAGTCCTTTGCGAGGAAGATGAAATATCACAGCAGTCATCCTACTGCAAAGCGGATAACTGAGGCCTTGGCATCCTGGGTGGTGAGAAACGTGGTTCCGGTATCCATCATTACTGCAGAGCCAACTAGAGACTTGTTGGAGGTACTGTGTCCCCGGTACCAAATACCATCTAGGTTCCATTTCTCTAGGCAGGCGATACCGAAAATGTACACAGACCTCAGAAAAAGAGTCACCAGTGTCCTAAAAAATGCAGCTGTACCCAATGTCCACTTAACCACGGACATGTGGACAAGTGGAGCAGGGCAGGGTCAGGACTATATGACTGTGACAGCCCACTGGGTAGATGTATGGACTCCCGCCGCAAGAACAGCAGCGGCGGCACCAGTAGCAGCATCTCGCAAACGCCAACTCTTTCCTAGGCAGGCTACGCTTTGTATCACCGCTTTCCAGAATACGCACACAGCTGAAAACCTCTTACGGCAACTGAGGAAGATCATCGCGGAATGGCTTACCCCAATTGGACTCTCCTGTGGATTTGTGGCATCGGACAACGCCAGCAATATTGTGTGTGCATTAAATCTGGGCCAATTCCAGCACGTCCCATGTTTTGCACATACCTTGAATTTGGTGGTGCAGAATTTTTTAAAAAACGACAGGGGCGTGCAAGAGATGCTGTCGGTGGCCAGAAGAATTGCGGGACACTTTCGGCGTACAGGCACCACGTACAGAAAACTGGAGCACCACCAAAAACTACTGAACCTGCCCTGCCATCATCTGAAGCAAGAAGTGGTAACGAGGTGGAATTCAACCCTCTATATGCTTCAGAGGTTGGAGGAGCAGCAAAAGGCCATTCAAGCCTATACAATTGAGCACGATATAGTAGGTGGAATGCACCTGTCTCAAGTGCAGTGGAGAATGATTTCAACGTTGTGCAAGGTTCTGATGCCCTTTGAACTTG
The DNA here is from genome assembly GCF_028390025.1 of Pseudophryne corroboree. NCBI lineage: Eukaryota > Metazoa > Chordata > Amphibia > Anura > Myobatrachidae > Pseudophryne > Pseudophryne corroboree. The sequence goes on along the minus strand of NC_086451.1, from coordinate 268,556,255 downwards.
CCACACGTGAAGTCAGTTCAGACACTGCCAGCCTGAGTCAGGTCATTCCCCTCATCAGGCTTTTGCAGAAGAAGCTGGAGGCATTGAAGGAGGAGCTAACACGGAGCGATTCCGCTAGGCATGTGGGACTTGTGGATGCAGCCCTTAATTCGCTTAACAAGGATTCACGGGTGGTCAATCTGTTGAAATCAGAGCACTACATTTTGGCCACCGTGCTCGATCCTAGATTTAAAGCCTACCTTGGATCTCTCTTTCCGGCAGACACAGGTCTGCTGGGGTTGAAAGACCTGCTGGTGACAAAATTGTCAAGTCAAGCGGAACGCGACCTGTCAACATCTCCTCCTTCACATTCTCCCGCAACTGGGGGTGCGAGGAAAAGGCTCAGAATTCCGAGCCCACCCGCTGGCGGTGATGCAGGGCAGTCTGGAGCGACTGCTGATGCTGACATCTGGTCCGGACTGAAGGACCTGACAACGATTACGGACATGTCGTCTACTGTCACTGCATATGATTCTCTCAACATTGATAGAATGGTGGAGGATTATATGAGTGACCGCATCCAAGTAGGCACGTCACACAGTCCGTACTTATACTGGCAGGAAAAAGAGGCAATTTGGAGGCCCTTGCACAAACTGGCTTTATTCTACCTAAGTTGCCCTCCCACAAGTGTGTACTCCGAAAGAGTGTTTAGTGCCGCCGCTCACCTTGTCAGCAATCGGCGTACGAGGTTACATCCAGAAAATGTGGAGAAGATGATGTTCATTAAAATGAATTATAATCAATTCCTCCGCGGAGACATTGACCAGCAGCAATTGCCTCCACAAAGTACACAGGGAGCTGAGATGGTGGATTCCAGTGGGGACGAATTGATAATCTGTGAGGAGGGGGATGTACACGGTGATATATCGGAGGGTGAAGATGAGGTGGACATCTTGCCTCTGTAGAGCCAGTTTGTGCAAGGAGAGATTAATTGCTTCTTTTTTGGGGGGGGTCCAAACCAACCCGTCATATCAGTCACAGTCGTGTGGCAGACCCTGTCACTGAAATGATGGGTTGGTTAAAGTGTGCATGTCCTATTTTGTTTATACAACATAAGGGTGGGTGGGAGGGCCCAAGGATAATTCCATCTTGCACCTCTTTTTTCTTTTCTTTTTCTTTGCATCATGTGCTGATTGGGGAGGGTTTTTTGGAAGGGACATCCTGCGTGACACTGCAGTGCCACTCCTAGATGGGCCCGGTGTTTGTGTCGGCCACTAGGGTCGCTAATCTTACTCACACAGCTACCTCATTGCGCCTCTTTTTTTCTTTGCGTCATGTGCTGTTTGGGGAGGGTTTTTTGGAAGGGACATCCTGCGTGACACTGCAGTGCCACTCCTAGATGTGCCCGGTGTTTGTGTCGGCCACTAGGGTCGCTAATCTTACTCACACAGCTACCTCATTGCGCCTCTTTTTTTCTTTGCGTCATGTGCTGTTTGGGGAGGGTTTTTTGGAAGGGACATCCTGCGTGACACTGCAGTGCCACTCCTAGATGGGCCCGGTGTTTGTGTCGGCCACTAGGGTCGCTAATCTTACTCACACAGTCAGCTACCTCATTGCGCCTCTTTTTTTCTTTGCGTCATGTGCTGTTTGGGGAGGGTTTTTTGGAAGGGCCATCCTGCGTGACACTGCAGTGCCACTCCTAGATGGGCCCGGTGTTTGTGTCGGCCACTAGGGTCGCTAATCTTACTCACACAGCTACCTCATTGCGCCTCTTTTTTTCTTTGCGTCATGTGCTGTTTGGGGAGGGTTTTTTGGAAGGGCCATCCTGCGTGACACTGCAGTGCCACTCCTAGATGGGCCCGGTGTTTGTGTCGGCCACTAGGGTCGCTAATCTTACTCACACAGCTACCTCATTGCGCCTCTTTTTTTCTTTGCGTCATGTGCTGTTTGGGGAGGGTTTTTTGGAAGGGACATCCTGCGTGACACTGCAGTGCAACTCCTAGATGTGCCCGGTGTTTGTGTCGGCCACTAGGGTCGCTAATCTTACTCACACAGCTACCTCATTGCGCCTCTTTTTTTCTTTGCGTCATGTGCTGTTTGGGGAGGGTTTTTTGGAAGGGACATCCTGCGTGACACTGCAGTGCCACTCCTAGATGGGCCCGGTGTTTGTGTCGGCCACTAGGGTCGCTAATCTTACTCACACAGTCAGCTACCTCATTGCGCCTCTTTTTTTCTTTGCGTCATGTGCTGTTTGGGGAGGGTTTTTTGGAAGGGACATCCTGCGTGACACTGCAGTGCCACTCCTAGATGGGCCCGGTGTTTGTGTCGGCCACTAGGGTCGCTAATCTTACTCACACAGCTACCTCATTGCGCCTCTTTTTTTCTTTGCGTCATGTGCTGTTTGGGGAGGGTTTTTTGGAAGGGACATCCTGCGTGACACTGCAGTGCCACTCCTAGATGGGCCCGGTGTTTGTGTCGGCCACTAGGGTCGCTTATCTTACTCACACAGCGACCTCGGTGCAAATTTTAGGACTAAAAATAATATTGTGAGGTGTGAGGTATTCAGAATAGACTGAAAATGAGTGTAAATTATGGTTTTTGAGGTTAATAATACTTTGGGATCAAAATGACCCCCAAATTCTATGATTTAAGCTGTTTTTTAGTGTTTTTGGAAAAAAACACCCGAATCCAAAACACACCCGAATCCGACAAAAATAATTCGGTGAGGTTTTGCCAAAACGCGTTCGAACCCAAAACACGGCCGCGGAACCGAACCCAAAACCAAAACACAAAACCCGAAAAATTTCAGGCGCTCATCTCTAGTACAAACTGTACTTACCATGCTATACTAGTCACACCAAAATCACATAAATGATCGTACATGTGAAAATCACACTGATATTACATAGATCACTATACACAGGCTACACCAATATCACACACCTGATCACTACATACAGATAGAGGCAGATTGGGAACTTAATGTGGCCCTAAAATAACTATCAAGTTTGCCTCATGCAGGCCAAACCAAATTAATTGTAGACAGAGCCAACACAGACATTGGAAGGTTTAAAATACATTTAAAACTGCAGTGTAAAAAACATAATAATAAAATTTTTACTTGGCCTATCTATAGCCAAAACTTAGCACACCATAGTCACTTACAATACAGAAAGCATTCTAGTGGCCGCTACACAACACAGAAATTATTCTAGTGTACTGTACAATACAGACTGCATCATAGCAGGGCCGGCTCCAGGCACGTTCGACGCGTGCGGCCGCGCAGGGCGCCATCCTTAATGGGCGCACGGCTTTTTCACTGCCATTAAGGGTTTTGGGCTGCAGATAGCAAACCACAACATTCCCTGCCCGTACTTCCCGACTGCAGCGCCAGTCATGTCACTCCTGACACTCGCAGCGTATCACCGGCAGCACAGCCTGTGCGGCTTCTCACTACACCCATACACCGACAGCAGGGCAGGCTGCTAGCATTATCGATTGGTGGACGGCGCTGGCCATACACCAATCACATTTCTTGGAGTATATTAATGCTGATTGGTGGATGGCCGGAGCTATCCACCAATCAGTAGAAGCTGCAGTGAAGCGGCAAATCAGTGAGGATGAGAGAGAGAGAGAGATGGAGACGGAAGTGATCAGTGCGCAGCAGGTGGAGGAGAAGGGTGAGTAGATGTGATCATCTGCCCCCATAGATCTGAGGTGGTTTCTATTGAAAAGCATATTTATGCAATGGAGGGCATTGCAGTTGGGGCATATTTTTTATTGAAGGAGAAGGCGGGGGGGGTTATTAGGTGTGGGGTGCAGTTATGGGATATGATTTTAGTTGAGGGAGGAGGGGGGTTTTCAGGATTAGGTGGGCAGTTTTGGGACATAATATTAATTAAAGTAGGATTGGGGGGTTTCATGCTAGGGGGTACAGTGGTAGGACATAATAATTACAGAAGGATGGGATTTCATTCTGGGAGGGGGGCAGTTGTGGGACATAATATTAAAGGAGGATGGAGGTTTTATTATGGGCGGGGCAGTTCTGGGAAATCATATGAATTAAAGGAGGAGGGGGTTTTCAGGCTGGGGGGCAGTTCTGGGATATAATATTAATTAAAGGAGAAGGGGTAGTTCTGCGACGTGGTATTGATTAAAGGAGGAGGGGGTTGTTAAGCCTGGAGGAGCAGTTCTGGGACATGACATTAATGACAGGGTAAGTGGGGTTGTTAGGTCTGGGGAGGGGGGGCGGGGTAGTCCTGGGACATGATATTACATAAAGGAGGAGGGGGTGTTAGGTCTGAGGGGTTAGTTCTGGGACATAATATTAATTACATGGGAAGTGGGGTGTTAGGTCTGGGGGGTTAGTTCTGGGACATAATATTAATTACATGGGAAGTGGGGTGTTAGGTCTGGGGGGTAGTTCTTGGACATGATATTATAAAGGACAGGGCCGGCTCCAGGCATGTTTGAATAGAGTGGCTGCGCGGGGCGCCACCCTTAATGGCCGCCGCACGCTTGCGCCGCCATATTTGTGCCTGGAGCCAGCCTGCAGTGTCCCGGCCCTGGCCTAAACTCTTGTGTGCGTTCTATGCGGCGTATTGTGCGGCGCGGCATCCGCATTGCGTGCACACGTGCATTTTGAAGAGTCCACCCGCGCCCGCAACAGCACTCCCGGCTCCCAGCACTGGGGGCATTTATGTATTGGGGTGAGCAGGGCACTGTGGGGTCATATCTGGCACTGTGGGGTCATATCTGGCACTGTGGGTGACTGGGGTCATATCTGGCACTGTGGGGCCATATCTGGCACTGTGGGGTCATATCTGTACTGTGGGGGTATTTATGTATCTGGCACTGGGGGCATTTATGTATCTGTCACTGTGGGGGCATTTATGTATCTGGCACTGGGGGCATTTATGTATCTGTCACTGTGGGGGCATTTATGTATCTGGCACTGTGGGGGCATATTTGCACTGTGGGGGCATTTATGTATCTAACACTGAGGGGGCATTTATGTATCTGGCACTGTGGGGTCATATCTGCACTGTGGGGGTATTTATGTATCTGGCACTGGGGGCATTTATGTATCTGTCACTGTGGGGGCATTTATGTATCTGGCACTGTGGGGGCATATTTTCACTGTGGGGGCATTTATGTATATGGCACTGTGGGGGCATTTATGTATCTGGCACTGTGGGGACATTTATGTATCTGGCACTGTGGGGTCACTTATGTATCTGGCACTGTGGGGGCACTTGTGTATCTGGCACTGTGGGGGCACTTATGTATCTGGCACTGTGGGAGCATATCTGGCACTGGGGGCATTTATGTATCTGGCACTGTGGGGGCATTTATGTATCTGGCACTGTGGGGGCAAATCTAGCACTGTGGGGACATTTATGTATCTGGCACTGTGGGGGCATTTATGTGTCTGGCACTGTGGGGGCATATCTGCACTGTGGGGGCATTTATGTATCTGGCACTGTGGGGGCATTTATGTATCTGGCACTGTGGGGGCATATCTGCACTGTGGGGGCATTTATGTATCTGGCACTGTAGGGGCATATCTGGCACTGTGGGGGCATTTATGTATCTGGCACTGCTGGGGGCATGTCATGTGTATCTGGCACTGCTGGGGGACATGTCACGTGTAGCTGGCACTGCTGGGGGGCATGTCACGTGTAGCTGGCACTGCTGGGGGGCATGTCACGTGTAGCTGGCACTGCTGGGGGGCATGTCACGTGTAGCTGGCACTGCTGGGGGGCATGTCACATGTAGCTGGCACTGCTGGGGGGCATGTCACGTGTAGCTGGCACTGCTGGGGGGCATGTCACTTGTTGCTGGCACTGCTGGGGGGCATGTCACGTGTAGCTGGCACTGCTGGGGAGCATATCATGTAGTGTTCCCGCTAGGCGTCTGTGGCTAGGCAATGTGTCTCAGTGCTCTAACTGGCGCAAAGTGTCTAACGTGCTGTGCCTGGCGCAAAGTGTCTAACGTGCTCTGCCTGGTGCAAAGTGTCTAGGAGGTTCTACCTGGTGCAGTGTGTATTAGCTGCACTACTGTGTGGTGTAATGCGAATTGCCACTATTATGTGGCCATGCACCTTCCCCACGAAGCAACGCCCCTACATTTTTGCTGCGCGCCTTTGGCGCGCACTGTCCATGCTTTAGCATACAGGTAGGGGAGCACCAAGCATTACAGTATGTACATCATTTTGCCCTCCTAACTTAAAAATGTGCCCTCTCTGTGATCAGCACCCTGCCCTAAAACGTGAACATTATCATGTGTAGCTGGCACTGCTGGGGGGCATGTCATGTGTAGCTGGCACTGCTGGGGGGCATGTCATGTCTATCTGGCACTGCACATTATGTGTATCTGGCACTACACTGGAGACGTGTGTAAGGAACACTACTGTGGCTGTTATTTGTAAGGCTGCTAATTGTGTGCGTAGAGGGGGTGTGAAAATATATTTATAGTTTGCTGATATAAAGATATGAGGTCACGCCCACTTTCCCAGGAGGCCACGCCCACTTTCCCAGGAAGCCACACCCACTTTCTCAGGAGCGCGCGCATGGGGGGGGGGGGAGGGGCGCATTTGAATTTTCTCGCTCAGGGTGCTAATAGGCCTGGAGCCGACCCTGCATCATAGTGACAGTCAAATAATACAGAACATTCTAGAATCCTACTGTATATAAAATTCAGAGAACATCCTAGCGAATGATATACAGTAGAGAGTCAACTAGTCACCACCATGCAATGCAGATAGTTTCTGAGTGACCATCAACAATATGGACAGCACCACAGATGCCACTATACATAAGAGAGAGCATCCCAATAAAAAAAAAACACTCAATACAGAGAGAGCATCCCATTGACCACCATGCAATATGAGATGCATCCAAGTGAGCAACTTACAAAACATAGAGGGGGTAATTCCAAGTTAATCGCAGCAGGAAATTTTTTAGCAGTTCGGCAAAACCATGTGCACTGCAGGGGGGGTGTCATGACTAAGGTTTTGTGAACCCGGTGCTAGCGAAGTCTGCGCGGGCGACTGGAGGACTACACGAATACCACCACTGACCTGGTTTGGAAGTGTTGTGGACTCGGGGTCTCTTCCGGTGACTGGGAAGAGGAACCGCGGCAGAGATGGCCGAATCCAGGTTCTCCTCATGCAGGATTAGGTCGGCAGACAGGAAGCACGTGTGGGCGCTGAAGGTCTCCTGAAAGACAGAACTGGAAAGGCGCTGATGAATCAGTGAAGAATAACAGGAACAACTGTGCTAAAGGGCACGGGGTGCTTGGGGACACTGAGATGCTTGGAGACACTGAGGTGCTTGGAGACACTGAGGTGCTTGGAGACACTGAGGTACTTGGAGACACTGAGGTACTTGGAGACACTGAGGTGCGTAGAGGCACTGAGGTGCGTAGAGGCACTGAGGTGCGTAGAGACACTGAGGTGCGTAGAGACACTGAGGTGCGTAGAGGCACTGAGGTGTGTGGAGGCACTGAGGTGATTGGAGGCACTGAGGTGCGTAGAGACACTGAGGTGCGTGGAGACACTGGGGTGCGTAGAGACACTGGGGTGCGTAGAGATACTGGGGTGCTGAGGCACGGAGGTGCTGGAAGCACGGAGATGCTGAGGCACTGAGGTGCTGGAAGCACGGAGATGCTGAGGCACGGAGGTGCTGAGGCACGGAGGCACGGAGGTGCTGGAAGCACGGAGGTACTGAGGCACGGAGGTGCTGGAAGCACGGAGGTACTGAGGCACTGAGGTGCTGAAAGCACGGAGGTACTGAGGCACGGAGGTGCTGGAAGCACGGAGGTACTGAGGCACGGAGGCACGGAGGTGCTGGAAGCACGGAGGTGCTGAGGCACGGAGGCACGGAGGTGCTGGAAGCACGGAGGTACTGAGGCACGGAGGTGCTGGAAGCACGGAGGTACTGAGGCACAGAGGTACTGAGGCACGGAGGTGCTGAAAGCACGGAGGTACTGAGGTACTGAGGCACGGAGGTGCTGAAAGCACGGAGATACTGAGGCACGGAGGCACGGAGGTGCTGGAAGCACGGAGGTGCTGAGGCACGGAGGTACTGAGGCACGGAGGTACTGAGGTACTGAGGCACGGATGTGCTGGGATACGGGAGCTCTGGAGATCACAACCTTAGGGAGCTCAGCTAGAATGCTCACACATAGCTGTGTGTGACAAAGGAACTGGCCCCGTTTCTAACTCAGCCTCCTGATTTATACTTCCTGGTCCTTGGTGATTGGTGAGCAGGATTAGGTGATGCAGAGAGTCTCAGGCTGGCAGAGGATTGAACAACTCTGGGTCAGGTGAACAGTCACTGTCATGTGACTACTCTAGCCAAGGCTGTGATGTAGAATGAGGCCTAGCAGGCCGAGAGAACACTGAAGCCTGGACTTCTGCACAACACAGGATGCTGGCTTTTAGACCTAAAGTTCAGATTACTGAATTCAGCCTCACACAGGAGATCACCACAGGTGGAGCTAATTAACTATTACCTCTCAGGCAGAGAACTCAGGAAAACTCAGTGCTGACAAGCTGTTTAACTCCGTGAGTGAAAAGACACAGGATCCAGGACAGATGGCAGGGGTAAGTCACCAAATATAAAACCTACAGTGAGGATTGTGACAGTATCCCCCTCTTCAAGGGTGGACTCCGGACACCCATCTTGAATCTTAGAGGAACTTGAGAAATTCATACAGAAGAATTTAGGACCTTCGTTGATGCAGATTCCAAAGGTTTAGGACTAAATTCTTTAACTACAGCGTTACTAAAAGTCTGTAAGTCATGGAACACAGGATCATTACTCTCAAAGAGCATGTTGGCCCACTCCAAAGCTCTTCCTCTGAATGCCAGGAACAGATATCGAGTAATGTTGGAAGGAGTTACTGCACCTGAAGGATCAGACTCCATCCGAGAGAGAAATTGTTCAACCAGAGCGGCATATTGCAATAAATCTCCATCAAAGTAAATAGGTGGAAAACCATCAGACGAAAGCTTAGAGGATGAAACTGAAGAAAGCTTTGGCTGGACGAGTAGGACTGGATTGGATCCGAGGATACTTGAATTGGCTGGAGCCAAAGGAGACTGACCAGGCTGGTCCTGGAGTATTGCTGGACCGGCTGGAACCGGGACGGACTGACCAGGCGGAGCCTGGAGTATTGCTGGACCGGCTGGAACCGTGACGGACTGACCAGGCAGGGCCTGGAGTATTGCTGGACCGGCTGGAACCGGGACGGACTGACCAGGCAGGGCCTGGATTATTGCTGGACCGGCTGGAACCGGGACGGATTGACCAGGCAGGGCCTGGAGTATTGCTGGACCGGCTGGAACCGGGACGGACTGACCAGGCTGGGCCTGGAGTATTGCTGGACCGGCTGGAACCGGGACGGACTGACCAGGCTGGGCCTGGAGTATGGCTGGACCGGCTGGAACCGGGATGGACTGAGCCCTTTCTTCACGGGGCTGAACTAAGGCAGGAGCCCCCTCTTCACGGGGCTGGGCTGAGGCAAGAGTCCCCACTTCACGGGGCTGGGCTGAGGCAAGAGCCCCCTCTTCACGGGGCTGGGCAGCACTCTGTAGAATCTCTGGCTGGGCAGCACTCTGTAGAATCTCTGGCTGGGCAGCACTCTGTAGAATCTCTGGCTGGGCAGCACTCTGTAGAATCTCTGGCTGGGCAGCACTCTGTAGACTCTCTGGCTGGGCAGCACTCTGTAGACTCTCTGGCTGGGCAGCACTCTGTAGACTCTCTGGCTGGGCAGCACTCTGTAGACTCTCTGGCTGGGCAGCACTCTGTAGACTCTCTGGCTGGGCAGCACTCTGTAGACTCTCTGGCTGGGCAGCACTCTGTAGACTCTCTGGCTGGGCAGCACTCTGAAGACTCTCTGGGGCTGGACGCTCTGAACCCCTCACTGGGGCTGGACGCTCTGAAGACGCCCCTCCTGGGGCTGGACGCTCTGAAGACGCCCCTCCTGGGGCTGGACGCTCTGAAGACGCCCCTCCTGGGGCTGTGGACACGGACTCCTCTGTGACTGTAAATGGCTTGAACATTCTTCTCTGGACACCCAACTTGGGATAAGGTCTTTTAACCACCGGACCCCAGTCATAAATTTGAGTCTCTCTCAGAAGAGTAGCCTTCTTGATACCCCCGTCAGCAGCAGAAGGATCGGATACTGTGGATGACTTGTAGACATGAGCACTATGATACTGAGATTTGTCACTATTACCTGGCTTGCGAAGAATGCAGTCTTTAACAAAATGACCAGAATTTCCACAGTAAAGACAGAGATGTCGCTCCTTACGCCGCTGACGTTCAGCTTCAGAGAGCTTGGGCCGTGGATAGCTCTGATGAAAAACTTTCCCTTGCGCAGAGGAAGAGACTCTATTAACTGGATGGGACAAAACAGGATCGACAACGTTGGTAGTATTCCTGAGGAGATCGGGCATCACAGAGAGAATACTAGGCAAAAGTTCTTGTAACTGTAGTAACATCTGGTAGAAAATCTGCAGTTGGTCAGGAGTCTTAGAGCAGAAGGTCAGAGAATCTCTGGAGAAAGAATTCCACTGCAGACACTGTGCCAATTGATGCTGAGTCGACTCCAGACCTTCCAAGCGTCCTGCAATATTGCTTAGGAGGTCCTGCGTCAGACAAACACTTTCGGCCGGGTCCATGTGGCCAGTTCCTACTGTCATGACTAAGGTTTTGTGAACCCGGTGCTAGCGAAGTCTGCGCGGGCGACTGGAGGACTACACGAATACCACCACTGACCTGGTTTGGAAGTGTTGTGGACTCGGGGTCTCTTCCGGTGACTGGGAAGAGGAACCGCGGCAGAGATGGCCGAATCCAGGTTCTCCTCATGCAGGATGAGGTCGGCAGACAGGAAGCACGTGTGGGCGCTGAAGGTCTCCTTAAAGACAGAACTGGAAAGGCGCTGATGAATCAGTGAAGAATAACAGGAACAACTGTGCTAAAGGGCACGGGGTGCTTGGGGACACTGAGATGCTTGGAGACACTGAGGTGCTTGGAGACACTGAGGTGCTTGGAGACACTGAGGTGCTTGGAGACACTGAGGTGCTTGGAGACACTGGGGTACTTGGAGACACTGAGGTGCTTGGAGACACTGAGGTGCTTGGAGATACTGAGGTACTTGGAGACACTGAGGTACTTGGAGACACTGAGGTGCGTAGAGGCACTGAGGTGCGTAGAGACACTGAGGTGCGTAGAGACACTGAGGTGCGTAGAGGCACTGAGGTGCGTGGAGGCACTGAGGTGATTGGAGGCACTGAGGTGCGTAGAGACACTGAGGTGCGTGGAGACACTGGGTGCGTAGAGACACTGGGTGCGTAGAGACACTGGGGTGCTGAGGCACGGAGGTGCTGGAAGCACGGAGATGCTGAGGCACGGAGGTGCTGGAAGCACGGAGATGCTGAGGCACGGAGGTGCTGAGGCACGGAGGCACGGAGGTGCTGGAAGCACAGAGGTACTGAGGCATGGAGGTGCTGGAAGCACGGAGGTACTGAGGCACGGAGGCACGGAGGTGCTGGAAGCACGGAGGTGCTGAGGCACGGAGGTGCAGAGGCACGGAAGCACGGAGGTACTGAGGCACGGAGGTGCTGGAAGCACGGAGGTACTGAGGCACGGAGGTGCTGGAAGCACGGAGGTACTGAGGCACGGAGGTGCTGAAAGCACGGAGGTACTGAGGCACGGAGGTGCTGAAAGCACGGAGATACGGAGGCACGGAGGCACGGAGGTGCTGGAAGCACGGAGGTGCTGAGGCACGGAGGTACTGAGGCACGGAGGTACTGAGGCACGGAGGTACTGAGGCACGGAGGTGCTGGGATACGGGAGCTCTGGAGATCACAACCTTAGGGAGCTCAGCTAGAATGCTCACACATAGCTGTGTGTGACACAAGGAACTGGCCCCGTTTCTAACTCAGCCTCCTGATTTATACTTCCTGGTCCTTGGTGATTGGTGAGCAGGATTAGGTGATGCAGAGAGTCTCAGGCTGGCAGAGGATTGAACAACTCTGGGTCAGGTGAACAGTCACTGTCATGTGACTACTCTAGCCAAGGCTGTGATGTAGAATGAGGCCTAGCAGGCCGAGAGAACACTGAAGCCTGGACTTCTGCACAACACAGGATGCTGGCTTTTAGACCTAAAGTTCAGATTACTGAATTCAGCCTCACACAGGAGATCACCACAGGTGGAGCTAATTAACTATTACCTCTCAGGCAGAGAACTCAGGAAAACTCAGTGCTGACAAGCTGTTTAACTCCGTGAGTGAAAAGACACAGGATCCAGGACAGATGGCAGGGGTAAGTCACCAAATATAAAACCTACAGTGAGGATTGTGACAGGGGGGGACAGATATAACATGTGCAGAGAGAGATAGATTTGGGTGTGGTGAGTTCAATCTGCAATCTAATTTGCAGTGTAAAAATAAAGCAGCCAGTATTTACCCTGCACAGAAACAAAATAACCCACCCAAATCTAACTCTCTCTGCAAATGTTATATCTGCCTCCCCTGCAGTGCACATGGTTTTGCCCAACTGCTACAAAATATCCTGCTGCGATCAACTTGGAATTACCCGCAGAATCCCAATGTCTGCCATGCAATAGAGAGAGCCTTTTAGGCACCTATATATAATAATATTTCCATGGTCCCCAATATTATGGTCCCTGTATCCATTCTCCTGATATCATGGCTCAGCATGTATTGATTTACACCAAATCATGTCACCCCTCTGTATTGACTCCTTTCATATCATATGTGCTTTGGTATAAATGATGATGCTCATTCATTTAATCAATCACTGCTTAAGATGATGAGATATCTGCTGTGGTCCCTCCATTTTTAGTACAACATAGTCCGCTTAGGGTACTGCACAATGGTCAAATGTATCAATCTCTTAAAAGCCTAGTCTTTCAGAGCCTGCTTCCCGATAGCTAATGCTGTGCATATGTGTGCAAAATTTATATGAGCACATTTTTTTACAGTATACAAGATTTTCCTTAGCATTACCTTTTTTATTTTCATTTTTACTAATGTCCTTTTTAGGAAGTCCTCTCTTTTTCTTCTTTGTTTGTGGCTTGTATATCCTTGTGTACCTTTTTTCTTTCTTCTGTAGTTATACTTTTTTGGTTGTGGATAAAGTTGTGATATTGTTATTGACTGATTTTCAGAGTTTATTTATTTTCATCATAAGGTAGCATGTGATCAGTAATCCTATTTATCAAACACTAAATTGCGGGATATACCCCAAACTCACCCATGTTTTGGGGAGTACCTAAAAATATTAAGTACATCTAAAAGAAAAATAAAGAGAACACAACAAATATCTCCAATATCTGAAGTGGCATCTCTATTTGAGACAGCAACAGCAGCTCCATAGGTTTCTGTGTGGTACAGCTATACTGTCAGATTTACCAAGCTCTGAAGATGGCCCTATAACAGGGCTGGACTGCCCATCTGGCACTTCTGGCAAATGCCAGAAGGGCTGATGGGCTGGTGGGTCGGTCCGGTCACACAGAGAGCCGGGAAGGCAGCGCGCAGCACAGCCTCCAGCTCTCTGGTCTGACCCCCTCCCTCACCCAAAGCGTGCATCTCTATGGAAATGGAGGTGTGCCATGAGTACAGTCCCCCCTGACTCGCGATGAGCCCCTGTGTGCTGTGTCGCCCCCCACCCGCAGCGTGCGTCTTCATGGAAATGGGGGAGTGCTGCGAGTCAATGCCCCCCTGACTCGTGGCATGCCCCCTTTGGGTAGTGTCCATGCACCCCCTTTCACGGCACACACATGACCCTTTCATGTGTGCGCACCGACGGCCCCAGTACCTGCCCTATAATACACACATAAGATATAGAATCGGCGCTCCCAGTTAGGATTGAACAATTCCAAGGGGTTATCACCTTATTTTAGTGATACAAGTACCATGTACCATATCCTTTTTTTTTTTTTTAAAGTCTGAAGAACAAAAGTCCCATGAAGAAATGTTATATCTCTTTGTAGCTCTCTTCTAGAAATTCTTTCCACCGGTTTATTCACTGTCTTGGTTACCTCAAGAACATAAATAAACCACTTCTCAAGGTGCACATTAGTCTGTTAAAGCAAAAAACAAGCAGTTAATCAATCCTGTGTATTGTATACCCTTTTGAGGCCTCATTTCATCGTTTCTGACAGAGATGACCTCTGTGTTAATGTAGTGTTTACCTATTATTAGTATATTCACTTCCATTGTAAGGCAAAAGGGTGTGTGGCTTCACTGTAATAGGACCTTGTTGCAATGTACGTGGCCTTGCAGGAAAAGGCTACTTTTCATCGACATATTGTCCATTATACCATATTATGCCCCCACTGTAATGCCCCTGACACAATATTATGCCCCGACATGCTCCTACCTCCATATTATGCCCCCACTGCAATTACCCTACATGCCCCTGTCACTATATTATGCCCCCACTGTAATGCCACAGTACCTACTTGTCAAGGGGTTCTGCTCATTGTCAGGGGATCCCCAGTCAGGGGATCCCCAGTCCGCTGCTGCACTCTGCAGTCCCCTGCTCCCAGTTCTAGGTATTGAAAATTAACTTCTAAAATAAAAAAAGGCTTGGTACTTGTATCACTACAAATAAGGTGATAACCCTTTGGAATTGTTCAATCCTAACTGGGAGCGCCAATTCTATATCTTCTGTGTGTATTGTCTAATTTAGTGATTGGTAGATTTTTCTGTGTGGCCCTGAGAAGTAGTTTGTACACATACTTGAGACAGAAGATAGACCATGAAGTGGGCACACTGATTTGTAGGTTCAAATACCAGGTTAGAACAGGATCAGAGGGAATAGCTTTGGAAGCAAAAACTATAGTATATGAAGGACGTCTTTCCTGTGTTATATTGGGATTTGACTAAGGGAGCCATGTAACATGTATCTGTGCTTAGAGCATCTGCGGTGAGATTGACTTTCCATTCTGAGTATCATTTGATAATGGGTCCTCCTCAGATGACTGGAGATAACAAGAACTTTCACATATACTGTAAGTTGAGTATTGATTTCTACATTGTTTATCATTCTTGATCGTCATACTGTTTTGTTAACATGATTAATAATATATGCTCCAATAAACTGTATTTCCATACTTTAAAATTTCTCTGAGTTTCAGGGTATACAGTATGTACTGATTGACATAGAGCAACAGTGACAAATGATTATAAAAATTCTACATTGGGCTTATTATACCCCCAAATAAACATTTCTTAAAGGACAATCCACTAATTACAACTGTTACAAATCTGGCTCTCCAGATGCCGATATTTATCACTGCCTTTCGGCATGCACCCATATTCATGAATTTTCAGAACAGTTCCGTCTTTATCTCAAAAACACCCTACATATAGATTTCCGTATGTCTCCTTTTAACATTGTGCAACAATAAATTAAACCCTCCTGCCTCGCTATGCCGCCCCCCCAACATGCCCTCTGGTACCATATCAGTCTCCGTTCACTATACAGTAGGTCATAGTAATCAGAAAAAAACGCAGGATTACTAGAGGGGGGTTTCTGAATGTTTGATATTACTGTGAGTGCACTCAGCACATGAAGCAGGCATAAATAGCACTTAACCAGGTATGGGCTAGATGCATCATCGCTTGGAAAGTGATACAATGGAGAGTGAAAAAGAACCAGCCAATCAGCTCCTAACTGACATTTTTCAAACACAGCCTGTGACATCTCAGCCATAGTCTATTTCACAGGTTCTCATACTCGGTCCTCAGGACCCCACACGGTTCATGTTTTGCAGGTCAACTGTAGATTTTTAAAATGTGACAGTTGGTGATACACAGTGCAGCTGCTGGGTGACATGGAAAACGTGAACCGTGTGGGGTCCTGAGGACCGAGTTTGAGAACCACTGGTCTATTTCATGAAAAGTAAAGTGTATGTAATACTTCAGGCATATGTAGGATCAGCAATCAGAGTCAGTCTTTAGATGTGGCAGTAGGGCAAGACTGTCTGAGCTGGGCAAGCGCAATAGCTCCATTTTACATACCTCCCAACATGACCATCTCCAGGAGGGACACAATGCTCTACTCCTGGACTTTTCTCTTAATTTAAGATTGCTGGCACCTGTTTTGAACAAGTTAATGGATAAGAAAGGTGTTTCACCACAGGTGATGGCAATCAAAAGTTAAGAGGCAAGTCCAGGACTAGAGCATTCTGTCCCTCCTGGAAAGGGTCGTGTTGGGAGGTATGATTTTATAGAATCTTCTTACA
This sequence comes from Pseudophryne corroboree, assembly GCF_028390025.1. Classification (NCBI taxonomy): domain Eukaryota; kingdom Metazoa; phylum Chordata; class Amphibia; order Anura; family Myobatrachidae; genus Pseudophryne; species Pseudophryne corroboree. The sequence goes on along the minus strand of NC_086451.1, from coordinate 268,539,989 downwards.
ATATATACTACTGCTATTTTGATTATGATTCAAGCTGCTTCCGGGTAAAAGTTTTTTCGGGGGAAAACTGGAACACACACCCCTCCTCCACACACACACATTAACTTATAGTAAACTACTTCTCAGTATTTATTAAACCATGGGGGGAATTTAATTACCTGCAGTAAATTACCAGAAGCTAATTGATCCCCTGCGGCAGCCCTTACTGAGGATTTATTTTACACCTTACAATGGGTTAACCGTACCGAACCCCTGTTAACATGTGAATATGTGAACTTTTAACAGATTCTGTGTGTTAACACCCATTAATCCGTGCAAACACCCATTAACACACTAATTTAACGTGTGTTGACAAGGCTGTCTGGTGAAAAAGGGAGTGCAATTAAATAGCCACTGACATTAAAGGGGGTAATTCAGACCTGATCGTAGCAGCAAATTTGTTAGCAGTTGGGCAAAACCATGTGCATTGCAGGTGTGGCATATATAACATGTGCAGAGAGAGTTAGATTTGGGTGATTTATATTAATTCTGTGCAGGGTAAATACTGGCTGCTTTATTTTTACACTGCAATTTAGATTTCAGTTTGAACACACCCCACCCAAATCTAACTCTCTCTGCACATGTTATATCAGCTACCCCTGCAGTGCACATGTTTTTGCCCAACTGCTAACAAGTTTGCTGCTATGATCAGGTCTGAATTACCCCCAAAGCCAGAGGCTACCTCCTTTTTTCACCTGCTGTAATTTACTGCAGGTAATTGAATTCCCACCTTTATCTGTGTGATACTCCTGGTTCCTAATTGAGGCATTACCGTTATGTACTGACTACTTTGCCTTCTGTCACCCTTACTAAAATAATCTTGTTTCTATTGCTGTAAGGGAACTGCTTTATCTGCAGAACCAGCTCTTCCATTAGGCAGCTTTATGCAGCTGCCAATGGCCACCAGCCACTGGGGGGGCACCACTGAGTCCACAAAAACAAAAAATTAAGGCTTTCTCTTTCAGTCATACCTCCCAAAATGACCTATTCTAGGAGGGACAAAATGCTCTGTTCCTGGACTTCCCTTTTAATTTATGATTGCCATCACCTGTGCTGAAACACAATTTTTTTTTAACAATTAACTAGTTCAACACAGGTGATGGCAATAATGAATTAAGAGGGAAGTCCAGGAACAGAGCATTTTGTCCACCCTGGAATGGGTTATGTTGGGAGGTATCCTTTCCATCTAGGCTGGAACTGCCAGTGACTAGGGCTGAAGCTTCCAAGGTGTCAGGCCTCTGAAACTCTCTCAGCCCCCAGCACTGTACTCTCACCTTTCAGTGCAGCAGAATCAGCAGCAGTGGTGGCTGCCCCTTCCCTCTCCTGCAGTCCTCTCCTTTCCTCCAGATGCCAGTGTGTCACTGGTGACACTCACATAAGAGTTGCTGGCTTGCTGCTGCTGAATGAAGCGTGTGTGTGTGTGTGTGTGTGTGTGTGTGTGTGTGTGTGTGTGTGTGTGTGTGTGTGTGTGTGTGTGTGTGTGTGTGTGTGCACTTGTTTATATATCCTAACGGGGACAAGGGCCAGACAGCACACCAACACTGGCGGGACCTCCGACATGGTGGGGACCTAAAATGAGGTCCCCATGAGTCTGACCCTGGGAGGTGATGGGGGAGTCATGTCTCAACTACCCAGCATACAATTCTCGCAAGTCCCAGAGAATCACGTTTACCAGACTGGAATGGGTTTCGGTGTGTATGCAATGCAGAGTGTGTTTAAAGCAAACACTTCCCCAGCAGCGCTGTGGAGCATTCCCCGAATAATCTCCGGTGCTGCGGTGCCACCGGGGGGGGGGGGGGGGGGGGTTAGGGCGGCCTGCTCGCTCCGCTCCGGTCGGGGGACTTGGCCCGGGGCGGGGGACAGGCGAGGCCCTAACCCTCGCCCTCCCTCGCTCGCTCGCCAGCCAGCCAAGTCCCGGCCGGGGACTTGGCCGGAGGCGCCCCGTCCGCCCGGCGCGTCAGCGCCTCCGAGCGCGGCGGAGCGCGGAAGGGGGATCCTTCCCTGGTCCGCCCGGGGGCCGACGTGGACTCCCTGGCCGGGCTTAATAGTCGGGGGCGGGTCCACCGGGAGGGGAGGAGGGGCCTCGGGCCGTCTGGACGGGAGCGAGTCCGGGCCTCGCCTCCTGCCCGTCCCCGGCCGGGTCAACCCCCGGTCCGTGCGGCGGCTCCACGGCCTGGGCTTCCCGTCCAGCGGAGGACACCCCTACTCTCGCCTGATCTTCACCCGGCGAGAGCCCGGGCCGCGGAAGCCGGAGAGAGCCCGGGCCGCGGAAGCCGGAGGGAGCCCGGGCTGCGGAGGCCGGCTGGAGCCCGGGTTGCGGAAGCCGGCGAGATCCCTGGCTGTTCTTCTCTTCCATCCATCCGTCCGTTATTTCATTTGCTGTCTGTATGTACGGAGCCTGTGCCGCGGATGCCGGAGGGAGCCCGGGCCGCGGAAGCCGGAGGGAGCCCGGGCCGCGGAAGCCGGAGAGAGCCCGGGCCACGGAAGCCGGAGGGAGCCCGGGCTGCGGAAGCCGGCTGGAGCCTGGGTTGCAGAAGCCGGCGAGAGCCCGGGCTGCGGAAGCCGGCGAGATCCCTGGCTGTTCTTCTCTTCCATCCATCCGTCCGTTATTTCATTTGCTGTCTGTATGTACGGAGCCCGGGCCGCGGAAGCCGGAGGGAGCCCGGGCTGCGGAAGCCGGCGAGAGCCCGGGCTGTTCTTTTTTTTTTTTCCCTTTCATTTATTTCCCCCCACCAGGGTGCGCCGACGAGGGGAGACGCCTCCCCGCCGCCGCCGTACCGGACACATCGCAAATTCACAACGGTGGATTATTATTATTATTTTTTTTTTTTTTACGCGGCCAGCAGGGGGCGCCGCGCGCGCGGACTGGCGCTCGTGAACACTGCATTTAAATCGGTGGTGTGTTTTTGTCTTTTGCCTGGTTTTTTTTAATCTCAATCGTGTATTACCTCGGCTGGCCAGCGGGGGGCGCCGCGGCGGGGACACGGGCGGACCGGGTACATTTCATCTGTTTGGGGCGAGTGCTTTTTTGAATTTTTTTTATCTTTTAGTCTCGTTCCGTTCTTCCCTTCAACTGGCCTGCGGGGGGCGCCGTGCGCGCGGACCGGCGTCCACCCCTGGCCGCTCCGGGACTTTGCATTCAAATGGGTGGGGTGTTTTTCATTTTTTGCCCTTTTTTTTCACTCCCCCCCTCTCAATCGTGTATTACCTCGGCTGGCCAGCGGGGGGCGCCGCGGCGGGGACACGGGCGGACCGGGTACATTTCATCTGTTTGGGGCGAGTGCTTTTTTGAATTTTTTTTTTATCTTTTAGTCTCGTTCCGTTCTTCCCTTCAACTGGCCTGCGGGGGGCGCCGTGCGCGCGGACCGGCGTCCACCCCTGGCTGCTCCGGGACTTTGCATTCAAATGGGTGGGGTGTTTTTCATTTTTTGCCCTTTTTTTTCACTTCCCCCCTCTCAATCGTGTATTACCTCGGCTGGCCAGCGGGGGGCGCCGCGGCGGGGACACGGGCGGACCGGGTACATTTCATCTGTTTGGGGCGAGTGCTTTTTTGAAATTTTTTTATCTTTTAGTCTCGTTCCGTTCTTCCCTTCAACTGGCCTGCGGGGGGCGCCGTGCGCGCGGACCGGCGTCCACCCCTGGCCGCTCCGGGACTTTGCATTCAAATGGGTGGGGTGTTTTTCATTTTTTGCCCTTTTTTTTCACTCCCCCCCTCTCAATCGTGTATTACCTCGGCTGGCCAGCGGGGGGCGCCGCGGCGGGGACACGGGGGAGGGTTCATCCGGGCGGACCGGGTACCTTTCGTCTGTTTGGGGCGAGTGCTTTTTTGAAATTTTTTTCATTTTATTTTTGTCATCCCTTCGACCGGCCAGCGGGGGGCGCCGCGCGCGCGGACCGTCGGGGCCCGGGGCCCTGCGTCCCACTTACTTTCGCCCGACGGGAATCGTTTCTTTTGTTTTTATCCGAGAGGACACACGGAATCTGCACCCCCCGCAGTGGTGTCAGGCGGCCACCGGGGGGCGCCGCGGCGGGGATCGGGCGGTCGCCCGGGAGCCGCCTGCCCGTCCGCTGGGCCAAGGGGGCCGGGGCGGGTCACGCGCCGCCGTTCCCCCCCGATCGTCTCGCTCCGAGCCGCCTCTGGCCACCGGGGGGGCGCCGTCGGGTGGCGCGGGGGCGCCCCCGCCGCCCGCCGCCTCCCCCCGCACGCGTCGGGCCTCCCCCCGGGCCCCCGCGGGCCGGGGGACGCGGCCGGCGAGCGTCGGACTCCAGCGCGGAAGTGTCGCGGATGAGTGCGGACCGGGGCGCCCGCGGCCCAGCGGCACTTCCAGGGGCTCGGGGAGGAGATGGTTGAAGCCTGGGTGAAGCGCGCCCTCGGCCGTCCGTGTCGCTACCCGCCGGAGAACACCTCCGCCGGATCAGTAGGTACCAACGAGGCGAGCGAGAGAGCCGGGACTCTGTCCGGGGCCGAAAAGCCTGTTTCCCTGGAGCTTTTGCGAAAGGACCCGTGACAGAAGATGCGCGGAGCTCAGAGATCAGCATGGGCAGGGCCTTCTTGCATCCGATTTTGCCCAGGCAGGGCTCCAGGAACCGGGTTACAAAAAGCAAAAAGCCCTGGAGCTCAAACGAAAGGTTTAGTGACAAGATAGCCGTGGAGCTCCGATAACAGCATGGCAGGACCAGGATGGGGCCTATAAAGGGTCCACGGCGGGCATCCGTTGGAGCCCGACGTACGGGCCGGGCACGTCTCCTTCTCCCCCGGAGGCAGCGCCCCCCAGCGGGCCAAATCGGGTACTGCAATTTGTGGAAGTTTCGCAGATGAGTGCGGACCGGGGCGCCCGCGGCCCAGCTGCACTTCCAGGGGCTCGGGGAGGAGATGGTTGAAGCCTGGGTGAAGCGCGCCCTCGGCCGTCCGTGTCGCTACCCGCCGGAGAACACCTCCGCCGGATCAGTAGGTACCAACGAGGCGAGCGAGAGAGCCGGGACTCTGTCCGGGGCCGAAAAGCCTGTTTCCCTGGAGCTTTTGCGAAAGGACCCGTGACAGAAGATGCGCGGAGCTCAGAGATCAGCATGGGCAGGGCCTTCTTGCATCCGATTTTGCCCAGGCAGGGCTCCAGGAACCGGGTTACAAAAAGCAAAAAGCCCTGGAGCTCAAACGAAAGGTTTAGTGACAAGATAGCCGTGGAGCTCCGATAACAGCATGGCAGGACCAGGATGGGGCCTATAAAGGGTCCACGGCGGGCATCCGTTGGAGCCCGACGTACGGGCCGGGCACGTCTCCTTCTCCCCCGGAGGCAGCGCCCCCCAGCGGGCCAAATCGGGTACTGCAATTTGTGGACGTTTCGCAGATGAGTGCGGACCGGGGCGCCCGCGGCCCAGCTGCACTTCCAGGGGCTCGGGGAGGAGATGGTTGAAGCCTGGGTGAAGCGCGCCCTCGGCCGTCCGTGTCGCTACCCGCCGGAGAACACCTCCGCCGGATCAGTAGGTACCAACGAGGCGAGCGAGAGAGCCGGGACTCTGTCCGGGGCCGAAAAGACCGTTTCCCTGGAGCTCCTGCGAAAGGACCCGTGACAGAAGATGCGCGGAGCTCAGAGATCAGCATGGGCAGGGCCTTCTTGCATCCGATTTTGCCCAGGCAGGGCTCCAGGAACCGGGTTACAAAAAGCAAAAAGCCCTGGAGCTCAAACGAAAGGTTTAGTGACAAGATAGCCGTGGAGCTCCGATAACAGCATGGCAGGACCAGGATGGGGCCTATAAAGGGTCCACGGCGGGCATCCGTTGGAGCCCGACGTACGGGCCGGGCACGTCTCCTTCTCCCCCGGAGGCAGCGCCCCCCAGCGGGCCAAATCGGGTACTGCAATTTGTGGAAGTTTCGCAGATGAGTGCGGACCGGGGCGCCCGCGGCCCAGCTGCACTTCCAGGGGCTCGGGGAGGAGATGGTTGAAGCCTGGGTGAAGCGCGCCCTCGGCCGTCCGTGTCGCTACCCGCCGGAGAACACCTCCGCCGGATCAGTAGGTACCAACGAGGCGAGCGAGAGAGCCGGGACTCTGTCAGGGGCCGAAAAGACCGTTTCCCTGGAGCTCCTGCGAAAGGACCCGTGGCAGAGTAGGCACGGAGCTCGGAGAGCAGCAGGGCCGGAGCTCGGAGAGCAGCAGGGCCAGGGCTCCCTCCCTTCCATAGGCTGCCCAGGCAGGGCTCCAGGAGCCCGGTACCAGCTCTCCCCGTCCAACAGCCTCCTCTCTGGAAGCGGAGAGCGGACGCAGTCGGGCTCCCGGACCGGGGCCCTGGGAGAGGGTTTGGGAGAGCCCTGCCGGGAGCCACCGGGACGGGCCCGTGCGGACGGGTGCGCGGCGCCCCCCGGTGGTCGAAGGCGGAACCGCGGAGGTCTCTCTATCTCTCTCTCTCTCTCTTTCTCTCTCTCTCCGGGACTCCCGGCCTCCCGTTCCCCCGACTCCCCCTTCCGAGGCCGAGACGGGGCAGCGCCGGGCGTCCGGCGGAGCCCGGCGCCAGGCCCGGCCCGTCCCCCTCTTCCCCCGGCGGCAGCGCCCCCCGGCGGGCCGAATCGGGTACTGCAATTCGCGGAAGTTCAGCCGATGAGTGCGGACGGGCACCCCTCGGGCCGGGAGGCGGCTCCAGGAGCCCGGGGAAGCGTCGGAGGACGCTCCGCGAGAGCGTCGCGCGCGCCGCCCGTCCCGCTACGCCCGAGGGAACCGGCCAGAGAGCATCACAGGTGGCGAACAGAGTCAAGCCGGAAAAGAGAAAACGGAGGGCTGCGGTTGACGCGAGAGAAGGGCCCCACGTCTCCCATTTCCGCAACCCGATCGATGTGGCACCCCGCGCCCCGGCGGGGAGGGACGATCGCTCGGCCGGAACCCAGGGGTCTCGGCCGGCTCCAGGCGAACCCGACCCTCCCTCTGCCCACGGCGCGCCCGGAACCCCTCCGCCCGGAGAGGGCGTCCGGTCCCCAGGCGTCCGCCCGAGCGCTCCGGTCTCCGGAGCCGGGCGGGCCCCGCACCCGTACCCCGTGCGGCGCGGTCTGCTCCGTCCGCCGGCACCCGCAGGCGTCCGACATCGCCAGGGGTGCCGGGGAAGCGTCCCCCTCGCCCAGCGAAGGGCGCTCGCCCCCGGACCCCGGCGGAGCACACGATTTCCCAGGAACCGAACGAGCGTCGCATCGAGATCCGAGGACGCGGCCAGCCCCGACGGCCGCTCCTCGCAAGCCCCAGGAGAGGGCCCTGCGCGCCGCCCCCGCTCCGGCGAGGCGGCCGCACGGAAGGGTTCGCCCGCCGGGCCTCCCCCGCCGCGGACGGGAGGGCCGGACGGGGCGGAGGTCAGAGCGAGAGAGAGAGAGAGCGCGGGAGAGGAGCCGAGTCTGGCGGCAGGGCGAGAGAGAAGCGCAGACTCGGAGCGAGACCGTCCAGGAGACGCAGGGAGAGCGGGAGGCGCTTTTCGGAGGGAGCCGGCGGAAGCTGCGGTCGCCCGTGCACCAGGCGGCGGCATCCCGGAAGGGCGACGGAGCCCCGCGAGATGGAACCTCTTTACACCCTTTCACCCCCCCGGGACAAGATGAAACCTGTCAGGCGTAGATCGGGATGAGGTGGGGCTGGGGGCAGTTGCTGCCGTCCCAGCGAAAAAAACCACCCCCCAGGACGGCTTGCACCGGTTTCCTAGCGAACAGGTTGTTGGGTGAGGCGAAAACAGGCGAAATCGAGCGTGGTGATGTCCCCCCTCCCCGGGGTGTCCGCCCGACGGCGCGGTGGCGGCCGGGCCCCGCCGTCCACTCTGACTCCGAGCTTCCCAATCGGCCCGACCGGGACGGCTGTCCTCCTCCCGTCCCCATCTTTTCCGAGCGCCCGCTCGGCTCGAGACCCGCCCCGGTCCGCCCCGCCGCAGTGCGCCGGCGGACGGAAAGCCCGGTCCGGCGGACCCGCCGCTTTCGAGACGGCGCGCGCCGCGGCGCCCCCGACGTTCGGGCGCGCGCCGGCCGATACCGAGAGCTACCTGGTTGATCCTGCCAGTAGCATATGCTTGTCTCAAAGATTAAGCCATGCACGTGTAAGTACACACGGCCGGTACAGTGAAACTGCGAATGGCTCATTAAATCAGTTATGGTTCCTTTGATCGCTCGACCCCGTTACTTGGATAACTGTGGTAATTCTAGAGCTAATACATGCCGACGAGCGCTGACCCCCAGGGATGCGTGCATTTATCAGTCCAAGACCAATCCGGGGGTTCCCGGCGGGTCGGCCCCGGCCTCCCGCCGCCCCCGGCCTCTCTGGCGACTCTAGATAACCTCGGGCCGATCGCACGTCCCCGTGACGGCGACGACGCATTCGGATGTCTGCCCTATCAACTTTCGATGGTACTTTCTGCGCCTACCATGGTGACCACGGGTAACGGGGAATCAGGGTTCGATTCCGGAGAGGGAGCCTGAGAAACGGCTACCACATTCAAGGAAGGCAGCAGGCGCGCAAATTACCCACTCCCGACTCGGGGAGGTAGTGACGAAAAATAACAATACAGGACTCTTTCGAGGCCCTGTAATTGGAATGAGTACACTTTAAATCCTTTAACGAGGACCCATTGGAGGGCAAGTCTGGTGCCAGCAGCCACGGTGGAAGGAGGTGTGTCAGAGCTCTGCACTAGAAGGGAGAGAAAGCTTGGTTTCTAGCAAGTATTCCCGGGGATTTTTCCCCCAAAACCATGGACCCTCCTGGGGAAGGTGGTCTGGAGGGGCCCCTGCCGGGACCTGGCCCTGGTCCCCATTTAATACCATCAGAAAGGCAGGTGGCTGAAAATGTTATGGAAAAAGAGTGTTTGCATGCAGCAAACGAATACACAGACCTGCTGCAAAGTCTGGAGGAGGTGGAAGCACAGGTCAGTAATCCGGTGGAGCCGGGTGCACCATTGGGAAAGCCCCAAAAGGTATGTGCCGAAGTACCTGGGGTAGCTTTGGTGCTGCCAAGCGGAAGGCAGCTAATACCCCCGAGTATGTTAACCCCCCCTTCTGCTGTGAAGGAGTCTGTTGCAGAGGTGCAGTTGGAGCCAGCATGTGGCCCGGTGAGCAGTAGTCCGGTGCTGCTTTTCCCAGCAGGTGTGGAAAGTGTGCAATCAGCAGTGGAAGAGGTGCACACACAGGGAATGCTGATGTTGGAATCTAGGATGGCTGCTGTGGGGGAAGCCAATATTGTAGGTACAGTGATTGAGAATGATGCTGTTTGCCAGGGGCTGGTGCACCAAACACTGGTTAGTACACTGTCAGATGACATGGATGTGGGTGCAATGGATCAGTGCCTTTCACAAGGTACTGTTGCAGGGGTGTCTGCTGAGACTGTTGGAGTGAAACCTCCCCATGATGAGGATAAGATGTCTGCATCATTAATATCTGACTCTGTGGATGTTTCTTGTATTATGGGAGAAGTTGCAGCACCCCAAACTGCTGAGGAGGAGTCTTCAGGTCCCCCTGTAGTGCCTGTGTGCATTGCAGACTTGGAGAAAGAGGTCCAGAGGATAAAGAAATGGATTACAATTAAGAAAAAAAAGCGCAATAGTGCTTTTAGCAGGGACCGTGCTATTTTTACTGCAGAGGTAATGGAGTTGGAGGAGAAGTTGAAAAGTGTCAGTAAGAAGCTCAATGTTGCCTTACAGTCCCAAAGTGCTTTAAGTGCAGAATTGCCTCCGAATTGTGAAGCTCAGCGCCCTGCATCAGAAATAGAGGGAGAGGATCCGACATACTCAGCCATTAGAAAGCTGGAGGGTGATGAGTCATGTGCATTACAGATCCCTGCTGCAGAGGAGAGAATGGAGGTTACTATGCCAGTTGTGACAAAGACATTTGGGGACATTGAGCCTGCATATAGCATTGGGCATGATGCTGAGGCGTTACCAGGTGCCTCCTCTAAGGGCATTGCCGATGAAGCAGACCCGGGTATAAGTAAGGCTGTGCTTAAAAGAAATGCTGTTGTGCTATTGCCTAAGATTGATTTATCTAAGTCTGCGCAGGGTATGCCGGCGCTTGACAAATCAGATCTAAGTGTTCCCAAGAGGCATTTGGTAGAGACCATTTTTGGGGATTTGGAAGTCCCAGTCAGAGCTTGGGGTGCACTTTCCCTTTTGGAGAAGAAAAATAGTGCTAGTATTAGCCCTGTGGGGGGTGCGGATATGGGTAGTGATACTGGTGGTTTGATTAGGTCTGGCCAGGTTCCAGCTATGCCTCCACCTGTTGCATCTGAATTGAATACCAAGAAGTCCCCTCTGTTGACCACTGGGCAAAATGTGGCTCAGCCCGCTGTGGTTGTCCCTGAGAATGCTTCCTATGCTAAGGTAGTGTCGGATAGGCCTCCTGTTAGTAATTTGGGTGGGGGTGGGCTCCCTAATAGTGGTGGCCAAATGGCTAAGCGCCGTAACGCGGTCCAGTTAAAGTGGGTGGGTGAGGGATCGCCCCCTTCAAGGTCGGAGTTTTTGAAGGCGGTGTTTAGCATGGGGTTTAAGCCTAGTGACCTCTTTGCCTGCATCCATCCTGTGGGGTCTCCCGATTTTGACTTAAGTTTTGAGGTGTACAATGGCCTGCAGGTTTTTTGGAGTACGTGGGGGGCTGTAAAGAACTTAGAGCCATGGGTAAACTACAAGGCATTCGCTATTACAAGGAAGGAGGTTGTGAAGGTCACCATTCTTGTAAGAAACGAGTCTGTCAGTAGTGTGGACCTGGCCTATTGGTTGTCACGGTTTACGGAGTCCATGGTCACCCCATTGTCTAAAGCCCCAGGTGAAATGGATGTATGGGGGGGTGCATGGGAAGGGAAGGTCCGTCTTAGAAATGGGGTGCACATCCCCTCAGCGGCATACATTGGGCGTGACCGTATACAATGTTTCTACCCAGGTCAACCCAGAATGTGTCACCGCTGTGGGGATTTCAGACATTTAAGTCGTGACTGCCCTGTATTGAAATGTTCCAGATGTAATGCGCTTGGCCATTTAGCTGGTGACTGTGGGAAAATTGTCTGTAATTTATGTGGAGTGGAGGGGCATACTTTTAGTAGATGTGGAATGGCTTTCCATAATTCCATGTTAGATGAAGAGATGGGGGCGGTAGCACAGAGGGTAGAGGAAGATGATCGCCAGGCACCTGTGTTGCCTCTGGCAGCTGCCCAGGTGGTAGCAACATCTTCTGTTTTGAGTGTCTCGAGTGAGGTTGCTGGGGGAAGTTCTTTCGGAGGTGGTGGGAAAGCTGAGGTTGAGCCTTTTAGGTTGGTTGTTGGGTCCAGGAGAGGAGGAAGAGGTAGGGGTAAAAGGGATGGTGATGATCTTATTTTGTCAAACCGGTTTGGGGCATTCTTAAGTGAGGAGGAGGACGAAGAAGGGGAGATTGTTAGGACTGATAATGGGGATTTGGTATTGCAGACCAGAGTAATGAGGCGGAGGAAGGTTTCATCTCATGCTACGTCCCCCTACCAGGTGGCTTCGGGGTCAGGAGGTGGTAAGGGTAAGAACAAGGATAAGGGAAAGAGGAGGAAAGTAGCAGGGGTGGCTTCTAGCAAGTTGGAGGATTTCTTGGTTGAGGGGAAGGTTAGTCAAACTGTGATGACAGTAGAGGAGTTAGCTCCTGCGGTGCAGAATTTGACCCATAAGGAGGTGGGGGCCTCCCCTTCCCTTCCTAACCCTGGTTCTGTACCTGCTGTTGTGCAGGGGACTGGAATGGGAGATCCTTGTCAGCCTCTTTCTGTAGCTCCTACAGTGTTGGAGGTTCTTCCCACCTCTGGTGCTCCAGACCCTTTAGGTTCTGAGGGGGGTTTGGGTGCTTCTAATGGTTGCCCCAGTGGGGTGGTTGATATATCTCTTGAAGATGGTAATATTGCTATGGTTCCTTCCTCCCCTGTGCCTGATGAGGGCTCTTCCTCGGATGAGGAAGTATTCTTGGAAGGTGACTCTCTGCCGGCTGGGGTGAGCATGAAGAGGTGGGGGTCATCAGATGAAGAGTCCCAAAAACAAGTAAAGAAGAAGTGAGCTGAGTCCTACTTCTACAGCCCTGAAGGATGGCTCCCCAGCCCATAAGATTTGCCACTATTAACGTGGCTTCTATTCTGTCAGAACGTGCTCGTCACATGGCCTTTATTTTTTTCAACACGCTTGTGGTTGATTTTTTATTTTTGCAAGAGACTAGGGTAGGTCGACTTGCCGATCTTCACAAGGCGAAAGCTGAGTGGAGACGCGGTCCCTCCTATTGGTCTCTTGCGGCCGAGCCGTACGGTGGGTTGGCGGTTCTTTTTACCGGCATGGTAAACATCCAGCGGGTCATTGAATTACAGGTAGGCAGGTGTATGATTTTGGATGTCAATCTGAAGGGGCATGACCTGAGGCTTATAAATATTTATGGTCCCCAAACTAAGTGGGACAGGAAGTGTCTCTTCAGGGAGATAAAGCCATATCTTTTTTCGGCCCGGCAGGTGGTTTTTGGTGGTGATTTTAACACTGTCCTTAGGCCAAAAGACAGGGGGGGTTCAAAGACTACCCTGGGCTATGATTCCCTTTTTTTAGATAGCATGGTTAGACAGGCAGGCCTGGTGGATGTGCATATTCGCCACTCCCCAGACCTCACGGGTTTCACCTTTTTTAGAGGTAGATGTAGGAGTAGGATAGATAGGTTTTTTGTTAAGGAGAATTCGAAAACTTCGGCTCCTGAGTTGAAGCCAGTAGAATTCTCTGATCACGTTTGCCTCTTTGCATCCTTGAATGCCTCAGAATCCCCTCAGAAAGGGCGGGGCCTGTGGCGTTTGAACTCTGAGCTCCTGAGGGAGGAAGAGATCAGACAGTCCTTCAGAGACTTCTTTGAATCTCAGGAGTCACTGTTGGAGGCTGGATGGAGTAGGTCTGAGTGGTGGGAAGTATGTAAAAAGAGAACTCGCAAGTTATTTCGCAACCTTGTAGCCAAAAAGAACTTGGTAAGGCAGAATATCTATCATGCCTTGAGGAAGAAACTTGATCTCTTGATTTCTGAGCAGGGAGATGGTGGGGAAATCTCCCGGGTGAAAGCTCTGATGAAGGAGTACCAGTATGACCGGTATGCTTCCTTGGTTCTGGAGAGGGATTATGGTAAATACCACTCGCCTGATCCCTACCAGAGCTGCAGGAACTCGGTTAACTGTAAGGAGGTGAGGGGGTTGCGTGATGACCGGGGTGTCCTTCGTGAGGATAAGGAAGGCATTCTGGGAGTTGTGCGATCCTTCTACTCTGACCTTCTGTCTGAGAAGCCACTCATCAGAGAGAGGATGGACCGGTTTCTGAGGGAGACTCCGGGGCTTGAGAGCCATGGCAGTGTTCTTGATTCCTTGGGGAGTGAGATAACGGTGGAAGAGGTCAGGATGGCCATAGACTCTTTGTCTATGAAGAAAGCCCCAGGACCGGATGGGTTAACCTCCGAGTTTTATAAGACCTTTGCTGACATCCTGGCCCCTCGTCTTATGGAAGTATTTAATGAGAGCCTGGGGGAGGGGTTGCTCCCTCCTTCCATGAGACTGTCTGCCCTTATCTTGCTTTCTAAAGGAAAGGATCCGTCTCGTATTGAGAACTGGCGCCCCATCGCTCTTCTTAATACAGATAGGAAGATTCTGGCAAAGGTGCTTTTTACCAGGCTGATGGAAGTTTCCGGGCTTTTGCTTTCCCCCTCACAGCACTGTACCGTGAAGGGTCGGAGCACATTTAGTGCTGTCCTTGGCGTCCGGGAGGCCGTGGAACGGTGCCGTGCTGAGAGATGGGGAAAGTACCTGCTGGCATTGGATCAGTCGAAAGCTTTTGATAGGGTTAACCATGACTACCTGTGGGCTCTACTTGAATGGTATGGCCTCCCAGTGAGGGTGGTAAATTGGCTGCATATCATCTACAGGCAAGCTGAGAGCTTCCCTCTGGTTAATGGTTGGGTGGGCCCTACCTTTGGAGTGGATTCGGGTGTCAGACAGGGCTGCCCCCTGAGCCCCCTCCTATATGTCTTTGCCATCGACCCCTTCATCAGAAGGCTGGAGGGTGGCATTGTAAGGGGGGTCCTGCTGAGCCCGGGTTGTCCTTTAAGGGTGGTGGCCTATGCAGACGATGTCACAGTCATCTTGTCAGATCCATCAGAGGCGGATGGTGTGATGTCGGCTGTCCAGGAGTACTCGGAGGCTTCGTGTTCTCAGGTCAACCAGGATAAGAGCGAAGTTTTCTGGATGGGGGAGGAGGGTCATGAGTTTGACCTTCCGGATGGCCTCCCCCTGGTAAGCCAGGAGATCAAAGTTTTAGGTATCAGATTTGGCCCGGGCGATTATGCCACCCGAAATTGGGATCTTAGGCTGGATGAGGCCAACCAGAAGGTAGTGCATTGGAAGAGATGGAAGTTGTCTCTCAGGGAAAGGGTTGATCTTATTAAGACTTTCCTGATCCCTATTTTTTTATATGTCAGTTATGTGTGCCTTTTGCCGGAATCTAGGTGGACCAGGATTTATGCTCTGTTTTTCCAGATGCTCTGGGGAAATAGGCTGAATCTAATCAAGAGGGTTGTCACCTACAGGTCGAGGAGGGAAGGAGGCCTGGGAATGGTCAACCCAGTGCTATTCTTTTTGTTGACCTTCCTTAAATTACATTTGGAAAGCTTCCAGTTGGAGGCCCCTCCTCGATGGGTAGAGGGCTTTAGAGTCTGGATGTCCCC